>NC_134358.1:472367009-472967009 GCF_048569485.1 Anomaloglossus baeobatrachus | reverse complement strand
AAGGATTTGTGAGAAAAACAGATAGGAAATAGCAGGGTATATCTAGATCTATTTCTAAAATATACAATATCCCAAATAAATACCTCACCAATTTAATAGTGGATGCAGGGCAATCCATCAGACTACCGCTAACAAATAGCAAACTATTGCAATTGTTTTACTCTTAAGACAGAGTGGGGGCTAACGGAGAGAAGAAGAAAAATGACCTCAATATGAGATGGAAGTGAACATACTGTTTGAAGTTCTACTGAAGTGAAGTGCTTTATAACAATTAACTCGTTTTAGAAAAAGCCAATGTCTTTGCAATCTAGGGGAAATTATATCATTAGAGGGAATGCTACATTTAACCGAAAAGGCTCTTTTACAAAGGGAAAAAAAAAGAGGATGATCGTAAAATTGCTACGGTAAATCGGCACATATTAACAAATTAAAAGACTAAAATGGCTATATCAAGTTCCTTAGAATACATCAACAGAATTAAAGCCTGTGCTTTCTTCAGAATATGCATTTCAGGAAGAATTATGGCCCGGAGACAATTTGTATACTTTTGAAATACTGTTCCCACTCCATTACATCATTTGTAGTGCTACTTAAACCAACATATTTATTTAGCTATATTCTGTTCTGGTGCATTTTTTAATGTTAGGCCATTAGTCAAAGATCCTTCTTTTTTGTAAACACTTCAGCAACTTTAGCAAGCCAAGAAAATTAATTATAAAGATAAATGACGGCTATTCTGTGTCGAGGCAGAAATGACTAAGTGGAATTTTAAATGTGTACATAGGACACAAGTAAGCGAGATATATCAAACGGCAGCAGGTACTACATTTCTGGAGACTGCGCGGGATGGTCAAAACAGAAGATAGCAAACAGAATATGGATCTTTATCCTCAAATAGTCGAGGGTTCAAAAACAAAACATAGGTTTTTTTTATTTACGTAGCTTTAAGCTTGCATTAATCAAGCTTTCTAAACATTTTTAAAGGAGTCTTGCAATTTGGATAAATATTTTAAAAAATCCAGTTGAATGCTTCACTGAAACCTATGACTATCCCCATCATTGTTGATTGATACATGATGCACTGCCAAGCGATGCTTGCACTTTATGCAGATGATTGTGGTCATTAAAATAAGACATTATGAGTAGAGATGAGCGAACCTGAGGTTCGGTGTTCTGTGTTCGTTCCAAACACAGAATTTACAAAAAAAAACAGAGTTCGGGTTTGGAGTTCACGTGCTGTACGTATGCTGACCACTCATGCGAGCATCACTGTGCTCCGGTACGCTTGGTGCTCAGCCCCGTGCAAGCTGCTTGCAGTGTTTGAACGCCTCGTACTGTGGATAACAACAGCATGATCAGATGTAGCGTGCACAAAAAAGAAAAAAATGGAAAAAAAACAGTCTACCCGCCCCAAGAAGTGACATGTTTATGGCTGACTGCATGTGGGCGGAGGCCCAACTGCCCAATCAATGACTTCCATAGGGGTTCAGGTCAAGTCCTAGTCCCAAACCAAAATTTATCTTAAATCCGGCTGCACCCGCCAAACCGAATTTACACGGGTCCACTCATCTCTAATTAAGGAATTAAGAGACAATGGGAAGGGTTAAATGCCTTGTCTCTTGATTCCAATTCCATGTTGGGCTACAGCAGTCGTTTTGATGTGCAGTAGGGGTTGTGAATCTCACAACCATTCAAGGTGAGCCATGACACTGTCTGATTCTATATTTCACCTCTCAGATAAGACCCTATGTGTGCTTTCTTTGCCACACTTCTCTTTTAGCCTCATCTCTAATTACGAGCATAGAGATTTCCAGGTAATAAGTGTATTTTGCAAAAATTCTGTATCAAGCTTTTTTTTCTTTTTGTGCTGTGAGAATGTAAAATGAAAAATGATTGATTGCGCTCAGTGAGAGAAACAAAAATATAATTTTGTAGTTTTGATACCTTTTAATGGCTAACTAAGATAAAAATAAAATATGATGTTATAAAGCAAGCTTTCGAGACATCTCAGGTCTCTTCCTCAGGCATGGTATGACAAAATAGCTGAAGAAACACAAATATATACACAAAACAGGGCTTTATAATATCATATTTATTTTTATCTTAGTTAGCCATTAAAAGGTATCAAAACTACAAAATTTTATTTTTGTTTCTCTCACTGAGAGCAATCAATCATTTTTCAACTGGCTAACACGGTACCAAAACCTTTTTCTTTTAATGTAAAATGAAGAAACAAGGATGGAGTCTCTAAAAGTATAGCAAAGCTGTGCCTCTTTTAAAAATTTCCAGACACAGATTGTTTTAGATAAACCTTCAGTTTCCATTCATTGGTTTCAGAGTTGGGAATGGCAGTCACATGGCTGCAAGTCAGTGATATGCAGACTCCTGACCAGAACCTGACTAAAGGGGGCTTTACACGCTACAACCATACCTCCCAACTTTTCAAGAAAGGAAAGAGGGACAAAGTATGCGGCGCGCGCAGCGCGCCGCGGCAAATTTTAACCACGCCCCTAGCCACACCCCCTAGCCACACCCATTTGGCAGTAAGGGTCATTCAGCAGATGCCCCGGACTGTTCAGTCATATTCATAGCAGTCAGAATTTTTTTATATTTCTGTGTCACTATATGACATGCTGCTTATTTGTGCCTATCAATCTGTGTTCACACGCTGCATAAATTCTGTTTCTTTTTGTTTCTCTCTGCACCAAACTACATAATAACAATCTTCTCTGTTTTTTCCATTTTTGCTGCATTTTTTCTGCCTTTTCTCCATTATTTAATGCGTTTTTGGTTCAGATGTGAATCTGCGTTTTTAAGTGTTTTTATTGTAGAGAAGCTTTTTCCTGCATTTTTTAAGCTCCACATAGAAACCTCCAGAGAAACACCCCCCCCCCCCCCCCCGAAAACCGCAGAATTCAGCGGCGTCTTTTCATGGAATCACATCCACTTTACTTGGACAATTAAACACAGCAGAATAAATGTGCAAAGAAACAGCAGAAAAAAATGCAGCATTTACACTACATGTGAATATGGACTAATTGTCCAAGCAAAGTGGATGAGACGTCCTGAAATCTCCGCTCCTGGTGCGTGGAAAGACGCCGCTGAACTGTGCGGATTTGGTGTTTCTGTCTTTATAAGCTTCAGGATTCACATCAGCAACAAACATGTATCAAATAAGGGGGACAATGCATAAAAAATACCGCAAACACGCAATAATCAGAGAACATTGTTATTGCACTCGTGGCGCGGACACCTGCAGAAAAAATGCCGCATTTACGCTATGTGTGAACACGGCCTCAGTGATCCATTTTTCTTACATTTTTTATGGGTTTTAATAAAGAAAAATAATAAATTGCGCCTTTTTTTTCCCGCCATTTACCGATCCCCATAAATAATCTGATCGCTGTGTTGTTCAGGTCATTACGATTACAGGGACACCAAATATGTCCATGTTATTTGCTGATTTGTGATGTTTATTATTTTTATAAAAAAGTGCAATAAAATTACTTTATTCTATATTTTTTTATTATTTTTAGTAACTTTATTAGAAAAAAAAAAATCCTCTTTCCTCTCCCTCTAGAATATAGGAGATAGAGTCACTGCTGTGTACAATGTAGCTGTGTCCTGTGTAATCTGCTGTGTAAGAGGCTGCATTGTAGGTTCATTTATGTGAAATCCTCCCTCTGACATCATCAATCCTAGTGGCTCAACAGCTTGAGCAGCTAGGAAAGCCAGGAGGTTGCTGGACACAAGTTTTGAACGTTGCTGGTTTGAATCCAAGGTGGTGAAGATAAAAAAAAAAAATAAAAAAATTGTATTTGTATTTTTTTCCTCATTTCTTTAAAGTAGTTTTATGGGAACAAACGAATCTGACTCTTTCACCAACATTGAGATACAGTATTTATCTATCTATCTATCTATCTCTATCCCTCTATCTATTTATCTATGATTCTATCTCTCTATCTATCTATCTATGATTCTATCTATCTATGATTCTATCTATCTATGATTCTATCTCTATCTATCTATTATCTGTCGTGTATCTATATATCCCTCTATCATCCATCCATCCCACTATCATCCATCCCTCCCTCTATCCCTCCCTCTATCTCTCCATTCATCCCTCCATTCATCCCTCCATCATCCATCCATCCATGCCTCTATCCCTCCATTCATCCCTCTATCATCCATGCATCCATCCCTCCCTCTATCCCTCCATTCATCCCTCTATCCCTCCATTCATCCCTCCTTCTATCCCTCCATTCATCCCTCTATCATTCATCCATCCCTGCCTCTATCGCTCCATTCATCCCTCCCTCTATCCCTCCATTCAACCCTCTATCATCCATCCATCCCTCTATCCCTCCTTTCATCCCTCTATCCCTCCATTCATCCCTCTATCATCCATCCATCCCTCTATCCCTCCTTTCATCCCTCTATCCCTCCATTCATCCCTCTATCATCCATCCATCCCTCTATCCCTCCTTTCATCCCTCTATCCCTCCATTCATCCCTCTATCATCCATCCCTCCCTCTATCCCTCCTTTCATCCCTCTATCCCTCCATTCATCCCTCTATCATCCATCCATCCATCCCTCCCTCTATCCCTCTATTCATCCCTCCATTCATCCCTCTATCATCCATCCATCCATCCCTCTATCCCTCCATTCATCCCTCTATCATCCATCCATCCCTCCCTCTATCCCTCTATCCCTCCATTCATCCCTCCTTCTATCCCTCCATTCATTCCTCCATTCATCCCTCTATCATCCATCCAACCCTCCCTCTATCCCTCCATTCATCCCTCTATCATCCATCCATCTCTCCCTTTATCCCTCCTTTCATCCCTCTATCCCTCCATTCATCCCTCTATCATCCATCCATCCCTCCATCTATCCCTCCATTCATCCCTCTATCATCCATCCATCCCTCCCTCTATCCCTCCTTTCATCCCTCTATCCCTCCATTCATCCCTCTATCATCCATCCATCCCTCCCTCTATCCCTCCTTTCATCCCTCTATCATCCATCCATCCCTCCCTCTATCCCTCCATTCATCCCTCCATTCATCCCTCTATCATCCATCCATCCCTCCCTCTATCCCTCCATTCATCCCTCCATTCATCCCTCTATCATCCATCCATCCCTCCCTCTATCCCTCCTTTCATCCCTCTATCCCTCCATTCATCCCTCTATCATCCATCCATCCCTCCCTCTATCCCTCCTTTCATCCCTCTATCCCTCCATTCATCCCTCTATCATCCATCCATCCCTCCCTCTATCCCTCCATTCATCCCTCTATCATCCATCCATCCCTCCCTCTATCCCTCCTTTCATCCCTCTATCCCTCCATTCATCCCTCTATCATCCATCCATCCCTCCCTCTATCCCTCCTTTCATCCCTCTATCCCTCCATTCATCCCTCTATCATCCATCCATCCCTCCCTCTATCCCTCCATTCATCCCTCCATTCATCCCTCTATCATCCATCCATCCCTCCCTCTATCCCTCCTTTCATCCCTCTATCCCTCCATTCATCCCTCCTTCTATCCCTCCATTCATTCCTCCATTCATCCCTCTATCATCCATCCATCCCTCCCTCTATCCCTCCATTCATCCCTCTATCATCCATCCATCCCTCCCTCTATCCCTCTATCCCTCCATTCATCCCTCCTTCTATCCCTCCATTCATTCCTCCATTCATCCCTCTATCATCCATCCAACCCTCCCTCTATCCCTCCATTCATCCCTCTATCATCCATCCATCTCTCCCTTTATCCCTCCTTTCATCCCTCTATCCCTCCATTCATCCCTCTATCATCCATCCATCCCTCCATCTATCCCTCCATTCATCCCTCTATCATCCATCCATCCCTCCCTCTATCCCTCCTTTCATCCCTCTATCCCTCCATTCATCCCTCTATCATCCATCCATCCCTCCCTCTATCCCTCCTTTCATCCCTCTATCATCCATCCATCCCTCCCTCTATCCCTCCATTCATCCCTCCATTCATCCCTCTATCATCCATCCATCCCTCCCTCTATCCCTCCATTCATCCCTCCATTCATCCCTCTATCATCCATCCATCCCTCCCTCTATCCCTCCTTTCATCCCTCTATCCCTCCATTCATCCCTCTATCATCCATCCATCCCTCCCTCTATCCCTCCTTTCATCCCTCTATCCCTCCATTCATCCCTCTATCATCCATCCATCCCTCCCTCTATCCCTCCATTCATCCCTCTATCATCCATCCATCCCTCCCTCTATCCCTCCTTTCATCCCTCTATCCCTCCATTCATCCCTCTATCATCCATCCATCCCTCCCTCTATCCCTCCTTTCATCCCTCTATCCCTCCATTCATCCCTCTATCATCCATCCATCCCTCCCTCTATCCCTCCATTCATCCCTCCATTCATCCCTCTATCATCCATCCATCCCTCCCTCTATCCCTCCTTTCATCCCTCTATCCCTCCATTCATCCCTCCTTCTATCCCTCCATTCATTCCTCCATTCATCCCTCTATCATCCATCCATCCCTCCCTCTATCCCTCCATTCATCCCTCTATCATCCATCCCTCCTTCTATCCCTCCTTTCATCCCTCTATCCCTCCATTCATCCCTCTATCATCCATCCATCCCTGCCTCTATCCCTCCATTCATCCCTCCCTCTATCCCTCCATTCATCCCTCTATCATCCATCCATCCCTCCCTCTATCCCTCCATTCATCCCTCTATCATCCATCCATCCCTCCCTCTATCCCTCCTTTCATCCCTCTATCCCTCCATTCATCCCTCTATCATCCATCCATCCCTCCCTCTATCCCTCCTTTCATCCCTCTATCCCTCCATTCATCCCTCTATCATCCATCCATCCCTCCATTCATCCCTCCATTCATCCCTCTATCATCCATCCATCCATCCCTCTATCCCTCCATTCATCCCTCTATCATCCATCCATCCCTTCCTCTATCCCTCCTTTCATCCCTCTATCCCTCCATTCATCCCTCCTTCTATCCCTCCATTCATTCCTCCATTAATCCCTCTATCATCCATCCATCCCTCCCTCTATCATCCATCCATCCCTGCCTCTATCCCTCCATTCATCCCTCCCTCTATCCCTCCATTCATCCCTCTATCATCCATCCATCCCTCCCTCTATCCCTCCATTCATCCCTCTATCATCCATCCATCCCTCCCTCTATCCCTCCTTTCATCCCTCTATCCCTCCATTCATCCCTCTATCATCCATCCGTCCCTGCCTCTATCCCTCCATTCATCCCTCCCTCTATCCCTCCATTCATCCCTCTATCATCCATCCATCCCTCCCTCTATCCCTCCCTCTATCCCTCCATTCATCCATCCCTCCATCCATCTTTGCAGCTGAATAACCTGCTTCTGGTGTCTGCAGTATAGAGGTCAAGATAACAAAATCTTCCTATTGGTTTCAATAGAGGCAGTAGCTCAGTGGTAAAGCTGCTGCCTTTGAAACAATGAACTCACAGTTCCACGAGTTCGAGTCCCGGCCGCCCCGAAAATCCAGAGCCGATGATAATTTAATTTAATTTATTCACTTCACTGAGGGGAGGAGCCGGGACATCAGCTGTGAGCCGCGGGAGTGCGGGACAGCCCTGATAAAGCGTGCAAGTCCCGCAGAATCCGGGACGGTTGGGAGGTATGCTACAACATCGCTAATGCGGAGTCGTTGGGGGTCACGGAATTTGTGACGCACATCCGGCCGCATTAGCGATGTTGTTGCGTGTGACACCTATGAGCAATTTTCCATTGTCGCAAAAACGTGCAAAATCGCTCATCGGTGACACGGGGGTCCATTCTCAATTATCGTTACTGCAGCAGTAACTAAGTTGTTCCTCGTTCCTGCGGCAGCACACATCGCTCCGTGTGACACCGGAGGAACGAGGAAGCTCTCCTTACTTGCCTCCCGGCCGCTATGTGAAAGGAAGGAGGTGGGCGGGATGTTACGTCCCGCTCATCTCCGCCCCTCCGCTTCTATTGGGCGGCGGTTCAGTGACGCTTAGTGACGTCGCTGTGACGCTGAACGAACTGCCCCCTTAGAAAGGAGGCGGTTCGCCGGTCACAGCAACGTCGCCGGGCAGGTAAGTACGTGTGACGGGTCTGGGCGATGTTGTGCACCACAGGCAGCGATTTGCCCATATCGCACAACAGATGGGGGCGGGTACGCACACTGGCGATATCGGTTCCGATATCGCAGTGTGTAAAGTGGCCTTAAGGCTGCTTTCACACATCTGGTTTTTCCTGTGCGGCACAATCCGGCGCTTTGCAGAAAAACCGCAACCGTTTTTTTTTGCCGCTGGTTGCGTTTTTTTTTTTGCATAGACTTACATTAGTGCCGTATTGTGCCGCATGGGCTTGCGTTTGGTCCATTTTTTGTCGCATGCGGCAGATTTAGCTGATGCGGCGGCCGTATGGAACGTTGCCTGGCACGTTTTTTTGTCCGGCAAAAAAAAACGCATCATGCCGCATCTGGCCGAGCGGCACAATTTGCAATGCATGCCTATGGACGCCGCATGCGGCGTCCTGCGGTAAACACCGCATCCGGCTGCCGCATGCGTTTTATTCCACTGTACATGCTCAGTAGCCTGCCGCAAGCGGCAAAAACCGGACGGGCCCCATGTCAAAAACTTATGAAAAGGATGCGGTATTGTCGCCGCATCTGTTGCATAGGTTTTAGAGCCGGATTGGCCGGCTCTGCTAAAACCGGAGGTGTGAAAGCAGCCTAAGGGGTATGCCCTCGCTCAGTATCCTTACATTGAGTGATGCCAAGCCCGTCTAGTTGGGTTCTGGCCGGGAACATGCATAGTGCATACTTGTGGACACATGATCGCTGTTCCCGGCTTCCAGATGTGAAGATTCACAAGTCTGTAGTCACATTGAGGGACTGACTTATGGATTTAGGTCGTACAACCCCTTTAAGCATTAGCCTGAAATGTGTGCTCCCAAAGCTGATATTTAGGCTAAGTGCGCACGAGAAAATGAAATTTTCTTAAGAAAATTCCGGGCCCTCTGAAAGATTACCGCACCTGCGGTAATAAGCCACAGCAAACCGCACCCAAAAACCACATGCAGTTTTCCGCAGTTTTACCGCGGGTTGTTCCCTGTGGTCTTTGACCATTATCTACGGCCAAAACCGCAGGAACCTACGGAAAAGAAGTGACACGCAATTATTTTTGCTGCAGAAAACATGCAGCAAAACCTGTTGGTGAAAAAAAACGTTTTTTTACCATAGGTTTTGCTGGGGAAGGACTGTAGCAAGGTTATGAACATTTTCTGCAGCAAAATGGCAGCAAAACCGCGGTAAAAACCGCACCATGCGCACAGGGCCTTAAGGTTGCCTTTTCTTGCCTCTGCAGCATTGAAGTCCAGTGTGGCTGCAGGGAGGAGGGTAGGATAAGGGGCTACGTTTGGTCTGTTATTCCTCAGCTGGCCTCAGTGCAGTGCTTAGAAGCTCAATAGGAAATCAAGCTTAGCGTTTGTACCAAGATCAGGACTCAGAACGTTCAGAACGCAGCAAGTCCTCACCGGGGGGGCTGCATGTCTCCTCCTCTGGAGAACGCAGGAGGCCGCAGCTGCTTGTACCCACAATCAGGGTTCAGTGCGCTGCGGTCTCTCGCTTATGTTCTCCCTATGGAGAACACATGCGAATCCACAGCAAACAATTGACATGCTGCGGTCTGGAAGGACGTACCACAGGTCAGTGTTTGCTGCGAAAACAACAAGCACAGTGGGCACGGGATTTCTAGAAATCCCATCCACTGTACTTGTACTGTACAATGCAGTGTTTTGGACGCAGCTGAAGCATGCCGCATTCAAAACGCAGCAAACACTGATCGTGGGCACACACCCTTAAACATACCCATTATAAAAAACAGGAATAACTTTTCTAGAAGCTGTGAACTGTTGATTTCTGCTGCTCAAGGATTTGAGGTCTGATTTCTAGAGTAAGGCTGTGTGCACATAGTACGTTTTTTATGCAGATTTGGTGCGGATTGTGGCCCAAATCTGCATGCCTATCAATATGCCAGCAAAGTCAATGAGAATTCTGAAGTGTGGGGTACGTGATGCTTTTTTTTTCCTTGCAAATTTGATGCAGAACATAATCTGCAGCGTGCCAACTGTTAGTGCCTTTTTCTTGCATTTTTTTATCCTTCCACCCTTTTACTTTATTAAGAAAAATGCACCAAAAATGCATTAAAAACGCTTTCATTTTTTTGGTGCATTTTTCTGCAAGAAGGTGCAGAAAAAAAAATGATGAAAAAAATTTCTACACCAAATCTGCAACATGAGCAAATAGCCTCATTCTAGTAGAAGCATCGCTAAAGCCCTTCCAGGACGTTTCATGCAGTGATATCATAGTTTAACAATTTAACCAGAAATTACTTTCCTTGTGGCTGACAGATGGAGGAAGATAGAGAGTGGTTAAGCAATGTCCATCCACTACAACAAGGAACTAAACAGGTTCCCTCCCCTCAATGTGCAGATCTGTTGTTCCTCATGGAAACCCCTCTTTAAATCTAAAACTTCAGCTTTTGGCCATCCATTCTCCTGAACACAGCCTTTCCGGACATTTCAACATGTATCTTAGATCTCAGCTATATATGTAACGTTGAAGTACCACTCTACACATAATGAGGCTGACATACAGCATATAGACCGCATAGTCCCTGATAGGGGAAATAATTGCCAGCTGGCAATAAGAAAATATCAGAATAAGTGTGCCACCCTGGACAAGCCAGGACGTCACAGGTACTGCAACAACACACCCCACACCCCGGCTAGGCACATCAAGGTCAGACAAAAATCCTTGTTGCCTCCCTCCAGGGGCTGATGTCCACACCAGGGGGTGGAGCCAGGCGGTTGGCCCCACCCACCGAGGAGTTCACAGTCCTGGAGGCGGGAAAAGGAAGGAGTGGAAGTGGAGAGTTGAAGTGGAGAGTTTGAGGAGTTGAGGAGTGAAGTGGTAGCGGAGGAGACTGACGGTGTCCGGGTGCGTGGCCCGGGCACATACAGCAAGGTTGGCAGACGGTGGTGACCGTCTGCAGGAGGGGCTGATTGACGTGAACCGTAAGGACCGGGGACGGGCGGTGGCCCGCCGGTACCGGATCGGGGAGCGAAGACAAGCCAGCACCATTCGGCAGGGCCTACGGATCCCGACCAGGCTTGGAGTCGCCGTAAAACCGGTCAAATCCGTTAGCAAAGGGAACCTCCGGGGTTTCCCAACAGTCAAGACTCGATTGAAGGCAACCGCTCAAACCGTGAAGGGAAATACAGTCACCACCAAGGCTACAGTTCCCAGGGCCAGAGCCTGCGGGCAAAAGGGGCTCCCTCAGCCTCCATCCAAGCTGGGGAGCGGGTTACCGGTGGGAAGCCATCAGAACCGAGAACATAACACAGGTGCAGGGAAAGGCAGTCACCGCCAACCTACCGGGAGAAGAACCACCGCAGCCGTCTGTGGGACCCGTCCATCCAGTCGTTTGTTTTACCGGAGACTTTGCATTCATCATTGGCTGAGTGAGTACCACCGTGCCATGCGGCACCGCGCTGCCCCCGCGACCCTGCTCCTCACCAGGCCCCGTAACCCGCCTGCCATTCCTCCCTCACCGGGCCCCGGGACAACCAACCCCCTACCCACGGAGGGGAAAAACAACATCCAAGTTGCTCCCTGTCATCGCTCCTGGGATCCCCGTCCAGAGCAGCGGTGGTGTCACAACCTCACCACAACCGTGAGTGGCGTCACGGAAAATAAATCCCCAAAACCATTCCCCTTTTCACTCACGGGCGAGGAGTGCCGCTCGAGTCCCCGGATCCGGCCCACCGCTCGAGCCACCGAGCAGCAAGCGAAGCAGCAGCAGCGCCGGACCCGAGCGTGGTGAGCGCAGCGTTCCCTCCCCACCCGTGACAACTTGGCATCACGAACAGGATCTTACTGCTCTGCCGTCTGGTAGAGGTGCACCTTGTGACCGCCGGAGGTGTCCGGCCGAAAATTTTGAGAAGCCGCCATTTTGAGCGCAAAAAACTCCCGCTCGAGCGTCTCCTCGAGCAGTGGAGGCGCGAAAGCCAAAACCCCGCCCCTGTAGAGGAGGAGCCGGAAAAAGACTAAGGGGGACGGATGGCGTCTGGCCGCATGTAGCTTGCGGCTATAAAAGAAGGGACACCAGGACTCTGCGGCCATACTGGGTTCCTGGAAAGCACCATGGCCGAGATGCACAGTCCAACCAACAGCCCCGTAGTCCCCGCGCCCGGGACCGCGGCGTGGGTGGAAGTCCAGACCGCTCAGCTACAACAACAGCTGCAGATCCGTGTGCAGCTCCTCTTGGAGGAGTGGGAGGCCGACATGGTGGAGGTGGTGGCGGCCATACGGAGACGCGAGGTGGAGGGAGTTCTGGAAGAGCGGGTAAGTGGCCCACGCCCCTGTACCCCTAGCGGGTGGGTCATCGCGGCCGAGGGGCCCGGTCTACACCCGCTCGCCCTACTACCTCCCCCGCTGCCCGTGTTGGCTGCTACTGTCCCGTCACTAGGCCCGCTACGACCACAATCGGTAGCGGTACCCTGCCAATCCGCCCCGGCGGACCGGTCTGCAGCAGAAGCCCGTGACCGCCCTGAACCGCTTCCATGGAAGAAGCCGAAGGCTGAACCCATCAGCAACGACCCACCGGAGGCGCCTGTGACCGTGTCTGGCCCCGTACCACCTCCGGCAGCCCGCCTCATGCGGAAGGAGGTGGAGGCTCAGCGGGAGAGGAGCCCTGTACCCGTTCCCCAGGTCTCGGCTGAGGCCGCGCCGGGTCGCCGTTGTAAGGCAGCACCCCAGGCCATGACACCGCGAGACCTGCCGCCCAGAACACTGGCAGTGTGAAGGAGGTCTCGCGGGGCCCGATCCGCACGCAGGGGCCCACCGTAGCCCCTTACTGGGACAGGGAACAGACCCCACTGGGCCAGGAGATCGCAGAGAGGGAGAGGAGGAAGGCGGAGCTGGTCGCCCGCACGATTAGAGAGAAAGAGAGCCTCCGCCAGGCCACCTTCCGCGTACAGGGCCCGATCTATGAGCGGCAGGTGAGGAGGTTTGACGTCCGTCGGGGGTACGGATTTATATATGGGCCGGGCCTGGAGGCCGAAGTCTTTATAGCCCGACGGGACGTCAATGCCCACCTGCCGGAGGACCACCCCGGGCCGCAACTTGATGCCGGGGGATTTGGTCCAGTACACCAGGCATTGCGGGGAGAGGGGTTGGTTTGCTCTGGACGCTAAGCTGAGGGGCAGTCAAGAGGCCCGAGTACCAGCCCAACCCCCTCCTCCGGCCGACACCGTGGATTTGAAATAAGTCAGCTGTCCACCGTTGCCGGCAGTTATCCCCGTTGGGACCATCAGTACCGTGTTAAAAGTTTGAATGATAAGATTGAATCAACCGAAGAAGTTTATCTGATTGGAACCGTGATTGAACCGGCCGTTGCCGGCAACTAGTCCCCGTAGGGACTTTCTGCAATTGTTGCGTAAGGAACTTCTTACGGACAAGCCCGAGAACTTGCAGGGCAACCACGAACTTGTGGAATGTAAATAATTGTTGGCTTAAACCGTTACCGCCTCCGGAGAGGCTGATTTGGAGGATGGGCCTGGAGGAAGGGGATGGCCCAGGCCCGACACTTCCGTAATCGGTGGCGATCCTCCGGGGGTTCAGGGGTCCCCATGGACGCGGGTCCCCTGAAAGAGACCGTACCCGCTCGGGCAACTTGGTTCTGGACTGGGGTCAAGGGGTGCTGCCTACTTCTTAGGGGCAGCATCAGGGCCAAGTTGTTTGGGTGGGAGAAGAGCGGAAGCCGTACCGTTGTAAAATGTTTGGGATTTTTACATGTTTTTACCGTTTTCTATCTTTTGCAGTTAACAAAAATAAAACCGGTGATGGATGGGCAGCCCCACGGCTGACGGTCTGCATTTTACTAAGGGGGAATGTGGCGCCCTGGACAAGCCTGGACGTCACAGGTACTGCAACAACACACCCCACACCCTGGCTAGGCACATCAAGGTCAGACAAAAATCCTTGTTGCCTCCCTCCAGGGGCTGATGTCCACACCAGGGGGTGGAGCCAGGTGGTTGGCCCCACCCACCGAGGAGTTCACAGTCCTGGAGGCGGGAAAAGGAAGAAGTGGAAGTGGAGAGTTGAAGTGGAGAGTTTGAGGAGTTGAGGAGTGAAGTGGTAGCGGAGGAGACTGACTGTGTCCGGGTGCATGGCCCGGGCACATACAGCAAGGTTGGCAGACGGTGGTGACCGTCTGCAGGAGGGGCTGATTGACGTGAACCGTAAGGACCAGGGACGGGCAGTGGCCCGCCGGTACCGGATCGGGGAGCGAAGAGAAGCCAGCACCATTTGGCAGGGCCTATGGACCCCGACCAGGCTTGGAGTCGCCGTAAAACCGGTCAAATCCGTTAGCGAAGGGAACCTCCGGGGTTTCCCAGCAGTCAAGACCCGATTGAAGGCAACCGCTCAAACCGTGAAGGGAAATACAGTCACCGCCAAGGCTACAGTTCCCAGGGCCAGAGCCTGCGGGCAAAAGGGGCTCCCTCAGCCTCCATCCAAGCTGGGGAGCAGGTTACCGGTGGGAAGCCATCAGAACCGAGAACATAACACAGGTGCAGGGTAAGGCAGTCACCACCAACCTACCGGGAGAAGAACCACCGCAGCCGTCTGTGGGACCCGTCCATCCAGCCGTTTGTTTTACCGGAGACTTTGCATTCATCATTGGCTGAGTGAGTACCACCGTGCCGTGCGGCACCGCGCTGCCCCCGCGACCCTGCACCTCACCAGGCCTTGTAACCCGCCTGCCATTCCTCCCTCACCGGGCACCGGGACAACCAACCCCCCTACCCACAGAGGGGAAAAACAACATCCAAGCTGCTCCCTGTCATCGCTCCCGGGATCCCCGTCCAGAGCAGCGGTGGTGTCACAACCTCACCACAACCGTGGGTGGCGTCACGGACAATAAATCCCCAAAACCATTCCCCTTTTCACTCACGGGCGAGGAGCGCCGCTCGAGTCCCCGGATCCGGCCCACCGCTCGAGCCACCACGCAACAAGCGAAGCAGCAGCGCCAGACCCGAGCGTGGTGAGCGCAGCGTCCCCTCCCCACCCGCGACATATGCAAAAGAGGGGTGTGAACTAGCAGGAATTTTTTTTTAGTTATTTGAACACTGAACACAATGCACTTTTGGGTAATTTCGGGGCCCGCTCTGTATCGACATTTTTGGCTTGGTTTACACACATTGATAAAGTAAGAAAAGAGTTTAGTGCATGCAACTTGTATACAAAGCTCACAAAATTACAGTATAGCAGTGAAAAGGACACACCACAGAGCAATAGATTTAGTTATCCATGTTACAGGTAGTGTTACAATACCCAGCATTCTAGAATCCTTGCATAACACAAAAGCAGGGGAAATATAAATATTAGTAAATATTTGGAATGACAAGTTAAGCATTAGGTGGCTCAGTGGTTAGCACTGCAGTATTGAAGTGCTAGGGTCCTGGGCTCAAATCCTACCAAGGACATCTGTAAGGAGTTTGTATGTTCTCCCCTTGTTCACATGGGTTTCCTTCAGTTTCCTCCCACACTCCGAAGACATACTGATAGGGAATTTAGATTGTGAGACCCAATGGGACAGTGATGCTGATGTCTGTAAAGCTCTATAAATTAATAACACTATTTGAATAAATAAAAATTATTATTATTATTATTAAGCATTTGTGTTTAGAGGTATCTGTCCCTTAGAGGCTATAGTGTAAAGCATTTTGCAAAGCTATCCAAATTAAGTAATGAAAATATATATTATGATACCGAGATATAAAGTTCTTAAAGGTGTGTGGGAAAACATCCAGCTGTTGCTTGTAGTCCATTAGGTATATTTAACCAATATATATTATTTCTTTTCTCTGGGAGCCATGTTTTCTAATGATGATCGATTTACATTATTAAAGACATTTTTGGATTATATGAAGTCGTGATATCGAGTATTTTTAATTATCTCACGATGAGACACTAAATGAAAAATAAATTTAAGGCTGCGTGCCCGTGATCAGTGTTTGCAGCATTTTGGACAAAGCATGCTTCAGTTGCGTCCAAAATGCTGCGTTGTACAGTACAAGCACAGTGGATGGGATTTCTAGAAATCCTGTGCCCACTGTGCTTGTTTATTCCACAGCAAACACTGACCTGCGATGCTGCTTTCCTGATTGCAGCATGTCAATTGTTTACTGCGGATTTGCATGCATCCTCCATAGGGAGAACACAAGGAAGAGACCGCAGCCGCCCGAACCCTGATCATGGGCACAAGCAGCTGTCGTCTCCTGTGTTCTCCTGCAGAAGAGACTTGCAGACCTGCAGGCCATGACCCTCCGGATGCAGTGAGTCTTGATCATGGGCACATACTCTAAATATCTTGGTCAAGATCAGTCAAATGTGATGCCCCTGCACTAGTCAGGGTGTCACAGGGAACTGTACTCCTTTTTCTTATAGTGCAGAACTCACCCTCCATGGTTCTGGAATCCTAACCTTTGGTATTGCTTCTATCAGCATTCAAATCCTAGTCACCTTACACCACACCCTGTCAGGCACACCAGTGGGTGGTCTAGCTGGAAGAGGGCCACCCGTCTAATGGTCAGGTTGACTGGTAGGAGGGACTTGGTCAGTTCATTGTCAGCTTTCAGTGAGAGAGGAGCTGAAGTGGCAGCTCCTGGGGAGCTGGGAGAGGAGTTGAGTGGTAGCCCTCAGAGAGTGAGGAGCTAGGGGAGTTGTAGCTTCCTGGGAGACTTTGGCTAGGTCGCAGACGGTGGTCTGGAACCGGAGAAGTCGGAGACCCGATCACAGGGTATTGGAGAAAGGAGCCAGACTTAGTTTTGGAGAACGGTCAGCACCGGAATATCTAGTAACCAGACTGGTACAGAGCACGTCGGGGTACTGGACCCTAGATCAGGGAGTAGCTTCACGCAACCTGATAATTAAAATGTGGAGGATAGTCTCTTTATGAACTTTCCCCAAGAGCTCAGAGATCGAAGGCACCAACATAACGAGGGGGATAGGACTTTCCAACCCATGCGGCCCACTGAAATCCCAAGTGTCGGCTATCGAAAGTAGAGCTCCTCTATTCAAATATAGGGAGCGGGACCCCGAAAGCTCCAGGCCGAGGAGTCACTCAGAAACATCTAAAAATCAGTGCATGGAGGCAGGTCAGGACCACCAGCAATATCAATGGGAGCGGACTCCCGGATAAGCTCCCCCCAAGAGGCAACGGCACCCAGAGACTTGGTTTACTGATGTGTCAGAGTCTATTTGATGGTCACACCAACACGCACATGGCCTGAGTGAGTACGCTGCTTTTCCACATGCACCCCACATCCCTGCACCTCCACCATCCAGAGTCCCGGGGCCTGCCCTACCCATGGAGGGAACATCATCTGGCTGCCCCGCTCCATGTCCCCTTGGGTACTCCCATTGGCAGCGGCGGTGCTCCTATTTACTGCGAACCACGTGTGGCGTCACGAACAATAACCTCCCCTGCAAATAGCCCCCTTCTTATTTTTGAGTGTCCGCGAGCCCCCAGATCCGGAGACCCTCGAGCCGCAGCAAACCCCGGGTCCGAGCAGTCCTGACTGCTGCAGGGGTGGTACACAAACAATAAACTAAACTTCCACTTTTTTCTAAGTTTAATGAGTTCTATTTTACTATGATAATAATACTAATAATAATAATATTTATTCACTTATATAGCGCTATTAATTCCACAGCACTTTACATACATCAGCAACACTGTCCCCATTGGGGCTCACAATCTAAATTCCCTATCTATATTTCTTTGGAGTGTGGGAGGAAACCGGAAAACCCGGAGGATACCCACACAAACATGGGGAGAAAATACTATAAAAAATTATTACTATTCTATATTTATGTCCATCAAAGTGCAGTACAAAAATGATCAAAGTATCGCTTATATTTTATTTATGGCCCTGCTCATATTACCACTACAGTAGCAGATGCCATTTTAACAAAAAAAGACACAGTCCCCCCATAAACAAGGTAAACCTGTTTTCTGTAAACACTAATGATGAGAAATAAACTCCAATTACACAATAGGTCTCATATACTTTATATCCCATATTAAATATTTGCCAGTGCTGGTAATCTCTGTACAGGGCTGTGAAGCTATAGAAGCAACAAGAAACAAATAGTTATTGCTGCATATATAATGTAATATATGGCTTTATATTTTAATAAAAATTTATTGTTTAAGAAAAAAAAAAATAGTTAAAAATACAAAACATAGTCGAAGGGAGTGAATGGGGACAGTGTTGCTGATTTATGTAAAACGCTGCGGAATATGTTGGCGCTATATAAAAATAAAGATTATTATTTTATTATTAATGGTGCATGTTTACTATGTTGACAGGTAAATAGGGTGTTGGGTTGCTTAACAGGTTCCAAAATGTGAAAAAAATAAAAATTTGTGAAAATAAATGTCACAGACTCCCCCAGCCAGGTCTGTCTGAACTTCCCATCAAAACATTGTGCTAATTCACCGTGAGGCCATAAAACCATAAAAAATTCTCTCTTTTTTCCCCTTCCTCCCAAGCAGGGGTTTTGAAGCCCCATAAAATGAAGGCGATGGCGGCCCCTCTGTCCTGTCCCTTTGCTAGAAGAGTTGTAAATACCTCAGTCTTCAATAAAAGAGAGACAGCTTTTCCCATCTTCCAGGCTCATTTCCTGTGGGAAATGCACCGTTGTAAATCCCAGTGACACATCATGTTTACATTTACATCTGGATGAGCTAAAGTAAAAAGTAGCATTTTTTATTTATTTTTATTTATTTATACTTATATGTTAAGTTAATTTGTTTTCTATTTAATTTATGCAATAAATAGTAAAAAGTATTTTATTTATATATTTATACTTATGTTAATCTGATTTTTTTCTCTATTTAATTAATGCAATAATAGTAACAAGTAGCATTTTTTTTATTTATTTATATTTATGTTAGTTTGATTTTTTTTATTTAATTTATGCAATAAATAGTAAAAAGTAGCATTTTTTTATTTATTTATACATATGTTAAAAAGTATTTTTTATTTAGTTATACTTATATGTTAATTAGATATTTTTTCTATTTACTCTATGCAATAAATAATAAAAAGTAGCCTTTTTTAAATTTATACTTATGTTAATATTATTTTTTTTCTATTTAATTTATGCAATAGTAAAAAGTATTTTTGATTTATTTTATATTTATGTTAATTAGATTTTTTTTTTCTATTTAACTTATGCAATAAATAATAAAAAGTAGCATTTTTTATTTATTTATACTTATGTTAATTTGATTTTTTCTCTATTTAATTAATGCAATAATAGTAAAAAGTAGCATTTTTTTTATTTATTTATATTTATGTTAGTTTGATTTTTTTTATTTAATTTATGCAATAAATAGTAAAAAGTAGCATTTTTTTATTTATTTATACATATGTTAAAAAGTATTTTTTATTTAGTTATACTTATATGTTAATTAGATATTTTTTCTATTTACTCAATGCAATAAATAATAAAAAGTAGCATTTTTTAAATTTATACTTATGTTAATATTATTTTTTTTCTATTTAATTTATGCAATAGTAAAAAGTATTTTTGATTTATTTTATATTTATGTTAATTAGATTTTTTTTTTCTATTTAACTTATGCAATAAATAATAAAAAGTAGCATTTTTATTTATTTATACTTATGTTAATTTGATTTTTTTTTCTATTTAATTTATGCAATAATAGTAAAAAGTATTTTTTATTTATTTATATTTATGTTAATTAGATTTTTTTCTATTTAACTTATGCAATAAATAGTAAAAAGTTGATTTTTTTTATTTATTTATACTGATGTTAATTTGATTTTTTTTTATTTAATTTATGCAATAAGTAGTAAAAAGTATTTTTTATTTATATTTTTATACTTATGTTAATTTGTTCTTTTGTCTATTTAATTTATACAATAAATAGTAAAAAGTAGCATTTTTTATTTATTTATACTCTTGTTAATTTGTTTTTTTTGTCTATTTAATTAATGCAATAATAGTAAAAAGTATTTTTTATTTACGTATTTATATTTATGTTAATTAGATTTTTTTTTCTATTTAAATTATGCAATAAATAGTAAAAAGTAGTTTTTTTTTTTATTTATTTATACATATGTTAAAAAGTATTTTTTATTTATTTATACTGATATGTTAATTTGGTTTTTTTTCTATTTACTCTATGCAATAATAAAAAGTAGCATTTTTTAATTTATTTATACTTATGTTAATTAGATTTTTTTTCTATTTAATTTATGCAATAAATCATAAAAAGTATTTTTTATTTATTTATACTTATGTTAATTTGATTTTCTATTTAATTTATGCAATAAATAGTTAAAAGTATTGTTTATTTATTTATTGATTTATACTTATGTTAATTTGATTTTTTTTTCTATTTAATCTACGCAATAAATAGTAAAAAGTTGCATTTTTGTATTAATTAATTCATTTATTTATACTTATCTTAATTCGATTTTTTTTTGTATTTAATTTATGCAATAAATACTATTTATTTTGAAAAAATATATATATATATATATATATTTTTTTTTTTTTTTTTCCGCATTACGCCCTTTATTTTTCGATCAAATCAAGACTAATGTATTTTTTCCAGCAAGACAAAAGAAAATCTTTCGTAGACACTGGAGATCTATGTTGTGCAAATGCAGTTTTTTTTGAGCTTCGGTTCTAATCAAATAGCCAAATTCAGAGATGCGGCTGGCTCGGGGCATGTAGAAAATTCCACTAGCCACAAACTTAGGAACAGTCCTGCATTATTTGTTGCTGACCGCTGGCTGAACCCGGTCCTGATGAGCACCATTACCATTAGCTACTTCTCAGTGTATTCCATCAACCAATGGCGAGCGCGGCGCGCAGCAGCCCCAGCTACAAGGAATTGATCAAACAGGGTAATGAGACTATTTCTTCACCGAGGTTATTTTAAATGAATATAAATATTTTCTTTCTACATAATTTGCCGCAAAAAGGTCACTGAACTCCCTCTGAGTCAGAAGAAGAATGGGGACACATCTCCTTTTAAATCTCTGGGTTTATAAAAAATAATAAAAATAAAAAAACAAAAAAAAAAAATAGCAAACAATCACAAGCGTTTTACAATAGGCTGGATGCATAAATCCTAATGAGCACTGATGTTGGGTAATTAAAGGTAGCTGCTGGTTTGCTACATCTTTAAATTACAGCTTGCAAGCTGATGTGATATCTCCAAAACCTTGCGTTCGGATCTTGGCACGTCAATAATAAATAACGCGGGTGACAACTGAATAGGCTAAGCATTAAATATGCATCATAGACACAACTGGGAAATTACAGCAGAATGATGTCTTGTGAATTTTAACTTTTTTTTTTTTTTTTACTCTTTTTATTATGGACATGACAAATCATTTCCTCAATTTATGTTCACTAAATAAAAGTCTGAGAAAACAGTTAAACAGTGGGAGATGCACATTTCCAGCAATATTAGTATTGCTCCTTTGCAGTTACAATTGTTATTGCCCAATAATAATACTAATGAGCGATAACAACATTTAATTAATATTTGGAAACTAGCGGCTATAATGGCAGAGTAAATGGTTTTGTTCCCACTTAATGTCTGCTAATCTAAAGTATTAGGCGCTGAATTTGGGATATAAGTGGTCTGGCCCGCAATAAATCTTGAAATCTGCCAATTCTTAGTGGAAAAAAATGTATATGAGCAGTGGAAATAATGATTTGATTGCTTGTATCTGTTAGTTTCAGGAATTTCTGTATGGTACTGAGGCGACATGTTCCTCAGGGGTGTATCAGGGGAGGGGCAGCAGATCACGCTGGTGTCTTCCCACCTGCGCCACAAAGGGGTAAGCACTCCTCTTACACTGGCAATGAGGTAAGCGCTCCAGAGTTGTTTTATGTAGGAGGGAGGGAACGTGTGAGGGCACAGTATGGGGTGGAGTGTGAAGGGACAATGTAGTGTAGTGAAGGAATGTTATATGGTAAATATATTAGAGGACAGTATGGGTGGGGAAAAATGAAAGCATATTATAGAGACTGGGTAGTGTGTAGGGGGCAGTATATTTAGTGGGCAGAAATAAGCTGACAGTATGCAACAGACCAGGTGTGAGGAGGGTGCACAGTACAGACTGGGCAGTATAAGGCCTCATTCAGACATCTGTGTGGCTCATACAAGTAGTGTATTATTTTCATGGATACCATACATACCTATTATACCCTATGGTGCTTTTCACGGGTCCGTGTTTTTACACAGCCCATATGTCTGTAGAAAACACATGGAGACATGTCCATTTTTTCCCAGCAGCGCGGATGACAAGGGCCAATGCAAGTCTATTGGTCAGTGAGACACGTACAGTACACAAATGTCATCCGTGTGTTGTATGTGTTTAACATAATGTATAGGAGAAGCTATGTAATTTATTTAGTTAACGATCCATCTGTGAAAAACACTGATTAAAACTGATGGTAAAAACAGACACACGGACCATAAACTGAGGACACACAGCTAAAACACTAATGACAGCTGGAGCATTTTTTTACGTACATGTTTAAACACGGAAGTATGAATGAGATCTAAGGGGGACATGGTGTAAATGAGGCCTATGGCTATGTGCGCACTAGAGCTTTTTACCTGCGGATTTACCCGCGGATTTGCCCCGGAAATTTCTTGAGAAATGTCTGCAATCTTTGTGCAGACATTTCCCATGAAATTCAATGAGAAAAAAAAATAGCTGTGCGCACTGTGCGGATTTTTCTCAAGAAAATTTCTTGAGAAAATTTTCTCGAGAAACTTTCTTGAGAAAATGTGCATTTCCATTAATTTCCGCAGGTACCTGCGGTATTCCGGGGGTATTCCGCAGGTAGCAATGATGTGCGGTATACCACCAGAATAGCCGCGAATTACCTGCGGGAATGCTCATCGCTGCCTGCGGTTTTGCAGGAAGCGATGTCATTATGCCAGGAAGAGGAGGCGGAGCAGAGTAAACACACACACGTCACACTCCCTGGACGCCGCACAGAAGCACTTCCGTGCGACCTCCAGGTGCCCGTGCAGTCTGTGTCCTGCTCCGGCCTCGCGGCTGCCTGCACTGCAGTGTCAGTGTCTGCCCGCAGTGCCAGCAGCCTGTCACGCGGCAGCGCAGGCAGACACTGACACCCTGCAGTGCTGGGAGCCGCGGGGATGACGATTGCTGCTGTCAGGAGGTGAGATCATTACCTGCTGTGACGATCTCCTGCCTCCTGACGTCAGCGCTGTCACTGCTGTCTATGCCCGTCTCGCGAGCGGCCCGAGACTGTCACTAGCGGTGACATCACGGGCTCTCGCGATACTTCTGACAACGCGGCGGGCATAGAAGTCAGTGACAGCGCTGACGTCAGCAGTACAGGAGATGATCACAGAAGGTAATGATCTCATCTATGCTCCTGATGGCAGCGCTCGTCATCCCCTGCAGTGACCTGAGCTGACCTATTGATGTTAGCTCAGGTCACTGCATTGCTCTCCCAGCCAATGGGGAACATTCTGTTCTTCATTGACTGGGACAGCGACTATGGTATGGATCGCCGTGCCCCCCCCCCCCTTATTGGATTACGCCGGACGTGGAATTGATTGTGCTCTTTTCAATAAATTGGTTAAAGAGGGAATGTTTTGGGGAGTGTTTTTTCAAATAAAACTTTTTTTGTTGTCTATTTTTTAATTATTACTGACTGGGTTGGTGATGTCGGGTATCTGATAGACGCCTGACCTCACCAACCCCAGGGCTTGATGCCAGGTGACATTACACATCTGGCATCAACCCCATATATTACCCCGTTTGCCAACGCACCAGGGCGCGGGATGAGCTGGGGCAAAGCGCCAGGATTGGCACGTCTAATGGATGCGCCACTTCTGGGGCGGTTGCGGCCTGCTATTTTTAGGCTGGGGAGTGTCCAATAACAGTGGACCTCCCTAGTCTGAGAATATCAGACCCCAGCTGTCCGCTTTACCTTGGCTGGTGATCCAATATGGGGGGACCGCACGTTTTTTGTTTTAAATTATTTATATAATTTAAAATAACAGCGTGGGGTGCCCACTGTTTTGGATTATCAGCCAAGGTGAAGCTGCCAGCGGTGGCCTGCAGGCTGCAGCCGTCTGCTTTACCCTAGCTGGCTACAAAAAATGGGGGGACCTCACGTCGTTTTTTTTTAATTATTTATTTATTTTATGGCTAAATACAAGGCTAAGCACCCTTTAGTGCCACATGAAAGTCACTAAAGGGTGCCAGCTTAGAAAATGCAGGGAGGTGGAACATTATATAGGTTTTTCTCATCTATCTATCTATCTATCTATCCCTCTATCTATCTATCTATCTATCTATCTATCCCTCTATCTATCTATCCCTCTATCTATCTATCTATCTATCTATCTATCTATCTATCTATCCATCTATCCCTCTATCTATCTATCTATCTATCTATCTATCTATCTATCCATCTATCCCTCTATCTATCTATCTATTCATCTATTCATCTATCTATCCCTCTATCTATCTATCTATTCATCTATTCATCTATCTATCTATCCCTCTATCTATCTATCTATTCATCTATCCATCTTTCCCTCTATCCATTATCTGTCTATCGATTATCTTTATTATTTATTGCAGGGACAAACCTGCGGTAAATACGCGGTAAATCCGCGGCAAAACCGCATGCGGATTTGGTGCGGATTTTTTCCGCAGGTCCGGAAATCTTTCACTGGCAGAAGTTTCTCAAGAAATTTTCTTGAGAAACTTCACATTTCTAGTGCGCACATAGCCTAAGGGGGACATGGTGGGAATGAGGCCTAAGGGGGACATGGTGGGAATGAGGCCTAAGGGGGACATGGTGGGAATGAGGGCTAAGGAGGACATGGTGGGAATGAGGCCTAAGGGGGACATGGTGGGAATGAGGGCTAAGGGGGACATAGTGGGAATGAGGCCTAAGGGGGACATAGTGGGAATGAGGCCTAAGGGGGACATAGGGGGAATGAGGCCTAAGGGGGACATAGTGGGAATGAGGCCTAAGGGGGACATAGTGGGAATGAGGCCTAAGGGGGACATAATGGGAATGAGGCCTCAGGGGGACATAGTGGGAATGAGGCCTAAGGGGGGACATAGTGTGAATGAGGCCTAAGGGAGACATAGTGGAAAAGAGCAGTGTGAAGAGGGGTCCCTGTATGGAAAGGAGACAGTGTGAAAGGGACTGTTAAAGAGAACTTGCTATGAAACTGCAAATACAGGATCTCAAGCTAACCAAAATTAACTTTATTCTTCCCGGGAGCCTCCAGCCTTCAGTCATAGAGATGTGTTGGTGAGGTTTCAGTCATCACTCAGTATAGTGAGTAGCGCCTGTGAGCACTCCCTGGCACTAACTGACAGCTGTCTCTGCACTGATGCACTCTGTCAATGGACATGCTAAAAGTATCAATAAAGTTATTTTCCTCCCTGTAGCTGGGCTTTCAGTGAAGCAGCTGGGCAGCTTAAAAACGATGTTAACCTGCAGTTTAACCTCATAATTACAGGTTACTAGCGCTTGGGAACAGGACAGGTTCCCTTTAAGATAGAGACAGGATGGCAGTAATAGCTAGTAATGGAAAATAGTGCTAGTTATAGTTCTAAAGGACAGACAGTGTGGAGGCAATATTTTATTGTAGAGGAAAGTGTCGGAGTCAAATTTTGTGTAGGGAGCATGCTGAGGGGAATTATTTTTTATGGGGCACAGCATGGGAACATATTTTTATTCAGGGACTAATGCAGAACACTGTAGTAGATGGAAGTCTGCAGAGATGAGCTGTGGATGTGAAAAGTAATCATGGTGTCTGCATAACATGAAAACGAAAGAAATGAGAAAGAATTCAGTTCACATGTCAGTGATTGTGGTACGTATGCTGTAGACATACGCAGACCCATTAAAATCAATGGGTCTGCGCACACATCAGTAATTTCTCACTGATGATGCAGTGCACATGCGTGTCCACATGTTCTGCATGAGAGACAAGTCCTTTTTTTCTCTGGCATTACAGATGTCACATGGACCATGCATTAGTGTGATTAGTGTGATCCATGTAACACGTACCAGAAAAAATACGTACATTTAAAATAAAAAGCATTTTAAACATACCCATCTCCAGCGATGCTGTCTTGGGCCGCAGCTGTCTCTTGCTTCCAGGCTGGCTAATTATGCTAATGCATATTCACTGCACAGCCGACCCGGAAGTAGCAGCAGCAGGGAAACAGCGGCAGCCGGACAGAGCATCGCGGGAGACTTCAGCACCATGGATAGCAGCAGCGTGGATAAGTGAGTACATGAGTACTTGATCTCCGTGTGCGATCACAGATAGCACACGGAGAAGACAATAGTTCCAAATCATGGCACATGGAGGAAAATATGCATTTTTATTATGTCAGTAAAAAACGTTTTTCCCTGACACGTGAAGGGGGCCTTAGGCAGAGTTTATTCAAGTGGCTAGGGAAAAAGGCAATATTTATTGGTTGAAATGGGGGATTTGTCCCTACTTATTAGATAAATCAAGACTTGGCTGGAACTAGGAGTAGGTGACGTAGGCAGCTGCCTAATACACCAATGAGTGGGGCACAAGTAATTGAAAATTATTCTCTCTAAAATGTAAGCCTCTACTATCCGTTGTGCTCTACTGGGCATTCAAATGTTGTGGTCAAATAGCCTTTTTATTGCAACAACCACTACAAGTCTGAAGAAAATTGTAGAGATTCATAGACAGGCGGTGTACAGGGTGTGCGCTGATCCTGGCTGATTCAGACTGCTTAGCTGGGTATTTGCATTAATAGTTATAGTTATTTATGTTGCTTATCTGTTGTTAGGGGTAGTACATGTTTCAAATGATGCAGTCATTTATGTTCCTTACATGCTGTTAGGGGTTAATGCATTGTTACTGACACATGTAGCTTCATACTGTGCAGCATAAGTATGCTATTCTTATCATACCTGCAGAATACGTGTCATTATAACAAAGCTATGGCCTGACATTCACCTACACAGTTGTAAAATGTGCTCTTAAGACTTCATAAGCTAGCCATTCATTATCATAATTCATTATGCGCTCACTTATGTAATTGGGTTCCAGGTCATATATATAATATTATTTGCATTGAATTTATTGATTTGTAGTAAATTCCATCTCACGGAATTTGATTTTCCACAAACATCACCTACAGTTCTAAGTCTATGAGTGTAAATTTACCCTTTGTTGTGTACTTATGGACTAGGGTCATTGCAAGGAGCAGGTGCTGAAGTCAATAAGCGACTTTGCTGGATTTCCCATGTAGTGCCTGTTCATTGATAAATACAATTTTATTTTCTGATTTTCCCTGGGGCTGTTTCCTTTTTTGTCAACATAGAACTGGGGGGCAGTGGAAATTTTTGTCCCTCTCCCTTTTAGATTTTTTTTTAACTTTCATACATTTATACCATGTTATTGATAGACTGAGATCCATATTAGTTCCATTTTTGGATTCCTCAGGACAAAGATTTTTCTCCCTGTTAGAGATGATTTAAACATTTCAAATTCAAATTTGTCAGGCTCCACAAATTTTTCCAAAAAATGTAAATTCATAGTGAATTGAGTCACCATGAATTGTATTATTGCAAAGCCTTTTACTGCCTTGTAAAGACAAGTGTATCACTCTGAGGTCTCTTAGGACTGTATCCAACCCCCTTTAGTAATGCCAAAGTGACCTTACTATACCAATGTATGGTAGTAATTAACAATCCATATAAACGCAGCACACTGACAGACTCATAGGGGGATTTAGATAAAAATGTTCCAAAATGTATTTCTCAGTCATTTTTGATTGGATGGACTTTTCTTTGCAGAAAACTGACAGTGTCACTGTCAGAGGTAACATCATTGTGCCGTGACTGAAATTAGTAATGTGCCATATATTCTAGAATGCCTCAGCTTCCTCTCCATAAATGCGCTTGCTTGGGGCAAAGAAGACGAGTTGTGATCGGTGTTTGGTCGCACTTCTGGTAGGACGGTGCTGATTCCACTGCTGCTTACAGCTCTAACATTTTCAGTAATATTAGGGTTTTTTTCTCCTTTTACACTATCACATCCATTGTCGTAGCCACTTTTTCTATACCATACATTTTGTACAATATTATAATTAAATTTAGACAATCATTTAAAACCCAATTACTTAACTCATGCTAAAAAGGATTTAACAAGAAATTCTTGGTAGGTAGGTACACATATTACATATACAAAAAGCAAAATGTGGCAGCAGGCCGCTGTATAGGTATAACATGTATGGTTCTCAAATTGGACTAGTAAAACAGGTGTGCAAAACAGACATTCACAGTCAAATTTCTTATTTTTTTTTAATTTAACTTAAATTCAATCCCATTGACCAAAACATTACATAAAAAAACGATAGGAAAGAACACCAACAGCAGGGTGTACAAAATTATATAAATGTGCAAACAAAAAATAGTTTGTGATTTGCACACCTTATAACGTACACAGTCACAGTTACGTTTCTGAGTTTCTTGATTTTTGGGGAGTTAATTTTGTTTTATTAAATAGAAAATATATTATTTAATTATTCCCCCCCTTTCTCCTTCTCCCGGTACAAAAAGAATTGCACAAACAAATGCAAAAACTCAATACAGTATTTGTCCAATGCTTTAGGGATTTCTCTTCCTATCTCTATTGTTGAGCTGTGAACTTTTACATCTCGTCACTAAATCATCCTAAATGGCTACTGCCTTCCTTGCTTCGGCTTATATACTGGCTATGATACTTCCTCCTGATTGGCTGCAATATACCATGTAATGTGATAGCTGCAGTGCATTATGGGGAAGCTCATGTTGTTTGCGCCTGAAGTCATGTCAGCTTTTTGTCGCAGATACAAGTTTTTGTAATGTGTAAAAAGGATATGGACCTCTGTGGACTGTGAGCCCTCGCGGCAGGGTCCTCTCTCCTCCTCTACCTGTCTGTTTTGTATTGTTCATGATTATTGTACTTGCTTTTTATGTAAACCCTTTTCATTTGTAAAGCGCCATGGAATAAATGGTATAAGTAGAGTGAAAACAAAAGGGTTAATCCGCGCTGCTTTGTGGATAGAGGAAATCACTCGGGAGAAGTAATCTTCGTGATTTTATTATTCAACGTGTTTCAGAGTCTATACAACTCCTTCGGGAATCAAAATCACAACTTTTATTTATACAGAATAAATGGTGTAACAATAATAATAATAATAATATATATTTTTAATAATAATATTTATTCATTTATATAGTGCTATTAATTCCACAGCGCTTAACATAAATTGGCAACACTGGGGCTCATAATCTAAGTTCCCTATCTGTATGTTTTTGGAGAGTGGGAGGAAACCGGAGAAACCGGTGGAAACTCATGCAAACACGGGGAGAACATACAAACTCCTTGCAGATGTTGTCCTTAGTGGGACTAGAACCCAGGACCCCAGCGCTGCAAGACTGCAGTGCTAACCACTGAGCCACCGTGCTTCCCAGATAATAATAATATAGACATTATTTTATGCTATTCTCGCCAACTGAATTGTAAATTGTTCAGCTTAGTCCACAAACAGCGAAACACTTATAATACAGTAGTCATGTTGCTCACAGGTTTTAATGGTTTTGGTTTTGTAAAGCTTCGGAAGAGAAAGCATTGTGTTACGGGCTACTGTATAGACGAACTATGCTTCATCTATTCCGAAATGCAAAATCTACATGTGACGATTTTCACCTAGCAGTGAACAGATGCTTAGGATGTGCTGTTTCCCACAATAAGCAATCCCAAGGGTCTGGAAAGGAGAATGGATTATTGGCCAAGCTCTTAGACTCCCAGCCTTGATTGCCCTGCATGTTAACCCTCTCCGCAGTACTTCTCTGTCATCTCAAAGCCTCTTAGTAAATAAGTATGTGACCAATTTCAGTGAACTTTATCAGGACAAGAAATGTTCCGAACATCTGTATCTACTGCTGATATTAATGTAACTTTAAGTATTTTCCCACAAACCTGCGGCCCAATATCCCATCCGTGAACATTTCAAATTGAGATTTCTTTATATGAAAAACCAATTTTCTATCACTATTGCACAATTTAGTGTCATTTATAATTTCCATTAGGAATGGAGACATTTGTCTCTAGGAAGACAAACTGGATACAATGTAAAATGTAGGACTTTAGGTCCAGCTCTTTCTTCTCCACAGCCCTAAAAATGCTATCGGAGGAGAGCATTTGTTAACAGCTTATATTGTAGGTCTCATAGGGAAAGTATCATTTATTATACTGTCCTACTCTTTTATCAAAAATTACTATCCGTGAACATAAAACTGGAAAATTACATTATGTAAAACAATAAATACAAAATTGTGTAAATATTTGCTTTGTGTTTATATCAATATATTGCTTTCGTATATAATGTAGCAGAATTCTAAGGGAGGAAATCTGTAACTACAACCTGGCTACGCCGAGCAACTTCTACTCTGGAGACCCCAACATATGCAGGCGCCACACATACAGCCCATTTATTCACAGTGCATGCTTCATTACCGCGGTGGTGCAGGGGAAATGAACACCTACTGCTATCTGCCTTGACAGTTCACAGTTTAACCAAATAGATGTTTAATGGTGATGAGATTTTACTGGTAACAGTGTTGTTTACCTGCAATATCATGGGTCCATTAATATTTAATTTAAATACCACGCCTATTAGCAATAAATCCATTTGTCAGCTCAGTTTTCATCTGCACCACAAGCTTTTTCTGCGACCTCACCCTTATTATTACCCATATCGTCCATTTACAGGGGCCGATGTCAGGCGAGTAACGGATGTTAATTGACTATTCAAGTTGTTTTCTGCTCGTTTACTCATCTATTTACACAGGCTGATGAGCAATTATGGAGGCAGAACGATCGCTAATATAATCGTTCTGTCCCCATGTACAGTAAATTTTATGGAAAGCGCATCACCTGTTTACACAGGGTGATTGCTGCCAATACAGATCATTTTTATGCAGGAAAAACAAATCACCTGAGGACTGAATGTTATGTATGGCAGATTCCTGCAAAAGCTTAGTGTAAAATAACTGTATAGGCTATGTGCATTTTTTCCATATTTTTTTCTTGCAGATTTTCAGAAATTTGCAAAGAAATGCCTGCAAAGTCTATGAGAATTTTGAAGTGTTTTGCACATGTTCAGGATTTTTTCTTCCAGATTTTCTTTCTGCGTTTTTTACTGCGTTTTCATCATTGAAAACAAGGAAAAAAAACACATTAAAAAACATAAAAAAGTATAAAAAAAATTGACAAATCCACACCTTTTGCCCTGCAGTGTTTTTTCTGCCAGAACATGAAGATTTGGATGCAGATTGTCTGTAAACAAATCTGCAACGTGTGCACAACAACGTCGCTGAGAAAAAGGTGGCATGCCGAAACACGCGTCGGGAGTCTATGTGCCTCAGTATATACAGGTACTGTGTCTAATATAGTTCTATACATGTAATCTGATTCTATTACTGGATGTCATTTAATTGACTAACATGTAATGGTACTGTATGTTATAGCAGTATTACCATTTTTTGGTCTCTGTGTTTAGTATAATATAAATTCTATGCTTTTCGCAATATATTGATCTTTTCCAGGGTTCTTTAATATACTTTAACTGATAGATGTTTTCTGAATTTGAATTATATTCATGTATTTTGGTATAATAACATTTTTTACACGTTACAGGTGCCCTGTTTTGTGATCTCATTTGCTATACCTTCAATCACCTTTCTGATATATATTTTAACTTGTTATTTTGCATAAAAAAATAAAGTTTTTTATTAATAGTCGTGACTTGTGAATAGCGCAATTTTTGTAGGTTATATAACGTGTAAAAACAAGTAAAAAACTAAAAAAAAATGTTCCCTCAAATAAGGCAGCTAATAAAACTTTAGAAAACTTTAATGTAGGTACTTTTCACTACTGTATCATCGGCTACACATACATCTAATTGGAATCATGGAAAAACCACAATGTGGAAAGTGCATATGTAGCAGACATTAAATGGATGTACATTAATGTGGAGTGCTGAGGATATTGTGTCCATATGCCCGCACCCTCCACTATCATTTGCATCGGGTCAATCATAATGAAACAATATTGGGCAATCAATACCCTCCTGATGGCCGAGCTCCCGCTGTTAGTCAGCAACCCAGAGCTTAGGATGAGCAGAAAATCAAGGATGGGAATTATGAAGATATGTTTATCATTATTACGCTGGAGATAATGCATCTCCCAGATATAAAACATATGAATATATACATGCTAGAAGAATAAAGCCTGCTCTAATGACTTTCAAGTAATCAAATATGATTACAGTAAGATCACAGTAATAAATTAGGGCAGGCCACATTAAGACCACTTTAATCTCAAGTAGTAAATAAGTGAAAGTCTCTGGCAGACGGTGCCCAAGCCGCAATAAAGATCCGGGATGTGTATAACTCGTCCTGGGCAGTGATCCTCGCACTTATTGAATCTTTCTTAATCTAAAATACCACTGCACACCACCTTCCCTGGACCTGACCAGCCATAGACAACCTCCCGAATGAATCATACTGCGAGCCAAGGCAGACATATGCTGCTCGCGGGTCACAACCTTCATACACTGTAGACATCAGATATCTTGTAATTGTGCGAGGCCCTGAGGTTACTATTAAAGCTTCTGAGGCACTCAGGCATTTCCTACTGCAAGTGCTGCTGGAATGGGTTTAGGAAGGCGGTGGTCCTATCCAGACGGGAATAGGTGGCCTACCTCTGCGTAATTGCATCATTTTAGGGGCTACAGTTATGTTGTAAACTTGAAACAAAGTATTTTTTTTTTTACTGTTCATATAACAGTCTTATATTTTTTGCATTCTTGAACCAAGGTTAAAGCACAACTACTTATTTTTTTTTTAAGAGCTGGATTGCCTCTTTAAATCTAAGTGCCCCACCTCTAGCATTATACTTACCCTTCGGTTCTTTCATGCTTTTTGGCCACGCTCCAGTCCGTAGCACCATCTTGAGACTGTAACTTCTGACTGGCTGGTAGTTACGTCACAAGGTCTCAATAAAAGTCTATGAGAGCCCCAAGAGGCCAGAACAAGGGTCTCATAGACTTGTATTGAGTTGTGACCTCTGGCACGCTGCATGAAACACTGAAACAGTCGGCAGGTCACAAATTGCCGAAGACCGACTGGAGCGGCGGGGATAGACAATGAAGCTACCAGAAGGTGGTTATAAGACTGAGATCAGGGGCTCAGATTTAAAGCACCACTTAAGCGGTACAATAAAAAAAAACACTGAAGCGGTGCTTTAAAAAATTATGGCTAGAATTGGTATATACTTTTTATTTCTACAATAGCAAAATTCATATCAATTGTTATTCATATTGCGGAAATTGCATTTCTATAGTGTTACATCCACTGGTAAAAAATTGTGATGACAGCAGGAGCCCGGTGGAGGTCACAGGGCTGACAGCAGAGGAGCAGCGCAAGTCCGGGAGGTAAGTAAACATTTTTTCCATTTATGCAACATTCAAAGGTCATTAATAAGACGAAGTCCAGTAATTGACGTGGGGCGGCACGGTGGCTCAGTGGTTAGCACTGCACTCTTACAGCGCTGGGGTCCTGGGTTTGAATCCCACCAAGGACAACATCTGCAAGGAGTTTGTATGTTCTCCCCGTGTTTGCGTGGGTTTCCCCTAGGCACCTCGGCCTCCTCCCACATTCCAAAGACATACAAATAGGGAATTTAGATTGTCAGCCCCAACGGGGACAGTGTTCCTGATGTATGTAAAGCGCTGCGGAATATGTTAGCGCTATATAAAAATAAAGATTTATTTATTTTTTATTTATTTAATTGACAACTCCTTTAACCCCTTCACGACCATGGACGGATATATCTGTCATGAAGCGTGTCCCGTTAAGCCCAGGCGGCGGCGGTCGGCACACATATCAGCTGTTTTCAACAGCTGACGTGTGCCTGCTAGCCGTGGTTGGAATCGCTTCCACCCACGGCTATTAACCCCTTAAATCTTGCTGCCAAAGTCTGGCAGCAAGATCTAAATGCGCGCGGCCATGTTTTTTACTTACCGCCGCCCCCACCGGAAGTCACGTGCGTGATCACGTGACTATCGGTGGTTGCCATTGTAGCACAGGGTCATGTGATGACGCCTGCAGCTATGATGTTTCACTTTCGTTTTCCCTTGGCACGGAGCAGAGGGAAAAAGAAAGTGACTGTATCTGCTGTTTACAGCTGTATAGCTGTGATCAGCAGATAGATAATAGCGATGGGATTGCTGATCTCTATAGCCCCCTAGGGGGACTAGTAAAATTAAAAAAAAAAATGTAAAAAAAAAGTTTTAAAAAATAAAAAAAAAATAAAAAAAAATAAAAGTTCAAATCACCCCCCTTTTCCCCCATTGAAAATTAAAGGGTTAAAAAATAAACAAATATACACATATTTGGTATCGCCGTGTTCAGAAATGCCCGATCTATCAAAATATAAAAAGTTTTACGCAAAATGCAATAACAGGCGATCAAAACGTAGCATCTGCGCAAAAATGGTACCATTAGAAACGTCAGCTCAAGACGCAAAAAATAAGTCGTCACTGAGCCATAGATCCCAAAAAATAAGAACGCTACGTGTTTCGGAAAATGGCGCAAAACGTGCGCCACTTTTATTGGACAAACTTGTGATTTTTTTTAACCCCTTAGATACAAGTAAACCTATACATGTTTGGTGTCCACAAACTCGCACTGACCTCAGGCATCATACCCATACATCAGTTTTACCATATAGTGAACACGGTGAATAAAACATCCCAAAAACTATTGTGCCATCACACTTTTTTTGCAATTTTTCCGCATTTGGAATTTTTTTGCGGATTTCCAGTACACCATATGGTAAAACTTATGGTTTCATTTAAAAGTACAACTTGTTCCGCAAAAAACAAGCCCTCATATGGCAAGATTGACGGAAAAATAAAAAAGTTACGGCTCTCGGAAGAAGGGGAGCAAAAAACAAAAGCAAAAACGGAAAGTGCCCCGGGGCTGAAGGGGTTAATATATTTTATACGGCTTACAGCTTTGGATTTCTGTAATGGTGTTTGAAATTTTAAGATTTCTAAGATGACATGATGTTTTCCTGCAGTTTCCACTAGTATAAAGTCTACAATAATGCTCACTACTCCACAATGGAGGGGCCAGAACCAATACCAATAAGTGTAAATTTAAACAAACACCAAGTAGTCGCAGGGCGATAAATATATATACTATACACAAACTACAATGGTAGTGATAATAAGATATAAATCTTTATTGGGAATACATACAGCAATATTGAGACCAATATAAAAATGATGCACAGTAAACATTCGATGGCCGGATGACACAAAGTATGATGGAGTGATGTAAATCAACCAAATCAACAGCCTATCATAACACTTATCATAGCAAGGTTTGCATATATATGTATATATATATATATATATATATATATATATATACACACATACATATACATATACACACACAGACACACACACACACCAGGGAGCCCATAATAAATAATTAATAATTATGTGAATATATAAGGTCCCTCAAATGAAGGGAGAAACTAGTGCCAAATAAGGCTACCTGAGTATGAAGTAAAAAAATGACTACAAGCAAATACTCATAAAAATAAATAATTATAAGAACGCCAGCAGGTATAAAAGGGCAGATGTTAGAGAAATATAAAGGCTGTGTAGACCCAAACATGATATGAGACCCAATTACATGCAATGCATACTACCTAGAGACACCTGACGCGCGTTTTGCCTTGGCTTCTTCCAAACGCCCTTAGAAGAAGCCATGGCGAAATGCGCAGGAGATCTGTGGTTACTGCTCCAAGATGTTTAGAACATTCTCCCTTTCTTCAAAGATTGTGCAAATGTACCTAGAAAAATTGAAGTGTTTTGAAGACAAAGGGTGATCACACCAAATAATCATTTAATTCAGATTTCTCTTACGCTATTATTTTGCATATATAAGGCTGGGACCCAATAATGCATCCACCACATACACCTGACAGCCATGACACCTTGTGGCAATTAATGAGTGTATGTGTTTGCCGTAACACCTGTAATTCACCTGTCAGATGCACATGATTGCATATGAGCTGGCGTGGCATGTGACCGCAGCATACTAATTATTAGGATTAGTAATGTTAGTAACAGCAGACAGTTTAATTGGAAGAAAAGTCCACAGACAAATTGCCAAAAATAGCACAAGATATCACACAAATAATACAATCTGTATAATGAATTATTATTTCTACTGAATATGAAGCGGCTATGAGGTTACCAATATGTTTTCACCAAAAGAATTTTAACAATCCCATTAAAACCTCAAAATGCCTGTTACTTATATTTGATTCATATGGTGAAAGATTAGAGGTTACATGGGATCGGATTAGTCTTTTTGTGTTTCGGTTTCCTGGCTTACAATGGGGATCGGCCAGCACGCCTCATATGTCTGTTTTATTAAGTACTTGTATTAACTAATTAATAACAATTCTGGGGCATCTTTTCTTATAATTTTACAATGTGATGGTCCTCTGTTATTCCTTTTAGAAACACATTAATACATTGACAATCAGGAGGTGAATAGGGTGTGCCCTGCATATTCTGACACTAGTGTACTTGTAGACTGTGAGCCCTCGCGGGCAGGGACCTCCGTCCTCCTGTACCTGTCTGTGCCTTGTATTGTTTATGATTATTGTACTTGTCCCTATTATGTATACCCCTTTCACATGTAAAGCGTCACGGAATTGATGGCGCTATAATAATAATAAATAATAATAAAAAATAATAATAATGTATGAGGTTAAGGAATTGCCTAGCTGTCAAGTTGTTTATACAGTACATTGCCAAGAGGAAAAATAGCGGGACATCCCCAGTTCCAAAGTTAAGTCAATAGGAGGTAATCTGCAATAGCCAGGAGCAACTGTAGAGGTGGTCGTCCCTACACCTTTATATGTTGCCTACCTGTACTGTGAAACGTGTTTTGTACTTAACCCCTTCACGACCGTGGGCAGTAAAATTACGTCCTATTTTAACGTGACTTAACGACCAGGGACGTAATTTTACTGCCTAAACTTCATTTGATTGCCGTGGCCATAGCAACGGCTTTCAAATGATGTCCCCTGCTGTTTCTTACAGCAGGGGACCTTTGCTTGACCCCAGGGGGGGCGGCATCGCCACCCCCTATCGACGATCGATGGGATTGGCTGTTCAAATCTGAACCGCCAACCACATCGTTCGCACTAATTTCGGCAAAAATAATGCCCGAATTAGTGCGATACTGTGAGATCCAGCTATGAGATGCCGCAGCTGCTGCAGCATATCATAGGTGGACCTCAAACATGTCGCCCCCAGCCCCTGCAGCACTGATTGGAGCAATCGTGCTATGACGCGCAATCGCTCCAATCAGTGTGCAGTGGGGCGGTCTGATCTGCCGGTGGCCGCCTCCCCAGGCCTGTGCTGGCCTGCGAGCCCTCCCCCAACATGTCTGCAGCGTGCAGTGGCTCCTACTTGTGGTACCACGCCACCGCTGCTGCCCCCGCCGTAGCTGAGGTCACCGCTCCTGCTGCACGTGAGTACTGTGCTCACCTTGCAGCCCGTGCGCGCTCCCGTGGTGCCCCTGCGCGCTCCCGTGTTAGCCCCTGCCCGTGCCCCCCTGCGATCTGCCCCCCGACATCCTGATCTGCTCCCCCCCGACATCCCGATCTGCTCCCCCCGCGATCTGACTGCTTCCCCCATTATCTCTATTCTGCTTCTGCAGCTCCCTCTCCGGTCTCCCCCTCTGCTCTCCCCCCTCTCCCTCTGCTCTCCCCCCACTCTGCTCTCCCCCCCTCTGCTCTCACCCCCCCTCTCCCACTCTGCTCCCCCCCCTCTGCTCTCCCCCGACGTCCTCTTACCTGTCTTCACCGGCCCGATCACATCTGCCTCCATCGATGCGTCCTTCCTGGGCATTCTGCTGATCTGCCTGCTGCTCCTGTAAAGCTGTGCCTCCTGCAGCTCTTCTGGTCAGTGATCCTCTGGGTACTGTGAGTATAACTTTTTTTTTTTTTTCTGTATCCCCTGTCCATTTTTACACCTCATCCTTCCGTGCGTCCCGCTGAGTGCTGATCAGGGATGCAGATAACGTATCCGCATCCCTGCTCAATTTTTGGCGGGACGTTTTTTTCCGTATCCCCGACGCTTTTTGTATCGCATCCGTCCGTGCGTCCCGCCAAGCGCTGATCAGGGATGCAGATAACGTATCTGCATCCCTGCTCAATTTTTGGCGTGACTTTTTTTCCATATCCGCAACGCTTTTTGTATCCCATCCGTCCGTGCGTCCCGCCGAGCGCTAATCAGGGATGCACATAACGGATCTGCATCCATGGTCAATTTTTGGCGTGACTTTTTTTTTTACGTATCCCCGACGCTTTTTGTATCGCATCCGACCGTGCGTCCTGCAGCGGCCGATCAGTGCACTGCGTCTGTGCGTTTGAAAAGTCAAATGGCGCTCCTTCTCTTCTGAGCCCCGCCATTTGCCCAAACAATTACTTTCCACCACATGTGAGGTATCTACGTACTCAGGAAAAATTTCTCAATACGTTTTATGGTGCATTTGTTCCTGATAGCCTTGTGAAAAAAAAAAGCTACCTAGTTGAAGCAACCGTTTTGTGGTAAAAAAAAAAAATTCTTTTCACGGCTCAACGCTATAAACTTCTGTGAAGCCCCCAGGTGTTCAAAGTGCTCACCAAACATCTAGAAAAATTATTTGAGGGCTCTAGTTTCCAAAATGGGGTCATTTGTGGGGGAGCTCCACTGTTTAGGCACCATAGTGGGTCTCCAAACGTGACATGGCGTCCGCTAATGATTCCAACCAATTTTGCTGTCAAATGGCGCTCCTTGCCTTCTGAGTCCTGCCGTGCGCCCAAACAATTACTTTCCACCACATATGAGGTATCTGCGTACTCAGGAGAAAATGCACAATACATTTTATGGAGCATTTTTTCCTGATAGCCTTGTGAAAAAAAAGCTACCTAGCTGAAGCAACCGTTTTGTGGTAAAAAAAACAATTTTTTCTTTTCACAGCTCAACGCTATAAACTTCTGTGAAGCCCCCAGGTGTTCAAAGTGCTCACCAAACATCTAGAAAAATTATTTGAGGGCTCTAGTTTCCAAAATGGGGTCACTTGTGGGGGAGCTCCATTGTTTAGGCACCTCAGGGGGTCTTCAAACCCCACATGGCGTCCGCTAATGAGTGCAGCTAATTTTGCACTCAAAAATTCAAATGGCGCTCCTTCCCTTCCGAGCTCTGCCGTGCGCCCAAACAATTGATTTTTACCACATATGGGGTATCAGCGTACTCAGGAGAACATGCACAATAAATTGTATTGTGCACTTTCTCTTTTCTCTCTAGTAAAAATGAAAATTGTATGGCTAAAGTAACATTTTTGTGTTAAAAAGTAAAATTTTCATTTTTTCCTTCCACATTGCTTTGGTTCCTGTGAAGCACCTAAAGGGTTAATAAACTTATTGGATGTGGTTTTGAGCAGTGTGAGGGGTGCAGTTTTTAGAATGGGGTCACTTTTGGGTATTTTCTGTCACCTAGGTCTCTCAAAGTCACTTCAAATGTGATGTGATCCCTAAAAAAAATTATTTTGTAAATTTTGTTGGAAAAATGAGAAATTGCTGATGACTTTTGACCCGTTCCAACTTCCTAACGGAAAAAAAATTTGTTTCGAAAATTGCGCTGATGTAAAGTAGACAAGTGGGAAATGTTATTTAGTAACTATTTTATGTGACATATCTCTCAGATTTATGGGCATAAATTTTCAAAGTTTGAAAATTGCGAAATTTTCAAAACTTTCGCAAAATTTCCTAAATTTTCACAAATAAACGCAAAAAATATCGGACTAAATTTACCACTGACATGAAGTACAATATGTCACGAAAAAACAATCTCAGAATCGCCAGGATCCGTTGAAGCGTTCCAGAGTTATAACCTGTCAAAGTGACACTGGTCAGAATTGCAAAAAATGGCCCGGTCATTAGGGTGTTTTAGTGGCCGGGGGTGAAGGGGTTAAAGTATTACATTGATTGTTATAAAAGTATGTTAATATGTAAATGCTGCTAGAAGAGTGTAGGTTCTCGATGTAAAAGAGTCTGGGCCATTTGCCAGTGGGTGCCATCTCGTGGGCAAGTTGAGCAGTGGTAGATTATGGATAAGATAGGATAGGGTTAAGTTGAGTTAGAGGAGAATTAACAGGTGGCAAGTGGCTTGGCTACTGGTGCAGCCATCTTGGGGTGCCAGTTCTGAATAGGGTTTAAGTAAGAGAAGACATGACAACTGTGTCAGGGCCAGTCAGGGAACCCTCAAGTAACCTTGAGAGGTCCAGAGCCGATGGCTCACCCTGGTGAGTTCAGGGAAGTTGTACGACTAGACAGCTGTCGGGGCCCAGGAGTAGACAATGGTGTAAGGAAGAGGGGGAATGGAGACACAGGCCCAGCACCCTGATGATGACATCCAAGATAGTGGGGATTGGTTGAGACGGAGTACCCCACCCTAACAGACACAGCATAACCGTTAGAAGTGAGGCCAATCTCTGTCATAGCGGTGTGAAGAATAAACTGTACAAGTTTGGTTTGCTAGAAGAACTCTGGTGTTGTGTGTTTTACTAATTCGTCTATGATGGGAATCAGCATCAGAGTGATGGACACCGGTCTAAAGAAACTAGTGAGTGTCGCACCCCCATCCACAAGTCATACACACACACGGGCGCTCCTTAGGAAAGAAGCGCAAAGCCCGTATGGCCTCGCATTCGTGCCTTCCTTCACAACCACTACAAAGTGAATGGAGCTGTGCTGCTTGGGCTCCATAAACAGTTTAGATTCAATAACAGCTGATAGAGGGGTAGAGGGATGGTGCACGTTTCGGACCCCCACTGATCTGATATTGATGGCTTAGCCTGACCATAGGTTTTGGTATTATACTTAGTCTCTGCTTATATACAGATTTTTATTATAATTGTTATAATGCCTTCCAAGCCAAAAAGCGGGTCTGCACTTAATTAATGTACCAACTGATTAATTTAGATCTTAGCCGTCCATAGAAATTATAACAGACATTAAAACTGCAGACGGTGGAGACCTCAGAAATGTTTAGTCTCTCCACACTGACAGAGTGACAGAGTTATGTAGCTATACTGTTATTATAAGTGTAACCTTCTGTAATTCTGTAGAATAGAGAGCACTAATACATGGGAACAGGTTTATAAACTCTGTCCTGACTATAGTGATAGAAGAACAAAACTCCCAAAATCTGGCATCTTCAGTCTTCTCTACACTCTACAAAAAGTGAAATGAAACGAAGCCAATTACAACAATTACTGTATGTTTTTTTTATTTAAATGGAATTACAATTCTGGCATCAAATAATCTAAAACGTATGACAATCTAGCAAAAGAACTAAAGTACATTAATAGGCAAGGTTATTATGAGAAGATGCTTATTGCTTTGGGTCCCAAAAATGGGATATCCATAGATCGCATAATGGAAGTTATCAAGTTCCAGCTTTAAATGGAGTAGCATTACTGCTCCATACTGAGTCCTAAGCCCTGGTACACATTAGACTAATTTTGGACAATTCCTCAGTATCGACGGGTTCGGCACACAATCTAATGCACATGCAGACCCCAGAAAATTGATTGTCAGGGGAGTTAACAATAGAGATGATCGAACCTTTGGAAGTTCAGTTCAAAGGACACAGTCAACCTTAAAAGTTCGGATTGTGACCCCGACCTGATTCGAACCTCAATGGAAGTCAGTAATTGGGCAGTTCATGGCTCCACCCACATGCTGCCAGCCATAAACAGATCACTTCTGGCGGAGGTTGGGTTTTTCCAATTAATCTTTTGGGGTGTGTGCACACTGCATCTGATCACGCTGATTTCACCCCCAGTGTGAGCAGATCAAACACTGAACGCTGCTCACACAGGGCTGAGCATCACTCATACTCAAGGACAGCACTGCTCACTTAAGTGGTTTGCATTCGTAACTCACTCAAACTTCGAACCTGAACTTTGTTTTTTTGGTAGACGGTTTCCGAAACCAAACTCCGAACCTAAGGTTCGCTCATCTCTAGTTAAGAATCCGCCATGTCTGATTTCATAGGGCCAATCCTTTTGTTCTCCCGGAGATGAGCAGATGTCTAGTCGGCAGCTCTCATAAAGAACACAGGATCTGTTTGCTGAGCGAGCAGTATAGAGAGACGTCTGCGATGGCTGAGGACAGAATGAACATTTGTGTCTGGCGAGCTTCAGAGACTGGTGGTTATGGGCGTTATACATAATGAAGTGGTAGGATGGATGCTCATCCAGGGCTCCATTAAAAAAAAAAGAGCCTATTGATAGGTGGAGGGTCCCACTGGTGAAATAAACAGTAATCAGCAAATTATCATCTATACTGTAGCTATGTAATCAGTTGGAATTGCAGCACAACCTTTAAGCCCAGTCATCTGGGACATTTGTACTAATATTCTGGGACCTTTAAGAGCAGTATATGTTTTTTTTAATTAATCACTGTATCGTGCTATGATCCAGGTGCATTTCCACTGTTCAATATGCACCACTAGACACAAAATTTAATGTGAACTAGAAAATCCAACATCGTCTCAGCTGTAAAATGGTTTGAATCAAACAATTCTCGGCCACTGACAGTATGAAAGAAGCCCATGTACATTGTGGAGCTGACATCCAAATGCCTCCATTTGCCCCTGTGCAGTCATTCTGCACAAAATGTGCCCTGTAGACTACTGCTGCTTAGCCTGAGCTAAATTAGTCAGGTACATGCAGACTGTTCTTGCTTTGTCATTAGTAATTTTGCATACAAAAACCGTATAGATAGATAGATAGATAAATAGATAGATGATAGATAGATAGACATAGATAGATAGAATTAAATTTAATCTGTCAAGATTTTACTGACAAATTTGATTGGTATGTCTGTACAGATTGTACAACAACAATAAAAATGATACCTGTTTTGTAGTAATCCGAAATAGCTGTGCTGAGAACTTTAGCTTTGAAGCCACATGCAAATTAGCTTGGAAGTGCATTTGGGATGTAGATAGAAGAGGGAGGAGGAGGCAGAGCTCTGCCTCTAGCTCCTTCTGTGCCTCTAGCACCTCTCTCTGCCGCTAGCTCGTCCCTCTGTCTCAAGCTTCTCCCTCTAGCTCATCCATCTCCCTGTATCTTCTCCCTCTGACTCTAGATTCTCCCTCTTGCTCGTCCCTCTGTCTCTAGATCATCCCTCTTCCTCTATCTTCTCCCTCGGCCTCTAGATCATCCCTCTGCCTCTAGCTCATCCCTCTGCCACTAGCTTCTCTCTCTTGCTCATCCCTCTGCCACTAGCTTCTCCCTCTTGCTCGTCTCTCTGCCTCTAGCTCATCCCTCTGCCTTTAGCTCATTCCTCTTCCTCTATCTTCTCCCTCTTGCTCGTCCCTCTGCCTCTAGCTCATTCCTCTGCCGCTAGCTTATCCCTCTGCCGCTAGCTTCTCTCTCATTGACTCTATGTCCTCCTTCTGCCTCTAGCTTCTCCCTCTTGCTCATCTCTCTGCCTCTAGCTCATCCCTCTTCCTCTATCTTCTCCCTCTTGCTCGTCTCTCTGCCTCTAGCTCTCTACACTGCCTCTAGCTCGTCCCTCTTCCTTTAGCTCCTCCCTCTGCATCTAGCTCCTCCTTCTTCCTTTAGCTTCTCAACCTCCCGTCATCATAGAATCTCCTCAGTAACAGCTGCCACCTCCTATCTCAGTAATGGGAAAGTCTTCTCTGAATACAGATTTTACCTCAGAATTGAGAAGTTTGATATTAACTGATGAATTCTGGCAGAGCAAGAAGTAGATTTATCTAATAAAATATATTACAAAGTTGCTTATTTTCATGTGTACTACTGATTTATGAATTAAAAATTAAAACCATGGTTACACTTTAAGTGTACAATGCAATGTACATTAGATTAATCTATTCCTTGGTAAATCTTTAAACATTTCCAGAAACACTTCTTTTTAAACCATCTTCCTTTAACCCCTTAGTTTCATCATCAAAAATATCTTGAATGCTGGCATATATATTTTGGGAAGGGTATTAAAAGGCAGCAGGGTGCTGGCCTGTGTGAGAAGATATAGCGAGGGATAACTGGGAAAGGGCTGAGCTGGATGACGCCATTTTAACCCTTAGAAGGATACAGAGCTGGGGCGGCCAGACTGAAACCATGGGTTGCCTTACTGCATCCTTGCCATTTGAGGATTTACCACTCATCATAAGCAAATACATCACATAATTAAAGTAAATGCAGAAAGTGAGGGATACATAAATGGCAAGTCAAAAAGATATTTGTTTCTGTAATAGATTAAACTTCCCAGAAGATCAAGGATCTAGTTAGAATTCTGCACATCGCGGTCTGTAACTTTATTACTATTGACGGGGCAGCTGCGGCCGGCTTTATTGATAAGATGCAATAAAAGGAGTCCCTGGGTGTCTAGGACCATCGTACTATGGAACTATCACCAGCATGTCTATAAAAACCCTTTCCCATCTTTTGTGTGGATGTTTATATACTGTCCTTTAATGATTGTATTCCAATGTAACAGGTTTCTAAGGGTAATAATAGTTTGGTCCCTTAACCTAAAATGGTGTGAAAAATTCTAAATATGACACCGAATGCAAAAATCTAAGTAGTGTTATCATAGGGGCGTTTTCTATTTCACTAGACTATAAACATATTTGATAGTGAATACCCAACCAGTAAAACAAAGATTTTCAGGAACTGATTTTAACCCCATATGTGCTGACAATGTAATTGCTGCCAAACTGAAACATATATTCGATGTCAGACCTTTCAACACAGGGAACATCAAAGGAAAAATAATAAGATTTTTGATACCTTTAATATTGAGTGTCGATACTGAAATCTGTCATTTAGCTGCCAAATAACCAACGTGTCAATAAATAAAACAGGATCACTATTCCAAAATCAATTATCTCCCCCTCTATTGTATGAAGCACCTTTTCAACAATTGATACTAATGAAAAGACTATAGACTGTGAGCCCTCGCGGGCAGGGTCCTCTCTCCTCCTATACCAGTCTGTTTTGTACTGTTAATGATTGTTGTACGTATACCCTCTTTCACTAGTAAAGCGCCATGGAATAAATGGCGCTATAATAATAAATAATAATAATAAATAATAATAATAATAAAAAGACAGGATTGTAGAATCCCCATTAGTTGTACTGACAAATTGGAGGCCACTTTAACCCCACGAGAAAATTCCATTAATCTTAAGCATCGAGGTCCAATGTAAAAATCTCAATTTCTACTCGAACCCTGCTCCTGGCTCACAATAACCTGCATGTGAACTTGATTTGATGCCAGTCTGCTATGAATCAGCATAAAACGTATTCTCCATATTACCTACGTAATATATATGTGTGATATGTAATTACATTATTTGTATGCAACTGACTGTAGATTTCTGTTCTTCTGCTCAGTACCATGTAAAACCAATCATTTTACACCCAGACGGTGATAATTGCCACTAGCAATCAAGTCCAGGCATCACTGATCTGAAGTGTGCTCGGATTTCATTAGAAGATATAACTTATTTGACTTTCCTACAGTACCTAATAATCCATAAAGAAACCAAAACACATATGGCTTCGGGGAATAACTAGAAAATTAGGTGGCCATTGGGGAACAGGATGAACTTTTGAACCAGAGGAACAGTGAGGGAGAAATATTAAGCAGAATGAGAGATTCCTAATGCATATAGAAATATAGCGATGTGACCTTTTCGGTACCTTGGAAATTACATTAGCATTATGAAAAATACTTATCATGTTTAGCGCTCATAATCTATCAGTTTATATACTTTTGTTTGGTGCGAACCACAAAGAAGGAGTCAAAAGGACAAAATAACAATAAGATTTAATAACAGACCTCGCCGTGACCTGGGCTAATTTGGTTTGGCTCATTGTGAAAATGCTGCCTGCTGGAGAGTTAATAGAGATGGGGTGACAGTTGAGGGATTGTTGAAAAACAAAATATATAAATATTTGAATTTTTTTGTTTACAAATTTTAAATTTAAACTATTTAAAACAGACCGCGTATAACGTGCCAAAATAACGCATTGTATAGAAACCAGCGCTAAAACTGTGGCGTGAAAGCAACCAGACATGATGTAAGGCCAGGCCTCATTCATTGTATTGTACCCATGTTTAACTATTTGTGCTCCAGATGTAACACTCAGACGTCCTAGTCAACATGATCAGTACGGCGACGTTCGGCAGATCTCCAAGACTTCAAGTTGTTACATTCGGAGACTGAATAGTTAAACACGGCTACGATACAATCTAATGGTTCCAGTGATAGATATGTGAACCGGGCATGTGGCAGGTTTGCAGCCACTCACTCTATATACCTTTTGAACTTAGTATTTTTAATACAGTCATAAAATCTGAATTCACATTAAATCAGCGGATTTTACAGTCATTATTACGGACTTATCGTCAAATGATATTGTTCATACAATAAACATATATTAAGTCCCGACCTTATCTAAATCTAATAAGCGAGCATTTAGGGAGCCGTTTTCAGTTAGTTACTGATGAATACTCCACTAAAGCAAAATAGTGCTTCATTTCAAGTGCAAGTAAATCATATTTGGGCAGAAGAAGATGGAATATTCTAACTGCTCCCATATATAGGGGTAAAGATGACAAAATCTTTTTCCCTGAGTCGCCGAGTACAGTATTTATTACACATCCATGCAGCTCACTTATCCCTGTTCTGCAATAGACATAATTTTATACCCCATAAAGGCAATTTATGTATCCAACGGGAATGATCTGGAAAACATAAAACCTTGAGTGCTGTGTTGCAGGAAGCATATTTTAGTTTGGCAATTGTACTTAGAGACAGAGCGGCCCTGCCTGATCATCATATCATGTCACAAAGCATTACTCAATCATAACTTTATAACCAACTTATAATGCTTTCAATCGCTGCATGTAATTAAATCGCAGGAGACTATATACAATGCCCATGGAAGTTATTGCAAAATATCATTTGCTAACTTTTCCTAAACGGTTCTTTATATACAGCATCATCAATTATTGCTGTTTAGAAAAAATAAAATGTTAGCATAATGGCAGGCTAGGAGGAAAGTATTCTCTGGCATTGTCTCCTGCATATAAAAGCAGGGTTCTGAATCCTGTAGAAGCAAGTGTTACATTTTTATACTTTTTTTTTTACTTGTAAAGTGTATAATTCCACTAATATCTATCAAAGTTTATAACACATAACACTATAAACAAAGTTTATAAAATTATTATTATTAGTATTATTATTATATAATTATTATTAATATATAACACAACACTATAAACTAAAGTTATAAAATTATACTATTATTATTATTATATCATTATTATTATTATTATTATTATTATTATTATTATTATTATTAGTATATAACACATAACACTATAAACAAAGTTTATAATATTATACTATTATTATTAGTAGTAGTAGTAGTAGTAGTTGTAGTGGTAGTAGTAGTAGTAGTAGTAGTAGTAGTAGTAGTAGTAGTATATAACACAAAACACTATAAACAAAGTTTATAAAATTATATTAGTAATTATTTTTTTTTATTATTATTATTATTATTATATAACACATTTAACAATGTTAGCATTGCAAATTATAGCTCTGCAGATTAGAGAAAACAATCATAAAATAAAGAAAATAAAACAAATCATAAAAGTAAAGCTACTAAGATGATCAGTTTTGGTTTTTTTTTTAAAACAAAAAAAAAAACAAAAACATTATTTTACTTGTACTATCATATGAGTATTAGTACAAGTAAAATTGCAAGAAAAAAAGCCTGTAAAAAATTAAAACAGAATATAAAATAAATAAATACAAGATAAAATAATAATAATAATAATAATAATAATAATAATAATAATAATAATTTGAATAATATAAATAAATGAGTAATCCAATGTATTATTTTAATTAAAAACATAAAAAAAAAATTGTAAAGCTATAATTTTTAACAGATTGTTTTCTGTTGTTTTGGATATTTTAATTAGGTTTATATGTAATTAACTATACATTGGTAGCATCATTATAGCTTTTATCTATCAGGAACAATTAGTAATTTTGCTTGGTACATATAGATTATACATGCAATACTAAAAATACATAAAACTCTTGATATTAGCATTAAGGAACTGCAAGAAGGTCTGATAATATCTATTTTCTTTATTATATTGAACAATTAAATATGTGAGGGAAAATTATATGTGCAAACCACAAAACAAATAACGTGATCCCAATAAACAGCTATTTGAAAAACATTTTCAGGAAAATAAAATCAATTTTGTTTAAAGGGCCACTAGAGGGAGCTCTTCAGTTCTTAAAAGATTCAGAGTAAAGGAAAACATGCTGAATATGTGAGCTGTATCTCTGTATTTTTTTAATCTATTTCTGAAGTTCTGTTATTCTATTTCTAGTATCTTGTCACTCCTACTTAGAAGGGAGAACAGTATATCTTAAAGTAAACAGAAGCATACCGTCAGAAGGCAGCTCCTCATCTCTATCTCGATCTGAAGTAAGAGAAGACGTATCAGGGGGGCGAGGAGACCCATCCAACTCTTCCGCATCCTCTAAGTCTCCTAGAGAGAAAGAAAAGAAATGTCAGCTTGAATAATACATACAGAGAGAAATCTGTTTCATCTTTTAGTTTTATTTAGTTTTTCAAGGTGCAAAATATGTGATATTAAATGTGAGAAGAATGAAGAATTTTTACATTTTACTAATACTAATTTTTTTTTTTTTTTTAAAAAGTAAACTAACTTTGTATAATTTACATTATATATATAGTCTTAGCTATTTTGTGACTAATAATATATTTCAGAAAAATTGATCAAAAGTGACTACTCTTATAACTGAACTCTCCTTTCTGCTGCAGTAAATCATTGAAAAGTTAAAATATTGATCTTTGTCATGTGATGGCCTGTAAAGAGCCCGACTTTATGCAATTAATGAAGTAGAATCCTTTGAAAAATTATTCTCTTAATGATCAAAGCAAAATATGAAAAAAGAAACAATTTTGTGATGCTGCAACCACAAAACCCCATAATTATGTTTTATTTTTCAGGCATATATATATATGTATATATATATATACATATATATATATATATATATATATGTATACACACAGTAATATATATATATATATATATATATATATATATATATATATATATAATTGCCTTATTCTGTCTGTCTGTCTGTCTGTGTCTGTCTGTCTGTCATGCTTCAAAATTGTGTCCTTCCGGTGACATTGTGTCCTTACGGTGACACAAAGCTGATTGGCCGCTGGGCTCGCCATGGCCCCGCCCCCCCACACGGATTGGCCTCTCGCCCCGGCTCTCTGCAGGCCCCGCCCCCCTCACGCAATGCACGCTCGCTCTGGCCCAACTGACACGGAGCTCCGACTCCCAGGTGAGTACACACACACATCACACTCACTCTCACACACCTCACACATCACATCCACACACTCACAACATCCTGGGATATCGCTTGCTTCTACACCGGCTCCGTCAGGATCCCAGCAGCGCCAGACATAACCTTGCAATGCTGGGATCTTGACGGAGCCCGTGAACGCTGGTAACCATTATACACATCGGGTAACTAAGGTCCCTTAGTTACCCGATGTGTATCATAGTTACCAGTGTACACTGGCTCACACTCACTCTCACACACACCTCGCACATACATCACATCGCATCCACACACTCACAGCATCCGGAGATATCGCTTGCTTCTCGGCCTCGATACTGTGCTGTGAGCTTCCAGGACCTGCCGGAGGATCACATGGCCAGAAGCATGTGGTATCTCCGGATGTTGGGAGTATGAGCGCGTATGTGCAATATCGTCAGTGTGTGTGTGCGTGAGTGTATGCGATCGGGTGTGTGTGAGTGTATGCGATCGGGTGTGTGTGTGTGGGTGTGTGTGGGTGTATGCGATTGGATCTGTGAGTGTCGGCAGAGGACCACGGCGTGCTGGAGGAGGCTGGGGGGAGAGAGGCTGATCCTGGGGAAGGCTGGGATGGGGAGGCTGATGCTGGAGACAGAGAGGCTGATGCTGGGGACAGAGAGGCTGATGCTGGAGACAGAGAGGCTGATGCTGGAGACAGAGAGGCTGATGCTGGAGACAGAGAGGCTGATGCTGGGGACAGAGAGGCTGATGCTGGGGACAGAGAGGCTGATGCTGGAGACAGAGAGGCTGATGCTGGGGACAGAGAGGCTGATGCTGGAGACAGAGAGGCTGATGCTGGAGACAGAGAGGCTGATGCTGGAGACAGAAAGGCTGATGCTGGAGACAGAGAGGCTGATGCTGGAGACAGAGAGGCTGATGCTGGAGACAGAGAGGCTGATGCTGGAGACAGAGAGGCTGATGCTGGGGACAGAGAGGCTGATGCTGGGGACAGAGAGGCTGATGCTGGGGACAGAGAGGCTGATGCTGGAGACAGAGAGGCTGATGCTGGAGACAGAGAGGCTGATGCTGGAGACAGAGAGGCTGATGCTGGGGACAGAGAGGCTGATGCTGGAGACAGAGAGGCTGATGCTGCAGACAGAGAGGCTGATGCTGCAGACAGAGAGGCTGATGCTGGAGACAGAGAGGCTGATGCTGGAGACAGAGAGGCTGATGCTGGAGACAGAGAGGCTGATGCTGGGGACAGAGAGGCTGATGCTGGAGACAGAGAGGCTGATGCTGGGGACAGAGAGGCTGATGCTGGGATGAGAGAGGCTGATGCTGGGGACAGAGAGGCTGATGCTGGAGACAGAGAGGCTGATGCTGGGGACAGAGAGGCTGATGCTGGAGACAGAGAGGCTGATGCTGGGGACAGAGAGGCTGATGCTGGAGACAGAGAGGCTGATGCTGGAGACAGAGAGGCTGATGCTGGGGACAGAGAGGCTGATGCTGGGGACAGAGAGGCTGATGCTGGGGACAGAGAGGCTGATGCTGGGGACAGAGAGGCTGATGCTGGGGACAGAGAGGCTGATGCTGGGGACAGAGAGGCTGATGCTGGGGACAGAGAGGCTGATGCTGGGGACAGAGAGGCTGATGCTGGGGACAGAGAGGCTGATGCTGGGGACAGAGAGGCTGATGCTGGGGACAGAGAGGCTGATGCTGGAGACAGAGAGGCTGATGCTGGAGACAGAGAGGCTGATGCTGGAGACAGAGAGGCTGATGCTGGAGACAGAGAGGCTGATGCTGGAGACAGAGAGGCTGATGCTGGGGACAGAGAGGCTGATGCTGGGGACAGAGAGGCTGATGCTGGGGACAGAGAGGCTGATGCTGGAGACAGAGAGGCTGATGCTGGAGACAGAGAGGCTGATGCTGGAGACAGAGAGGCTGATGCTGGGGACAGAGAGGCTGATGCTGGAGACAGAGAGGCTGATGCTGCAGACAGAGAGGCTGATGCTGCAGACAGAGAGGCTGATGCTGGAGACAGAGAGGCTGATGCTGGAGACAGAGAGGCTGATGCTGGAGACAGAGAGGCTGATGCTGGGGACAGAGAGGCTGATGCTGGAGACAGAGAGGCTGATGCTGGGGACAGAGAGGCTGATGCTGGGATGAGAGAGGCTGATGCTGGGGACAGAGAGGCTGATGCTGGAGACAGAGAGGCTGATGCTGGGGACAGAGAGGCTGATGCTGGAGACAGAGAGGCTGATGCTGGGGACAGAGAGGCTGATGCTGGAGACAGAGAGGCTGATGCTGGAGACAGAGAGGCTGATGCTGGGGACAGAGAGGCTGATGCTGGGGACAGAGAGGCTGATGCTGGGGACAGAGAGGCTGATGCTGGGGACAGAGAGGCTGATGCTGGGGACAGAGAGGCTGATGCTGGGGACAGAGAGGCTGATGCTGGGGACAGAGAGGCTGATGCTGGGGACAGAGAGGCTGATGCTGGGGACAGAGAGGCTGATGCTGGCGCAGCATGGCGGATGGAGCACATTTGGGAGTGCGCAGCATGGCGGATGGAGCACGTTTGGGAGTGCGCACCATGGCGGATGGAGCACGTTTGGGAGTGCGCACCATGGCGGATGGAGCACGTTTGGGAGTGCGCAGCATGGTGGATGGAGCACGTTTGGGACTACGCAGCATGGCGGATGGAGCACGTTTGGGACTACGCAGCATGGCGGATGGAGCACGTTTGGGAGTGCGCAGCATGGCGGCTGGAGCACGTTTGGGAGTGCGCAGCATGGCGGATGGACCACGTTTGGGAGTGCGCAGCATGGCGGATGGACCACGTTTGGGAGTGCGCAGCATGGCGGATGGAGCACGTTTGGCAGTGCGCAGCATGGGAGATGGAGCACGATGGGGAGTGCGCAGCATGGCGGATGGAGCACGTTTGGGAGTGCGCAGCATGGGGGATGGAGCACGATGGGGAGTGCGCAGCATGGCGGATGGAGCACGTTTGGGAGTGCGCAGCATGGCGAATGGAGCACGTTTGGGAGTGCGCAGCATGGCGAATGGAGCACGTTTGGGAGTGCGCAGGATGGGAGATGGAGCACGATGGGGGGTGCGCAGCATAGGGGATGGAGCACATTTGGGAGTGCGCAGCATGGCGGATGGAGCACGTTTGGGAGTGCGCAGCATGGGGGATGCAGCACGATGGGGAGTGCGGAGTATGGCGGATGGAGCACGTTTGGGAGTGCGCAGCATGGCGGATGGACCACGTTTGGGAGTGCGCAGCATGGCGGATGGAGCACGTTTGAGAGTGCGCAGCATGGGAGATGGAGCACGATGGGGGGTGCGCAGCATAGGGGATGGAGCACGATGGGGAGTGCGCTGCATGGGGGATGGAGCACGATGGGGAGTGCGGAGTATGGCGGATGGAGCACGTTTGGGAGTGCGCAGCATGGCGGATGGAGCACGTTTGGGAGTGCGCAGCATGGCGGATGGAGCACGTTTGGGAGTGCGCAGCATGGGAGATGGAGCATGATGGGGAGTGCGCAGCATGGCGGATGGAGCACGTTTGGGAGTGCGCAGCATGGGGGATGGAGCACGATGGGGAGTGCGCAGCATGGGGGATGGAGCACGATGGGGAGTGCGCAGCATGGGGGATGGAGCACGTTTGGGAGTGCGCAGCATGGCGGATGGAGCACGTTTGGGAGTGCGCAGCATGGCGGATGGACCACGTTTGGGAGTGCGCAGCATGGCGGATGGAGCACGTTTGAGAGTGCGCAGCATGGGAGATGGAGCACGATGGGAAGTGCACACCTCTCCCCAACACACACACACACGCGCGCGCGCACTGCACAACACACCACACACACACACTGGGAACCACAAACTGCCCTACACAGACACCCACACACACAGACAACGCTGCACACACAAATATACGCACATACCGCACAACACACACATTGCACAAAACATACCTCCCTCCAAAACACACCACACACACACAAACCGCGCAACACACATACAACGCTACAGACACACAGCGCTCCACAAACAACGCAACACACAAACAACACCGCTCTCACCCCCCATCACACCCAGACAACATCCAGAACATGTACAGCGCCCTACACAAACACTTGGTAACTACACACAACAACATATATATATATATATATATATATATAACAAAAATCATACATGAACTACACAATACGTAAATTCTAGAATACCCGATGCGTAGAATCGGGCCACCTTCTAGTATATATATATATATATATATATATATATATATATATATATATATATATATATATATATATATATATATATATATATATATATATACACACACACAGTATATCACAAAAGTGAGTAGACATTTTTATTTTTGTAAATATTTTATCATGGGACAACACTGAAGAGCTGACACTTTGATACAATGTAAGGCCCCATTCACACGTCCGTGAAAATCATGCACATGTTACACGGACATGTCAAAGGTGCGTTTTCCCCTCCATAAGCCATGTTTATGGCACACGTGTGTTCTCCGTGTGTTATCCGTGATAACACACGGAGAACGAGAACTTTCTACTCACCTGTCCCTGGCGTCGCTGTCCGTGGTGCTGATCTTCAGTCTCCGGTCATGCCGACTCCCCCCTGCTGCTGCTGCTGCCAGGCAGTGAAGTGAATATTAAATTAGCATAATGAGTGGCGGTCGGAAGCAAGTGACAGCAGCGGCAGAGACAGGAGGGCTGGAGAAGGTGAGCAAAGGTTTTTTTTTTCTCTGACACGTGAGTTTTCTCCGGCTCGTGTCACACGGGACCGCATCCACACTACATCTGTGTGGTCCATATGCTGGCCGTGTGGACACCTGTGATGCCGGAGAAAACGTGGACATGTCTACGTGTGGAACACACAGACGCATGTATGCTCCACACGTACACACGTTCCATGGCAAAACACACACGTGTGCGCAGACCCATTGATTTTAATGGGTCTACGTGTGCCCGTGTCTCCGGTACGTGCAGGAACGGACCTAACACGTACCGGAGACACGTGCGTGTGAAGGGGGCCTAAACTTGGTGTCCTCTAAATAACGCAACACACAGCCATTAATGTTTAAAGGGAACCTGTCAGGTCAAAAAAGCCTTCTAACCTACAAGCAGGTTGATGTGTGGCCAATTAACCCCTTCCTACTCATCCATCCCTGTGTTGTAATAATGTGTAATATGAAAGTAATAAAACACGTTTTATTACTTACATATTCCCTATGTAAATGAGCAGGTCTCTAGCCCCATGGGCGTCGCATCGCCCTGTGGGCGTGATACCATGGATTTACATGTGCAAAGTCACGTTTGCTCCTTCAGAATCCCGTGTCAGTGTTTAGACCATATGCTGCACACTGCATTAAATTGGTCTGCATGGCTGTCATCCAAGAAGGAAGTCTTTTCTAAAGATAGACCACAAACATTTTGCTGAAGACAAGCAAACTATGGGCATGGATTATTGGAACTATGTCCTGTGGTCTGATGAGACCAAGGTAAACTTATTTGGTTGAGATTGTGTCAAGCGTGTGTCGCAGCAACTATGTGAGGAGTACAAAGACAAGTGTGTCTTGCCTACAGTCAAGCATGGTGGTGGGAGTGTGATGTTTTGGGGCTGCATGTGAACTGACAGCTGTGGGGAGCTACAGTTCATTGAGGGAACCATGAATGACAACATGTACTGTGACATACTGAAGCAGAGCATGATCTTCTCCATTCAAAAACTGGGCAGTAGGACAATATTCCAACATGATCACGACCCCAAACACACCTTCGAGATGACCACTGCCTTGTTAAAGAAACTGAGGCTAAAGGTGCTGCACGGGCCAAGCATGTCTCCAGACCTAAGGCCTATTAAACATCTGTGGGGCATCCTCAAATGGAAGGTAAAGGAGCATAAGGTCACTAACATCCACCAGCTCCATAATGTCGTCATGTAGGAGTGGAAGAGGATTCAGTGGCTTCTGTGAAGCTCTAGTGAATTCCATGCCCAAGAGAGGAAGGCAGTTGAAAATAATGGTGGCCACACAAAATATTGACACTTTGGGCAGACCTTGACCATTTTCACTTAGAGCTGTACTCACTTTTGTTGCCAGCAGTTTAGACATTAACCCTTCATGGCTGGTTGATTTTGTGCTTTCCGTTTTTTTTGTGCCATTCTTCTTCCGAGAGACATAACTTTTTTATTTTTCAATTAATATGGTCATGTGGGGGCTCATTTTTTGTGGAACGAGCTGTACGTTTAAATGAAACCATGAGTTTTACCATATAATGTACTGGAAAACAGCAAAAAAATTCCAAATGCGGAAAAATTGCAAAAAATAGTTTAAGATATTTTATTCACTGTGATCGCTGTATGGTAAAACGGATGTGTCAGTGTGATGCCTGAGGTCGATGCAAGTTTGTAGACACTAAACATTTTGACCGCCTTTTATTGCATTTTGCTCAAAATCTGTGGCAACGAAAAAGCGTAATTTGGGTGTTTGGATTTTTTTGCTGCTACACCATTTAGCGATCAGAATAATTGACTTTATATTTTAATAGATTGGGCATTTCTGAATGCGGCGATACCAAATATGTGTATATTTTTTTTAACCCTTTAATTTTCAATGGTGCGAAAGGGGGGATTTGAACTTATGGTTTGTTTTTTTTAAATTTTTCAAAACTTTTTTTTAAACTTTTTTTATTTTACTAGTACCCCTAGGGGGCTATAAGGATCAGCTGTCTGATCGCTCATTCATTTCTCACGATCAGAGCAGCACCACTCAGACGATGAGGAATGATCATCTCTTATAACCGGCAGTACTCAGCTACTGGTTAAAGGACCTGAGTCATGTGAACTACAGGAGTCATCACATGACCCTGTGCTACGATGACAACCACCGGTTCGAAGTGATCCTGTCACGAGGCTTCCAGTATCGGGCGGTGAGTAAACTTCTACCGCTATCACCATTAATATAGCGCTGTCACATCTTGACAGCGCCATTTAAGGGGTTAACAGGTACGGGTGGAGAGCGCATCCACTCGTACCTGCCAGGCAAACATGTCAGCTGTACAAATCAACTGGCATGTGCGCAAGACCCTGCCTGCAGCCGCAGGGATGCAATATTACGGTTGTTAAGTGGTTAGTGGCTGTGTGGAGTTATTTAGAGGACACACCAAATTTACACTGCAAAGCCCGCTTTACACGCTGCAATGTATCTTACAATGTGTCGGCGGGGTCACATCGTAAGTGACGCACATCCGGCATTGTAAGTACATTGCAGTGTGTGACAGGTACGTGCGATTGCGATTGAACGGTAAAACGTTCATCGCATACACTCGTACCTGTCTCTAGAATTGCTCGTGAGATTGTTCATCGTACCCGGGGTAGCACACATTGCAGTGTGTGACACCCCGGGAACGATGAACAGATCTTACCTGCGTCCTGTGGCTCCCGGCCCACAATGCGGAAGGAAGGAGGTGGGCGGGATGTTTATGTCCCGCTTAGCTCCGCCCCTCTGCTTCTATTGGCCGGCTGCCGTGTGACGTCGCTGTGACACCGAACGTCCCTCCCACTCCAGGAAGTGGACGTTCGCCGCCCACAGCGAGGTCGTATGGAAGGCAAGTACGTGTGATGGGGGTTACTCGTATGTGCGGCACGTTCAACAAATTGAACGTGCCACACATACGATGGGGGCTTTGCAAATCGCAAACAAAATCGTATGCGAAATTGCAACGTGTAAAGCAGGCTTTATACAAGCTGTACAATGACTACTTTACATTGTATCAAAGTGTCATATCTTCAGTGATGTCTCATGAAAAGATATAATACAATATTTACAAAAATGTGAGGGGTGTACTCACTTTTGTGAGATATATATATATATATATATATATATTTGTGAGGGCCAGGGAGGACTGGTAGGCCCAGGAGGTGGATCCACTGGACCGAGCACCCCACCTGAGGGCAGGGTACACGGTAGCTGGAGCACTAACGTGGCGGGAACGGGTGCAGCTATCAGGAAGCAAAGACAGGACTAGGTCACAGCGTACTTTAAGGCAGTAATAGGAAACAGGAACAAAGACCTGAGCACCTAGCTCACAAGACAAGGCATAGAAACACAAGCGATGATCAGGCGCCACCCACATGGAAAGGCCAGTCATATATACTCAGCACAGCCTCAGGTCATTTCCTGTTGCAGCAGTGCTGGGGCTATAAGCCCAGGTGAGTGGGCGCGGCCCGGTCCTATACAGAACATTAGTCAGAATCAGACTCCTGAGACCAGGAACAGGACTCTGGGGAGCATGAGCGGGAATGGCAGGCGTGACCGGTGGACGCATGGACTGGATCAGTGGGTAAGGAGTGGTGCTGGGACACGGGGAGCGTGACAGTACCCCCCCCCCTTGAAGCCCCCCTCTCCTCGGCCGAGACATGAAGGCGCACCGAAGAGAGGCAGCAACATACTTCCGGGACAACCAGGACCGGGCCTCAGGACCGCATTCCACCCAATCGACCAGGAAGGACTGCTTACCCCAGACCGTTTTCATGGTCACTATGTCCCGTATCGGGGAACCCATGTCAGCAGCAAGGGAGGCAACGGAAAGGGAAGGACAGTCAGAAGCAGGACTGGAATCTTGGACGACCGGATCGGGCGTCTCGGACCGGGTATCAGACAATGTCTCATCCTGGGCAGCCGGTGGAGTCAAAGTCTCATCTCCAGGAGATGGTGGAATCAAGGCCTCAGAAACTGGGGATGATGGAACAACACTGGATAGCGTCGTCTCTTCTTCAGGATCCTGCAGCTTGACTGAGTCAAGTGCCAGGGGCTGAGGAACAGGCTGCCAGCAGGTTTCGTGGCACAAGGGACTCCAGCGGGTATTCACGCCAGAGCGCCAACTAATAACAGGGTCATGGAGTTTCAGCCAGGGCAGGCCCAACAGGAGCTCAGGAGCCATCCTCGGGATCACATAGAAGGCGATGGTCTCTGTATGCGAAGTGCCAACCTGGAGGTTCACGGGCTCGGTGGTATACCGGACAGGTTCGTAGAGCGGTTTGCCGTCTACGGAGGCGAACCAGAGAGGCTTCTTCAGCGGGGTGACAGGGACCTGGTATTTGTCTACCGTGACCTGGTGGATAAAGTTGCCTGCTGCCCCAGAATCAATGTGGGCTTCTGCCGAAAACCGGGTCCCCTCTGTCGTCACCTGAACCGTCTGTTTAACTGGGACTGAAGGGATTCCGGTGCCAAGGGTGGCGGTTCCCACCATCCCTTGGACCTGGGGTCTACCAGGTTTCTTAGGGCATGTTCGAAGCATATGTGACCCGTCTCCACAATAGAAGCACAGGCCCCGGGCGAGCCGTTCTGCACGGTGTTGCTTGGCTTGGGTCAGACGGTCCACTTGCATGGGTTCTGGTGACGATTCGCGGAAAGGCAGGGATGAGGGTGCGGTAGGTTTCTGTGGGGGCAAGACGTGGCAAGGTGGTCGCTTCTCCCGGACTATTTCTTTGGTACGCTCCTGAAAACGGAGGTCAATCCGAGTGGCCAGGGAAATCAAAGCGTCCAAGGTTCGTGGAACGTCACGGCCGGCTAGTTCGTCTTTGATGCGGCCAGAGAGACCTTCCCAAAAGGCCACCGTCAAGGCCTCATTGTTCCAGCCCAGCTCAGAGGCGAGCGTGCAGAACTGGATGGCGTATTGGCCGACGGTCAGGGTCCCTTGGCGTAGCCGGAGAAGCGAAGAGGTCACTGCGGTAGTTCGTCCGGGCTCATCAAAGGTACTTCGGAAAGCTTGCAGGAACTCCTGGATGTCGGTGATCATTGGGTCCTCATTTTCCAACAGGGGGTTAATCCAGGCCAGGGTTTCGCCTTCCAGGTGTGACATCAGGAATGCCACCTTGGCCTGGTCTGAGGCAAACAAGTGTGGGAGCAACTGGAAGTGCAGGGAGCACTGGTTCAGGAAACCGCGGCAGGACTTGGGATCCCCTGCATAGCGAGGCGGAGCAGCGAGGCGAAGTTGCGAGGCCGTGGAGGAAACTGGTTCGGACCTGGAGACTGGTTGCTGCGTGGACTCAGACGAGGCGGCGGTCTGCAGCGTATATAACCGGTGGTCCACGGACGCCAGGAATTTCAGCATCCGGTTCAGGGTTTCACGCTGTTGTGCCAGCTCCTGGCGCAGCTCAGCCAGCTCTGATGTTTGCGTCTCAGCGGAATCCATGGCCTGTGCTCCAGCGGGATCCATGGCCTGATCATACTCTGAGGGCCAGGGAGGACTGGTAGGCCCAGGAGGTGGATCCACTGGACCGAGCACCCCACCTGGAGGGCAGGGTACATGGTAGCTGGAGCACTAACGTGGCAGGAACGGGTGCAGGTATCAGGAAGCAAAGACAGGACCAGGTCACTAAGGTCACAGCATACTTTAAGGCAGTAATAGGAAACAGGAACAAAGCCCTGAGCACCTAGCTCACAAGACAAGGCATAGAAACACAAGCAATGATCAGGCGCTGCACACATGGAAAGGCCAGTCTTATATACTCAGCACAGCCTCAGGTCATTTCCTGTTGCAGCAGTGCTGGGGCTATAAGACCAGGTGAGTGGGCGCGGCCTGGTCCTATACAGAACATTAGTCAGAATCAGACTCCTGAGACCAGGAACAGGACTCTGGGGAGCATGAGCGGGAATGGCAGGCGTGACCGGTGGACGCATGGACTGGATCAGTGGGTAAGGAGTGGTGCTGGGACACGGGGAGCGTGACATATATAAATCTCGAGTTCCTCAATGACCTAATTTATACTCCAGTACTCTAGCTGCGCACATCATAGCATTAACCACTCATTACGAGTACTAAGCACCCAAGCATGGTAGCGCTCACTTATCATTATTGCTGTACGTTGCCTCGTTGTGCTGCCATAAGGCCCTGTGCACACGGTACGGTTTTTAACTCTGTTTTGCTACATGTTTCGCTGCAGAAAATGTTCATAACCTTGCTGCAGTCCTTCGCCAGCAAAGCCTATGGTAAAAAAAAAATGCTGTGTGCACACTGCGTTTTTTTATCAGCTGGCTTTGCTGCGGAATTTCCGCAGCAAAAAGAATGTGCATGTCACTTCTTTTCCACAGGTACCTGCGTTTTTTTTCGTACATATTAAAAATAAAAAAACGAAAGAAAAAAAACATGGTTTCCGCTATATTTTTACTGTCCAGGCAAGGTAAGCACTGTGGAGGCGAGCGCCATGGTTAATGCCCCCCCCCACCGCAGTCAAGAATATCAGCCCGCCACTGCCCGAGAATGTCGCATCCATTATGCGACAGTCCTGGCGTGTTACTGGCTCTTCCGAATTGCCGTGATGTGGTGGCATTCAGGGTAATAAGGAATTAATCACAGCCCATTGCTGCCACTAAATCCAAGATTAGTAATGGCAGCGTCTATAACACGCCGTCACTAATCTGTAAGTGAAAGTAAATAAACACACACACCGAAAAATCCTTTATTTGAAATAAAACACAAAAAATCCCCCTCTTTCACTACTTTATTAAAATCGCTAAATACCCCTCCAGATCCGGCGTAATCCATACGAGGTCCCACGACGCTTGCATACTGATCCAGCGACGTCTGAAACATAGTACTCAATGCAGCCTTGTTCTCGGAGCAAGGTTGCAGGGGTAACTTCAGGACATTTCTCATGGTCGATGATGTCAACACATTACCGTTCGCGAGAACTTCAGGGCCTCACAAGCGGTAATAGAGTGACATCACTGACTGGCAGTGAACATGCGAGAACTCAGATCCAAGGTCCCGCAGGGTCACTGCTGTATGAGAAATACTGTGGGGGGAAGGGAAACACATACATCAGAAATAAAAGCTGTAATATCTATCAGCCAATCCATCATCTATCTATCTATCTATCTATCCATTATCTATCTATCCATTATCTACTGTATCTATCAAATCAAATCAGCTTTATTGGCAAGACCAAATACAAATTAGTTTTGCCAAAGCAAGTGTACAACAGGGACTGTAGTAAGGATGGTGGGCCCACAACTAGGGTGGGGTCTGTAATAAGAATGGATGGAGCACAGATCTCTCTATCCGTCTATCTATCTATCTATCTATCTATCTCAGAAGAAGAAGGAAATGACAACACATATATATTTATTTATTTTTTTTCAACGTGCTTTATTGCATTGAAGGCATAAAAACACAGGTACCAACCCGCGGATAAACCGCGACAAAACTGCGGCAATACCACGGCAAAACGTGGCAAATCCGCATGCGGTTTTCGGGCGCGGTTTGCTACGTTTTTTTGCTGCAGGTGCGGTAATCTGTCTTTAGAAAATTCAATTTTCTAGTGCACACAGGGCCTAAGACCTAAAAAATTCATAGTGGCATGCTGGCTAGTTAAATATATGTAAATGTAAATTTAATATTCACCCCTTCCACGCCCAGCCCTCTATGGCGGCATCAGTGATTGGGTGTAGTCAGACTGATGTATTAGGCCTCTTTCACACGTCCGTGTCTCCGGCACGTGTTTGGTCCTTTTCCTCATGTACTGGCGACACGGGCACACGTAGACCCATTAAAATCAATGGGTCTGCACTCACGTGCGTGTTCTGCCATGGACCGTGTGTACGTGTGGAGCATACGTGTGCCCGTGTGCTCCACACGTCAACATGTCTGTTTTTTTTCCGGCATCACGGGTGTCACACGGAACGCAAACAGACCACACGGAGGTGTTCCGTGTGACACGTGCTGGAGAAAACACACGTGGATGAGAAAAAAAAAAAAACTTTACTAATCTTCTCCAGCCCTCCTGTCTCTGCCGCTGCTGTCACTTGCTTCCGGAGTCGGCAGAACCAGAGACCGAAGATCAGCACCACGGACAGCGACGCCAGGGACAGGTGAGTAGAAAGTTCCCGTTCTCCGTGTGTTATCACGGATAACACACGGAGAATACACGTGTGCCATAAACATGGCTCACGCAGGGCAATACGCACCTATGACACGTCCGTGAAAAATATGCGCGATTTTCACAAACGTGTGAAAGAGGCCTTAACTGTACTGTAGGGAGAGGCAGCTACACAGAGAGACTGCAGGGAGAGAGGCAGCTTACTAGCTGAGGATCACACTGCAATCCTCGGACTGGCTGCCTGCTCTCTTGACTTAAGCATAACAGCTGCATAGAAATACACGTTGTCACGCTTGGGTCAGGAGAGCCACCGGCCAGTCCAAGCATTGCAATGTGATCATCAGGCGAGTAAGCTTCTTCTCTCCGCACAGTCTCTCTCTGTGCAACTGTCTCTCTCCCCGCAGTTAATACATCAGCATGCATGCACCTATTCACTGACACCAACACAGAGGGGTGATTATTTATTTTGCAGTAACCCCTTAACGACCAGAACAAAAGATGTGGAATAAAAAAAAATAATTTTGTGATGCCGCAATCAACCCAAAACCCAAAGTTATTTTTAATAATTAATATAATCATTTTTTATATATATATATATATATATATATATATATATATATACACATATATATATATATTGTGTGTTTTGGCATAATGGCTGACAGCAGTATAAATAGCAATAAAATATATTTACTTTACAGATTGTGACTGCACCAGTGCTGCGTGTGTGTATATTACAGTATATGGTGGACTATTTTTAAAAAAATAAGTATTTTTAATTGAAAAGAGGGTTTTTTCTTTATTCTTTTTTTGAGTGGAAATTTTGGATTGTATAATATTATATACTGACAGACAAGCTATAAGAACACGACTCCTGCAGAGCCTAAAAAACATAAACGGCATTGTTAGGTAGTCACAAGATGGGGACCAATAAGAAGAAAAAAGGGGCACCCTCTTTGAAATACTTTAGATGCAATGACTGATTTTATCCTCGGCATATAAAGGGTTGTACTGTCAAGATAATAGAAAATTCCAATGCTGGCAGTTGCAAAAAGAGCCTGATTGTGTATTAAAGTCACACTCCTGCCACCAGAAGATCTTTATGACTGCCATATGTGGCATCAGTTTATTATTATTTGTTTTAAAGTACCATTAATTTCAAGGTGCTGTACATTTTAAGAGGGTTTACATACATAAATAACACATATATATATATATATATATATATATATATATATTACATATATAATATACAAGAATAGTAAACAAACAAATATTAAAAATCTAAACTGGATTGAAATGCAAGAGAGTAAGGGGCACTTTGCACACTACGACATCGCAAGCCGATGCGGCGATGCCAAGCGCGATAGTCCCCGCCCCCATCGCAGCTGCGATATCTTGTGATTGCTGGTGTAGCGAACATTATCGCTACGCCAGCTTCACATGCACTCACCTGCCCTGCGACGCCGCTCTGGCCGGCAAACCGCCTCCTTATTAAGGGGGCGGGTCGCGCGGCGTCATAGCGACGTCACACGGCAGGCGGCCAATAGAAGCAGAGGGGCGGAGATGAGCGGGACGTAAATATCCCACCCACCTCCATCCTTCCGCATAGCCGGCGTGAGCCGCAGGACGCAGGTAGGAGATGTTCCTCGCTCCTGCGGCTTCACACACAGCGATGTGTGCTGCCGCAGGAACGAGGAACAACATCGTAACATCGGTATTTCCCAATTCATGGAAATGCTGGACCCTACACCGATGATACAATAACGACGCTTTTGCGCTCGTTAATCGTATCAAAAAGGATTTACACACTACGATATCGACTGCGACGCCGGATGTGCGTCACTTTCGATTTGACCCCACCGACATCGCAGCTGCGATGTCGTAGTATGCAAAGTGCCCCTTAAGCTGAAAAACAATGCAACCTACAGATATCATTAACCTTAAAAGAGGTCATAAACTTTCCATATTATACAATTATTCAAAAGGTGATGTGAAAAATTATAGAAATGTTCAACTTTTCAGGAACAGATTTCTAGTTCTCCAGTTAAAGGGAATGTGTCAGCCCAAACTGACAGATTGAACTAAGCGCATAGCCTTCTAGGGGATATAGCTCCTATAAAAATTACACCTTTAATGATCTAATTGCTGCCTTCATTCAGCAGAAATTACATTTTAATCAGTATGCTAATTAGTGTGCTCAGTGTGCTTTTGTGTGGCCAAGTGCACTATTCCTCCCATTTGTTTTGCATGTCCCTGCCTACCTCAATGATGATTGACAACTTTGACTTGATGGTGTGCTATCAATCACTCTTTGAGGTAGGCAGGGGCATGCAAAGACAGTGGGCATGATGGTGCAGTTAGCCATCCTTTTGGTTACACCAAGGGTGCACCAAGCAGCCTAATTAGCATATTTGGGTAAACTTCAATTTCTGCAGAACAGAGACACTAAAGGTGCAATTTGCATGCCAATGTCTGGTAAACATAGCAAAATACTGGAGGAAAAAGTATATCCTGATAAATCATAAATGCCTGTTAATGACTTTTGTAAAATCCCAACATACATAAATAAATGTAGTGGAGAGTTCAAAATAATCTAAAGTAAACCAACTACAATTTAATCCTCATGCACACAGTCATATTAAAGCTTCGTACAAGATCCAATTTCTACACAGGTGACATTGACACCCATAGAAATCTATAAAGCCATGGTATTAAAGGGAATATGTCAGGTGATTTTGTAGTACAATACTAATGTTATCTTTAAATAGGGCTTAAAGAAACTTTTTAGGGTCAGTAAGTTTTATTGTTCTTCCTTATCCTGTGATCTTGAATTGATCTGTAGAATTCAGTGTCTCCTGCATAGTAGTCAAGTGTATGAAAATATAATTTTCATATTCACGTCTCTCTCCTCCCACCTGCCAGTGCATTCACTATCATGTGATGGGTGGGGGCAGCAGTGCAAATACAGTTCAGATTTAGGGGTACTTCACACACAGCGAGATCGCTACTGAGATCGCTGCTGAGTCACGTTTTTTGTGACCTCATTAGCGATCTCGCTGTGTGTGAAACTGAGCAGCGATCTGGCCCCTGCTGTGAGATCGCTCCTCGTTACACACAGCCCTGGTTCGTTTTTTTATTGTTGCTCTCCCGCTGATAAGCACACATCGCTGTGTGTGTCAGCGAGAGAGGAACAATCCTGAATGTGCAGGGAGCAGGAGCCGGCGTCTGACAGCCTGCGGTAAGCTGTAACCAAGGTAAACATCGGGTAACCAAGGTGGTTACCCGATATTTACCTTCGTTACCAGCCTCCGCAGCTCTCACGCTGCCAGTGCCGGCTCCTGCTCCCTGCACACGCTAAGCTAAGCGGTGTGCGCTGGTAACTAAGGTAAACATCGGGTAACCATACCCGATGTTTACCTTAGTTACCAGTGTCCGCAGCTTCCAGACGCCGGCTCCGTACAAGCGCAGCGTCGCTTGCATGTCGCTGCTGGCTGGGGCTGGTCACTGGTCGCTGGTGAGATCTGCCTGTTTGACAGCTCACCAGCGACCATGTAGCGACGCAGCAGCGATCCTGACCAGGTCAGATCGCTGGTGGGATCGCTGCTGCGTCGCTAAAGTGTGACGGTACCCTTACTTTCATTGATGCCGTCACAGAGATGGGAGGGAGCAAGGCATATGCAGTTTGTATTTACATATACTTGACTAGTTACTAGTCAAGCAACACACTGAATTCGACAGAGCTTACAAGAAGATAACAAGATAACATAGAGCAATAAAACTTACTGATCATGAAAGGTCTCCTTAATCTTTATTTAAAAATAACAGTATTCTACAAGAAAATCACCTGACAGGTTCCCTTTAGGTATTTTCATTCATGTAGTTCAAGAGAAAAAATGTTCCATGTTTCAGGAAAGGTTGTTTTATGGGAGGAATACCTCCATACTAAGGTGCCTTATGGAGGAATGCAATGCCACAAGAAGTGCCTATAGCTTCTTAGTAAAAGGTAAGTTTACATCTAACAATAACGACTCATGCACATAGATGAACCCACATTGAGATGCACTTTCCATGGGCAAAGTTGCTGCTTCAATAAGCACTGATTGGTGATATCACAAGTTTAAACTCTCTTAAACACAAACTGTATGGAGACAAACTATCATTGTAATGTGATCATTCTGTCTCCATACAGATTGCATATTTTCAGCAGCATGTCCTCTGTTTACACCAGGAGATGTGCTGTCGACAGACTAGTTTTAGGTTTACAAAATATGCGATCAGTTGATGAGCAAGTATGTCGGCCTATAGCTACCAGGACTAATGATAAGGAATGACATTTATGGAGGTTCATTCGACCAATTATTGCCCCATGTAAAAGGGTCTTTAGAGTTCATCATTACTAATCTATATATATAATTGCCTTATTCTGTCTGTCTGTCTGTCTTGCTCCAAAATTACATTGACAACCGTCGCCACAGCGCATGCGGAAAAGAGCCTGCAACCAATGGCTCAGCTAAGTGAACAGCACGAACTACGGTGCGACAGGACGATACCCGACACCTTTCCCCACACCCACACGGAGCCCCGACTCCCCGGTGAGTACTGCACCCCCGGGAGCCCACACTGGGAACCCAGCCGAGATATAAGGGTGCTTTAGACACTGCGACATCGCTAGCGATCTCGTTAGCGATGTAACACGTTAGATCGCACATGCGATCTGTCGAGATCGCACATAGGTCATTTTTTTTAAAGCGCGGTCACATGTGCTATCTCGCTAGATCGCATGTGCGATCTGGCGTGTTACAACGCTAACGAGATCGCTAGCGATGTTGCAGTGTGTAAAGCAGCCTATACCCTTGCGTTGCTGGGATTGTGTCAGGATCCGGTGTACGCGGGTAACCATGGTACACATTTAGTAACTTAGCTAAGCGCTTTGCATAGTTACCCGATTGTGTGTCATGGTTACCAGCGTAACTCGGCTCCACCCTCTGCATGTATACACTGAACACATGCACACGCACATACACACACACACACACACACGAATAGTCACCTGTCCCCAGCCATGCAGTCCCCGGCACTGACGTCCTCAGCGCCATGGCCCCGCTCGGCTCCACCCCCCCCCGCACTCTGCCCTCCGCATGTATACACTGATCACACACCCCGGCACTACTGCACCCATCATCCCCGCACACACGCAGCCACTACCGCTCCCATCATCCCCGCACACATGCAGGCACTACCGCTCCCATCACCATCACTGCACACACCCTGGCACTACTGAACCCATGATTCCCGAACACACGCAGACACTACCGCTCCCATCATCATCCCCTCACACACCCCGGCACTACCGTACCCATCATCATCCCCGCACACACCACGGCGCAACCGCACTCATCATCATTCCCGCACACACCCCGGCAGTACCGCACCCATCATCATCATCGCACACACCCCATTACTACAGCACACATCATCATCCCCGCACACATGCAGACACTACTTGAGTGAAGTCTCCGGTAACAGCGCGGCTCACTTCAGTTGCTGCGTGGAGCTGACACAGAGCGGTCATTTTCTACGGCGCTTCCTGTCAGCTTCATGTAGCAGAGCTGAAAGCATTGTGTGGATTACATCGGACCTGGATGGGTGTTTGGGGATTAATAAAGTGGTAAATGAGGGTTTTTTTGTCTTTTATTCCAAATAAAGGATTTTTCGTTGTGTGTGTTTATTTACTTTCACTTACAGGTTAATCATGGAAGGTATCTCAGGGAGACGCCTGCCATGATTAACCTAGGACTTAGTGGTAGCTATAAGCTGCCATTTAACTCCTTATTACCCCGATTGCCACCGCACCAGGGCAATTCGGGATGAGCCGGGTAGAGTCCCGGGACTGTCGCATCTAATGGATGCGGCAATTCGGGCGGCTGCTGGCTGATATTGTTAGGGTAGTGGACTTCCCATAACGTGGCGCTCCCCATCCTGACAATACCAGCCTTCAACTGTGTGGCTTTATCTTGGCTGGTATCAAAATTGGGGGGGACCGCACGCCGTTTATTCTTAATTATTTATTTATTTATTTTACTGCACGAAATAGATCAACCTACCGGCGGCTGTGATTGGTTGCAGGGAGACAGCTGTCACTCAGCGTGGGGGCGTGTCTAACTACAACTAATCATAGGCGCTGGTGGGCAGGGGAAACAGGGAATACGAGATTGAGTAATGAGCGGCCGGCATTTTCAAAAGCAGGAGAAGCTGCCAGAACAGTGTGACAGCCGTGCAACGCCGCGCCAGTGATCGGTGAGTATGAGAGAGGGGGAGAGGGGGGGGGGGGGAGAGAGACAGAGGGGAGAGAGGGGGGGGGAGAAAGAGAGAGGGAGAAGGGCAGGGGAGGGGGGGAGAGACCAGGAGTGATTTTAAACGAATTAGATCATTCTGCTGGACATGCTGAGCATGCGCAGTAGAACGTGACGGGATGCGTCAGCGGATTCCGCCGCTTAGCGCATTGTGGCGGAATCTGCCCCCATAGACAATCATTAGACACATCCGTCAAGATGCGATATTTTAATGACCCAAAAAAAGCTACATGCAGCGTTCCCTTCGCCCGATGCTGCGTCAAATTAACGACGCAGCACCGTCCAGCGAATGCAACGCAGACACTTGCATTTCAGTGCGTTGTCAATATAAGTCTATGGAGGATAGCGTAGTGCGTTAATGGACTGCACTATTCTCCATAGCGGCAGATTGCGCTGAACGCAAGTGTGAATGCGCCCGAACACACACACACAGCTGGATAGTCACCTGTCCCCAGCCATGCAGTCCCCGGCACTGACATCCTCAGCGCAGTGGCCCCGTTTGGCTCCACCCACCCTGCACTCCGCCCCCCGCACATATTACCCCGCAGGATGGGGGCACATGTCAGGATGGTGGCTGCACCACGATGGAGGCACATAGCAGCATTGGGCCACATCACAGCATCAGCATAGTTTTACTTATCTTTACACTGTTCATGGCCTTCTTTCATTACAAGCCATGGACATCATTAAACATTAGACTCATCTATTAAAGCTGTTCCTTCTGTTGTTTGTCATTTTAAAACCAATAAACAATTATAAGAATACTAAATTAAACCTAACCCATCCAGTCCATTCATTACCTTATTATTCAATCTGCTAACCTACATACACATTCTAGACTACCCGATACGTTAGAATCGGGCCACCTTCTAGTAAATAATAATAAGGTTCTCTAGAGTCCTATGGAAAATCCCATATATCACAACACAAGCTGAATGACAAGCCCTGCTCTGTCCCATCTGTATATGTTGTTTGATCTAACAATAGAAGAACTGCATCTATATATGGGACCATATGAAAATTCAGCATCGGAGAAATTCTCTCTGTCTCTGAAATAATAAGTAAAAGCTTGTCAGTAATGTTATGAGTTTATTTCAATGAACTGTGAGAAACCTCTTTTCTGGACCTGTAACATGGGCCTGAATCCTCATCAATCTTTGTCTAAAGGCACTTAATATCTGTTACTTGTATTTTGCCAAGTAATGCTGTGATTGAAGTTTAGGGGCATTATAATTAGGAACATTACACAGTAATCGGACATTGAAATGAAATGTATGTTCAGAAGAATGCTTAGAGCCCCATTAGTTCACAGTCATTCTATTACAATCAGAAATACTGTCAGGGGTGCCTTGAGCTTGTGCCAATGACAACAGCATAAATTCTGCATCTCATTTCTGTGATCATAAAATTAATGATCAGTTTAAAAATACTTCTTTGTAAAAAGTTATAGCACAAGACGAATGCTGGAATTTCAGCTAAAGGCATAGAAGGATAATTAAAACTTCACAGCTAATTAAAATATGTTATAAAAGTCATGCAATGGAGAAACGATGGCTGAAAAGTCAGTGGAGCTAATTGCTGGGAAGAAACAGGTGGAAACATCTGCAATTGCCTTATTCTGATGTATGGTAGAACTTACCATTCTTTGTAGGTGATTAGATTTCATAAAAACATAGTTTGTTATGTACAAAGAGACAGTACCAATACACAAAGAGTCCCTGCAAGTCGATACTACATCGCAATAGCACTCTGTGTTGCGTTGTATGATGCCATCACATGGCACAGTTTAGAAGCTTTTTTTCTTAGCCAAGTGTTGTGCATTTAAAAAAAATGCATAAGAATGCATACAAGTCAGTAGGGCTATTCACTCATCTGTTTGTGACATCAACTTATTTGCCTGATCAGAGATATTCTCACTGCATGTTCTATTCTGGGACATTAAAGTCTGTAAGGCCTGTTTCACACGTCAGTGATTCTGGTACGTTTGTGCTTTTTTTTTTAAACGTACCAGAATCACTGACATACGCAGACCCATTATAATGAATGGGTCTGCTCACACATCAGTGATTTTTCACTGCACGTGTCTCCGTGCGGTGTACCCGCGTGTCCGTGATTGCCGCACGGAGACATGTCCATTTTTTTCTGGCATCACTGATGTCCCACGGACCACGCAGTGGTGTGGTCCATGAAACACGTGCCAGAAAAAAACGTGCTTCTAAAATAAAAAGCATTTTAACTTACCTGGTTCCAGCGACGCTCTCTGCAGCCTGTTCTCCCGGCTGCTTCTGAGCCGGCTCATTACTGTCATGCATATTCATGATGCACGACACAGCCGACCCGGAAGCAGCTGCTGCGGAGGTCAGCGCCGGCTGGATGCTGCACCGCGGGAGCAATCAGCACCATGGAGAGCAGGAGCGCGCACAGGGGAGTTAATCTCTAAGTGCAATCACAGGCCACGGAGAACGGAACCCAGATTGCACTTAGACAACCCACGTGTGCCGTGATTCACGGCACACGGAGGGACATGTGCGTGTTTTACACGCCAGTGAAAAATGTCAGTGTTTTTCACTGACGTGTGAAACGGGCCTAAGAGTGCACAAAAAACAGAATGTACTTGGGAGCGCTTTCAGATCTGTGTTTCAGGGATCACATTTTGTGGTCACTAGTGATGAGCTAGCACCACTATGCTCGGGTGCTCGGTACTCATATTGAGCACTTGGATGCTCAGATAGGCACACCTCAAGTACCCGAGTATAATGGAAGTCAGTAGGGAACTGGAGCATTTTTGTTGAAGATTTCCTGGAAAAATGCTCAAGTTCCCCATTGACTTCCATTATACTAGGTACACGAGTCGAGCCCATCCAAGTGTCCAATTGTTCGATACGAGTACCGAGCATCTTAGCATGGTAGTGCTCACTCATCACTAGTGGTCATAAATTCTGACACAGCTGTCTGCATGTCACCTAATGGAGATACTGTCCCCTACTGTTTCTAGTAGGAAGTAATCTAGAATTCAATATCTGATGGAGCATGCCACAATTTTTCCAGACAAAAGACTTAAAGGGAATCTGTCAGCAGCTTTTTACTATGTAATCTGACAGGATTTTGAGATATGGACAAAAGACCTTGCTTCCAGTGATATATTCTTTAGATTACTGGGTGCAGCAGTTATGATAGAGTCACAGTTGTCTCTGGTGCAGATTTAGCTGTGCTCGAAATGCTGAGTTTTGTGTAATCTCACCCACACCACTAATTGGCAGCTGTGTAAACTGTATATTGACAGAAAGCTGATAATCAGTGTTGAGGAGGGGGGGGGGGGGTTGAAGCTGGAGTCCTATTGTCCTCTGGTGATCATCATTTTATTAAAAGAGAAAAACAACCCATAAAGTGACATTGCTGGAATCAGGGTCTCTGCCACTATATCATAGTGCTCCCAGATTTCATAGCAAAAACCTGGTGACAGATTCCCTTAGGCCTAAAACACACTTCCGCAAAAAAAACGTACGTGTCTTACGGTCCGTTTTTCGGGTCCGTGTTCCGTTTTTTAGGGGCGTTTCTCCGTTACATATGGCATCCGTGTGATGGCGTATGCGAGCCGTGTGTGCGTGTGGAATGTCCGTATTGACATAAAATACGTACGTGTGCTGTCCGTGTGCTGTCCATTTTTAAAGGCCCGCATTCTTACCCAATTAACGATTTTAATCATTCATCATGAGATCCTGGTGTTGTTGTTTGCTTTCAATTGACCTGATAGATTGGAAAGAAGTGTATCAGATTTTGTGATGAAAAACGGACACGGACGATACGTGCTGAACACGGACATACTCCGTGTGCGGTCCGTGCAGGCACGAACCCATAGACTAAAGCGGGTCCGTGCCTGCGTGCTGCCGGCCAAAAACGGACATGTCGTCCGTGTAGAAAAGCGCACACACGTACTTACCACACGGACACACGTTCCGTGTGATTTTACGTGTGTGTGCCATCTACCATTGAATAACATGGGTCTCCGTGTGTACGTGTCTCCGGTACGTGCAAATACGTACCGCACACGTACAAAAAATACGGATGTGTGTTGCGGGTCTTAAAAATACTCTACATTGACAAAAGTATTGGAACATTACAGCTTTTATAACATTGCATTCTAAATCTATATATATAATTGCCTTATTCTGTCTGTCTGTCTGTCATGCTCCAAAATTGTGTCACGGTGACATTGTGTCACCGTGACATGTCCTTACGGTGACACAAAGCTGATTGGCCACTGGGTTCGCCATGGCCCCGCCCCCCCACACGGATTGGCCTCTCGCCCCGGCTGCGCCCCCACACGGATTGGCCAGCCGCTCGCCCAGGCTCTGCCCCCCCCCACAGATTGGCCTCTCGCCCCGGCACCCTGCAGGCATTGGCAACTCGCCCACGCCACGCCCCGCCCCGCCCCCCTCACGCAATAGACGTTAGCTCTCGCCCCCCCCCCCCGCATTGCCCGAACTGACACGGTCACGGAGCCACGAATCCCAGGTGAGTACTGTACTCCCCCCCCCTTTCCCCCCTCACCAACGGGAGCCCACATCAGCGTACGCCGCCGCCGTATGCTGGTGTTGGCTCCCGTGCGAGCGGGGGACGTGTTGCGCTTGTAACCATGCTTGCATAGTTACCAGTAAATCAAGGTCCTGCAGCGGCGGGACTTCCACACGCACAAACATAACAGCACACACACACGCATACACACACACACATCAGATCGCACTCACTCTCACAAACACCTCACACACACCTCACACACACCTCACACACACATCGCATCCACACACTCACAGCATCCGGCGATATCGCTTGCTTCTCGGCCTCGATACTGTGCTGTGAGCTTCCAGGACCTGCCGGAGGATCACATGGCCAGAAGCATGTGGTATCTCCGGATGTTGTGACTGTGAGCGCGTATGTGCGATATCGTCAGTGTCTGTGTGTGTGAGTGTATGCGATCGGTTGTGTGTGAGTGTATGCGATCGGTCGGGTGTGTGTGAGTGTATGCGATCGGGTGTGTGTGAGTGGATGCGATCGGGTGTGTGTGAGTGGATGCGATCGGGTGTGTGTGAGTGGATGCGATCGGGTGTGTGTGAGTGGATGCGATCGGGTGTGTGAGTGTCGGCAGAGGAGCACGGCGTGCTGGAGGAGGCTGGGAGCAGAGAGGCTGATCATGGGGAAGGCTGGGAGAGGGAGGCTGATGCTGGGGGAGACTGGGAGGGGAAGGCTGATGCTGGGGGAGGCTGGGAGGAAGGAGGCTGGGAGGAGAGAGGCTGATCCTGGGGAAGGCTGGGAAGGGGAGGCTGATGCTGAGGGAGGCTGGAAGGAGAGAGGCTGATGCTGGGGGAGGCTGGAAGGAGAGAGGCTGAGGCTGGGAGGAGAGAGGCTGATGCTGGGGAAGGCTGATGCTGAGGGAGGCTGGGAGGGGAAAGCTGATGCTGGGGAAGGCTGGGAGGACGGAGGCTGGGAGGAGAGAGGCTGATCCTGGGGAAGGCTGGGAGAGGGAGGCTGATGCTGGAGGAGGCTGGAAGGAGAGAGGCTGATGCTGGCGGAGGCTGATGCTGGGGGAGGCTGGAAGGAGAGAGTCTGATGCTGGTGGAGGCTGATGCTTGGGGAGGCTGGGAGAGGGAGGCTGATGCTGAGGGAGGCTGGGAGGAGGGAGGCTGGGAGAGGTAGGCTGAGAGAAGAGAGGCTGATGCTGGGGGAGGCTGATGCTGGGGGAGGCTGGGAGAGGGAGGCTGATGCTGGGGGAGGGTGGGAGGAGGGAGGCTGGGAGGAAAGAGGCTGATGCTGGGGAAGGCTGGGAGGAGAGAGGCTGATGCTGGGGACAGAGAGGAGAGGCTGATGCTGGGAGGAGAGAGGCTGATGCTAGGATGAGAGAGGCTGATGCTGGGAGGAGAGAGGCTGATGCTGGGAGGAGAGAGGCTGATGCTGGGGGCAGAGAAGCTGATGATGGGGGCAGAGAGGCTGATGCTGGTGCAGCATGGGGGATGGAGCATGATGGGGAGTTCACAGCATGGGGGATGGAGCACGTTTGGGAGTGCGCAGCATGGCGGGTGGAGCACGTTTGGGAGTGCGCAGCATGGGAGATGGAGCACGATGGGGGGTGCGCAGCATAGGGGATGGAGCACGATGGGGAGTGCGCTGCATGGGGGATGGAGCACGATGGGGAGTGCGGAGTATGGCGGATGGAGCACGTTTGGGAGTGCGCAGCATGGCGGATGGAGCACGTTTGGGAGTGCGCAGCATGGCGGATGGAGCACGTTTGGGAGTGCGCAGCATGGGAGATGGAGCACGATGGGGGGTGCGCAGCATAGGGGATGGAGCACGATGGGGAGTGCGCTGCATGGGGGATGGAGCACGATGGGGAGTGCGCTGCATGGGGGATGGAGCACGTTTGGGAGTGCGCACCTCCCCCCAAAACACACACACACACACACGCGCGCGCGCACTGCACAACACACCACACACCAAACACCACACACACACACACACACTGGGAACCACAAACAACTGCCCTACACAGACACCCACACACACAGACAACGCTGCGCACACACAGCACCCAACACACAAACACTGCGGCACACACAAATATACGCACATACCGCACAACACACACATTGCACAAAACATACCTCTCCCCAAAACACACCACACACACACAAACCGCGCAACACACACACAACGCTACAGACACACAGCGCTCCACAAACAACGCAACACACGCAACACACATACAACACCGCTCTCACCCCCCGTCACACCCAGACAACACCTAGAACATGTACAGCCCCTACACAAACACTTGGTAACTACACACAACAACATCTATATATATAGATATATATATATATCTATATATATATCTATAACAAAAATCATACATGAACTACACAATACGTAAATTCTAGAATACCCGATGCGTAGAATCGGGCCACCTTCTAGTACATATATATGAATATTGAACTTGTCCTTCTTTACAGCTATCATAGCTTCCATTCTTCTTGGATGGCACCAATATCTGAGATCGATAGTTATTGTGCTGTCCTTTGCCAGTTTAGAGAAAAGGAAACATCTATTGTAATCACAAGTTAATAAAGACGCTGCTAATTCCAGGTATTCTATATGAAAAAAAATAATGTACAATGCAAATCTGTACTAAACCATAAAACAGTCATGTAGCATCTAACATAAAATCAAGGAATTATTTTTCAACCACATTGACACATATTTCGATTCTGCCATATCAGAAAGTAGTTTAATTCCAAGTATTACCATTTTATATTTCACATGAATGAGATTCAGATACTGCTTTATTTCCGCAGATGATGACAAAGGATGCGATGCTGTTACATAGTCACATTGCACCATGATGTAGTGAAAGCATCGCATCCATCTGCGGACAAGTGAGCTGCAATGTGTCTGGAATACAATGAAACAATGTAGTCTTCAGTCAAAGCGCGAGGCCATCAGAGTCTGGACACGTGAGCGGCTTTTCCATTGATGTTGTGCAACGGCTACAGTACAGACTTTGCCATGTTGCCCTGGCCTGAATGATAATGCAGTTACCAGATTCAATACGTCTGTTGTTTCACTGAATTTCCATTATTGGTCACTAGATTACCAGGAACCATACATGCGTATGATGCGTGATGATATTCTGGTTCCTTCAGCCAGAAAGATCGACTTTTCTGTGGTCCTGATTAATAATTTTATGTGCAGTGACTATAAAATTAGGATTCTTCTCCTTGAGTTCAAACATATCGAAAATTCTTCTTCTTATCTGTTATGGAAACATACAGCCCAACACTTTAATCCTCATTTTCAGGACATTTTAAGCCCCAATTTTATTTCAATTTTGAATGCCCATTTTAGCATAAGCCCCAGCCATTGTGATAATTCCTATCTTAATGGGACAGCAGATAATAGCTCTCATGTGTCCAATTTCTTGGTCATCCAGCCACAAGTATTCTCCTTTGTATAAGACCCCCTTCACACGTCAGTGATTCCAGTACGTACAGTGCTGGCCAAAAGTATTGGCACCCCTGCAATTCTGTCAGATAATACTCAGTTTCTTCTTGAAAATGATTGCAATCACAAATTCTTTGTTATTATTATCTTCATTTATTTTGCTTGCAATGAAAAAACACAAAAGAGAGTGAAACAAAATTCATACATTGATCATTACACACAAAACTCCAAAAATGGGCCAGACAAAAGTATTGGCACCCTTAGGGGCACTTTGCACACTGCGACATCGCAGGTGCGATGTCGGTGGGGTCAAATTGAAAGTGACGCACATCTGGCATCGCATGCGACATCGCAGTGTGTAAAGCCTAGATGATACGATTAACGAGCGCAAAAGCGTCGTAATCGTATCATCGGTGCAGCGTCAGCGTAATTCATAATTATGCTGACGCGACGGTCCGATGTTGTTCCTCGCTCCTGCGGCAGCACACATCGCTGTGTGTGAAGCCGCAGGAGCGAGGAACATCTCCTACCGGCGTCAATGCGGCTTCCGTAGGATATGCGGAAGGAAAGAGGTGGGCAGGATGTTTACATCCTGCTCATCTCCGCCCCTCCGCTCCGATTGGCCGCCTGCCATGTGACGTCGCAGTGACGCCACACGACCCGCCCCCTTAACAAGGAGGCGGGTCGCCGGCCACAGGGACGTCGCACGGCAGGTGAGTGTGTGTGTGAAGCTGGCGTAGCGATAATTTTCGCTATGCCAGCTATCACCACATATCGCTGCTGCGACGGGGGCGGGGACTATCGCACTCGGCATCGCAGCATCGGCCTGCGATGTCGCAGTGTGCAAAGTGCCCCTTTGCCTAATACTTGGTTGCACAACCTTTAGTCAAAATAACTGCAAATAACCGCTTCCGGTAATCATCAATGAGTTCCTTACAATGCTCTCCTGGAATTTTAGACCATTCTTCTTTGACAAACTGCTCCAGGTCCCTGAGATTTGAAGGCTGCCTTCTCCAAACTGCCATTTTGAGATCTCTCCACAGGTGTTCTATGGGATTCAGGTCTGGACTCATTGCTGGCCACTTTAGTAGTCTCCAGTGCTTTCTCTCAAACCATTTTCTAATGCTTTTTGAAGTGTGTTTTGGGTCATTGTCCTGCTGGAAGACCCATGACCTCTGAGGGAGACCCAGCTTTCTCACACTGGGCCCTACAGTATGCTGCACAATTTGTTGGTAGTCTTCAGACTTCATAATGCCATGCACACGGTCAAGCAGTCCAGTGCCAGAGGCAGCAAAGCAACCCCAAAACATCAGGGAACCTCCGCCATGTTTGACTGTAGGGACCGTGTTCTTTTCTTTGAATGCCTCTTTTTTTTTCCTGTAAACTCTTTGTTGATGGCTTTTCCCAAAAAGCTCTACTTTTGTCTCATCTGACCAGAGAACATTCTTCCAAACGTTTTAGGCTTTTTCAGGTAAGTTTTGGCAAACTCCAGCCTGGCTTTTTTATGTCTTGGGGTAAGAAGTGGGGTCTTCCTGGGTATCCTACCATGCAGTCCCTTTTCATTCAGATGCCTAACGGATAGTACGGGTGGACACTGTTGTACCCTCGGACTGTAGGGCAGCTTGAACTTGTTTGGATGTTAGTCGAGGTTCTTTATCCACCATCCGCTCAATCTTGCGTTGAAATCTCTTGTCAATTTTTCTTTTCCTTCCACATCTAGGGAGGTTAGCCACAGTGCCATGGGCTTTAAACTTCTTGATGACACTGCGCACCGTAGACACAGGAACTTTCAGGTCTTTGGAGATGGACTTGTAGCCTTGAGATTGCTCATGCTTCCTCACAATTTGGATTCTCAAGTCCTCAGACAGTTCTTTGGTCTTCTTTCTTTTCTCCATGCTCAATGTGGTACACACAAGGACACAGGACAGAGGTTGAGTCAACTTTAATCCATGTCAACTGGCTGCAAGTGTGATTTAGTTATTGCCAACACCTGTTAGGTGCCACAGGTAAGTTACAGGTGCTGTTAATTACACAAATTAGAGAAGCATCACATGATTTTTCAAACAGTGCCAATACTTTTGTCAACCCCCTTTTTTATGTTTGTTGTGGAATTATATCCAATTTGGCTTTATGACAATTGTTTTTTATTTTTTTTCATTGAAGACAAATTAAATGAAGATAATAATACCAAAGAATTTGTGATTGCAATAACTTTCAAGAATAAACTGAGTATTATCTGACAGAATTGCATGGGTGCCAATACTTTTGGCCAGCACTGTATGACGTCTGTTTTCATACATACCGGAAACACGGACATACACAAACCCATTGAAATCAATGGGGTGTGCGCACATATCAGTGTTCTCACAAGAACCGTGTGTCCATATGGAGCACACGCGTAAACATGTGTTCCGCATGGAGACAAGTCCGTTTTTCTCCGGCAGCACTAATGTCACACTGATGTGATCCATGTGACAAGTACCGGAGAAAACACATGTCTTTGAAATAAAATGATTTTCTATACTCATCTGTCTCCAGCTGTCATTTACTTCCAGGCTCGCTCATTATGCTCAAGAATATTCAGTACAACGCAGACCCAGAAGCAGCAGAGCCAGAGATATCAGTATCAGGGACAGCAATGCCAGGGACAGGTGTGTAAAAAGTTCCCCTCGATTCCCCGACCTCTCCACCTTTCCACCAATCCCTTCACTGGCTTCCCATTGCCCAAAGACTCCAGTTCAAAACCCTGACCATGACATACAAAGCCATACACAACATGACTCCTCCATATCTGTGACCTAGTCTCCCGGTACCTACCTGCATGCAACCTCCGATCCTCAGAAGATCTCCTTCTCTACTCCCCTCTCATCTCCTCTTCCCACAATCGCATACAAAACTTCTCCTGTGCCTCCCCCATACTCGGGAACTCTCTACCACAACATGTCAGACTCTCACCTACTATGAAAACCTTCCAAAGGAACCCGAAGACCCACCTCTTCTGACAAGCCTACAACTTGCAATAAACCTCAGTCCACTATAGCGCCGCATGACCAGCTCTACCATCACCTACTGTATCCCAACTCCTTCCCTGTAGACTGTGAGCCCTCGCGGGCAGGGTCCTCTCTCCTCCTGTACTTGTCTGTGCCTTGTATTGTTCATGATTATTGTACTTGTCCCTATTATGTATATCCCATTTCACTTGTAAAGCGCCATGGAATAAATGGCGCTATAATAATAAATAATAATGTATGTTACATGCACTGTTTGTTTCATATAAAGACAACACACTGTATGTCACTCACATAGAGCATTTCCATTACTCCCGTAGGGTGAAGGACATTTGATCACATGACAATTATGTCACCAAAGGTTATTCTACTCCTCCAAAATTCAGAAACTGCAGCTCTGACAGCGTATATTCTACCTTTAGGCAACACTATATTCCTGTACAGTAACCTGCCAATCCAGTTTTATCTTCTGCCATTTACATCAATGTAGCTGCCTGTGGGGTTTTCCATAATTGTTACATAACAACACTGCATATGATCCCTAAGTAGTGTCACCATAAAGTGTATAGAGCCCAGAAGACCAAACCAATATATAATTGCAATGGTCCCTGGCACAAAATTGCAGGATCCGAAGAAGGAAACGCTCCTATGGGGTCACCTGACCGTATCTGTCCATGTCCTGGAGCCTGAGGGCAAAGAAATAAGAAAGCACAGAGCGCGATAGTGTAACTAACATATGAGGTCGGGCTAGGAGTCTGCATTTAGGGACTTTGGTCAGAGATCTGTATTAGCTTATCTGGTCTGGTTTAGGGTCTGTACCTAAGGGGTCAGGTCTAAGGTATGTATTAGTTTAGGAAGTTTGGGGTCTATATTTAGGAGGTCTAGGAATCAGATGGATTTTTAGAGGGGGTTGTATTAATTTAGTTACTTTGATTAGGAACCAGATCCATATTTATTTTAGGGGTATCTTCTGTGGTCCAGGCTAGTCATGTCTACAGTCTGTAATAGTGCATGGGTTCCTGGATCTCTAGTTGTTTAAGGGTTTAGTCTGTGGTTTGTATTTTGGGGGGTCAGGTATTAGTCTGTATAGAGGGGTCTAATCTATGTTTTCTAATTTGGGTGTCTATTCTGAGTTCTTTGGAGTTAGATTTGTTGAATGCAATAGTTTAAGGGATCTGTAATACATTTCTTTAGGGGTTTGGTGTGGGGTGCATATTTTATTCCAAGGTCAGTATTTACCTAGGCTTTTTTACCATCGGTGCATTCTCCTGACATGTTGGTTTCAGTAAATTCCTATATTTAGCAATAACTGTGTGTAACCCTGACTTAATTGACAATTTATGTTACCATTTCCATGTTCAATAGTATGTGTCCTGAAACAGTCTGATACCCAATACCTTCAGCAATGATTAGATACTTTTAGTTTTGACAATTAAGCCTGGGTTACACAGATAATTGCTGATGCTTACTCAGAAATTTAGTATTGACTTTTGACATGGCAGTGTGGTAGAGGAGTAGGAGGAAAAAAAGTGGGGAACAGTCCAAACCTTATGATTTACATAAAGGGGTTTTCCGCTATTATTAATGTGACCCCCTTTCATTTGTCCTAACTCTTCCTAACACTTTCCTGATATACTTCTACTACCTACCCTGCTCCTGTAAGTTGATCTCTCTGCGGTGCGTATATTATTCTGTTGATATGTTAGCTTTGATCCTTCAGGCTGCAGACCGGATTCGGACCAACTGAGCAGGGCACATCATGGGTTCTGTTACATGAAAGCACCGCATTGTAAAGCTGGCTGAGAGGAGAGTGAAGTGTGATCTGGGCATGCATGCCCAGACTGCTATCAGTCACTGAGACGCAGCCTCACCCTCACCAGTGACGTGCCCTGCTCAGTTGGTCCAATTTTGGTCTGCAGATTGAAAGGATCAAAGCTAAAACAACAATAAAGGTATTTATGATCCTGTTAAAAATAAGGTTACAAGGGCAGAGTAGGTAGCAGAAGTATATTAGGAAAGCGTTAGTTAGGAAGAGTTAGAATAAAAGAAAGGGGATCACGTTATTAGTTGAAAACATCTTTAATCCTCTACTGCTGCACACCCATCCAATTACTATGCCTAATTATTTTTTCATTTTTCAGTAACCAAGCTCAAGATGTTTACCAGTGTAAAACAACTTAAAGAGGTTGTTAACCCATATTTTTTATTGTCTAGATTGATATTATATTGATAAACAATGTTTCTCTCAAATACCTTGTGTTGGCAATAGTGCCTGTGAGAGACGCTATTGCAGACCGCTGTTCCCTGCTATGGTGACGTCATGTCAAGTTCCGCACACGTCACATTTATGTAGCCGGCTGCAGTCTTCCTGACTCACTGAGCTGTGAGCGGTGTTTCACTGCTTGTCACAGCCCATCTACTCCCTGCTCCCTCCTAACTCACAGCAGAACGCTGCAAGCAGGAGACGCGCTGTGCTAGGAGGGAGGAGGGAGCAGGGAGCAGATGGGCTGTGACGAGTGGTGAAACACATCTCACAGCTCAGTGAGTCAGGAAGACTGCAACCGGCCACACGGATGTGACGTGTGCAGAACTTGACGTGACGTCACTGGAGCGGGGAACAGCGGTCTGCAATAGCGCCTCTCAAAGGCACAACACAAGGTATTTGAGAAAAACATTATTTCTCAATATAATATCGAACTAGACAATAAAAAATATGGGTGAACCACCCCTTTTAAATTGAGAAAGAAGAATGCATATGTATATATAGGTACAAAATGTATTTTGCTGTCATGGTTTTCATAAATTACTCTGGTTTTTGTTTCTACCCAAACAATGCCATCACTTATACAGGACCAATTTTCCATGTAATATGCAAACTAGCAACTGAGTATAAGAATTTTAAAAATGGTAAATGTTGGCATTGTTTCTGTACCTAACTTGGCAAACTAAATAGAGTTTTGCTCATCTCTATCCACAAGTGACGGTTCCACCTTCCATTGCATAAGCACCATGTTAACCAAAGCACTTTCTGCAATCCCCGGGGGGTATAGGGCTACACAAATAACGCAATTCCTCCCACAAAATGAAATATTGGTAGAACTGTTTTAACACGTTCTTTGTCTTTGTGTTCAGTAGTGCACTGCTGTGCTCACTTCTTCTGCACCGAAGGGGGTGAGCACAATGTATGTACCAGCTTGTTTGTGTTTCACACTCCATGCTCAATAGCCAGGCTGGAGCTTCTACTCTGCCTTTGATTCCAGCAGCTGCAGTTTGCCTAACAAGTACTGACACATTTGTCGAAAACTTTTGCTACACGGTATTAACAGTGCAGAAGACTAAGGAATCAAAGCTGAACTGAAACAACATGTTTCCTCCCAAATAATTCTGATTTGTTTTCCAGAAATGTGGTATTTAATATGTAACTTGTGCGTTGCCAGTTGAAAGACAAGCCTGCTCATGTGCTCAAATACTTAGCGCCTGTGCAAATATTGGACATATACACTACAAAGCAAAAATGTAACTGGTGCATAAAAAAGTTTTGTAAACTAATGTGTACTGAAAATATCTATTGCTGGCAAATATATGGCACATAAAAGTGCCAATGGAAAGTTAATAGGTACTCGTTTAAGGCCGTTTCACACATCCGGCTTTTCTCTGGATTGGCGGATCTGGCGCACTCCAGTACCGTGTGATACAGTACAATGGCAGCACGGCAAGCTCCGGTCACATGCTGCGGTCATATGACAGGATGTGATGGGAGCTTGTCGCGCTGCCATTGTACTGTATCACTCTGTACTGGAGTGTGCCAAAACCACCAATCTGGCGAAAAGCCGGATGTGTGAAATGGCCCTTACTGATAATTACATGATACAATGTATCTTGAAGGTTTTGTATAAATGATCATTATCTCCCTCCTCTCACACAGTTTATATTGGTGTCTGAATCCTCGGCATAAAACTACATTGAGATCACAGGCTCACTATGAGAACTCCTGGAGAATGGGCAGAGTACTCATGCCAGTAATTTTTGGTCAGTATATTTTCTGCAGCGTATCTGTCACTTAGGCCCCTTTCACACATTAGTTTTTTGCCGTCAGTCACAATCCGTTTTCTCGTCGGATCCGTCACAGATTGTGGCTAAACTGATGCCACGGATCCGTTTTTCGACGGATCCAACTAGTTGGGGTCTAAATAATAAATGGAACATGCTCAGTTAAAAAACGGAATCCGTCTCGGAATTCCATCATTTGACGTATGACGACGAATCCTGCGCCCATAGGCTTCCATTCTACCAAACGACGGATGGCGACGGATGCGTCACTGTCCGTTTTTTCAACATACACAAAAAACGTTACTTTGGCTGTCGTCTCCGTCCGATGGACAAACATTTTTAGATGGAAAAATGAAACGTGAAGCCATCCGTTACAATCTGTCACCAATACAAGTCGATGAGAAAAAAACAGATCCAGCAGCATTAGTCGCCAGATCCGTTTTTTTCAAAATTCGATGGATTGTAACTTATGGCAAAAAACTGATGTGTTAAAGGGGCCTAAATCTATAGCAAAATTTGTACTTGTTACATGTTTGTAGCAGATTTGCCACAGATTTCACTCTTTCCATTGCAAAGTTTGAGATCTGTGCTCAATCCACACAAAGAATTGACAAGCTGCAGATTTTATAATCTGCACTGCAGGTCAGGTTCCATACAGAAAGTTTCAACAATGGTGAAAATGTTCTGCACCCAAATTCTGCTCATAAAATCAACACTAAAACTATGTTGATACAGGGCATTTTTGTTCATTTTTTCTGCCAGGAAATAACCTGTGTTTCTCCAGCAATTTTGCACTTCCTCATTGATTTGTATGGGTCAAAAAAAACGCTGTAAGGCTATGTGCGCACGTTGCGTAGTGTCTATGCTGAAAATTCTGCAGCGATGTGGCAGTGCATGTGCACTTCAAATCACTTCAGAAACACTGCGTAATGGATGCAGTGTGTCTGAAGAATAGATGCCGATTTCATGCGTTCTGGATGCAGCCTCTTCCATAGACAGAGTGGGAGAAGCATCCAAAGCGCACCAAATAAGTGACATGCTGCTTTTTTGAGCGCAGCGATTTGGGTCAAAATTTCAGCATGCAAATCGCTGCGCTCAAAGAAGCTACATGCGGATAGATTATGCACAGTCTTCATAGATTGTGTTGGGGACGCAGGACGCATGCGTTTACGTTGCAGTGCAATATGCAGCATAAATGCATGAAATTACGCAATGTGCGCACATAGCCTTAAACCTACATGCTTTTCTGCAGACCACCCAATGGGCTATCAAGGAAAGAAAGAAAGAAAGAAAGAAAGGTAGGGAAGAAAGGAAAGCAATGATGGGCTATCATGGGGAAGGAAGGACAGAAGAAAGGAAAGAAATAAAGAAAGAAAGAGAAAAAGAAAGAAAGAAAAAGAAAGAATAAGAAAGAAAGAAGGGAAGAAAGGAAGGGAAGGAAGAAAAGAAATGATAGCTATCATGGGGAAGGAAGGACAGAAGGAAGAAAAAAATAAAGAAAGAAAGGAAAGACAGGAAGGAAAGGAAGAAAGGAAGGTAGGGAAGGAAGGAGAGGAAGGAAAAAAAGAGAGGAAGGGAAGAAAGAAAGGGAAGAAATTCTTCTAGTTCCAAATGTAAATTAATGCCTGACCCCTTTACCCACTGTTGGCATATGACTAGGGAAGTTATCTTTTCCATTAATATCTCAACATAACACTTGTTCATATCCATATGTAAGCCTTGTGTCTGCTGGAAAGTCTTGTAAAATTGTATATATTATCACCTGGCCTAAATGTTTTAGACATTCACAAGTTGTAGTCAAAATGATTTTTTTGTGCATCCTCTTCCTCAGCCTCCATTCAGATGCTTTTGTCTCCTAAGGCTAGGTTCACATTTCCGTTGTTTTGCAACAGTCAAAATCCGCCGCTCTGATAAACAACGCAATCCATTTGGCGGATTCCATTGTTTCCCATAGACTTATATGAGCAGCGGATTGTGACTGATGCTTTTGCATTGCATGGAACGACTGACCGTTGGGGCGGCAGGAACGCAGAGTGTAACTTTTTTGAGCTGCGGAATCCTTATGATTTCGCTGCGCATGCTCTCTTTGCTCTCTCTCGGCGGCCGAATGATCAGCTAATCGCCCGGCAGCCGCCTTCTGTGAGCGATCAGCTGATCGCCCGGCGGCTGGCTTCTGTGAGCGATCAGCTGATCGCCCGGCAGCCGCCTTCTGTGAGCGATACGCTGATCACCCGGCGGCTGGCTTCTGTGAGCGATCAGCTGATCACCCGGCGGCCGGCTTCTGTGAGCGATCAGCTGATCACCCGGCGGCCAGCTTCTGTGAGCGATCAGCTGATCTCCCTGCCGCCGGCTTTTGAGAGCAATCAACTGATATCCCGACGGCCGGCTAAAGAGAGCGATCAGCTGATCGTTCACAATAGCCCGCTGCCGGGAGATCATCTGATCGCTCTCAAAAGCCGTCGGCAGGCTATTGTGAATGATCAGCTTATCGTTCTCTCTCTCTCTCGTTTTACAACGGAATCCGCTTTCTAATTCCAATTCTTGCCATCCGTTGTACAACGCATCAGTGACAAGCGTCAAGCAATGCATGTGACTGATGCAAAACAACGGAAATGTGAACCTAGGCTAATTTAATGTGAGCTGAAGCAGAAGAACATATGTGGGATTTGCTTCTTTTTAAGAGAATCCACCCAGTCACTTTGTTCAAAGTTTGGGAATCGTTTAAGCTACCCTGCTGCTTCTAGGGAGGTGAGTGAACTGTCAGTACTCTCTCATGTTATCAGGTGGAACTGGAATTTTTTTCCATCTGGAATATATGCCTGGGAGGTGCCAAATATCAGTTTCTATTACTAAATTCTTTGATCACACACTAAATCTATGCCAGGAGCTACTTACGATTCAGAAATCCAACTGATTTTATACAGCCGGTGCTGAAACATGTAAAAGACTTTGGAATTTTTTTCTATAGCTGGAATTTTGCAACCACTTGTGTACAAAGAGCTAAAAGATTGTGTAAAGTTGTACAATATTTTTCTTCTTCTGTAATGACAAGAAGAAATACATATATTTTCATCAAATTATTAATGAGTAATTACTCTGACACACAGCAGTTTTTCTGACAATGAAGGAAGTGGATGGGGACCACAACATGCATGATCGCAACAAAGAGTATTGACTCAATGATTTTTCTGAAATTCTAAATAGCCACCTAGAAATTACTGCAATTTTTGCTGGAGCAGTTGACGTTTTGAATGACACCATTAATTTTAGCATAAAATTAAAATATACTGTAAAGTAAAAAAAAAATCTAATTTGGATGATATAGTGAAAAATATGCAGTTCTGACATTTTGGGAGGTTACGTTTTATGGCATTATGTGGTAGAAAATGACCTGATGAAATGATTCTTCAAGCCAATACAATTAGGGCAATACCAAACTTGTTTTGTTTTTGTTTTATATTTTCCAGATTAAAAACATTTTAAACTTTGTAAAAAAAAATACATTTGGTTTATATCACCATTTTGTGAGTCCCAAAACGTTTTTTATTTGTATATTGCTGGAGCTGTGTGAGGATATATATTTTTTGGCATAGAAAAATGTCAGTTTAATTGGTATCATTTTTGGGTACCTTTGATGTTTTAATCTCTTAATATTGCATTTTTGGTCGAGGTGTGGTGACTAGTGATGAGCAAACCTGAACTGTAAAGTTGGTGGTCCGTACCGAACACATAGTGTTCGTGCACAAGGTCCCGAACACGAGATTTCCTGGGAAACTCATGTTACTGTTCGGCTCCAGGGGCTGTAAAAAAAAGAACATTATTAAAAAACATTATGATTATACTTACCAATCCCGCGACGTGTCCTGCAGACCCACTATCTTCTGGCCACTTCTGCTTCCTGGTCCGATCATTAACTTCCGGGGATATTCACTGCTCATCACTTAGCAGTCTTTGGCTTTTTTCGGCCGTGTTCACGGTGATGTGAGGGTTCACTTGAGTCCATGGCTTAGTCATGGACTCGATTGAACTTTGACTATCACTGTCAATGTATGACTCCACTTGTATATGACTCATGCGAGCCTCGCATCAGTATTACCCAGCACAGCTGCACACTCTCCTGACAGCTGAGGCGCTCGTGTCCGGAGAGTGTGCAGGGTGATACCGATGTGAGCCTCGCATGAGTCATATGCAAGAGGAACTCCGGCCTCAGCCTGCTTCTCACTCTGTAGCGATGCTTGTCTGTACAAAGTGATGAAGCAGAGCTTCCATTGCTCACCCCGTGGACTACGTCGGACTAAGGATTTTTTAATAATAAAGATGGAGTCTCTAAATTTTTTTTTTTCATTTCTAGTAAAAAAAATGTTTCTATGTGTTATATTTTTTTCTACTGTTTACTAAAAATTCATGGTGGCCATGTCTAATTTGGTGTGACTCCATGAATTTCAGGCTTAGTGCCAGCTGCTAAAACAAAGCTGTCCCTAACCCCTTTATTTCCCAGCGTGGGCTCCTGCCATATTTTGATCACCAGTCAGGTAAAACCAGGCAGCTGGAGGCTGGGATTCTCAGTGTGGTAAGGCCCAAACATTCTGGACCTCCCACGCTAAAAACCACAGCCCGCAGCAGCCCCTGGAAATGACGCATTGTTTCTTAGCACCATTTCCAGGAGCTTTACCCAGCTCGTCCAGAGGACCTGATCATGGTAGCACGCTGGGTAATAAAGGGGCTAATACCAGCTTTGTATTCTCAGCTGGAACTAAGCCCGAAATTCAAGGTGTCACACCAAATTAGACATGGCCACCATAAATTTCTAGTAAACAATAAAAAGAAACCCACAACACATAGAAAAAAATGTTCTATTAGAAATAAAACAAAAAAACATTTAGAGACTCCATCTGTATTATAAAAAAATCCTTAGTCCGACGTAGTCCACAGGGAGAGCAATGTCAGCTCTGCTTCATCGCTCTGTACAGACAAGTGTCTCTACAGAGCGAGAAGCAGGCTGACACTGACAGTGACAGTCAAAGTGAACCCTGATGTTACCGCGAACACAGCCGAAAAAAGACGACGACTGCCGAGTGACGAGCAGTGCAGTGAATACCACCGGAAGGTAATGATCAAACCTGGAAGCAAAGGTGGCCGGGTCTGCAGGATGTGTCGTGGGACTGGTAAGTATAATGAAAATGTTTATTATTAACTATATTCTTTATTTTACAGCCTCCCCCACCACATCCTATAACTGTAAAGTCCAAGCTCGGGGTTTGGACACAAGTTCGCATTATCTACGGCACCAAACTCGGATTTTACAAAAAGCTTGGGCGAGTCTCCCGATCTCGAACATCGGGGGGGGTTCGCCCATCACTGTTGGTGACTAGTGATGAGCGAGCATGCTCGGCACTGCTCGATACTCGATTTAGCATCAGGGCGCTTGGGTACTCTCATTACTTGATCGAGTATCGCAGGTGCTCAAGCAAAAGTTCGAGTCCTCGCCCCAAATGTTTTGCAGTTCTTAGACAGCCAATTAACATGCGGGAATTGCCTGCCAATCACGGTAGTGCCATAGCCATGATGGCTACTGGCATTACTATGATTTGTTGGCCGCATCGCATCATTGGGTCTTATATGATTCTCGGGGTTCAATGCTCAGCACACTGATCTCTAGAAACATTTCAGAGAGTGTTGATGTACAAGAGTGAGCTTAGATTAGAGCAGGGTTTGTACATTTGCACCCTTTAGTGCCTTTCATATGGCATTAAAAGGTGTTTTTAGACTTGCTTAACTTAATAACTACATAACTAAAAAAACAGCGTGGGGTCCCCCTATTTTTAATAATGAGCCAAGATAAAGCAGACAGCTGTGGGCTGGTGTAACCAGGCTGAGAAGGCCCATTATAATTTGACCTTTCCCAGCTTAAAAATAGCAGCCCATAGCCGCCCCAGAATTGGCACATCCACTTTGCCTTAACTCCTCTCGATTGTCACCGCACCCGTACAATCAGTGTGATATGTCTTGGGGTTGATGTCAGCTCTGAATTGTCAGCTTGCATCAAGCCCATGGGTTAGTAATGGAGAGGTGTGTATTAGACACCACCATTATTAACCCAGTAAGTGTAAAGTGAAAAAACACACACAGGAAAAAACAGTTTATTTGATTAAAAACTCCCCGACACTATCCCTCATTCACCAATTTATTATTTAAAAAATATCCACAAAGCTCCGATGTAATCTTTGGTGCATTGGTCCAACAATGTTCCCTGAATATTAACTCCAACCTATGGAGCCTCGTTCAGAGAATAGGTCACTCCTGGGCAGTGCCAGACCCAGAATTTCTCACATGTGATGACATCACTGAGTTGCTGATGCCATTGCATGTGATAAATTCCGGGTCGCCAATTCTGCAGCAGCTGAGGGCTAATATTTTTAGGCTGGGAAGTGCCAAATAACAATGGGTCTTTGCCAAGGTTTGCTTTACCTTGGCTAATTATGAAAAATAGGGGGACCGCCAAGCCATTTTTAAAAACTATTTATTAGGTTAAACCAGGCTAAACAGTGTTTCGTGTGAATGCTGGTAGAAGCGATCGAAGTGTGTAGGCATGTCCCTGAGGGGGGCTAGCAAAATTATTAAACTAAAATGTAAAAGGAAGTTTTAAAAAATATGAAAAAACAAACCTAAATATTCAAATCACTCCCCTTTTGCCCCATTGAAAATAAAACAATAATTAATTAATTAATAAAAAAATACACAAATTTGGTATCCCCACATTCAGAAATGGCTGCTCTATCAAAATATAAAATCAATTAATTTGATCGGTTGTCATCATAGCGAGCAAAAAAAATCAAAATGCCAAAATTACGGGGGGGTTTTTGGTTGCCTCAACATTGAATTAAAATGCAATAACAGGCAATCAAAAAGTAGCATCTACCTAAAAATAGTAGGATTCAAAATGTCAGCTCAAGATGCAAACAATAAGCCATTTCTGAGCCCAAGATACTGAAAAATGAGAACGCTACAGATCTCGGAAAATGGCACCAAAAATGCTATTTTATTTTGTTTTTTAACAAACTTCTGAATTTTTTTCACCACTTACATGAAAGTAAAACTATACATGTTTAATATTAACGAACTCGTACTGACCTGAGGAATCATAATGTCAGGTCAGTTTTACTATTAGAGAACATGCTAAATAAAAAAAACAAACAGAAAAAAAACAACTGTACAATAGCATTTTTTTTTTGTAATTTCACCGCACTTGGAATTTATTCCCGTTTTTCCAGTACATTATGGGGAAAATGAATGGTGTAATTCAAAATTACAACTCATCTGGCCAAAAAGAAGCCCTCATATGGCTATATTGACAAAAAATATAAAAGTTATGGCTCTTGGAAGGAGAGGAAAAAAAACAAAAACAAAAAACGGAAAAATTGACCGGGGTGACGGCTTTAAAAGGGCTGAAAAGTTGTGAGATATGCTATTATTGGGGCCGGTCCAATTAGTACTTCTGCTATGGAGCCCCATGACTTATGTATGCCTGTGATAGATAGATAGAGGGATAGATAGATAGATAGACAGACAGACAGACAGACAGACAGACAGACAGACAGATGCCAATGTATGTAAAGCGCTGTGAAATTAATAGCGCTATATAAATGAATAAAATTATTATTATAGAGGATAATAAAAAGAAGCAGCCATGCTAAATTGATTTGCCAGATCAAATTCTACTGCAGAATCTTCCAAGAATCATTTACTAAAGAGGAAATCCATTACACAAGTATTTCATGTACACAATGCTCTCGTTGTGGTAGGAAATCCTCTCCCAGAGTGTTTATTACATACCTATTCACTGTCCATAAGGCTAAACAATTATCCTGTATGTACTGGCTCTGTGAGTAAACTACATACCTATCTCCTAACTTACAGGACCGGTATATGACCTAGAGCCAGACAATATACATGTAGGTTTGGCAGAAAACAGAACATCTGGGTGTGAGGACAAGTCTGTGTTTAGGCTCTGTGCGCACTGGGAAATGGAATTTTCTTGTGAAAATTCCGCATCCTCTCAAAGATTACCGCACACGCGGTAAAAAACCGCGGGAAACCGCACCCGAAAACCGCATGCGGTTTGCCGCGGTTTTACCGCGGTATTATTCGCGGTATTGCCGCGGTTTTGCCGCGTGCGGGTTGGGATGTGCTTTATAGCATTCAATGCAATAAAGCACATTGAAAAAAAAAAAAAAAATCATTTAATTCTGAGATAGTAGATAGACAGAAGAACAGATAGAGGGATAGATAGACAGATAGAGGGATAGATAGAGGGATAGATAGATAGAGGGATAGATAGAGGACAGATCGCTGCATTTCCCACGGTCGGCAGTGAGTTCACATTACCAGCCGTGGGAAATGACCGGTAATTACCTCTGCTGTCTGCTGCTTTCAGCCTGTGTCTGTGACAGTCGCGGCTGGATGTCAGCAGTGCAGGACGCCGGAGCTGTGGATTATGTCGGACCTATGGATTACGCCGGAGCTTTGTTTGGGGGGGGGTTAATAAAATGGTGAACGAGGCTTGTTTGTTTTATTTAAAATAAAGGATTTTTCGGTGTCTGTGTTTTATTCACTTTACTTATGGGTTGATCATGTCAGCTGTCACATAGACGCTGCCATGATCAAGCCTGGAGTTAATGGCGGTGGTCCCCCATCACCATTAACCCCTTGTATTACCTTGCCACCACTGCTACACGGTGGCAAGAAGAGCCGATGACACGCCGGTATTGTCGCATAATGTATGCGACAGTGCCGGGGCAGCTGCGGCTGATATTCTCGGCTGCCGGAGGGGGAGTGAGGCGGGGGACATTAACCCTGCCCCTCTCCCTCCCCAGCCTGAGAATACCGGGCCGCCGCTGTGTGCTTACCTCGGCTGGAAGGTAAATATGCAGCGGAGCCCACGTTCTTTTTTTTCTATATTTCCGTTTTCTTTCTATGTCTGTTCTATGTGTCTGTGATGTCTGTGTGTGTGTGATGTGTGTGTGTGATGTGTGTGTGTGTGTTTACTCTCTGCACGGCTTTTTCTTCCTGTAATGACATCACTTCCCTGCAAAACTGCAGACAGGCGATGCACATTACAGGAGGTAAACCGCGAAATACCGCAGGGAATAACGCAGGAAAACGCAGTGAACCGCACAGAATTTGCTGCCTGCGTTATTCCCTGCGGGATTTCATGATTAACATTGAGTCAATGGAGTGAAATCCCGCAGCGACGTGCGGAAAAGAAGTGACATGCACTTGTTTTTGCTGCGGGATTCCCGCAGCAAAACATGCAGCTGTCAAATTCCGCCCAGTGCGCACAGGATTTTTTTTCTCCATAGGATTTGCTGGTGATTCACTGCAGAGATGTTATGAACATTTTCTGCAGCGAAACATGCAGCAAATCCGCGGAAAATCCGCGGCAAAATCCGGTAAGTGCGCACATAGCCTAAGTCTTTTATAACTTTAGGTTTATTAATGACACCAAATTGCCACTAAAAGTTATTGAATCAATGAAAATACTAGAACAATAACTAACATTACCAGTGAAGGCCTTGAGTTGTCCTTTGTAAGTTAAAGAGGATGTACCACCACAAATTAACTGTTCATTAATACTTAGAAAAAAGTGATGCCTTTCAGGCTGAGCGAAGTGCTCCTTGGCATCAGTAGTGCCAGCTGTCCGTCCATAGATGTGACTTTAGTCTGATGGCTAAGAATGCACAATCACCAAGCCTGTGTTTTATGGCAATGCTTAGCTCACAAATTAAAGTATTAAAGGGAATGTGTCAGAAAGTTACCAATTGGCAATTTTTTTATATCATCATTTATATTTCTTTAACCAAGAATAAGCAAAAACACTAGTGCATGCCCTCATCATTTCCCACCTCGACTACTGCAACCTCCTGCTCTGTGACATCCTTCCAACACTCTTGCACCCCTACAATCTATCCTAAACTCTGCTGCTCAACTAATCCACCTCTCCACCAATCCCTTCACTGGCTTGCCATTGGCCAAAGAGTTGCACGCAACCTCAGATTCTCACAAGATCTTCTTCTCTACTACTCTCTTATCTTCTCTTCCCACAATCACATACAAGATTTCTCCCACGTCTCCCCCATACTCTGGAATGCTCTACCCCAGCATATCAGACTCTCACCTACTGTGGAAATCTTCAAAAGTAAGCTCTTTTGACCTCTTCTGACAAGCCTACAACCTGTCATAACCCTCAGATCTGTACACCACTGTGCAACCAGCTCTATCGTCACCTACAGTATCCTCACCCATCCCCTGTAGACAGTGAGCCCTCGCGGGCAGGGTCCTCTCTCCTCCTATACTAGTCTGTGTTTTATATTGTTCATGATTTTTGTACTTGTCCTATTGTGTATGCCCTGTTCACTTGTAAAGCAGCATGGAATAAATGGTGCAATAATAATAATAATAATAATATATTAGTAATCTTGCCATTTTCACAGTGTCCATTGTCACTCTTTAGACTCCTATTTCCTTTCTTTTTAGGAAGAGTTTATAGGAGTATCCTTCTCAGCAGAGGTAGGATTACAGTGACAGGTAACACCTCTATACACATCTGATAACATAAGATCCTCCTATCACAATCAGTAATGTCACAGCTGACCCTGCCCCATCTTCCTACTTGCACATGCTCATTAGATGCTTCAATAAAAAAAACCTAGGGACTGAGTCTGTTTATTGCTGCTAATGTACATATCTTGTTTCCAGAATCACCTACAAATATGAAGCTAAAAAGTATAAACATTTTGTAATTGTGAACTTTTTTTTTTTCTTAAATACATGTAACACAAAAAACCTGATTTAAACAATAGGTGAATTTCCAATTCATCCATTCTCCTTAAAGGTAATCTGTCACCATGTTTTTGCCACCTAATCTGACAGCAGCATAACGTAGTGGCAGAGATCCTGATTCCAGCGATGTGTCACTTACTTGGCTGCTTAGTGTAGTTTTGATAAAATCACTGTTTAATCAGCAGGAGATTATCATTAGAGGACTACTTGGTGTGCTTTCAGGTAGTCCAGCAGATGCATGAGCTCTGTATAACTATTGCTTGTGAAAGTGTAATAAATTGATACTAGTGGTCCTGAAAATTCAATTAGCAAGGGGAATGTGCCATTGGAAAATCCATTTTTGTTAAATCAGGTTACTTTACACAGCATTTTTCCTGACATCTCTCTACATTTTTCATGGTGAAAAAAGAGCAAAAAAATACATACACCTATACTACTTTATACCCTTACCATCTTATCTTACAGTGCTATTACTGACCTTCACTATTTAAAGGGGTTGTCCACTACTTTAAAATTGATGGTCTATCCGATTCCCTGCACCCCCGACAATTTTCGGTGCCAGAAGGAGGTGACCAAAAATGCTAAGCTCTGCCCCATTTTCTGCTAGTGGTCACTGCAAGTTACTGCACATCCGCCTCCTATTCAGATCAATAGGATGTGCAATACCTGGCCGCTATCAGAAGACGGAGCAGTTCCAGAAGTGAGCATTTCCAGCCACCTGCTGCCATCGCCAGTACTGAGAAAAGCTGATGCGGGATGTCAGACATTGGCCAATCAGAAAATCATGATCTATCTTAAGAATAGGCCATCAACGTTAAAGTAATGAACAACCTCTTTAACCCCTTTATAACCTGGGACATAACGGTACGTCCTAAATCATGAAGGGGTGATGACTACCGGCTGATGCGGTGAGCTATTGGTAATCCCCGCACATGTCTGCTGATTTGAACAGCAGACATGTGTGCCTCGCAGGCGCAGGTGATCCACCCGTGCCTGTTAACCCCTTAAATCACGCTGTTGCCATGGTAGCACATGGACATGTGATGACTCCTGTTGCTATCATGACATAGTTCCTATTATAGCCGGCAGAGCAGCAACTGTAACAGGAGAGCAGCATTTCTCCTGATCAGAGCGATGCTGCTCTGATCAGGAAAAATGAATCAGCGATCATACTACTGATCCTTATAGCCCCCTAGAGGACTAGTAAAATAAGAAAAAAAAGTTAAAAAAAGTTTTAAAAATAAAAAAAAACCTAAAAATTCAGATCACCCCCCATTCGCCCCATTGAAATATAAAGAGTTAAAAAAATAAAAAAGATACACATATTTGGTATCGCCGCGTTCATAAGTGCCCGATATATGAAAATCTAAAATCAATTAGTCTGATTGGTAAACAGCGTAGCAGCAAAAAAAAATCCAAATGCCAAAATTATGTTTTTTGGTTGTCACAAATTTTGCACATAATGCAATAACAGGCGATCAAAATGTAGCATCTGTGCAAAAAGGGTACCATTGAAAATGTCAGCTTGAGACACAAAAAATAACCCATCACTGAGCCCCATATCCCAAAAAGTGAAAACGCTACGGGTTGTGGAAAACAGCCCAAAGAGTGCACCACTTTTTTTTTTTAAAAAACGTCTACATTTGTTTAACCCCTTAGATAAAGGTAAACCTATACATGTTTGGTGTCTATGAACTCGTACCGACCTGAGGCATCACACTGACACATCAGTTTTACCATATAGTGAACACAGTAAATAAAATACCCCCAAACAAATCGTGCAATCATACTTTTTTGCAATTTTTCCACACTAGGAATTTTTTTGCCGGTTTCCAGTACACTATATGGTAACACTTATGGGTTCATTTAAAATTACAACTCGTCCCGCAAAAAACAAGCCCATATATTGCAAGATTGACAGAAAAATTAAAAAGTTACGGCTCTTGGAAGAAGAGGAGCAAAAAAAAAAAAAACAACAGAAAATGGAAAACCGCCTGGTCATAAAGGGGTTAAATTGATACATAGTAGTGACTCTTCCATAGTGGCGATCCTACTTGACCTCAACTGAGCAACTGTTGCAGCCGGACGTGACATTATTACGGCTGTATTGTATACGAGATGGAGTGGATGCTAGGGCAGCAATAGAAACTGTAAGAAATAAAGGTACGTTACTTAGGGCTTGTGCAGATGACCACATTTTTGATCGCTGTGCTACTCGTCAAAAAATGGGATCGCACTCGCACCAATGTTGTTCAATAAGGCAGTGTAGTGTACATGTCTGATTTTGTTTCTCAGACCGAGTGGTCCAAGAGAAAATATTGCCACATCCTCAATTTGCCTACAAGAATTGGACGTCACTTGGCCATTCAAGTCATTAAATCCGTGAAAAAAATTGGACAGCACTCGGATGAAAGCTGAATACTGTCCAATTTATACAAACAGACACAAAGGAAAAGATAAGAAACTTACTCTTCTCTCCATTTCTGAGAAAACGGATCCCGCTCTGGTCAAACTCTGATCACTGCCTGACTAGCATAAGAGGACCCATTTTCTCGGACGGAGAATGTACAGTGCTGTGTCCCCAGCCTTGTAATGATGGGGCTGTTGTGAATCAAGAGTCAAGATAGTTTTTCTCAGGGCTTTTTTCCACCTGCGATTTCATGTACGAGTGCAATTCGATAAAAAAATCGGATTGCCCTCGCACCAGTGTTAATCAATGAGGCAGTTTCCTCTTTCCTGTTATTTCTCCACATGAATCGTGCTCTCGGTGCAATCACAGCATGCTGCGTTTTGCAGCGAGTCTCGGCTCACGCACCCCCATACAAGCCTATGGGAGCGTGTGATGCATCGCACTGCACTCGCAGTTATGCAACTGCAGTGCAATATATGCAGAGACAGACAGCAGAGGAGATGGGAGAAAGCGCTCCCTCCCTCTTGTCCGAGGCTGTGATACGATTGCAAGATCGCATCATGGTCATATGACCCTTGGTTGACGCTTGCAGCAGAGGGTCATTAGCATATCACTTCCGATGCTCTCGCATCGAAACCGGTACGCAAGTGGAAAAGAGCCCTCAGATGGAGAATCATGTGACCCTAGCCTAAAACTAATAATAGTTCAAATATACACAAATATTTAGGTATGTTCTTGTCAAAAAATCAGTATATTATACATATTTGCCCACACATAGCAAACTCTAAGGAAAAGGAAACTTTTGATAATCCCAATGACACATAAAAAAGTTTTAAGCAACTTTTTAGAAGTTTCCTGCTTGATATTTATATTTATATCTTTTGTTTCTGATTATTGTTCTTGTCCCTACTACGGTATGTATTCCCCTTTTCACATGTAAAGCGCCATGGAATAAATGGTGCTATAATATTAAACAATAAATAAATCAATTAAAATTGGAAACTTTTAAAAATTCAGTTCTATATGTTGATTATTCTTATTAGTCAAATAAAAGTTTTCATTTATTATAGGTAAAGGCTTACTATTGGATGGTCATAATTTTCTCAAACAAATAGAAATATTCAACAGAACCAGTGCATTAATGGTTAATGATATTTAAAGGGAAAAAAAGAGCTGGCTGCTTTGAGGTGCAGTGCAATTCTCCACCAGCAGGGTGCGCTGTGACACTCATTTCTGCATGTTTGCTGCAGACCCTGATTTTCTTTTGTGTGTAGCTGTAGTGCACAATGTGAGGGGACAGCGGGTCACCAAACATTACCTTTATCATGGAATTCCTGTGGGTAGCTGAAAAAGAAAGAAAATTTATGTTAGGATAATCATATTATAAGACCATACTTCTGTTAATTAGAAAAAGAAATCTATTATGTAATCTGCGATAATACGCCTGGCTATAATTATAGTAAGTAGGTAATAAAATGCAGAACTTTCGCCCTAGAGGTGTCATCTGGGCTGACGTTAACTGTGTCGTTTGTGCCATTAGTCAGGATTCATAAGCATTTTAGTGTTATATAGTCATTGCAAACTATGTAAATTGGTTGATCTCTAACAAACATATTATCCAAATATAATTACCAAATTTCTACTTATACTCGTTTTATTGCCTTTAAATTAGCAATTATCAATGGCCCGAAATGTGTAAAAGTGAATTAGTATAATAAAAGCCAACGCTGGAAAACATTATGGTTTGGGGAAATGGCAGCAGATATTTAGAATAGGAGCGAAACCAAATATCCAAATATCAAGGTTTAGAAAGAGATAGAGATCTGGGGTCTGGGTCAGTAACAGCACCCCCTTTTTACAGCTACCTTTGGAGTATTGCCTGCTTTATTATTTTACTACTGGAGGGCGCGGAGATGGGGCCCAGGGTGTTGCATTTACCTTTCCACTTTCCGGCTTTGGGGTAGATTGATCGATTCATTGATACAATATGGGCAGCCGCATAAGAGTCTGAGACAGGGGAGGGGCCGTGACCATTTTCATGTTTTAGTCCTTTTTCAAACAGCAATATCTAAAACCTCACCATGAGTCAAAACAGGCCTCAATCTAAATAAGGGCAGTGGCTGGGTCCCCACTATGGACACCCAACCATGGGACGCACTAAATGAAATGCCCAGCTCACTGAAAAGGTACTGTCCCGACTGGTTACACCTTTTCGCGGTGGGGTGGCTTTACACTTTTTTGATCAAATAGTGTTTACTAAGTACCCTATGTTTATTTACAGTAAATGCATTATGCTTTTATTTAGTTACAGCAGGGTATATGTCCAAATTATTTTATCTTAGGTTTTCTTTGTGTTATGGCCAGTGAGTGTGAACATGAGCTTACAAGTTGCATGTACACGAACTAAAACTCCAGCTCACTATTTTGTTTTTTTTGGTACCACATGTTATAAGGAAGCCTATCACATCTGCTCTTCCCATATTTAGGTTGAAGAAGATCTTACACCCACGCCGACTATAGTATCTGTTGTGTTGGTCTGTGTGCTGTGTTGTCCCATATTTGCTGCAGAAAGAGTTGCTTTATGCATGGTATTGATGAGGAGTTATCCATCATCTTGTTGTTTCCACCCTGCTCTTGTTTTCCTCCTAATCTCTTGTTGTCTTATACCATTGTGTGTGACAGAGTTTTTTTCCCCCTGTTTGTCTATTTATGTAGGTTAAATCACACTCCTGTCCCGCCCCACCTTCCCACTTGGGGAGTGGGAGGGAGTATAAGATCAGGGCTGGTCAGGAGCAGGGCCAGGAAGGAGACGTAGAAATTACAACCATTAGGGGTATCTCTGAGAATAAGGACCATCTAGTCTGAGGGTCAATTTAGGGGCCCCAGTTTCCCGCTATCCTCATAGTACCTCATGACACTTGCACAATCACAAGGTACTGTTAATCAATTGTTAGGTGTCGTCTTGGTCTCAGGACATCAAAATGTGAACAGTGTGATGAGGAGATTGTTTAACACCCTTATGACCTTCCGCGAACCTATATGTCCTAGATATTAGGTACTTACTGACCTAGTATATATATGTACATCCTGGCAATTACGCGGATACAGCCGCTGTGCCCGGCGCAATAGCCATCAGGGACTCTGCTTTCCTGACAGCCGAGCCTCGGCTCTCGCAGCCAGGGATGGTGCCTATGCCATCCCTGGCTGTTTAAACCCCCAAGTGTTGCGAACGATCTCGATCGCAGCACTTATGGGATTGGACGAGAGATTACGCTTCCTCTTCCCTTCAATTGGTGCCCCTACAGAGTAATCGTGAGGGCTTGATCATCGTCATGGTGACTTGAGGTCATTGTGACAACTTCCGGGTGACCTGACTACGGAAAACCGCAGTAATTATGCTGCATGATCACTTATTCTTTCCAAAGTGCAGCCCTGACAGCTGCAATGTACTCTGCAGTGATCATGGACTGCCGTACCATGCAGCTGGCATCAGACGATATCCCATATGGAGAGTAAGTAAAAAAAGTTTTAAAAAAGTCTTCAAAAATTGTAAAAATATTTTTTAAAAATCACAAAATAAAGAACGGAAAGAAATATTCCAATAAATAGTTGTTTTGTGTAAAAAAAAAAATTAAATAAATAAATAAATGAAAAATGTACACATATTTGGTATTGCCGCATTTGTTACAAGCCGATCTATAAAACTGTCACATTAGTTAACACCGTAAAAACAAAAAACAAAAACTATGTCTGTTCATTATACATCTGACAAAAAAAGTGCAATAAAAAGCGATCAAAAGGTCATATATAAATAAACATTATACCGCTGAAAAGGTCATCTTGGCCCACAAAAAAATAAGCTGCCATACAGCTCCATCAGCAAAAAAATAAAAAAGCTATAGCTCTCACAATACAGCAATGCAAAAACTTTTTCTTACCCTATAAAATAGTTTTTATGATATAAAACGACAAAACATAAAAAACTGTATAAATGTGATAGCACTGTAATCACACTGACCCGAAGAATAAAGCTCTCGTATCACTTTTTCTGCACTGTGAACAATGTACAAAAAAACCCTTCCTAAATATTCAGTTTCTTCTTGATTCTGCCACACAGAAAGCAGAATAAAATACGATTAAAAATTATGTGGCCCAAAATGGTACCAATAAAAACAAGAAATCATCCTGTAAAACCCAAGCCCTCACTTGACTATGTCGGCAGAAAAATAAAAAATATATAGCCTTCAAAACTTAGTGTTGCAAAAAACCCTTATTTAGTAAAAAGTGATTTTAGCGTGATAGTACTAGCCAAGCCTAAAAAAAGCCCAATATAAATCTGGTATCGCTGCAATTGTACTGAAAGGAGGGAAAAAGCCACCTAAATTACTAATGCCGCAGGGTAAACGGAGTAAATAAAGAATAATGACAATTCTTCACCTGTTGTTGATTTGTTCATTTTGCCTCCCAAAGATCCCAGTACGGCGCAGCTCATATTTATCCAGTGCTCTACGCTGAGCGCTTACACTGGAGATTATGTGTGAATCTCTGAATAACGTGATTCAGACATAATTCCCAACTGAATATTCATGGTAATTAGACAGAGGGAGTCACTTTGACCTCCTATCTAACTGGTGGTTCAGCGTGACCATCTTTTTATGCCTCTTTTCAGATGTGAACAAAAAGCATGGTCATAAGCACTTTTGTTCACCTTTGGATAGATGGATACCACTAAACAGAGGCCAAACGGAGCCCAGAGGAACTCTGCTGCCTCATTATAGTGAATGGACCCGTCGGGAGTTTCACCTCACTCATGAATATCGAACATGTAGATGGAAACCCCGATGTAAGTGCTCAGCATAGAGCACAAAATAAAAAGACATATCACCTTGCTTTAGTTCCTGTAAAGCACCTAAAGGGTTAATAAACTTACTGAATTTGATTTTGAGTACTTTGAGGGGTGCAGTTTTTAGCATGGTGTACTTTTTTGTATTTTCTGTCACTTGGGCCCCTCAATGTCACTTCGAATGTGATGTGCTCCCTAAAAAATGGTTTTGTAAATTTTGTTGGAAAAATGAGAAATTGCTGATGAACTTTGAACACTTCTAACTTCCTAACAAAAAATATAATGTTTCAAAAATTGTACTGATGTAAAGTAGACATGTGGGAAATGTTATTTAGTAACTATTTTGTGTGACAATGACCAATGATCAACATAAAAAAACAAAAACAAAAAAAAAACCCTTAAAGCTCAAATCACCCCATTTTTTTTGCCCCATTGCAAATAAAACAATAATAAAAAATACACATATTTGGTATTGACGCGTTCAGAAATGCCTGCTCTGTCAAAATACAAAGTCAGTTAATATGACTGGTAAATGGTGTAGTGAGAAAAAAAAAATCAAAACGGCAGAATTTTGTTCTTTTGGTTGCCGCAACATTGTATTAAAATACAATCAAAACGTCACATCCAACAAAAATGATATAACTAAAAACATCAGCTCAAGACGCAAAAAGTAAGCCATCACTGAGCCCCAGACCTTGAAAAATGAGAATGCTACAGGTCTCAGAGTATGGCAACAAAAGCGCAATTCTTTTTATACAAACTTCTGAAATTTTTTTCACCACTTTGATAAAAGTAAAACTATAAATTTTTGGCATCTACAAACCCGTACTGACCTGGGGAATCATAATGTCAGGTCAGTTATACCAAATAGTAAACATGGTAAATAAGAAAAAAATTAAAAACAATTGTGCAATTGCAGTTTTTTTGCAATTTCACTGCACTTAGATTTTTTTTTACTATTTTCCAGTACAATATGGAGCAGAATGAATGGTGTTGCTCAAAAGTACAACTCGTCCGAAAAAAAACAAGCCCTCATATTATTATATTGACAGGAAAATAAAAAGGTTATGGCTCTTGGAAGAAGAGGAGGAAAAATAAAAACAGAGCCTAAGAGCACAAAAATTCAAAATTTGACAATTGTAAAATTTTCGCGACTTTTTTGATTCTTTCACAAATAAATGCAAAAAATATTGTACTAAATTTACCACTAACATAAACTTCAATATGTCATAAACAAAAACAATCTCAGACTCACCAAGAGCCATTGAAGAGTCCCAGAGTTATAACCTCATAAAGTGACACTGGTTAGAATTGAAAAAAATTGGCCCGGTCAGGATTTAAAGTGTGGTGAAATGGTGAAGAAACATACGCAACTCCAACATTTCTTTTTATGGTGTTAATTGTGCAATAAAAATTACCTGTAAATGTGCTTTTAAAAATTTTAGAATTTAAAAAAAAAAAAATAAACTTTGTTTATGTTGCCATTTTCCAATACCCATAATGCTTTTTTATATTACCATCTATAAAGTTGTGGGGATGGGGAGGCTTGGTGAGGTGCTGTTTTATATGTACAATATTGGGGTACATACAATGTTTTGATCGCTTTTTATTGTATGTTTTAGTGTTATTGCAGAGACCAAAAACCTGCAGTTCTGGTGTTTTCATTTTTTTTCGTCTTTACTGATTGGCTTAATCAAGCTTAAATTTTTATACATCCAACTTTTCTGGACGCACTGATGCCAAATATATATTTTTTACAACTTATTAGTATTAATTGGGGAAAAAGGGAAGTATTATTTATTATTATTATTTATTATTATAGCGCCATTTATTCCATGGCGCTTTACAAGTGAAAGAGGGTATACGTACAACAATCATTAACAGTACAAAACAGACTGGTATAGGAAGAGAGAGGACCCTGCCCGCGAGGGCTCACAGTCTACAGGGAATGGGTGATGGTACAATAGATGAGGACAGAGCTGGTTGCGCAGTGGTGTACTGGACTGAGGGTTATTGTAGGTTGTAGGCTTGTTGGAAGAGGTGGGTCTTGAGGTTCCTCTTGAAGCTTTCCACGGTAGGGGAGAGTCTGATATGCTGAGGTAGAACGTTCCAGAGTATGGGGGAGGCACAGGAGAAATCTTGTACGCGATTGTGGGAAGAGGAGATAAGAGAGGAGTAGAGAAGGAGATCTTGTGAGGATCTGAGGTTGCATGCAGGTAGGTGCCGGGAGACTAGGTCACAGATGTAGGGAGGAGACAGGTTGTGGATGGCCTTGTATGTCATGGTTAATGTTTTGAACTGGAGTCGTTGGGCGATGGGAAGCCAGTGAAGGGATTGGCGGAGTGGCGAGGCTGGGGAATAGCAAGGGGAGAGGTGGATTAAGCAGGCCACAGAGTTTAGGATAGATTGGAGGGGTGCAAGAGTGTTGGAAGGGAGGCCAGAGAGCAGAAGGTTGCAGTAGTCGAGGCAGGAGATGATGAGGGCATGCACTAATGTTTTTGCTGATTCTTGGTTAAGGAAAGCACGGATCCGGGAGACATTTTTGAGTTGTAGTCTGCATGAGGTGAAGAGGGCTTGGATGTGTGGCTTGAAGGATAGAGCAGAGTCGAGGGTTACTCCAAGGCAACAAGCTTGTGAGACTGGGGAGAGTGAGCAACCATCAAGTTTGATGGAAAGGCTTGTTGGAGGAGATGAGTGAGGAGGAGGAAAAACAATGAACTCTGTTTTGTCCATGTTAAGTTTTAGGAATCGCGCAGAGAAGAAGGATGAAATAGCAGACAGACATTGTGGAATTTTGGTTAGTAGAGAGGTAATGTCAGGTCCAGAGAGGTAGATCTGTGTGTCAGTGGAATAGAGATGATACTGAAAGCCGTGGGACTTTATGAGCTGTCCCATGCCGAAGGTGTAGATGGAGAACAGCAGGGGTCCAAGAACTGAGCCTTGGGGGACAGATAGGGGGCGAGATGAGGAAGTGGTGTGAGAATTGAGAATGGGAGATGCTGAAAGTTCGGTCGGTTAGGTATGAGGAGATCCAAGATAGGGCCAAGTCTGATGATTGTGAATGATTCCAATTCTTAATTTTGTAAAAAAGCGTTTCTACTTTTTGCTCTATTTTTTGGTTACCAAAGGAAACTTGAACCTGTGATTGATTGCAATATTGCTGTAAATAGTGAAAATTACAGTTCTTATAATAATCAACCGCAGGCTGGATGTCAAAGAAGAGCTCACATGGCAGTCTTTAGCCGGCTTCTTCTTCTGACAGCATTACATCGGCTCCCTGCGATCTTCATGCAAGGGGGCAATGGACATCTAAACTAGTGTCTGGGCTGGATGATTGCAGCTCTTAAAGAGAATTTGTCACCAGGATTTTACTATCCCATTTGAGAGCAGCATAATGTAAAGACAGAGATCCTGATTCCAATGATATGTCACTTACTGAGCTGGTTGCTGTCATTTTGATAAAATCACTGTTATCTCTCCTGTAGATCTAGCACTTATTTGAATGTGGAGCTCTGTAACCCCGCCCCCAACACTGATTGGCAGTTTTCTGTATACACTGTAATCAGTGGTGGGGGCAGGGTGATACAAAGCTCATGAATGTACTGAACTATCTGGAAGCTGTTGGCTAAAACTGGTATAGATAATTAAAGAATTCCAAAAATGGAGAGTGCAAAAATTCCTATGAAAAGGTCTTACTTTATTAGATATGCATTGAAATAATTGTACGTAAAATGCAGAGAAAGTCTTCACCTGTTGTGTGCAGCAATAATAGGCAGGATATCACAAACAGAAAGGAGACATCCACACCTTCATGGAACATCTACCCTTCCTCCTAGGCCTCCTGATGAACCTGAAATGCAGTGGAAATGTGTAGAAGCTGCACTATAGGGCTTCACAATTTAGGGAAGTAACTATTTGTATATTTACTGTTCCAAGTGAATTTTGTATTGGCACTTTTTGGTATGCTCATCTGTGTTGGCATGGTCACAGCTTATGCAGGATATCTTTTTTGACTTTGGGCATTTCATCCATTATCATTAGTCAAATTAAGTGCCACACTTTGGAATTTGTGTTTATTGATATATAGTCTATATACATTTTGATGTGGATATTTATTACATACACATGGTGTATTAATTATTGTATTGCCGACGCAGAGTAGAGGCACCACTTGCGTTTTTAGGATGCCAACCTCCATGACTAGGTAGGGTATCTCATTAGGGTCGGTATTAGGGCCTTACAGACTACATATTGTGTTTATACCTACCCCTTATTCTAGGGGTCGGGAACCTTTTTGACTGAAAGAGCCAGGAATGCTACCTATTTTAAAAAGTAATTCCATGAGAGCCATACTTACCAGGGGGGAGCGGTGGTGCAGGAACGGCTCAGGAGGCAGGATAGGCAATGCTGCGGGCACAGAGGAGCGGGTGTCGTGGCTCAAGGGGGTCAGTGTGCGGAGGGTCGGCGATACTGCTGTGACTTGTGGGGTGTCGCGGCGGCGAAGACCATTGATCTGTCGGTGGGCTGCTTTAAATCTCCTGCAGTTGACAAGATCGATGCAATGAACTTCAAGAAAATGACTGCGGAGACCTATCTGCGCACACACCGCCTTTGCAGCCATTTTCTTGAAGTCGTTCTCATCAACTGCGGGAGAGAGGTTCAAAGCAGCCTGCAGTCCTCCGGCTACTGCGGGCTCGCTGCCACGACACCCCACGAGCCCGCAGTATCACTGACCCTGCGCCACCACTGCCGCCCCGGTAAGCCATATGCAGTTTGTAAGACACACCCCAACTTTCCCTGGAGTTTGGGGGAAAAAAGTGCATCTTATAAACCGGAAAATACAGTATTTTTTTTTTTTATTAATGCTTTGTCTGCGAGCCAGATACAGCCATCAAAAGAGCCACATCTGTGACGCCCTGGGCAAGCCAGGGGTCACAGGTCACAACATCACATGCACCCCACATTCCCGGCAGGTACACCTAGGCTAACCTAAAATCCTTGAGAAATATACATTCCATAGGGAAAATACAATTAGATGAACCTGGTGGACGGACCAACTCAGGTTTTCAGCAGCTCAAAATACATGGAAAAAAGGGAGAACCAGAGCAAAAAGCTGAATCAAATATTACAAAGTTTTTTTATTTTTATATTCAAGGTGCACAGTGCAATACATGAAACATTGATGTTCAATAAAAAGAGGGGGTGAGGAACATGAGTACAAGACAGATCAACATTAGCCGGGTATGGACTAACAGGCAAAAAAATGTTCAATATAGGAAAACCCCTGATTGCCTACAATGAATGAAAAGGATCAATATGCTACATGAGAGCATATGAATGCGGTTAACCTGGGGGAGTGAAAACACCAAGGACCAAACCTGTTGGTGGTTAAAAGTAGTTTGGCAGAGGAGTGATTAGCAGTCAGGAGACAACCCAATGTGAGGGAAGTTAAGTCACAAATAAATAGCACAAGATCCCAAGTGGGAAGAGATGTGCTCCTGACTGAACAATCAAAAGGCTAAGCCAAAGAAATACCACTAAGGAAAATAAAGTATAATCAAACAGTTAGACAGACCCCCTAGATGAATGAGGATGACAACCCAAAACCTGATTAAAGGGTGGAAAAACCATTAGCCAGGAGGCACGAGGGTATGAAAAAAGGGGGTAATGAAAATATAGTGTTAATAGACCCCTAGTCACCTGGCAAAAGGGGGGGGGGGGGGTTTGTGGTTGAAAAAAAGGGGGGGGTCAGATGAAACCGAATGCCCTGGGGCAGGTCCTTATGTTAAGTAAGGGTCATTAATAGGGAGTATGGCTGACAAACAGGAAAAATTCCGGGATGCAAAGTAGGTACAATAACAGTAAATAACGTAAGGTGAATGTAAAACCCTACAAAGCAGAGGTGCTCCCGACTGGATGGCCAAAAAATGGGCCAGTAACTACCTAGAGTAAGTGAATGGTATAGAGAATGTATATAATGTCCATAGAACAAAAAACCCCCAAGGAGGTTGGTAACCCCGAACCAGGGTAGTAAATGGAAAATCCGCTTAACAAAATGCCAAGGGGGTTTTTTGGGTGGAAAATGGGACAAAAACAGAGCAGGTTAACCAAACGGCAAAGGGGTAGAGGTGAGGCTAAGTGCCCGGTAGAGAGAACATATATTACCTGAGACCAGTGGCAGGGGGCCCGACGCACGTTTCGCGGCTATCAGCGCATCGCTTGCCGCTTCATCATGGGGGAAGGTAAGAAGTGATGCACACATCCGGTGGAGTGACCCATAAATAGCTCCGCGGAAATGGGAAACGCGAATGGAATTCGCAGTTCCGGAGTCAGACGGCGCATGCGCGGGCCCGCCAAGAAGTTCCCTGCTACGTAGCCCCAGCCGTCAAGGAGTCAGGCGCATGCGCGGAGGTCAAGACGAAAACTGGTGTTTCCGCCGAGACCGCCGCGCACGCGCGGACTCCATGGAGACGCCGGAGCGCGGCCAGGGAACAACAGGCGGGCGCACGCACGCGCACAAGACTCCGGACACAGTGAATGGATGAATGGGGAGACAAAGGTGACACAAAAGAGACGCTTGGCAATGACCACAACAATTATGGACATACATGATGGCGGAAAATCATACGGAACAGATAACACAAATAAAAAGACATAAAACTACATGTCATAAGGTGAAACGTAATCCAGCACAGCCTAAAGAATGATTAATGTGCAGGCAGCCGCCAGGTGGAATTTGAAGTCAGGTCGCATCTCCAACCAAATCATGGTATATATCAAACGGACCCATCCGCTTATTAGTATTGTCACAAGGGATATGTTGCATCATATTTAAAAGAAATCTAGGAAACAGAAGGAAATATATACATAATTAAAAACAAAAAGATTAAAAGCCACAAACAACCCGATCAGAGTAATGCAATGGATGGAAGAAATGGTACGTGTTATTACGCATTTTTCGGAAAATACGTAAATAGTCACAGATAAATAAATAAACATTCCATTGCAAAAAGATGGCAAAACAATGAGAGCAAGATAATACATTCAGAAAAGGAAGGGAGGGGAGATGAAAATGGCCTAAAGAAAAGAAGCAAAACTAAGGGCCTCATTGAGGCCCTTAGGAGCGACCGTGTCCAAAGCCACAATCCACTTGGTTTCTCTTTGGGAAAGCATCTTTTTGACGTTACTACCCCGTATGCCGCAGTGGACCACGTCAATGCCACGTATTTTTAGCACTTTAGGGTCACAATTGTAGTATTTTTTAAAATGGCGGGGTAAAGTTTTTAGTAAAGAAAAATCATCCACAGCCCTGGCCGCGCCAATGTCCCTCACATGCTCCCTCACCCGTATCCGAAATTCTCTCGAAGTCAGTCCTACATAAATGTAGGGACAATTGCAAGTAGCATAGTAAATGACATTTTCAGTACTACATGAAATCCGATGTTGAATCGTGAAAGAGCGTAGAGAATCGGAACTGGTGAAGGAGTTACTGCGGAGGACATTGGCGCAGGCAAGGCAGTGCCCGCAAGGGAAACAACCTGAAACGGGACCAGTGGAGCCAAATGGATTCAACTTTTTGGTGGTATAATGGCTGTGGACAAGAAAATCGCTCAGATTTCTGGCTCTCCTAGCCGTGGCCAAAGGTGTGGGAGAGAGTGACCGAGACAGAACAGGGTCGGTTTTAAGAACCGACCAATGACGAGCCAGAACATCTCGCATCCGATACCACTCAGAGTTGTAGGTGGAAATAAAACGAGGATTTGAGTCAGCAGAAATCTGCTTAGGTTGCTGATGTAAAAGTGAAGTCCTCACGGTGTGTTTCGCCCTTAAGTAGCCCTTTTTTATGCACCGACGGCTATATCCCCTGTCCATGAATCGTGATTTTAAATCCTCAGCTTGTACCTCAAAAGAGGCGTCCGATGAGCAGATCCGCCTCATCCGTAGAAATTGACCGGTCGGGATGGCTCTAACCGTAGATCCCATGTGTCCAGAGGAGGCATGAAGGAGTGCATTAACCGATGTTTTCTTACGAAAAACATCAGTTTGAACACGTTGGTTACCATCAACTTCAAGGACAATATCCAGGAAATCTATACTGGTAGAGCTGAATTTATAAGTAAGACGGATGTTAAATGTGTTGGAATTAAGACACTGAACGAACGAGTCGAGCTGCTCCACCGTGCCCTGCCAAAACATCAGAATGTCATCGATGTATCTAATCCAGCACTGCGCATGGGTGGCGGCCTGCACGCCCTCGTCACTGATTGGCCCTAATTGAGGCCCTTAGTTTTGCTTCTTTTCTTTAGGCCATTTTCATCTCCCCTCCCTTCCTTTTCTGAATGTATTATCTTGCTCTCATTGTTTTGCCATCTTTTTGCAATGGAATGTTTATTTATTTATCTGTGACTATTTACGTATTTTCCGAAAAATGCGTAATAACACGTACCATTTCTTCCATCCATTGCATTACACTGATCGGGTTGTTTGTGGCTTTTAATCTTTTTGTTTTTAATTATGTATATATTTCCTTCTGTTTCCTAGATTTCTTTTAAATATGATGCAACATATCCCTTGTGACAATACTAATAAGCGGATGGGTCCGTTTGATATATACCATGATTTGGTTGGAGATGCGACCTGACTTCAAATTCCACCTGGCGGCTGCCTGCACATTAATCATTCTTTAGGCTGTGCTGGATTACGTTTCACCTTATGACATGTAGTTTTATGTCTTTTTATTTGTGTTATCTGTTCCGTATGATTTTCCGCCATCATGTATGTCCATAATTGTTGTGGTCATTGCCAAGCGTCTCTTTTGTGTCACCTTTGTCTCCCCATTCATCCATTCACTGTGTCCGGAGTCTTGTGCGCGTGCGTGCGCCCGCCTGTTGTTCCCTGGCCGCGCTCCGGCGTCTCCATGGAGTCCGCGCGTGCGCGGCGGTCTCGGCGGAAACACCAGTTTTCGTCTTGAACTCCGCGCATGCGCCTGACTCCTTGACGGCTGAGGCTACGTAGCAGGGGACTTCTTGGCGGGCCCGCGCATGCGCCGTCTGACTCCGGAACTGCGAATTCCATTCGCGTTTCCCATTTCCGCGGAGCTATTTATGGGTCACTCCACCGGATGTGTGCATCACTTCTTACCTTCCCCCATGATGAAGCGGCAAGCGATGCGCTGATAGCCGCGAAACGTGCGTCGGGCCCCCTGCCACTGGTCTCAGGTAATATATGTTCTCTCTACCGGGCACTTAGCCTCACCTCTACCCCTTTGCCGTTTGGTTAACCTGCTCTGTTTTTGTCCATTTTCCACCCAAAAAACCCCCTTGGCATTTTGTTAAGCGGATTTTCCATTTACTACCCTGGTTCGGGGTTACCAACCTCCTTGGGGGTTTTTTGTTCTATGGACATTATATACATTCTCTATACCATTCACTTACTCTAGGTAGTTACTGGCCCATTTTTTGGCCATCCAGTCGGGAGCACCTCTGCTTTGTAGGGTTTTACATTCACCTTACGTTATTTACTGTTATTGTACCTACTTTGCATCCCGGAATTTTTCCTGTTTGTCAGCCATACTCCCTATTAATGACCCTTACTTAACATAAGGACCTGCCCCAGGGCATTCGGTTTCATCTGACCCCCCCCTTTTTTTCAACCACAAACCCCCCCCCCCCCCTTTTGCCAGGTGACTAGGGGTCTATTAACACTATATTTGCATTACCCCCTTTTTTCATACCCTCGTGCCTCCTGGCTAATGGTTTTTCCACCCTTTAATCAGGTTTTGGGTTGTCATCCTCATTCATCTAGGGGGTCTGTCTAACTGTTTGATTATACTTTATTTTCCTTAGTGGTATTTCTTTGGCTTAGCCTTTTGATTGTTCAGTCAGGAGCACATCTCTTCCCACTTGGGATCTTGTGCTATTTATTTGTGACTTAACTTCCCTCACATTGGGTTGTCTCCTGACTGCTAATCACTCCTCTGCCAAACTACTTTTAACCACCAACAGGTTTGGTCCTTGGTGTTTTCACTCCCCCAGGTTAACCGCATTCATATGCTCTCATGTAGCATATTGATCCTTTTCATTCATTGTAGGCAATCAGGGGTTTTCCTATATTGAACATTTTTTTGCCTGTTAGTCCATACCCGGTTAATGTTGATCTCTCTTGTACTCATGTTCCTCACCCCCTCTTTTTATTGAACATCAATGTTTCATGTATTGCACTGTGCACCTTGAATATAAAAATAAAAAAACTTTGTGATATTTGATTCAGCTTTTTGCTCTGGTTCTCCCTTTTAACCTAAAATCCTTGTTGCCTTCCTCCAGGGGCTGATGTCCACACCAGGGGGTGGGCCAGGTGGTTGGCTCCGCCCACCGAGGAGTTCACAGCCCTGGAGGCGGGAAAACCAGGCAGTCAAGCTAGGGAAGTGAAGGAGTAAACAGTGAAGTGGTAGAGGAGGACAGTGACAGAAAAGTGTCAGTTAAGAAAGCCTGAAGTTGGTCCGGGTGTGTGCCCCGGACTGAGACAGCAAGGTCAGCAGACGGCGGTGATAGTCTGCAGGGGGACTGCTTGGAGGTTGCTGGAAGGACCGCGGACGGGTGGTGACCCGGCGGTACCGGAGCAGTATACGAAGAACAGTCAGCACCAGGGCAGGGGCCTTTCGGATCCCGGCAAGGCTAGGAGTCGCCATAATTTGCCAAATCCGTCAGGGAAGGAGACCTCTGTCTCCTAACAACCAAGTCCCGATTGAAGGCAACAGTCCGACCGTTAAGGGGAGACACCGCCACCGCCAAGGCACCAGTTTCCCAGGGCCAGCACCTGCGGGCAAGAGAGGGGCTCCTCCGGCTCATGTCCAGGCCGGGGAGCGGGTAACCGGTGGGAACCCATCGCTACCAAAAAGACTTTACATAGGTACAGGGAAGAGACCGTCACCGCTAACTGCAGGGAACATCAGCACCGTAACCGTCCGAGGGACCCGTCCAACCAGCCGTTTGTTTACCGAGAACTGTGTCGTGTTTACTGGCTGAGTGAGTACCTCCGTGCCGTGCGGCACAGCGCAGTCCCTGCGCCCCTGCACCTCCACAGGCCCCATACCCGCCTGTCCACCATACCAACCCCATCACTGGGCCCCGGGACCACCAAAACCCCTACCCACGGAGGGGCAAACCAACAACTGGTTGCTCCATACCATCACTCCCGGGCTCCCCAGAAAGAGCAGCGGTGGTGTCCACTTAATCACCACAACCGTGGGTGGCGTCACGGACAATAAACTATCCCAAAAACCAATCCCCTTTCACTCACGGGCGAGGAGCGCCGCTTGAGCCACCGAGCAGCGGCAGCAGCAGGCCGCAGCAGCCGCACGGCAGCCAGACCCGAGCAGAGGGAGAGCGCGGCGTCCCCTCCTCCGCCCGCGACAACTTGGCGTCACGAACATGATCTTACCGCTCTGCCGTTGGGTAGAGGTGCACCTTGTGACCGCCGGAGGTATCCGGCCGGAAAATTTCAGAAGTCGCCATCTTTGGCGCGAAAAGTTCCCGCTCGAGCGTCTTCTCGAGTAGTAGAGGCGCGAAGGCCAAAACCCCACCCCGATAGAGGAAGGGCCGGAAAGAGGCTAAGGGAGACGGAATGGCGGCTAGCTGCATGTGAGCGCGGCTATAAAAGCAGGGACGCCAGGACCCTGCAGCCATCTTGTTCCTGGGAGAAGCCGCCAGCAACATCTGGATGCCGTCCCGCAGCACCGTAGCCCCCGCACCTGGAACCGCGGCGTAGGTGGAGATCCGGACCGCGCAGCTCTACCAAAGGCTGCAGGTCAAGATGCAGCTCCTCATGGAGGAGTGGGAGACCGACATGGCGGACGTTATAGCGACTGTGCGGAGACGCGAGGAGGAAGCGGAGGAAGGGAGGGTGAGTGACCCACGCCCCGATGCCCTTGAAGGGCCGGTCATCGAGGCTGCGGGACCCGGTCCAAACCCTCTCCCCCTGCTGCCTCCCTCGCCACCCGTACCGGAAGCCGTGACCCCGCCACTAGGCCCGCTACCACCGCAACCGGTAGCGATACCCAGCATGTCCGCCCAGGCGGACCGACCTGCAGCCGGAGCCCATTGTCGACCGGAGGTGCTGCCATGGAAAGCCCCGAAAAACGAACCGGAGGCGTCCCCCGAGAAACTCCCCGAGCCGGAGCCGATGACCCGCTCCGTGCCGAAGGCCCAACTGCGGAAAGCCCCTGTGCCCATCCCCCACACCTCGGCTGAGGTTGCGCCGGGTTGCCGATGCAAGGCAGCGTCTAAGGCCAAGTCACTGCGGGACCTGTCGCCCAGAGTACCAGCAGTGGGCAATGTCAAACAGGTCTTGCGGGGCCCGACCCATGCGCCGGAGCTCGCAGCAGCGCCGTACTGGGACAGGGAGCCGGTACCGTTGGGCCTGGAAATCGGTGAACGGGAGAGGAAGAAAGCGGAGCTGGTGGCCCGTGCAATCAGAGAAAAGGAGAGTCTGAGACAAGCGACTTTCCGTGTCCGGGGCCCGCTGTATGAGGGACAGGTGAGGCGGTGTGATGTCCGCCGGGGCTATGGGTTTATTTATGAACCAGGCCTGGAGGCCGAAGTGTTTATAGCCCGGTGGGATGTGAATGCCCACCTGCCCGAGGAGCACCCCGGTCGTAACTTGATGCCGGGCGACATAGTGCAGTACACCCGGCACTGTGGAGAGAGGGGGTGGTTTGCCCTGGATGCGAAGTTGAGGGGCAGCCAAGAGTCCCATGTAAGTGCTGCACCTCCTCCCCCAGAAGAAGTCGAAGACTCTGAGTAGGGCAGCGGAACCCCGTTGTCCAGTCCCCGTTGGGACCACCAGTGTGTTTGTTTAAAAGTTGAAGATGATGATAAGTAAAATGGAACCGAAAAGTCATCTGATTCTCCTGTGATTGGAAACCGGCCGTTGCCGGCACCGTTGTCCCCGTGGGGACCGCTTGAAAAATTGTTTGCATAGAGAACTTTCTATGGACAAGCCCGTGAACTTGCAGGGCAACCACAGACGCTAGTGGCTTGTAAATAAGTTGGGTTACTGTTACCGTTTCTGCATTTACCGCCTCCGGAGAGGCAGGTTGGAGGGAGGGCCCACAGCAGAGCAGGCTGGGGCCCAGCCACCACAGGAACCGGTGGCTACCCTCTGGAGGGGAAGGACAGATCCCGCTCGGGTAACTGGTTCAGGACTGGGGTCAAGGGGTGCTGCCTGGGTTTTAGGGGCAGCATCAGGGCCAGGTTACTTGGGTGGGAGAGAGCGGAGACCGTAACCGTTAACCGTAAAAACCGTAACGTTTAAGAAATGAACCTCCCGATGTCGGATGATGTCATAACTTGTATATATGTTACCGTTTTTTATCTTTACAGAAAAACAAAAGGAAAATAAAACCGGTGTTGGACAGGCAGCCCGAGGACGGTCTGCGTTTTGCTAAGGGGGAATGTGACGCCCTGGGCAAGACACACCCCAACTTTCCCTGGAGTTTGGGGGAAAAAAAGTGCATCTTATATTCCGGAAAATACAGTATTTTTTTTTTTAATTAATGCTTTGTCTGCGAGCCAGATACAGCCATCAAAAGAGCCACATCTGTGACGCCCTGGGCAAGCCAGGGGTCACAGGTCACAACATCACATGCACCCCACATTCCCGGCAGGTACACTTAGGCTAACCTAAAATCCTTGTTGCCTTCCTCCAGGGGCTGATGTCCACACCAGGGGGTGGGCCAGGCGGTTGGCTCCGCCCACCAAGGAGTTCACAGCCCTGGAGGCGGGAAAACCAGGCAGTCAAGCTAGGGAAGTGAAGGAGTAAACAGTGAAGTGGTAGAGGAGGACAGTGACAGAAAAGTGTCAGTTAAGAAAGCCTGAAGTTGGTCCGGGTGTGTGCCCCGGACTGAGACAGCAAGGTCAGCAGACGGCGGTGATAGTCTGCAGGGGGACTGCTTGGAGGTTGCTGGAAGGACCGCGAACGGGTGGTGACCCAGCGGTACCGGAGCAGTATACGAAGAACAGTCAGCACCAGGGCAGGGGCCTTTCGGATCCCAGCAAGGCTAGGAGTCGCCATAATTTGCCAAATCCGTCAGTGAAGGGGACCTCTGTCTCCTAACAACCAAGTCCCGATTGAAGGCAACAGTCCGACCGTTAAGGGGAGACACCGCCAAGGCACCAGTTTCCCAGGGCCAGCGCCTGCGGGCAAGAGAGGGGCTCCTCCGGCTCATGTCCAGGCCGGGGAGCGGGTAACCGGTGGGAACCCATCGCTACCAAAAAGACTTTATATAGGTGCAGGGAAGAGACCGTCACCGCTAACTGCAGGGAACATCAGCACCGTAACCGTCCGAGGGACCCGTCCAACCAGCCGTTTGTTTACCGAGAACTGTGTCGTGTTTACTGGCTGAGTGAGTACCTCCGTGCCGTGCGGCACAGCGCTGTCCCTGCGCCCCTGCACCTCCACAGGCCCCATACCCGCCTGTCCACCATACCAACCCCATCACTGGGCCCCGGGACCACCAAAACCCCTACCAACGGAGGGGCAAACCAACAACTGGCTGCTCCATACCATCACTCCCGGGCTCCCCAGAAAGAGCAGCGGTGGTGTCCACTTAATCACCACAACCGTGGGTGGCGTCACGGACAATAAACTATCCCAAAAACCAATCCCCTTTCACTCACGGGCGAGGAGCACCGCTCGAGTCCCCGGGATCCGGCCCATCGCTCGAGCCACCGAGCAGCGACAGCAGCAGGCCGCAGCAGCCGCAGCGGCAGCCGGATCCGAGCAGAGGGAGAGCGCGGTGTCCCCTCCTCCGCCCGTGACACATCTGGCTCATGAACCATAGGTTCCCGACTCCTGCCTTATTCCCTATCTGTTTGTGAATTTCTACCTATTACTGCACACAACAGGGGATGACTTTCTCTGCACTTTACGTAGAATCATTTTAATGCACGACTGATAAAATTACACCTTTTAATATAGGAATTTTTACTCTTGTTAACTCCACTACCTAGCACCACGCCATGTAGTCCTCTAATGATAATCTCCTGCTGATTAAACAGTGATTTTATCAAAACTACACTAAACAGCAGAGTAAATAAGTGCCACATCACTGGAATCAGGATCTCTGCCCCTTCATTATGCTGCTCTTAGATTAGGGAGCAAAACCCTGGTGACAGATGCCCTTTAAATGCCACTGTCAGTGATTGAATGGAGCAATTAAGGGGTACTTTGCACGCTGTGACATCGCTAGCCGATGATAGTGATGCCGAGCGCGATAGTACCTGCCCCCCGTCGCACATGCGATATCTTGTGATAGCTGCCATAGTGAACATTATCACTACGGCAGCTTCACACACACTTACCTGTCCTAAGGGGGCGGGTCGTGCGGCATCACAGCGACGTCACACGGCAGGCGGCCAATAGAAGCGGAGGGGTGGAGATGAGCGGGACGTAAACATCCCGCCGACCTCCTTCCTCCCGCATAGCCAGTGGAGGCAGGTAAGGAGATGTTCCTCGCTCCTGCGGCTTCATACACACCGATGTGTGCTGCCGCAGGAACGAGGAACAACATCGTACTTGTCGCTGCAGCGAAATTATGAAAATGACCGACACTACACCGATCACTGATTTACGACGCTTTTGCGATCGTTTATCGGCACATCTAGGCTTTACACGTTGCGACGTCGTTACCGGCGCCGGATGTGCGTCACTTTCGATTTGACCCCGACGACATCGCTACTGCGATGTCACAATGTGCAAAGTACCCCTAAGAGGTTAGCAGCAGAGATTGTCCGAGCACCAATTACTGCTGTTAGAGGCAAATATAAAATATATCCGGCATCTAATATAAGCCCCTGACACATTCCATAATGTAACAGTATGTCATGAAGCGTGAAGGGGTTAATATTGATGGTTATCAATTTGAAAAGGCTGGATAACCCCCTTTATTGTGTTAAGCATTATAGTATAAATATGATGTCCACCTTTTGCCCTCCGCTTGTATAATGTCTCATATAGTGACTTACAATTTCATGATTGATAGAAATAGAATTATAGACTAACTTTATTTTTATGTGTTAATAAGCAGTGTATGGACATTATCTGTATAACCAAGTCTTGTTACAAATGTGCACAATATATTACTAATGCTGCATAGTTTATTATAATAGATAATGGATTATGGTACAATATAATATATACAGTATACTCACTATGCCTTGCTAGAGAGGAAATAATGAAGTGTTTATTTGTCTGATGCCAAGTGACATGTTTGTTCAAGTGACAATACTTATGTGAAGAACGTTGCACAAATGATATTTGGCCATTTTGCTAGAACTGTAAAATTTGCATTAGGTCAATCAATATGTGTGCACATTTGATCAGTATGTGTCACAAATAATGTCACAAATTGGATAATGTCGACATGTAGATAATGGATGATTGGAATTAATTATCATGTTTGAAAGCATCTTTCGGACCGTATTCTTGATGGTAAGTTGGCCGGCAGCTAATGTGTTTGTGAAAGTGGATGTTAAAGATGAATGTTTCCATGTGTATAAATTAAATTATCTATTTATACGGCACATACCTGATTTTGATATCCTTTATCTTCTTTATAAGGAAATCTTTTTTATCCTTTGCCTTTTTTGATAAGGCTTCTCCTTTTAAGACATCACACAGATAAGTTTCCAATTCTAGAATGAAAGGAAAGTGAAATTAGTAAATATGTGTTACATTGTATAGTATATCTAATATTATGTTTCAGTGTTGAAAAAGGAAGTTATAACCAAAGTATGCTAAGAAAATTCATATATAGCATGTGCCTTTTATTACTCTTATTGTTACCTTTAAAAAAAGAACTGATCTTATACTATTGCTTTCTCCACTTCAATAGTTTGGAGGCCCTGAATCTGTCTGAGTATAAAAATAATGTGCAATAACATCACTGTATACAAAGGGCAGAACATCCGCACTACTTGTCTATAGGAAGGCTTCTCAATTTTTTTCGATGGGGACCTCATCAGACAAACCAAGTCTAGACCTCACCATGAGTGGTGGAAATCGTTGTCTCTTGAACCCAATATAACATTACTGTACAATAGTACAAAATGAGTCTGTTATGTTGCTGTAAATATACTACTAGCTGTAGTACCCGGCGTTGCCCGGGATAGTAACTGTCTCTCTGTCTCTCTCCCAGTCTCTGTCTTTCTGTATTTGTCTGTCTATGTCTCTTTCTGTCTGTCTGTCTCTTTCTGTCTGTCTCTGTGTTCCTGTCTCTGTGTGTCTGTCTCTCTGTCTGTCTCTGTCTGTCTCTGTCTGTCTCTTTCCCTGTTTGTCTGTCTCTATCCATGTGTCTCTGTTTCTATCCATGTCTGTCGGTCTGTCTGTGTCTATCTCTCTGTCTGTCTCTGTATCAGTCTCTCTGTCTCTATCTCTGTGTATGTATGTGTGTCTCTGTGTCTGTCAGTCTGTTTCCCCGTCTGCTCTTTCCCCAGCTGTCTCTTTCCCCGTCTGTCTCTTTCCCCGTCTGTCTCCTTCCCCGTCTGTCCCTTTCCCCGTCTGTCCCTTTCCCCGTCTGCCTCTTTCCCCGTCTGCCTCTTTCCCCGTCTGCCTCTTTCCCCGTCTGCCTCTTTCCCCGTCTGTCTTTTCCCCGTCTGTCTTTTCCCCGTCTGTCTTTTCCCCGTCTGTCTTTCCCCGTCTGTCTCGTTCCCCGTCTGTCTCGTTCCCCGTCTGTCTCGTTCCCCGTCTGTCTCGTTCCCCATCTGTCTCGTTCCCCGTCTGTCTCGTTCCCCATCTGTCTCTTTCACCATCTGTCTCTTTCACCATCTGTCTCTTTATCTTTCCCTGTCTCTTTATCTTTCCTGTCTCTTTCCCTGTCTCTGTCTCTTTCCCTTGTCTCTTTCCTTGTCTGTCTGTCTCTTTTCCTGTCTCTTTCTCTGTTGTTGTCTCTTTCTCTGTTTTTGTCTCTTTCCCTGTCTGTCTCTTTCCCTGTCTGTCTCTTTCCCTGTCTGTCTCTTTCCCTGTCTGTCTCTTTCCCTGTCTGTCTCTTTCCCTGTCTGTCTGTGCCTGTCTCTTTCTCTGTCTGTATCTGTCTGCCTGTCTCTTTGACTTTCCGTCTCTCTCTGTCTCTTTCCCTGTCTGTCTCTTTCCCTGTCTGTGCCTATCTGTGTCTGTCTGCCTCTGTCTGTCTCTTTGAATGTTTGTCTCTCTCTCTCTCTTTCCCTGTCTGTCCCGCTGTCTCTTTCCCTGCCTCTTACTCAGTCTGTGCCTATATCTGTCTGTTTCTTTCTGTCTCTCTCTATCCGTCTCCCCACCGACATCTTATTAGCTCACACATAAGCGTCTTATACAATGAATGTGCTTTGTTCCTATAGCAACCAGTCACAGCTGCTATTAACCTTTTGCTCGCAGCTCCATTGACTTTAATGGAGACAGTTTTTTTGGAGAGTAACTATAAAGCACCGGGTTACATTTTCCCGTCAAAACATAGTCTATGACGTTCCCTGAGTCACATGGGGCATCTGTGCAAATTTTCGTGATTGTAAATGCGACGGTGCGGATTCCTTTAGCGGACATACACACATACATACACACACACATACATACACTCAGCTTTTTACATTAGATATTGTTGCAGCTATAGAGTGATTAGGTAGAATATGATTGCCACTACTATGAAAACTGCTTTCCCAACCATGCATTACCCACTACTGAGCGTCTCACAGTTTGAAAACACTGGTCTACATGATGCACCATTTTGCTCAAATACTAATAGCTCCTATAGTTTTTGTCAGGTCATACCATATCTAAAATTGTCTGCCATCCATTGTCATCTCTAGAACCAAAGAAATTTAACATAATTTTCACTTAAGTGCATCTGACCCCTAAGGCCGATGGTAAGGGGAAGATATCTAAAACACCCAAGCATAGCTACATAGATACATAGGTTGAAAAAAGACTTAAGTCCATCAAGGTCAACCAATACTTTACTATTATTGTCACGTAGAGATTTTCACTAACGTCGCTGACTGTCATGGCGGCGTCAGGTCCTGTTCATTTTGTTGATTCTGACACTCCACCTCAGAGATTCTCTGGTGTCTGGGAGCAAAGCAGGCAGACTCAGGCATCAACCTCCTGTGTGCTGATTCATAGGCAGGCTAGCAAGAGTTAATCTCTGCTAGTCTGCTTGTTTGCTCTATTTGATCACCGGTTGTGAGAGAGCCTAGCACATCTGCTCACCACATATATATACAAGCTGGGTCCTTCCTCCTATGCAAACTATAGCTTGTCTTAGTTGGTCTGGTGTGGTGTCCCAGACTTTCTTGAGCCTGTTGTTCCTGTTGCTTTGTGTCTTTATGGAGTTTACCCCAGTTGTCTTTTGTAGTTTCCTTCCTGTTCTTGTTTTCCTCCTTAATCTCTTATTGCCCTATCGTGTGTGTGTGTGTGTGTGTGTGTCAAAGTTTTGGTTTTCTCTTGTCTATCTTCACCTGTATTTCACATCACACTGCTTCCTGCCCCGTCCTTCCCTGGTTGGAGGGGGAGGAAGGAAATCAGACTAGGTCTGGTCAAGATCAGGGCCAGGAATGGGACTCTGCACCATTAGGAGTATCCCTGAGATTAAGGATAGCATAGGGCGCACTAGTGTGAATGACACCATAGGGGCCCCTATCCCTCATCATCCAACAAGTCAAATTGTGACAATTCTACATTCTTTGTCACTAAATTATCTATAACCCAAAACGTTATTTTTGCTAAGGAAATCATCCAGCCCTTTTTTAAAAGTGGTTATAACATCTGCCCTTACTACATCTTGTGGTCGAGCATTCCATAATTTGACTGCTCAAACTCTAAAGAACCCTTTCCTATATAGCTGCCTTTTTTTCACCCACAGTGAGTGCCCTCTGGTCCTTAGTATTGTCTTTGGAAGGAATAAGTCATGTGGCAGTCCTTTGAATTTACCACAAATGTATTCATCTAAATGAGATCTCCTTGTCTTTTTCCGAAGCTAAACAAGCCCAACCTTTCCAACCTGTCATCATATGTCATCATCATAGCTAACCGCTACTCGGATGCCTCTGCTCTGTGCCAGTCATTGCACTGGCTGCCCATATATCATAGGATCCAATTCAAACTGCTTGTTCTCACCCACAAAGCTCTCCACAGTGCAGCACCCCCCTACATCTCCACCCTCCTCTCTGTCTATCAGTCCACCCGTTCTCTACGCTCTGCAAGCGACTTTCGACTAACATCCACACTAATTCGAACCTCCCACTCCCGGATCCAAGACTTCTTCCGAGCTGCACCAACCCTCTGGAACGCTCTACCCCAAGAAGTTAGGACAAATCACAACTTACTCAGCTTCAGACGCACCCTAAAGACGCATCTTTTTAGGGCGGCCTATCACACTCCCTAATCAGATTCGATTCACATAGTCCCTCTACAACCTCTCACAACATAGCTCCACATCAAACTCCATGGCACCCAAAGGCATCTCAAGGCTCGGGCCCACTGGTCCAGGAAACCATTATCCAGCCCCATTTCCGTGAGATGGTTGGATTGTCATTGTAAATAAGCACTTGAACCTTGCCTCTCCCCCCATCTCATTGTAGATTGTAAGCTCTCACGAGCAGGGTTGTATTTTTTTTTCCCCTCTAAATATTGTATTTCTATAACTGTTACTTGTTTGTATATGATCCTCCTGAATTGTAAAGCGCTACGGAATATGTTGGCGCTATAGAAATAAAGATTATTATTATTATTATTATTATATGGGAGGCCTTCCATTCCTTGTAGTAAAGTTGCCCGCCTTTGAAATGACTCTAACTTCTGAATATCTTGTTTAAAATGTGAAGCTAAAATCTGGATCCCATATTCAAGATGTGAGCTTAAAAGTGATTTATAGAGGGGTAATAATACGTTGGGATCACGTGATTTTATCTCTTTTTTTATACACCCTAAAATCTTGTTTGCTTTAGCAGCTGCTGCCTGACATTGAGTGCTGCTGCTCAGCTTACTTGTAATCACAATACCCAAGTCCTTCTCCTGTTCTGTAGTCCCGATTATGCTTCCATTTATTGTATATGTAGCAATGGGATTACTCCTAGGCCTAGGTTTATTGCTCTACATTTATCAATATTAAACCTTATTTGCCAAGTGTCTGCCCATTAAGACATTTTATCCAGATCGTTTTGTGATTGTGTATTTTAAAAGGATTTTTTTCTAAAATTACAATGTGGTCCTGTACTTAAAGAGACTCTTCTGTCAGCAGGTTTCTGCAATATAACCTGAAGACAGCAAGCTGCAAGAATTAAAACTGTCATGCGATGTTCAGCTCTGCACACACCTGCTGGCACTCAGACTATGTTCACACTGCAGAGTCTGACAAGCAACCTGAAGCTGGTGGAGTGTTCAGCCAGAGGCAAGCATCAGCTGGTTCTGGTTCACTGGTCTCCAGCTCTGCAGGAGTTAATTCCTGCAGACTGGTGAGCAGAACCTATATGCTCAGGTTGCTGATTGCCATGTGCAGTTGTCTCCTCCCTATATCTAGCATGCCTTTCTTCCTCTCCATGCTGATGTTAGTTCATGTGATCCTGGTCTTGTTGTTGCTCCTCTTTACGGTGATTTGTGTTGCGCTTTTGAGTGGTGTGAGCGTTCAACTGTTGTGCGCTACATTCCCCCTTTTTTCGTTACTCCCCTGTACACATATTGTCGTTTCTGTTTATTTTGAGTGCTGTGTGAACGAGTTTCTGTTCACTCCTGCCTGTTATTATTTGTGGGGTTTTGGTTACTGGGTTTCCTGCTCACTCCCTAGGTGGGGGAGGTATTATAAGGGCTTGGACAGGAGACAGGGTCACGCTGGGGGCTCGACCCTAACTACCATCAAGTCTACCGTCGAGATAAGGGACAGCCCAGGGTCCCCAGTCTTAGGGTACCTTCACACTTTAGCGACGCAGCAGCGATCCCACCAGCGATCTGACCTGGTCAGGATCGCTGCTGCGTCGCTACATGGTCGCTGGTGAGCTGTCAAACAGGCAGATCTCACCAGCGACCAGTGACCAGCCCCCAGCCAGCAGCGACGTGCAAGCGACGCTGCGCTTGCACGGAGCCGGCGTCTGGAAGCTGCGGACACTGGTAACTATGGTAAACATCGGGTATGGTTACCCGATGTTTACCTTAGTTACCAGCGCACATCGCTTCGCTTAGCGTGTGCAGGGAGCAGGAGCCGGCACTGGCAGCGTGAGAGCTGCGGAGGCTGGTAACGAAGGTAAATATCGGGTAACCACCTTGGTTACCCGATGTTTACCTTGGTTACAGCTTACCGCAGGCTGTCAGACGCCGGCTCCTGCTCCCTGGACATTCAGGATTGTTGCTCTCTCGCTGTCACACACAGCGATGTGTGCTTATCAGCGGGAGAGCAACAATAAAAAAACGAACCAGGGCTGTGTGTAACGAGCAGCGATCTCACAGCAGGGGCCAGATCGCTGCTCAGTGTCACACACAGCGAGATCGCTAATGAGGTCACAAAAAACGTGACTCAGCAGCGATCTCGCTGTGTGTGAAGTACCCCTTAGGGTCAGCCTAGGAGACGCTGTGCCATCCGTACTTCCCCATGACAAAACAGAGAATTCAGCCAGTGTCTGTTATCACGGTCTTTTTTGTTTACCTGCAATGTTAGTTTAAGCCTTTTATCTTTATCATTAGTGGGTCTCAGTGGCTCCTAGTCCGACTCCACCCCATTCTGTGATTAGCAGCGTCTGTCTATGGAAATGTACACTGAAAGCCTGGTGTGGCTGGTACAGCTCTCCCAGCACTGCTACATGCAAAATCTAAAATCTTTCCCTGTGTCAGAATGGCTGCACACAGTAATCTAAGAGATACATTGCAGCATGCATGGCCTAAATGTGCTTCAACATGTTGCAGCATTTGCGGACATGTCTCACATTGAGCACATTTTGAAATCATTGCTTGCCCTGCAGAAGAAGCTGCCAGCAGCAGATCTTGATGATTTGTATGTCCAACTACATTCAGCATGGTAGAATATTCCTCAGACAACCATGAATAACTTCACTGATTGTAGTCAAGGCATGTAAGTCCATACATTTCTGCACGTGACACTCATACTTGATTATGAATAAATTAAGGTGTCTTTAAATTTTGCTTTCATTCGTTTTTCATCATTTGCATATCATCATCCTGTGATTTCCATAATTATTAATTTTTATATTGTTGCAATTTTAATGTTGAGGAGTGTAGTACCACATAGGTCCTTTAGGATTGCTGCTGAGTCGTACTCTTACAGTGCAGGTCCTCAAGAGAATATAAAGTACATGGCATTACTTAAAGGGTTTCACTCACAAAGAATCTTTTTTTAAGAAAGAAAGAACCCAAAAAGCAATGAAATGATCTCCATAGACACATGGCCTCAGCACTAGGGGAAAAATGTCTCTCAACCTCAATAGCCACTGCAGGAAGAATGTAACAGTAGTTAAAAGTAATTTCAGTGAATGGCTTAGTTTGCAATGCATGAATGCACCGGATCGGCAAGAACAGAAATTGCTCTTACTCTCCTTTCTGTCCCATAGAGGGGAGTTCTGAGTGGAAGAATATCCTTTTGGATGTCTGTAGTAAAGTACACCGTGTGCAGAATTATTAGGCAAATGAGTATTTTGATCATATCATACTTTTTATACATGTTGTCCTACTCCATGCTGTATACACTTGAGAGCCAACTACCACTTAAGTAAATCAGGTGATGTGCATCTCTGGAATGAGGAGGGGTGTGGTGTAATGACATCAACACCCTATATAAGGTGTGCTTAATTATTAGGCAACTTCCTTTCCTTTGGCAAAATGGGTCAAAAGAGAGAATTCACGGGCTCTGAAAACTCCAATATCGTGAGATGTCTTGTAGAGGGATGCAGCAGTCTTGAAATTGCCAAACATTGGAAGCGTTATAACAGAACAATCAAGCATTTCATGGCAAATAGCCAACAAGGTCGCAAGAAGCGTGTTGGGCAAAAAAAGCACAAAATAACTGCCCATGAATTGAGGAAAATTAAGCATGAAGCTGACAAGATGCCATTTGCCACCAGTTTGGCTATATTTCAGAGCTGCAACGTTACTGCAGTATCAAAAAGCACAAGGTGTGCCATACTCAGGGACATGGCCAAGATATGGAAGGCTGAAAAACGACCACCTTTGAACAAGAAACATAAGATAAAACGTCAAGAATGGGCCAAGAAATATCTTAAGAATGATTTTTCAAAGGTTTTATGAACTGATAAAATGAGAGTGACTCTTGATGGGCCAGATGGATGGGTAAAGGATCAGTAAAGAGCAGAGAGCTCCACTCCAACTCAGACGCCAGCAAGGTGGAGGTGGAGTACTGGTATGGGCTGGTATCATCAAAGATGAACTTGTGGGACCTTTTCGAGGATGGAGTAAAGCTCAACTCCCAGACTTACTGCCAGTTTCTAGAAGACAACTTCTTCAAGCAGTGGTACAGGAAGAAGTCAGTATCGTTCAAGAAAAACATGATTTTCATGTAGGACAATGCTCCATCACATGCATCCAACTACTCTACAGCGTGGCTGGCCAGTAAAGGACTAAGAGATGAAAAAATAACGACATGGCCCCCTTGTTCACCTGATCTGAACCCCATAGAGAACCGGTGGTCACTCATAAAATTTGAGATCTACAGGGAGGGAAAACATTACACCTCTTGGAACAGTGTCTGGGAGGCTGTGGTGGCTGCTGCACGCAATGTTGATGGTAAACAGATCAAGCAACTGACAGAATCTATAGATGGTAGGCGTGATTGTCATCATAAAAAAAGGTGGCTATATTGGTCACTAATTTGTCAGGGTTTTGTTTTTGCATGTCAGAAATGTTTATTTCTAAATTTTGTGCAGTTATATTGGTTTACCTGGTGAAAATAAGCAAGTCAGATGGGAATAGATTTGGTTTTTATTAAGTTGCCTAATAATTCTGCACAGTAATAGTTACCTGCACAAACAGATATCCTCCTAAGATAGCCAAATCTAAAATAAACCTACTCCAGCTTCCAAAAATATTAAGCTTTGATATTTATGAGTCTTTTGGGTTGATTGAGAACAAAGTTGTTGATCAATAATAAAAAAAATCCTGTAAAATACAACTTGCCTAATAATTCTGCACATGGTGTATATTAATCATCCTCTTTACATCAAGAGGATGATTGATCCTCTTTGATAATTAAGTCCATTATTTTCTCCCAATTTAATTTTGTTACATAATTCTAATGTTTACTACATGAAAAGTAACATTTTACCCATCGCATTGCTGATCCTTCGCTGCTGCTCCCAATTTCTGTAATTTTCTGACACCATGTCAACAGCACTGCAGTTAATAACTGGACTCAGCGGCTCTGCCGGAGTCGAGTTCAGCTGTTGACTGCAGTGCTGTCAACGTGACATTCACACTACAAAAACAGACATTAGGAGAGGCAGTGAGGGTGAGTAAAAGACGGGTTTTTTTTCTAATAAACCACACCTAAGGACTAGTTGTCACGAGTGACTAAGTTTACACAGGGAATCCTGTACTGGCCCTAAGACTGGGGCGCTGTGCTCACTCTCTACCCGGGGGTACCCTTAAAGGTAGGGAGGTCCGGGCCCCCAACCTGGCACTGTCTTCTGTCTGGCCCTATCCTAATATTCCTGCATCCCCAACCCCTGGGTGGGCAGGACACCAAGTAATAAACCTCCTACAAGACAAAGACAGGGAGGTAAAACAGAAACTCACACACAGCAAATATCCACAGAAGTGAGACAAAAAGACACCGAAGGGGATAAACCAAACTGAAACCAGGGGACACAAGTTTTTCCAAACCAGGAAACTCTTTTAAAAATATGGTCTCCATTTTTCACTCCTGCATTAAAGGCAATCTTATAAGGATGAGACTTGTATTGTGGCAGAGTATTTCTGCAAAATCTGACACCCATGGACAGTACCAAGTTGACCTAAGGAGACTTATAAGTCATGAAATGCTGTTCTGGGAATTTAAATTTGTAAATTGCCTCTTCAGAGCAGAAGAGGACTTGAACTCCAGCACCATCTATTGCATCTTGCAATCCTAAAAGTCAATATTGACTCTTTACAGCACCTTGACACATGACATAGGATCAAAATCTAAAACAAATCTTTATTTGCGGACACGTTTCAAGTAATTTGTCCTTCTTCAGTGTAAGCATGAGATCTCATTTGGCATTCTCCACAAGGAGAACCTTCTCACTTTCCCCACCTATTATAGGCCTTTCACCCAGACAAATTAGATCTCCTGATTTGCACTGATGAGAGGCAAACAGCGTGAAACACATATCTACTAATGGAGCGTCTGGTTTGGTTTCCTTTCCATGTGGGAAGACTCATTAATTGGTCATTATTGACTTTTAGGATTGCTACATCCAACAGGTGGTATCAGTGTTCAAGTTCTCTTCCTCCTTCAAGATGCAACATTAAGGGGTACTTTGCACACTACGACATCGTAGGTGCGAGGTCGGTGGGGTCAAATCGAAAGTGACGCACATCTGGCGTCGCTGTCGACATCGGAGTGTGTGAATCCTTTTTACTAACTAGCGCAAAAGCGTCGAAATCGTATGATCGGTGTAGCGTCGGTCATTTCCATAATTTCGGAAGGACCGATGTTACGATGTTGTTCCTTGTTCCTGCGGCAGCACACAACGCTGCGTGTGAAGCCGCAGGAGCGAGGAACATCGCCTTACCTGCGTTCCAGCTGCAATGAGGAAGGAAGAAGGTGGGCGGGATGTTTACATCTCCGCCCCCCTGCTTCTATTGGCCGCCTGCCGTGTGACGTCGCTGTGACGCCGCACGACTCGGCCCCTTAATAAGGAGGCGGGTCACCAGCCAGAGCGACGTCGCAGGACAGGTAAGTGCATGTGAGGCTGCCGTAGCGATAATGTTCGCTACGGCAGCTATCACAAGATATCGCAGCTGTGACGGGGGCGGGGACTATCGCGCTCGGCATCGCTACCATCGGCTTGCGATGTCGTAGTGTGCAAAGTGCCCCAGAGTGTGTAGAAATGTACTTAGTATAGTTTGCAGTTTGCATAAGGCCAACACTGCCATAAAGAGTTCTACCACTTCTAAAGTAGGTTGCCTGCAATGTCACAGAGGACACAGGGATAACTCTGAGTACAGATAATGTCGTGTTGCCTGCAGTCCTATGTAACACCACAGAAAACACAGTAATATCTCTAAGTACAGATAATGTGGTAGATATGACATTTCGTCCTATGTACCCCCACAAATAACACAGTGATACCTCTGAGTACAGATAATGTAGTATGCGTGTCCTGCAGTCCAATGTAACACCACAGATAACACAGTGATATCTGAGTACATATAATTAGAGTTGAGCGCGGTTCGCGGTTCGCGGTTCTCCAGTTCTAAGCTCGAGTGATTTTGGGGGCTGTTCGAGATCGAACTAGAACTCGAGCTTTTTGCAAAAGCTCGATAGTTCTAGATACGTTCGAGAACGGTTCTAGCAGCAAAAAGCAGGGCTTTTTACAGCTACAGTGTGCAGGAGCCATCGCTGGCAGCCTGCCACAAGCTGGTAACCAAGATAAACATCGGGTATCCAAGCAAAGCGCTTTGGTTAGTAACCCGATGTTTATCTTAGTTACGTGCAGGAAGCCCACACTTCCCCGCTCAGCTCGCTCCTCCCCCTCCTGCCCGCGGCATGTACACATACATACACACACACACACACACACACACACACACACACACACACATGGTCCCGCTCGGCTTACCTGCGGTGATGAAGTCCCGCCATCCCGACCTCAGCGCTGGCACTGTCCTCCATGGCCGCCGCTTGTCACATCACCTCTCGCTTCCGACCCGAGACTGACTAGCAGTGACGTCACGGGCCTCTCGCGATATTTGGCTGTGAAGGGGCTGTCAGCAGTGCAGGAGATCAGCGCAGGTAATGTACCTCTCTGACAGCAGCACTTGTCATGCCCTGCAGTGACCTGGGCTGACCCATTGATGTTAGCTCAGGTCACTGCACTGCTCTCCCAGTCAATGGGGAACATCCTGCTCTTCATTGACTGGGACAGTGTGGATCGTCATGGCAACCCCTTGGATTACACCAGACCTGGATTTGTTTTTCATTCTAATAAATTGGTTAAAGAGGGAATGTTTTGGGGAGTGTTTTTTCAAATAAAAATGTGGTTGTCGTCTATTTTTTTTTTATTACTGACTGGGTTGGTGATGTCGGGTATCTGATAGACGCCTGACCTCACCAACCCCAGGGCTTGATGCCAGGTGACATTACACATCTGGTATTAACCCCATATATTACCCCGTTTGCCACCGCACCAGGGCGCGGGATGAGCTGGGGCGAAGCACCAGGATTGGCGCATCTAATGGATGCGCCACTTCTGGGGCGGCTGCGGCCTGCTATTTTTAGGCTGGGGAGAGTCCAATAACCATGGACCTCCCTAGTCTGAGAATATCAGGCCCCAGCTGTCTGCTTTACCTTGGCTGGTAATCCAATTTTGGGGGACCCCTACGTGTTTTTTTTTTCATTATTTATTTAATTTAAAATAACAGCGTGGGGTGCCCTCAGTTTTGGATTACCAGCCAAGGTGAGGTTGCCAGCTGTGGTCTGCAGGCTGCAGCCGTCTGCTTTACCCTAGCTGGCTACAAAACTAGGGGGAACCCTACGCCATTTTTTTTTTTTCATTTTTTTGGCTAAATACAAAGCTAAGCACCCCTTAGTGCCACATGAAAGGCACCAAAGGGTGCTCCACTTTTTCTCCATTTTTTCTCCACTTTTTCTCCATTTTTTCTCCACTTTTTCTCCATTTTTTCTCCACTTTTTCTACATTTTTTTCTCCACTTTTTCTCCACTTTTTCTCCACTTTTTCTCCATTTTTTCTCCACTTTTTCTACATTTTTTTCTCCACTTTTTCTCCACTTTTTCTCCACTTTTTCTCCATTTTTTCTCCATTTTTTCTCCACTTTTTCTCCACTTTTTCTCCACTTTTTCTCCATTTTTTTCTCCACTTTTTCTCTACTTTTTCTCCACTTTTTCTCCACTTTTTCTCCATTTTTTTCTCCACTTTTTCTCCACTTTTTCTACATTTTTTTCTCCACTTTTTCTCCATTTTTTCTCCACTTTTTCTCCATTTTTTCTCCACTTTTTCTCCATTTTTTCTCCATTTTTTCTCCACTTTTTCTCCACTTTTTCTCCATTTTTTTCTCCACTTTTTCTCTACTTTTTCTCCACTTTTTCTCCACTTTTTCTCCATTTTTTTCTCCACTTTTTCTACATTTTTTTCTCCACTTTTTCTCCACTTTTTCTCCACTTTTTCTCCACTTTTTCTCCACTTTTTCTCCACTTTGTCTCCACTTTTTCTCCACTTTGTCTCCACTTTGTCTCCACTTTTTCTCCACTTTTTCTCCATTTTTTTCTCCACTTTTTCTACATTTTTTTCTCCACTTTTTCTCCACTTTTTCTCCACTTTTTCTACATTTTTTTCTCCACTTTTTCTACATTTTTTCTCCACTTTTTCTCCATTTTTTCTCCACTTTTTCTACATTTTTTTCTCCACTTTTTCTCCACTTTTTCTCCACTTTTTCTCCACTTTTTCTCCACTTTTTCTCCATTTTTTTTCTCCACTTTTTCTCCACTTTTTCTACATTTTTTTCTCCACTTTTTCTCCATTTTTTCTCCACTTTTTCTCCACTTTTTCTCCACTTTTTCTCCACTTTTTCTCCACTTTTTCTCCATTTTTTCTCCACTTTTTCTACATTTTTTTCTCCACTTTTTCTACATTTTTTCTCCACTTTTTCTACATTTTTTCTCCACTTTTTCTACATTTTTTCTCCACTTTTTCTACATTTTTTTCTCCACTTTTTCTCCACTTTTTCTCCACTTTTTCTCCACTTTTTCTCCACTTTTTCTCCATTTTTTTTCTCCACTTTTTCTCCACTTTTTCTACATTTTTTTCTCCACTTTTTCTCCATTTTTTCTCCACTTTTTCTCCATTTTTTCTCCATTTTTTCTCCACTTTTTCTACATTTTTTTCTCCACTTTTTCTCCATTTTTTCTCCACTTTTTCTCCATTTTTTCTCCACTTTTTCTCCATTTTTTCTCCACTTTTTCTCCACTTTTTCTCCACTTTTTCTCCATTTTTTCTCCACTTTTTCTCCACTTTTTCTCCACTTTTTCTCCACTTTTTCTCCACTTTTTTCTCCACTTTTTTCTCCACTTTTTTCTCCACTTTTTTCTCCACTTTTTCTCCACTTTTTCTCCACTTTTTCTCCACTTTTTCTCCACTTTTTCTCCATTTTTTCTCCACTTTTTCTACATTTTTTTCTCCACTTTTTCTCCACTTTTTCTCCACTTTTTCTCCATTTTTTCTCCACTTTTTCTCCATTTTTTCTCCACTTTTTCTCCACTTTTTCTCCACTTTTTCTCCATTTTTTCTCCACTTTTTCTCCACTTTTTCTCCACTTTTTCTCCACTTTTTCTCCACTTTTTCTCCACTTTTTCTCCACTTTTTTCTCCACTTTTTTCTCCACTTTTTTCTCCACTTTTTCTCCACTTTTTCTCCACTTTTTCTCCACTTTTTCTCCATTTTTTCTCCACTTTTTCTCCACTTTTTCTACATTTTTTTCTCCACTTTTTCTCCACTTTTTCTCCACTTTTTCTCCACTTTTTTCTCCACTTTTTCTCCACTTTTTCTCCACTTTTTCTCCACTTTTTCTCCACTTTTTCTACATTTTTTTCTCCACTTTTTCTCCACTTTTTCTTCATTTTTTTTTCTCCACTTTTTCTCCACTTTTTCTCCACTTTTTCTCCACTTTTTCTCCACTTTTTCCTCCACTTTTTCTCCACTTTTTCTCCACTTTTTCTCCGTTCTTTTTCTATGGTCGGTCTACCCATTAGCTCTGCCATGCATACTGTAGCTCTGCACCTACTGCACATGTTACTTTATGATTGACATCTCTTTCGTACCAGAGCTGTCTAAGCCTACTCTGACCCCATATTTGTCATTACTATATTGTCCTTGTACTGTATTATGACATTTGTATCATGTGTTTCATTTCTTGCTGTGTTGCAATTTTTTTGCTGCATCCCAATTGTACCTCTACATTGTTCGAGTTTATGTTATTGTTCTCTCACTCTTATGTGATACTGATTATTGTCATTTTTCATGATTACATGCAGATAAGTCCAATCTGACGAAGGCTCAGGCCGAAACGTCATTTGTAACTTGTTTTGGACAAAAACATATATGCTTATGAAAAAAAAAATTTCTTAATACGGACCAATAAAGAGTGATTTTGCATTACTATCCATTGTGACTTACTGACTTAGTCTGGGAGATATAGAGTGCCGAGGTTACTCACTAATTTTATCTATTATTACCTCTGAGCACCTATATACCAGTGAGCAGAGCTTCCTCTACAGTAGTTCTCCTGATTAGGCATGCCCTTACCTCATGAGCAGGGCATTGCAGCTTTGGTAGCAACCATTACGACATGGACTCTGCTGCTGTGGACCCGGGGAGAGTGAGTGCAGATTCATTGCACCCACACTCCTCACATGAAGGGTCCGCACTCCTAGAAAATGGGGGATACGTTCCCTGAGTGTCTCCCCCCCATATTCTAGACGGTCCAGAGTCGTCGTGGGACCCCTTTATTTTTTTTCTTACAATAAATTGGTGAAAGAGGAAATGTTTTTGGGACTGTTTTTTCAAATAAATTTCTTTTGTCGATTTTTTGTTTTTGTTAGTACTGACAGTTTATGATGTTGGGTATCTAATAGACGCCATGACATCACAAACTGCTGGGCTTGATCTCAGGTGACTTTACAGCTAGTATCAACCCGATTTATTACCCCGTTTGCCACTGCACCAGGGCACGGGATGAGCTGGGGTGAAGCGCCAGGATTGGCGCATCTAGTGGATGCGCCACGTCTGGGGTGCCTGCGGCCTGCTATTTTTAGGCTGTGAAGGCCCAATAACTATGGACCTTCCCACCCTGAGAATACCAGACCACAGCTGTCCGCTTTACCTTGGCTGGTGATCCAATTTGGGGGGGACCCTACTTTTATTGTGTAATTATTAATATTTATAAAATAATTATAAAAAAGAGCCTGAGGGGACCTCCACATTGGATCCCCAACCACGATAAAGCTGCCAGCTGTGGTTTTCAGGCTACAGCCGTCTGCTTTACCCTAGCTGGCTATCAAAAATGGGGGGACCCAACGTCATTTTTTTTTTTTAACTATTTTTTAAATAGAAAAAATTAATGGGCTTCCCTGTATTTTGATTGCCAACCAAGGTAACGGCAGGCAGATGGGGGTGGCAACCCATAGCTGTCTGCTTTATCTGCGCTGAGAATCAAAAATACCGCGGAGCGCTACGTCATTTTTTTAAAGATTTATTTTTACAGCACTGTGATGTCCAGCAATCAAAATACAGGGAAGCCCATTTTATTTTTAGTTATTTAAATAAATAATTAAAAAAAATATATATGGGCTCCCGCTGCATTTTTTGTATTGCTAGCTAAGGGTAATCCAAGCAGCTACTAGCTGCTAACCCCCACTGCTTGGTGTTACCTTCACTGGCAATGGAAAATCCAGGGAAGCATTTTTTATTTTTTTTGCCAAAAAACTACAAAAAAAGGACGTGAGCGTCGCCATATTTTTGTATGCTAGCCAGGTATAGCAGGCAGGTGCTGGAAGAGTTGGATACAGCGCCAGAAGCTAGCTAGCATACAAAAATATGGCGAAGCCCACATAATTTTTTCAGGGGGCAAAAAACTTCTGCATACAGTCCTGGATGGAGTATGCTGAGCCTTGTAGTTCTGCAGCTGCTGTCTGTCTGTATGGAGAAGAGCAGACAGCAGCTGCAGAACTACAAGGCTCAGCATACTCCATCCAGGACTGTATGCAGAATTTTTTTGCCCACCAAAAAAATGACGTGGGCTTCGCCATATTTTTGTATGCTAGCCAGGTACAGCTGGCAGCCACGGGCTGCCTCCAACCCCCAGTTGCCTATTTGTACACGGCTGGGAACCAAAAATATAGGGAAGCCCATTTTTTTTTAATTATTTCACTTATTTCATGAAATAATTAAAAAACAAATGACGTGGGCTTCTCCCCATTTTTGTGTCCAGCCGGGTACAACTAGGCAGCTGGGGATTGGAATCCGCAGCACAGGTTAGCCCGAGGTTTGTGGGCGCCTCTACTGCGGATTTCAGTCCGCAGCCGTCCCAGAAAATGGCGCTCTCATAGAAGCGCCATCATCTGGCGCTGTATCCAACTCTTCCAACAGCCCTGGAGCCGGGTGGCTTGTTGGGTAATCATGAGTTAATACTGGCTTTGTTTTACCAGCCAGTATTAAGCCAGAGATTCTTAATGTCAGACACGTTTGACCCGGCCATTAAGAATCTCCAATAAAGGGTTAAAAAAAAGACACCACACAGAGAAAAAATACTTTAATAGAAATAAATACACAGACACATTAGAGACTCCATCTTTATTACCCCCTGTCAGCCCTCCACGATCCTGCTGTTCTGTCTTCTTTCTTTCTAGTGTAGTAGTAGTGACGATTGTAGTGAGGATGAGGTTCACCAGCTCATCACTTGGGGCTGGGGAACCTCATCCTCACTACAATCATCACTACAAGGGGAAGCAGCGTGCAGCCTTCACTCCGTGAGTGATCAGTGCTGGCTGCTAGCGGTAACAGCGGTAACGCTGACAGACGCGTTACCATAGCAACGGTGCTCTCGGAGCCGCGGTTAGCGGTGACGTCACCGCTAACTGCGTTGCTATGGCAACGGTGATCTCCGTTAATGACCGGCTGTGTCAGCCGGTCCCTAACGGAACGGGGAGTCGACCGTGTGCTAGAGCATGTCGCCGGTACACGGCGATACACATATGTGCACCGTGTACCGGAGAGATGCACTCGCAGGTCCTACATGACGTGTCATAGTCATGTGACCAGTCTGTAGCCAATGAGATAATAGCCACGTGACTGGTCACATGGCTATTTTGACGTCACGATAGGTCCTGCATCTCTGCTGGCAGTGCAGGTCACCGGGAGGATTCAGCGATCATCGGATGGAATAGCGGCAGGAAACAGAGTGCAGAAGGGATCGCGAGGACCGGTAAGTGTTATGGCAATATTTATTAACTGTTTGTGTACATTTATAATGCATTTTTATGTGTTTGTGATTGCCTCCCATTATAGCCTATACGTTCGAGTTCGGTTCGTCGAACGTTCGACGAACCGAACTCGAACGGGACCCCCGTTCGGCGAACCGGCCTCAAGCCGAACCGGGACCGGTTCGCTCATCTCTACATATAATGTAGTAGATATGACCTGCAGTCCTATGTAACACCACAGATAACACAATGATATCTGAGTACAGATAATTCAGTAGGGGTGTCTTGCAGTCCTATGTAACACCACAGATAATACAGTGATCTCTGAGTACATATAATGTCGTAGATATTACCTGCAGCTCTATGTAACAACACAGACAAAAACAGTTATATCTCTGAGTACAGCTAATGTAGTAGATGTCACCTGCAGTCCTATGTAACACCACAGATAACACAGTGATATCTCGGAGTACAGATAATGTAGTAGATGTCGCCTGCAGTCCTACGTAAAACCACAGATAACACATTAATATCTCTGAGTACAGATAATGTAGTAGATGTGATCTGCAGTCCTATGTAACACCACAGTTAACACCGAGTGGTAACAGGTAATGTAGTAGATGATGAAGTAAACGTCATCTACACTATGTATCACCACCTCGCAGGAGTCACATCAGCGGTATTTTGACATCACGCAGGCACTGACTACAGATTCTGGGCAATACAGTTATTATCCAGGGCACATGCCCCAGATCTAAATTCCTAGCGATGCCCCTACCATCAGTATACTTGATATTTAAAAAACAAATTACGGTAAGTCATTACCATCAAATATAAAACTTGTGTGTTGGAAAGACATTACATGTTCTTGTTTCTGCAAAAAGTCTCATCCGTCCAGATATTGCAGATTTCCTGTGTATAATAGATAGGGACTGAACATTAAAAATCCACAACAAGCGTACGGTAAAATACACAGGCAGATATTTCCACTGTTCACATATAGAGGATTTTTAGGAATGTTGCCAATAATTTCACACTTGCCATTGAATGGATGCATCTATACGTGCCCTATTCATTCTACTTCATTATTGTTTTATGAAAATTATATATAAATATATATATATATATATATATATCACATATACACACACACACAAACACACAGTACAGACCAAACGTTTCGACACACACCTTCTCATTCAAAGAGTTTTCTTTATTTTCATCAGGACAATAACCCCAAACACACCTCCAGGCTGTGTAAGGGCTATTTGACTCACACGGTACGATATAACGGGTGATATGTCGGCGGGGTTACATTGTTAGTGACGCACATCTGGCATAGTTTGATATATCGTAGTGTGTGACAGCTACGAGCGACGGTGAACGAGCAAAAATACTCACCTTATTGTTGCTCATTGACACGTCGCTCATTTTCAAAAAGTCGTTCCTCCTTCTGCGCGCTGGTTGTTCATCATTCCCGGGGCAGCACACATCGCTCTGTGTGACACCCCGGGAACGATGAACACAGCTTACCTGCGTCCTGCCGGCAATGCGGAAGGAAGAAGGTGGGCGGGATGTTTACGTCCCGCTCATCTCCGCCCCTCCGCTTCTATTGGCCGGCCACTGTGTGACGTCGCTGTGACGCTGAACGTCCCTCCTCCTTCAGGAAGTGGATGTTCGCCGCCCACAGCGACGTCGCTCAGCAGGTAAGTACGTGTGACGGGGGTAAACGACTTTGTGCGCCACGGGCAACTAATTACCCCTGACGCACAAACGACGGGGGCGGGTACGATCGCTCGTGCGATCGCACGATAGATCGTACCGTGTGACGCTGGCATTAGAAGGAGAGTGATGGGGTGCTACGCCAGATGACCTGGCTTCCACAGTCACCAGACCTGAACCCAATCGAGATGGTTTGGGGTGAGCTGGACCGCAGAGTAAAGGCAAAAGGGCCATCAAGTGCGAAGCATCTCTAGGAACTCCTTCAAGACTGTTGGAAAACCATTTCCGTTGACTACCTCTTGAAGCTCATCAAGAGAATGCCAAGAGCATGCAAAGCAGTAATCAAAGCAAAAGGTGGCTACTTTGAAGAACCTAGAATATAAGACATATTTTTAGTTGTTTCACACTTTTTTGTTAAGTATTTCATTCCAGACATGTTAATTCATAGAATCTACAATTTTCAGAGTCATGAAAATAAAGAAAACTCTTTGAATGAGAAGTCCAAACTTTTGGTCTGTACTGTATATATATATATATATATATATATATATATATAAAATCATGCAATGCTCGTTATTTTACATCATGTCATTATAAAACTGAAACATTGTTTGTCATTTCTGTGACTTCATGTCTGACTGTATTGTCTTCCCCAAGCCCCTAACAACATGTGCCAGAAAAACCTGCAGGAAAGCTAGCACAGGAATCAGGTTCACCAGGAAAGTCTAGCTGAGATAAGAAAAAAAAGTATCAAAAATGTTAACAAGACATTCCTTCTGAAAATAGATAGCAATATTTGTTTAGCTACTGTTTACATTAGCAATTCTGACTGCCTGCGAGCTCTCTCCAGAGGGAAAATGTACTGCAATACTTAAAGGAACAGTTAATACAGGCGTAGAGGGATCCGAGCACAGATAAGTGATAACATACCATTTACAAATTACTTAGTGTCAATTACAGAGAGAAATGATTTGTGAAAATCGAGATAAAATGTACCACAAGCACTTGGGTAAAATAGAGAGGAGGAAAAGGCTTTAAAATGAAATAGGATGATCAGCGGAGACAATCTGAACTGCTGTGATAAACTGCTTGTGCCTAATGGGCATGCTTACATAGTGATGGAGACTCGCAGGTGGGAATTTTAAAGGTGGAGAGTTAGGCTATGTGTCCACGGTAGAATGTACCTGCGGACTTTTCTGCCTGAAAATCCGCGACTTTCGCGGCAAATCCGCACCCGCGGATTTGCCGCGGATTTACCGCGGATTTGCCGCGGATTTTGATGCGGATTTTTTTATTTTTTTTTTACCCCATTCTATACCCAAAATCCGCACCAAATCTGCAACAAACAATTGACATGCTGCAGATTTTTCCGGATCAAAATCCGCGGCAAATCCGCAGCGGAAAAATCCGCAGCATGGACACAGCATTTCCAAAATGCCATTGAAATGGCTTGGAAGTGCCGCTGCTGCAGATTTTCGGGAAATCCGCGGCAAATCCGCGGCAAAATCCGCGGTAAATCCGCAGCGTGGGCACATAGCTGAGGCCTCCTGGAATTGGGCCTGAAAAGTGGAATTGGGCCTGAAAAGTGAAATCAGGATCCTGCAAACTACAGATAACCACAATGCCCACATGTATTACTTTGTCGCACCGCACAAAAATGAAGGAACTTACCTGGAACAATAGACACTGTTCATCTCTTTTTAATAAAGAACCTTTCACCAAAGTTTGTGTGTCAGTAATAGTGATGGGCAGACCCGAGCTGTAAAAGTTCGGATTTACGCGGTTTCAAACGCATCCGAGTGCCACACCCGGGCCCAGAACTCTCGGGGAATTCTGGCTAATGATCCGGGTCCGGCAACTTGGGAAATAAAAAAAAGGAAAAATAAAGAAAATAAGAATAAAACAAGAGCTTCATACTTACCGAGTCTCTGGCATGGCTGTAACTGCTCCCGCGGTCGCTCATTCTTCTTCCGGGGCCGCTGATTATTGATCCATTCCCCTATCCCTTCTATCACCATTTTTAAGCACTAGATTCTGGTCCCCATAGACTTATCTGGGGACTGGCGTCTGGCCAGATATCTGGGATCAATTCCAGGCCAGGACTAGATTTTTAAAAAAATTCAGTTAGATCCGCCGATACCGGTTATCTGCGAGTCCACCTATCCACTTGTTACCACTCTGCAGTGAGATCAGGGCTGTCATTATATCATTATGTCTTACACCCAAATTACCTACCTGTTTTAGACTACTCATATGAGATGTAATGACACCATGCTCTGATCTAGAGTACAAGTTGAGCACAACAGACATGAGTGTGGTTACTGACACTTTGCGCTCTAAGCACCAGAAGAGGGGTTTCTTTTAGCCTCTCCTTTGCAATGAAAATATTTGATAACTAAAGAGTTAATTTTCATTATCCCCTTCAGCCCCGGGGCACTTTCTGTTTTTGCGTTTTTGTTTTTTGCTCCCTTTCTTCCAAGAGCCGTAACTTTTTTATTTTTCCGTAAATCTTGCCATATGAGGGCTTGTTTTTTGCGGGACAAGTTGTACTTTTAAATGAAACCATAAGTTTTACCATATGGTATACTGGAAAACAGCAAAAAAATTCCAAGTGTGGAAAAACTGCAAAAAAAGTGTGATGGCACAATAGTTTTTGGGATGTTTTATTCACTATATGGTAAAACTGATGTGTGGGTATGATGCCTGAGGTCGGTGCAAGTTTGTAGACACCAAACATGTATAGGTTTACTTGTATCTAAGGGGTTAAAAAAAAGTCACAAGCTTGTCCAATAAAAGTGGCGTACGTTTTGTGCCATTTTCCGAAACCCGTAGAGTTCTCAATTTTTGGGATCTATGGCTCAGTGATGGCTTATTTTTTGCGTCTCGAGCTGACATTTCTAATGGTACCATTTTTTCGCAGATGCTACATTTTGATCGCCTGTTATTGCATTTTGCGTAAAACTTGCGGCGACCAAAAAACGTAATTTTGGCGTTTGGAATTTTTTTGCCACTACGCCGTTTACAAATCAGATTAATTGATTTTATATTTTGATAGATCGGGCATTTCTGAATGCGGCAATACCAAATATGTGTATATTTATTTATTTTTTAACCCTTTAATTTTCAGTGGGGGGGAAAGGGGGGTGATTTGAACTTTTAGGTTCTTTTTATTTTTTTTATTTTTTAAAACTTTTTTTTACTTTTTTATTTCTATGTTACTAGTCCCCCTAGGGGGCTATAGCGATCAGCAATCCGATCGCTCTTATCTATCTGCTAATCACAGCTATACAGCTGTAAACAGCAGATACAGTCACTTCCTGTTTCCCTCTGCTCCAGGCTGAGGGAAAACAAAAGTGAAACATCATAGCTGCAGGCATCATCACATGACCCTGTGCTACAATGGTAACCACCAAAAGTCACGTGATCACTCACGTGACTTCCGGTGGGGGCGGTGGTAAGTGAAAATCTTCACCGCGCGTATATACATCTCCCTGCCAGACTTTGGCAGCGAGATGTAAGGGGTTAATGTTACGGGTGGAATGCGATTCCATTCGTAACATGTAGGCACACATGTCAGCTGTTGAAAACAGCTGATATGTGTGCCGATCCACGCCGCCTGCCCGCGGCAGGGGGCGGGGCTTAATGGGACACGCTCCATGACGGATATATCCTCCATGGTCGTGAAGGGGTTAAGTCCAAGATGGGTTTTTTTTCAGATTGTTTTCACTAGGGTCATGATGCTGACTAATCATAAGCAGGCAGCAACATTCAAAAGAAAGAACACTCTCCCATCACAGCTTACAGCAGATTTCTGTGTGTGAGATGTAATGATACAGCTCTGATCTCCTGGTCTAACCTCCTACATGAGTTGGTGTGTGGGGAGGGGCAGCACAGTTGAGTTTAGCTGAGTCACATTACAAATCCTTCTATCAGCTCACCTCTCACACCACTGTCACCTCTGCTGTACTTCTCCTGCACAAACACTTTTTTTCTTACACTCTGCAGTCAATAATTCATCCTGAATCCAGTTCAATGTTAAAAATTTGGCAAAAAGTCCTCTTTTAAGTGTATCTTAAATACACTACTGAGCGTATCTAATACAAGTTTATGGAGAAAAATGCACCACAAATCAGTTTACACAGCGTAATAAAGAAACACAGCGGGCAGGAGATTGCGATAAATCTCACTTTGCTGGAACTGTAAGATCCTGTGTTTTGACACCGCAAAAATATGCAGCATCAAAAAGTCACTAAAAACTCATTGTGGAAATGTAACCTTAAATACTGTACAATTCAGATTTATTTTTTATGACTGGGGTAAAGGCTTTTAATAGTGGTGATCCTGTGATGGGCCACATTGTCCTACATCTGAGGACTTTTCCCACACTCTTGAACTTTCCCAGCTAAGCATTCCAAAAAGTTCCAAAACGTTTCAAACACATCAGGTTCAGGATATCTCAGAGACTGGTGTCACTTTCTTGTGCCCTGTTTATATTGAGCAGTTGATGATATTTCTATTTTCCAGTAATTCAGAACGAAAAAGCACAACATGGAACATAAGCTACAAGTACAAGAACTGCACAGGCTGATCTGATATATTATACTCTCCCGTGTGGGGCATGACATAATTATTGAAGATTATGAACAATGTCATTTTGCTCTAAATCTGTCCAGTTCTATTTTGGGCTGGGAGTGATATATCTCTCTGTACCCTTTTTTGCAATATGTCACAGTAGGTCATAACCACATTACTCATGAAGTCCTCTTAAAGACTAGACCACTCCTTGAAACAAGGGTCTCTTGTGTTCATTGAATAATAGTGGTTAAGACAGATGTTCTTTTTAGTCCTCATGTTTTATTGATACCTTCTCTCCACAGACATGATATTGGCTTATTGGAACAATTCTTGTTCTCTTTTTATATTCCTCATCTGCACTACTATGGCTAAAGTTCCTAACTGGACTCACAAAGTACATTAAACAGGGAAATTCTGGGCACTAGCATAACAAAGACTATTGACTTAGTATAGCATAAATCTATATTTTGTTACCATAAGTAAATAATAAGTACCATGATTACAGCAAGACCAGCCATTGTTAGAGATAATGATCATGCACGTGCGTGACCTGAACATGCATCTCGGGGTCACACATCTTAATATTAATTATTCCTATCTCAAAGATCCTATCCCAATATGTAGAAGGTGGAATAATAAGAATAATAATATTAGGAAATACCTTCAATTAGAAATGTAGAATAGTTTTCCTGATTAGCTATGTCACTTACCTAATATGCTGGGTATTGCAGTAGCTTAGGTATCCATGATTACAACCACTCATATAGTGATAATTGGATGGTAGTCGTAACCATGGATACCTACGCTGCAATGCCCTGCACATGAGGTAAGTGACATAGATAATTAGGAAAACTATACTACATTTCTAATTAGAGGTATTTGCTAATATTATTTTTATCAAATCTACTGCAAATTGGCATAAGATCCTGGAGATGGGGATACCCCTTTAACCCACTCACGACCAAGGAGTTACTGGCACATCCTTGGTCATGTCTGTCCCATTAACGAGCCAAGCCCGATATCATCCCCGCACATCTGTTGTTTTGATCAGAAGACATGTGAGGCCAACAGGCGTAAGTGTATCGTAGATCCTCCAACACCTTTTAACCCCTTAAGCGGGGTTTACAAGCTGCAACATCGCTAGCATCGGCTAGCGATGTCGAGCGCGATAGCACCCACCTCTGTCGTACGTACGATATTGTGTGATCGCTGCCATAGCAAACATTATCGCTACGGCAGTGTCGCGGGCGGAGGAGGGGACGCTGCGCTCACCCATTGCTCGGGTCCGGCTACTGCTGCTGCTGCTGCTCGGTGGTGGCTCAAGCGGTGGGCCGGATCCCGGGGACTCGAGCGGCGTTCCTCGCCCGTGAGTGAAAGGGGGTGGTGTGTGGTTTTGGGGATATTGTCCGTGACGCCACCCACGGTTGTGGTGAAGTTGTGACACCACCGCTGCTCTGGACGGGAATCCCGGGAGCGATGACAGGGAGCAGCTTGGATGTTGGTTCTCCCCTCCGTGGGTAGGGGGTTGGTTGTCCCGGGGCCCCGGTGAGGGTTTGGGGATTGACAGGCGGGTTACGGGGCCTGGTGAGGTGCAGGGTCGCGGGGGCAGCGCTGTGCCACACAGCACGGTGGTAGTCACTCAGCCAGTAATTCACACGGAGTCTCTGGTCAAACAAATGGCTGGATGGACGGGTCCCACAGGCGGCTGCAGTTGTTCTCCTCCCGGTAGGTTGATGGTGACTGCCTTTCCCTGCACCTGTGTTGTGTTTACGGTTCCAATGGCTTCCCACCAGTAACCCGCTCCCCAGCTTGGATGGATGCTGAGGGAGCCCCTTTTGCCCGCAGGCTCTGGCCCTGGGAACTGTAGCCTTGGTGGTGACTGTGTTTCCCTTTACGGTGTGAGCTGTTGCCTTCAATCAGGTCTTGACTGCTGGGAAGCCCCGGAGGTTCCCTTCGCTAACGGATTTGACCGGTTTTACGGCGACTCCTAGCCTGGTCGGGGTCCGCAGGCCCTGCCGAATGGTGCTGGCTTCTCTTCACTCCCCGATCCGGTACCAGCGGGCCACCGCCCGTTCTCGGTCCGTACGGTTCACTCCAATCAGCCTCTCCTGCAGACGGTCACCACCGTCTGCCAACCTTGCTGTATGTGCCCGGGCCACGCACCCGGACATGGTCAGTCTCCTCTACTACCACTTCACTCTCTCTAACTCATCTGACTCCTTTTCCCGCCTCCAGGACTGTGAACTCATCGGTGGACGGGACCAACCGCCTGGCCCACCCCCTGGTGTGGACATCAGCCCCTGGAGGAAGGTAACAATGATTTGTGTTTGACCTAGATGTGCCTAGCCGGGGTGTGGGGTGTGTTGGTGTAGTACCTGTGACGACCTGGCTTGTCCAGGGCGCCACAGCAGCGTCACATGCACATACTTGCTCTGCGAAGTCGCTCTGGCCGGCGAACCGCCTCCTTTGTAAGGGGGCGGTACATTCGGCGTCACAGCGACGTCACACGGCAGGCGTCCAATACAAGTTGGGGCAGAGTTGAGTGGGACGTATCATCCCGCCCACCTCCTTCCTTCCGCATTGCCGGTGGAGGCAGGTAAGGAGATGTTCCTCGCTCCTGCGGTGTCACACACAGCGATGTGTGCTGCCGCAGGAACGAGGAATAACATCGCTAATAAGCATTAAACGATTTTTTGTTTCAGGACGATTTTGACCGCTTTTTGCGATCGTTTAAGGTCACTCAAAAGTGTCACACGCTGCGATCTCGTTAATGACGCCGGATGTGCGTCACAAACACCGTGACCCCGACGATAATTCATTAAACGATATCGTAGCGTGTAAACCCCGCTTTAGATCACACTGTCAATCTCTGACAGCGCGATCTAATGTGCTCTAGTGGGGATCACGCCGTTCCCCGCCACCATCGGCAGCCCAAGCACTCACGGGGCGCCAGTGGGTTTTCATGGCACCACGGAATCAGATGACCACCCCTGTTGCTGTCATAACTTAATTTGTGTGAATGCCGGCAGAGCACCGGCACTCACAGGAACACAGCATTTCTGCTGATCAGAGCACTCTGATGTGTAGAAGCGATCGTTCAGTGTAATCATAAATTCCCCTAGGTGGACTAGTAAATTCAGTAAAAAAAAAAGTAAAAAAAAAAGAATTTTTAAAAAAAATATAAAAAACCCCTAAAAGTTCAAATCATCCCTGTTTTGCCCCCATTTAAAATAAAAATGAAATAATATACAGATACTTGGTATTGCCACGTTCATAAATTCCCAATCAAAATATAAAATCAATGAATCTGATCTCAAATGCCAAAATTACGTTGTTTTGGTTACCACAACATTGCATTAAAATGCAATAACAGGTGATTAAAACATTGCATCTATCCAAAAATGGCTATTTAAAAATAACATCTCAAGAGGCAAAACATAAGCTGTCATTGAGTCCTAGATCCCGAAAAATGAGAACACTACTGGTCTTGGAAAATGGCGACAAAAGTGCAATTCTTTTTTTTTTTACAAACTTCTGAAATTTTTTTCACCACTTAGATAAAAGTAAAACTACACATCTTTGGTATCTACGAACTTGTACTGTCCTGGGAAATCATAATTCCAGGTCAGTTTTACAATATAGTGAATGATGGTAAATAAAAAAAAAATCAATTGTGCAATTGCACAGTTTTTGCACTTGCACTGCACTTGGAATTTGTATCCCGTTTTCCAGTGCAATATGGGGTAGAATGAATGGTGTCGTACAAAAGTATACAACTCGTCCTGCAAAAAAATAGCTTTCATATGGCTATATTGACGGAAAAATAAAGTTATGGCTCTTGGAAGAAGGGGAGGAAAAAACTAAATCAAAAAATGGAAAATCGCCCTGGGGTGAAGGGGTTAAGTACTCATTTGGCCAGCAGCTATCTTATGTGCATAGCCAGCTAAGGAATTGTGCTGGTTCTTCTACTATTGGACTTATCCTCTCTGCTAAATATATTATTTCCAGGCTGAGCTTTAAAGAGGATATATAGTCTAATAATAAATCTATCAGTTCAGCACAGAATCTCAGCTGCAGGTTACAAAAAGAAGCGGTGAAGGTACAAATCCCTGGCAGATCAGAAAGCATGGTGGGGAACATACATGAAGACAAGATGATAAATGAACAGATGCAGCTGGCTTAGAGGTTTCCTGGTTCCTCTGAAGAAGTAATGACAGAGGGAACTTGAAAATTTAGTAGAGCGGCCGTAATTCAGGTTAGTTCAAATTTTTTGGTTGTGAAGAGCCAATAAAAATCAGGTCAGACTTGCAATAATCAACAGAAATTGGGTAAAATAAGTCACCAGGAGATTAGGAAAAAAACAAAATATAAGTCATATAGAAGTGTTTGTTTACTATAAATCATACTAACGATGGTCATATGCATTAGATAGACGTTCATAGACAGTTTAAGGATACCATTGTCTGGGAACAATTGTTACGAAGATGCAACCATAGACATTTTACTCCATATTGGCAATTAATGACATTCAAACTAGCCATGTATGCTCAATCATACAGCCGGTCATCAAATTATTTGGGAATATTCTTTCAAAGGTCTGCATGAAAGATTTTTCCTTCAAGAGTTGGAGCAAAAGTATAAAGTTGGCCGAGTTCATTTCAGATGATTGTAGACTGTGATTTCATCAAACACATTCATCATGGATGAAATCATTTATATTCATCAACTTTGGCTCTTATTATAAAAAGTGATTGTGGCGCCCCTGAGGCTTCAGGTGCCACAGGGTACTGCACCTCCTTTAGGGTGTGGTACTTATCCCGGGTCTAAGGAAGGTCGGTACCGGTTTTACCAACACACACATACAAATTACAGTGGGTTGCCCTCCTCAATGAAGCCTGGGCCAGGGTCGAGTCACAGAAAGGGGTCACCACAGCAGTTGGGTTGACAGGACGCCAACACACTAAGTGGCTCCCGATCTACTGGAATCTTGACTCATGGTCAGGGAGGAGCAACCACCAGGGGGAGTGAGAAGCACACAGGGGAAGAAGCAGGTTGACCTAGGGAGAGTAGTGAACCAGCCGGTGGCAGCAAAGTCTGCTTCCACAGGACCGGCGATGTCGGGGTACAGAACCCTACGGCAGGCATACTTCAAGTTGTCTACCAACTCTGCAAGGGTTGCGGCAACAGGCTAGAAAAGTCACCGGACCTGTCCCACTATTCCTGTAGCCAAATAGCATATAGGATCCGGGGCTCAGCTCTTCGACTGGCCCCACGGCGGAACCGCGCTATCAGCATACAGGACGGGACACTTAACTGACACCGGGCTTTCCAAGTGCTTCATGCCACAGGGATCCGATACTTAGCGCATCAAAGGAGGAAGGACCCGTAGGCTGACACACCAGTCCTGACCTTTCAGAGATTCAGGATTGGCTGGAGCCCATCGTGGCGGAGATCGGTACTCTGGAGCAGCACTTGAACTACCAGTAAGTAAAAGACCTGGAACCGCAGCCCCTGTCTCTGCCTCCTCTTTGCCAGCGCCATCGCCCAGCGCTGCAGCGCCAACGGGGACTACCACCACCCCTGTCCTTTCTCCGTCATCCTCCCCGGGGTAATCCCGCTCCACCTCTGGGGAGCCACACCATCCTGGCACCTTCACCATCAGCCCCGGAGAGCAGCACCCACAGTGGCGTCCCATCTCTGGCTGAGGACCACAGGTGGCGTCATGATCTAAAAAGATTTTCCTCACTGTCACTACCCCAATCCTCCATCCTTGCTCCTGTCCACCGCCTTCTCGCCCTCCTGTATGCCTCAAGGTCACGAAACTGGGCCAGGCCAGCCCATGACGACGCAGAGGATCTGCAACCCTCGGCCCGGCGACGAGTCGGTTAAAAACCCCTCGACTCCAGGGTGGGACATGATTACACAGTAATTTTCTTATCTACTTCTCCTGTCTATCTGAATTTCTGAAGAAAGGACAATATGCACTTATTTATTGTTATGCAGTTGATCTAACCAAACCCTTAGGCTGGTCATACACATGAGATGGCTGTCTATCGAACAAACATTCAACTGACAGGTATAGCTCCTGGCATTCATGTGTTTTTACTGGGGTAAGAGGCAAAAATCATTGGATGACATCTCTGGCTGTGGATTATCTCCTTTGAAAAGAGAAGGATTTTGTGCTAAAATTCTAATAGTCCGAAAATGTTTTCCTTCGACGTCATCTGTTGAGAGAGTTGGGAGGTCTCTGTGCCTATCAGATCATCAGACGGTCTTGCCCAAATTAACAGGTTAGGCTGATTTTCATCTCATATGTATGGGGGTCTTTAGCAGTTCTCTATAAAATGTAAATAGTATTCATAGATAGTACTATGTGAGGATTGATCATGCCACTAATTTCTGTAACTAAAGTGGTGAGGCAGGGATCCTATGGCTTACTTCTCTACACAGGATTGGACACCAATCACTGGACTTAATGGTATTTTGTGTCTTATATACTACATTGGCATGCATGCTGAGAGATGAGTGAATATATATAGAAGTGTCTAGTTGCCATTTTGCTAAACCATAAAGGGCCATCAAAAGGTTACAAAATTGAAAAATTAAAATACTTACACTCACCTTACCGCTCACATCTCTTCCAGCCCCTCAGCTCCTTATCTTCACCCGTCCACTACTTATTGCTTCTGAAAGCAATGAATCCCAAAGCCTGGACTAGGTCTTCTGGCACGGATGAGGCCCAGGACTGTTCTGTGCATCCATGCGCAAGGTTACAGCACATGTCTTGACATCATTAGATAGTGATTTTTCACTCCCTTTTGTGCGCAGAACCCTCCAGACTCATATCACGTCAAACGTCCCACCCTAGCATGAAGGCCAGAGGATTCAACTCTCATGATGGTGATAAGGAGATGTGACGAGGACAGAACTAGTGACGCTCAGGAGCAGAGGGATCAGAGAGTTGAGCAGTAAGGTGAGAGTGTTTTTTTCTTTTTGCAGCTTGCAACTCTCCATAATAAAGGACATTCAATTTGTTGAGTATAACTTCTCTGCAAATTAAATTTCTCAGGAAAATCCGCAAGAGCAGGCAAATATGAATTTTGCCTGATTCACTCATTTCTACTGCTGAGCCTTTATCACTTATAGATGAATGGGTTATTAAGGGTTAAAAGATAGGGTCTGATTTTTTCAAAAACAGCACCATATTTTTCTATGGACTTTATTAGATAATGCACCTATTGCACATGCACAACCTGCCTCCTCCCTACATCTGTGACCTAGTCTCCTGGTACCTACCTGCACGCAACCTCAGATCCTCACAAAATCTCCTTCTCTGCTCCTCTCTTATCTCCTCTTCCCGCAATCGCGTACAAGATTTCTCCCGTGCATCCCCCATACTCTTGAATGCTGCACCTCAGCACATCAGACTCCCACCTACCGTGGAAAGCTTCAAGAGGAACCTCAAGACCCACCTCTTCCACCAAGCCTACAACCTACAATAACCCTCAGTCCAGTACACCCCTGCACAACCAGCTCTGTCCACACCGATTGTACCCTCACCCATTCCCTGTAGACTGTGAGCCCTCGCGGGCACGGTCCTCTCTCCTCCTATACCAGTCTGTTTTGTACTGTTAATGATTGTTGTACGTATACCCTCTTTCACTTGTAAAGCGCCATGGAATAAATGGCGCTATAATAATAAATAATAATAATAATTTATTTAAATAAGTAAAATCTGCAATACCAGATACTGCCAATGGAAAGAAAACAATTTTTATATAAAAGATACCCCTTTTTTCCTAATATTAGAGCGCACATCAATTAGGTATTTTGTCAACATGAAGAATAAACCAACATGTTGCAAATCCTCCCATCACAAAGTTAGAGGACAATACAAGTGAGAGGTCCCACAATAAAGGCACCGCAAACTGGCATGGAAGAAATAAAACCTCAGATGACATCCTATAAACTCTTAGCCTCATTACATTGATTCCCTTTCATACTTAAATGATTATCCGTCTGCAGGTCAGATGCTGAGTACAAGGTTTATGAAATATTCATATCACCAATGTTGCTGGAAGTTTTGTGGTCTGTTTGAAAAGTTCCAGTTGAAGAATTTATTTCTCACTCCAGTAATTATAGTAAAAAATAAAGGTCACCTAAACAGGAATTGTTCTTTCTGTTATACTTAAACTTTTACAAATAAATGTTTTAAGCCTTTTAGGAGCTAGATTTTTTTTATATTGTTTTGAATACAGAAATGTACACAAAGATACAGAAGATATGCTGAACTCTAATCTACAGGGTGGGCCATTTATATGGATACACCTAAATAAAATGGGAATGGTTGGTGATATCAACTATCTGTTTGTGGTGACTATTGGCGGCTATTTTGAAGTCGGCCATTTTGGATCCAACTTTATTTTTTCCAATGGGAAGAGGGTCATGTAACAAAGTGACATCAGATATATTGAGAATTTCACAAGAAAAACAATGGTGTGGTTGGCTTTAACATAACTTTATTCGTTCATTAGTTATGTACAATTTTATGACCACTTATAAAATGTGTTCAAGGTGCTGCCCATTGTGTTGGATTGGCAATGCAACCCTCTTCTCCGACTCTTGACACACTGATAGCAACACCACAGAAGAAATTCTAGCACAGGCTTCCAGGGTCCGTTCTTTATGCACTGAAGATGGCATGTTCCCTGAGTTTTTCCAGTAAGATGGTGCACCACCACATTATGTCAGGTCCGAGCATTCCTACATGAACAGTGTCCTGGAAAGTGGATTGGTCATCGTGGGCCAGTTGTATGGCCACCAAGGTCTCCTGATCTGACTCCCTTAGACATTTATCTTTGGGGTCATCTGAAGGCAATTGTCTATTCTGTGAAGATACAAGATGTGAAGCATCTGAAAGAACGTATACTGGAAGCCTGTGCTAACATTTCTTCTTCGGTGTTGCTATCAGTGTGTCAAGAATGGGAGAAGTGGGTTGCATTAACAATCCAACACAATGGGCAGCACTTTGAACACATTTTATAAGTGGTCATAAAATTGTAAATAACTAATTAATGAAAAAAGATACATTAAAACCAAGCACACCATTGTTTTTACACTATTGTTGTTCTTGTGAAATTCTCAATAAGTTTGATGTGTTACATGACCCTCTTCCCATTGGAAAAAATAAAGTTGGATCCAAAATGGCCAACTTCAAAATGGCCGCCATGGTCACCACCCATCTTGAAAAGTTTCCACCCTCCCATATACTAATGAGCCACAAACAGGAAGTTGATATCACCAACCATTCCTATTTTATTTAGGTGTATCCATATAAATAGCCCACCCTGTACTGATATTAACAAGGGAATAAACCAATATATTGACTTGTATGGACCAAAGTTGCATGGAGCTGTGAGTTGTGGATGGGAAATGTGTGGCCACCTCCAGCTTTCCATTAATGAGACACAATACCTAATTAATTTGAAGGCATGATGTATTATACAGTTTGTTATCTTGAGATTCTGCTACTTTGCGGTTTCAACCAAGACCAGAACTAAGAAACTATAAATATTCAAAAAATCAGTGGTTTGGCTACCCTTATATTTTATGCCAGTCCTCAGCCTCCTGCATTTTATATCACACATTTTACTAGTATGTTACTGTAAAGAGAACATCTACTTTTAGAGCTGCCATAAGCTCATTCTGGGCCAAATAATGGTTGACCTTGAGGACCACACCAGATGTTCAGTATTGTATATTTCATTATCTTTAGATCAATGCTCAACTCAATGACGTCACCGGGAGTGGATTATAAAGCTTCGTTCTCTGAATGAGACTCCATAGGTTGAAGTACTGATTCGGCTGACATTTTGGGACCAGTACACTATGGATTACGTTGGAGCTTCGTGCATTTTTTTTAAATAATAAATCGGTGAATGAGGGATAATGTTGGGGAGTCTTTATTCAAATAAACTATTTTTTCTGTGTGTGTTTTTTCACTTTACATTTACTGAGTTAATAATGGGGGTGTCTGATAGACACATCTCCATTACAAACTCCTGAGCTTGATGCCACCTTACATAAATGCATAAACATTGCCTTTTTTCCAATGTACCAGGGCATTCGAGAAGAACCGGGGTGAAGCGCCAGAATTGGTGCCTCTAATGTGATGCGTCAAGTCTAAGGTGGCTGGGAAGGTCCATGGTTTTGGGCCCTTCCTAAATATCAGCCCAGAATTGGTGCATCCATTAGTTGGGCCAATTCTGGCGCTTCTCCTTGGCTATACAGCATGGGAGGTATAGAGCTAGCCAACAGCATGTGTGAAAAAGACTTAAGCAGGCTATACATGCTACGATATTTCTTGCAATTGCTAGCGATATCGTACGCAACAGCACCCACCCCCGTCGCGCATGCGATATCGTGTGACCGCTGCAACAGCGAACATTATCGCTACGGCAGCGTCACACGCACTTACCTGGTCAGTGGCGTCGCTGTGACGGCCAAACAATCCCTCCCTCAAGGGAGAGGCGTGTTCGGCGTCACAGCGACGTCACCACGACGTCACTAAGCAGCCGGCCAATCAAAGCGGAGGGGCGGAGATGAGCGGGACGAACATCCCGCCCACCTCCTTCCTTCCTCATTGTGGGCGGGACGCAGGTAAGGTGAGGTTCCTCGCTCCTGCGGTGTCACACACAGCGATGTGTGCTGCCGCAGGAACGAGGAACAACATCTATAAACAACCATTAACAATTTTTGGTTTTAGGACGACCTCTCCATGGTGAACGATTTTCACCACTTTGGAGGACATTTAAGGTCGCTGGTAAGTGTTACACGCTGCGATACCGTTAATGACGCTGGATGTGCGTCACTAACGATGTGACCCGGACGATAAAACATTAACGATATTGTAGCGTGTAAAGCCCCCTTTAGGGGTACATTGCACATTGCGACATCGTTACTGCGATGTCGTCGGGGTCAAATCGAAAGTAACGCACATCTGGCGCCAGTAACGACGTTGCAACGTGTAAAGCCTAGATGCACCGATAAACGATTGCAAAAGCATCGTAAATCAGTGATCTGTGCAGTGTCGGTCATTTTCATAATTTCACTGCAGCGACAGGTACGATGTTGTTCCTTGTTCCTGCGGCAGCACACATCGCTGTGTATGAAGCCGCAGGAGCGAGGAACAACTACTTACCTGTATCCCGCCTGCAATGAGGAAGGAAAAAGGTTGGCGGGATGTTTACGTCCAGCTCATCTCCGCCCCTCCGCTCCTATTGGCTGCCTGCCGTGTGACATCGCTGTGACGCCGCACTACCCGCTCCCTTATGAAGGAGGCGGGTCGCCGGCCAGAGCGACGTCGCAGGGCAGGAAAGTGTGTGTGAAGCTGCTGTAGCGATAATGTTCGCTACGGCAGCTATCACAAGATATCGCATGTGCGGGTACTATCGCGCTCGGCATCACTAGCATCGGCTAGCGATGTCACAGCGTGCAAAGTACCCCTTAGGTATACTAATAGATCACAGACTGAACATGAGTCAACAGTGTGATGCAGCAGCAAAAAAGGCAAAAACCATTTTAGGATGTATTAACACAAGCATTAATTCTAGATCATATGAAGTCATTATCCCCCTTTACTCCTTTTTGGTCAGACCTCATCTGGAATATTGTGTCCAGTTCTGGGCACCACATTTTAATAAAGACATCAAGAACCTGGAGCAAGTTCAAAGAAGAGTGACCTGAATGGTGACTGGTCTGCAAACCATGTCTTATGAGGAACGGTTACAGGATTTAGGACTGTTTAGCTTGCAAAAGAGAAGACTGAGAGGAGACTTAATAGCTGTCTACAAATATCTTTTAGGCTGTCACACTGTAGAGGGATCAGTTTTATTCTCATTTTCACAAGGAAAGACTAGAAGCAATAGGATGAAACTGATGGGGAAGAGACACAGATTAGATATTAGAAAAAACTTTTTAACACAAGAAGAAGTACGCCTACGTCTGAGTAAATTAAACATTGACAAATCCCCAGGGCCAGATGGCATTCATCCACGAATATTGAGGGAATTGAGCTCTGTAATTGACAGACCGCTGTATCTCATCTTTTTAGACTCGCTTGTAACAGGGTTGGTGCCTCAGGATTGGAGGATTGCTGATGTGGTACCGATATTTAAGAAAGGTAAGAGGGTAGATTCAGGCAACTATCGTCCAGTAAGCCTGACATCAGTAGTATGCAAAGTTTTTGAGGGCATTTTAAGGGATGACATGCAAAAATATGTTGCAGAAAATAATATAATAACTGACAGACACCATGGATTCATGAAAGATAAGTCGTGTCTAACAAACCTGTTGGGGTTCTATGAGGGGGTAAGTGCAAACCTGGATATTGGTAATGCAGCTGATGTGATTTATGTGGACTTTGCAAAGGCATTTGATACTGTACCACATAATAGCCTTATACTAAAGCTCCAAAAGCAAGGACTAGGGGAAACTATATGCAACTGGGTAAGGAATTGGCTAAAAGATAGGAAACAAAGAGTAGTCATAAAAGGTACATTCTCTAAATGGCCTATAGTCAGCAGTAAAAGTGAAGTCCAGCGGATCACAGGCAAATGGATTAAAACCTTTTCTTTATTTTCATCTCATTAAAAATGGACAGACAGCATCCACAAGGTACAGTTACCAATGCGTTTCGACATAACGCCGTGTCGTAAGTTCTTATTCATCCATGAATAAGAACTTACGACACGGCGTTGTCGAAACGTGTTGGATAACTGTACCTTGTGGATGCTGTCTGTCCATTTTTAATGATATGAAAATAAAGAAAAGGTTTTAATCCATTTGCCTGTGATCCGCTGGACTTCACTTCCTCTGAATTTGTTTCCCTGTGCCTGGGATTTCCGTGCAGGATCAGATGGTCCACTCTTTAGATTTACTCATCATATCGGTGAGCTGGAATACTTTTCTCTTGATAGTCAGCAGTGGGGTGCCGCAGGGATCTGTGCTAGGACCAATTTTTTTTAATCTCTTTATTAATGGCCTTGTGGATGGGATTGGTAGTAAAGTGTCAGTCTTTGCTGACGACACCACACTATGTAGGATATTAAAATCTGACCTTGATAGTACAATATTACAAAAAGATCTGGATAAGATGTCAGAATGGGCAGATACTTGGCAAATGAGATTTAATGTTGATAAATGTAACGTAATGCACCTAGGACGTAGTAATCCTATAACTGCATATACATTAAATGGAAGTAAACTCGGGACTACAGAACAGGAGAAGGACTTGGGTATTCTCATTACAAATAAGCTGAGCAGCAGCACTCAATGTCAGGCAGCAGCTGCTAAAGCAAACAAGATTCTAGGGTGTATAAAAAGAGAGATTAGATCCCGTGATCCCAACATATTGTTACCCCTCTATAAATCACTTGTAAGGCCACATCTGGAATATGGGATCCAGTTTTGGGCTCCACAATTTAAAAAGGACATTGAGAAGTTAGAGTCAGTTCAAAGGCGGCTAACTAGACTACTACAAGGAATGGAAGGCCTCCCATATGATGACAGGTTGGAAAAGTTAGATATGTTTAGCTTAGAAAAAAGACGTCTCAGAGGAGATCTCATTTGTATGTATAAATACATGTGTGGTCAATATAAAGGACTGGCACAGGACTTATTTCTTCCAAAGACAATACTAAGGACCAGGGGGCATACACTGCGAGTGGAAGAAAAGTGATTCCGACAGCTAAATAGGAAAGGGTTCTTTACAGTTAGAGCAGTCAGACTGTGGAATGCCCTATCACAAGAGGTAGTAATGGCAGATACTATAACAGCTTTTAAAAAAGGGCTGGATGATTTCCTCAGTACACAAAACATTGTTGGTTATAAATTACTTAGTGACCAAATGTAGAACTGGTGGAGGAAGGTTGAACTAGATGGACCTAGGTCTTTTTTCAACCTTAGTAACTATGTAACTATGTAACAGTGAGGGTGATCAACTAGTGGAACAGGCTGCCACAAGAGTTTGTGAGTTCTCCTTCAATGGAAGTCTTTAAAAAGAGGTTGGACGGACATCTGTCTGGGATGATTTAGTGAATCCTGCTTTGAGCAGGAGATTGGACTAGATGACCAGAGAGGTCCATTCCAACTCTACCATTCTATGATTCTATGATTCTATGATTCTTCCTGATTACCTTGGTGTGGTGGTAATCGTGGTAATATTTTGGGGAGTTGATGTCACTTGCCTAAATGGGGGTCCCTATTAAAATTATGGGCCTGCCTGATATTGGAGGAAATCAAGATTTATTGTAAATTAAGTGTAATTCCACAAATCATTATAAGCCTCTTTTCTTTTGATTAATAGGCAATACTGGGATGCTCTATTGCAAAGACAGGATGATGATTGGCATAGCCCCAAAACAAAATTAATACAATATGCTCTCTTAAAATAAAGATTTTGTACACTGCACACCTTGAAATAAATTATAAATTTAACATTACCCCCCCAAAAAAAATAAAATACAATTTATTATGCTTTTTGGCTGAAGGGATTCTCATAATTATGCATGACTCCAAACAGTACACCCCAAAATGAGCACAGAAAGGAGGAGAGGGTCCGTGCAGTGCTAGTGTACTGTGCCCGCCCACTGCTGACTGCTACTTAAAGGGTTACTCCCATCTCCAAGATCCTATCTCAATATGTAGTATGTGTAATATTAATAATATTAGCAAATACCTCCAATTAGAAATGTATAGTTCTTCTGACTCACTATGTCGCTCACCTCTTGTACAGGGCATTGAAGGACCTTAGGTATCCATGGTTACGACCAAGCATATAGTGGCAGTTAGTTAGCTATATGCTTGTGGTCGTAACTATGGATACCTAAGGTCTTGCAATGCCCTGTACATGAGGTGAGCGACATAGTGAATCAGAAGAGCTATACTACATTTCTAATTGGAGATACAGTATGTGCTAATATTATTATTAGATATACTACATATTGGGATAGGATCCTGGAGATGATTATGACCCTTTAAGTGCTGAATATTCCATGGGCTGCTCAGTGGTGGATAATCTGGCTCCCTGCTAGTGAGATAATATTACAATTATTTTAAATGTCCATCCATACGGTGCCATATGTCAGGGTGTCCATTTACTCCAATGGGTTCATTGCCTTTGTACAGTTGTGATGACACTATATTTCTGGCCTTTGTGTGATAAATTTCCCAGAATGTATATGGTAAATGGACGACGGATGCCATATATATTTTTTACTGTGCACTGTTGTATGATATTGCATAGTCTACTGTAGTATCTCATATTCGGTTTTCAGCAGTATCCTTAGGAATACCACCAGATGGAGACCAGAAGAATGCTTTTCCAGCTTCTGTCTAACTAACAGACCCATATGAATATTTTTAGTGTATACATTGGGAGCTTATCTGGTTTCCATGCTAAACATAGGTCACAAATGCTATTTGCAGCCGTCCAGTATTATCAGTAAACAAGTCCCTAGAGAATGTTTTCTCTATTCCTGAGCCATACATAACTGCTCCGGGGCACATGTAGAATTACATCTAACAGTTAGGTGAAGAGTCATACATTCACATCTTACATGCGGCAGAATAGGAGCAGCCCATACAGGGTGGCACCCCACTTCTGCTCAAAGAGGACGTTCCTAAATGGTGGACCACCCATAGGAAGCTCATAGTTCCCAATACTACATTGATTTATTATAAAGGGAATCTGTCACAAGGCTTTTGCTTTCTCATCTGAGAGCAGCATATTGTAGGGATAGAGACCCTGATTATAGTGATGTGTCACTTAATGGGCTACTTGCTGCAGTAAGCTGCCAAGATGCCATTTGCCACCAGTTTGGCCATATTTCAGAGCTGCAACTGGAGTATCAAAAAGCACAAGGTGTGCCATAATCATGGACATGGCCAAGGTAAGGAAGGCTGAAAAATGACCACCTTTGAACAAGAAACATAATTAAAACGTCAAGACTGGGCCAGGAAATATCTTAAGACTGATTTTTCAAAGGTTTTATGGACTGATGAAATGAGAGTGACTCTTGATGGGCCAGATGGATGGGCCAGAGGCTGGATCAGTAAAGGGCAGAGAGCACCACTCCGACTCAGACGCCAGTAAGGTGGAGTTGGGGTACTGGTATGGGCTGGTATCATCAAAGATGAACTTGTGGGACCTTTTCGGGTTGAGGATGGAGTGAAGCTCAGCTCCCAGACCTATTGCCAGTTTCTATAAGACAACTACTTAAAGCAGTGGTACAGGAAGAAGTCGGTATCGTTCAAGAAAAACATGATTTTCTTGCAGGACAATGCTCCATCACATGCATCCAATTACTCCACAGCGTGGCTGGCCAGTAAAGGTCTAAAAGATGAAAAAATAATGACATGGCCCCTTTGTTCACCTGATCTGAACCCCATAGAGAACCTGTGGTCCCTCATAAAATGTAAGATCTACAGGTAGGGAAACCAGTACACCTCTCGGAACAGTGTCTGGGAGGCTGTGGTGGCTGCTGCACGCAATGTTGATCGTAAACAGATCAAGCAACTGACAGAATCTATGGATGGTAGGCTGTTGAGTGTCATCATAAAGAAAGGTGGCTATATTGGTCACTAAGTTTTTGGGGTCTTGTTTTTGCATGTCAGAAATGTTTATTTCTAAATTTTGTGCAGTTATAATTGGTTTACCTGGGGAAAATAAACAAGTGAGATGGGAATATATTTGGTTTTTATTAAGTTGCCTAAAGGCCGCTTTACACGCTGCGATATCGTTACCGAGATCGCTAGCATGCATACCCGCCCCCATCGGTTGTGCGACACGGGCATATCGCTGCCCGTGGCGCACAACATCGCACGGACCCATCACACTACTTACCTTCCGAGCGACGTTGCTGTGACCGGCGAATCGCCTCCATTCTAAGGGGGGCGGTTCGTTCGGCGTCACAGCGAGGTCACTAAGCGGCCGCCCAATCAAAGCGGAGGAGCGCAGATGAGCGGGACGAATATCCCTCCCACCTTCTTCCTTTCTCATTGCGGGCGGGACGCAGGTAAGGAGAGGTTCCTCCTTCCTCGTTCCTGCAGTGTCACACGTAGCGATGTGTGCTGCCGCAGGAACGACGAACTACATCGTTACTGCAGCAGCAACGATAATTGAGCTTAGGGTAGCATGTCACTGATTAGCAATTTTGAACATTTTTGCAACGATTCAAAATTGATAATAGGTGTCACACGCAACGACATCGCTAACGTGGCTGAATGTGCGTCACAAAATCCGTGACCCCAACGAGATCGCTTTAGCGATGTCGTAGCGTGTAAAGCGGCCTTAATAATTCTGCACAGTAATAGTCACCTGCACAAACAGATATCCTCCTAAGATAGCCAAATCTAAAAAAAAAAAACACTCCAACTTCCAAAAATATTAAGCTTTGACATTTATGAGTCTTTTGGGTTGATTGAGAACATAGTTGTTGATCAATAATGAAAAAAAAAATCCTCCTCTAAAGTACAACTTGCCTAAATTCTGCACACAGTGTATATATATATATATATATATATATATAAAGCTGAGTGGAGGATACCGGGCACCGCTGATCCCTGTATGGCTGACAAAGCTGTGCTTTCAGGCAGGTGGAGACCTGGGTGCGTGTCCCAAAGCAAAGGCGATACAAGATCCACAATGAAGAGATGAAAGGTCGCACTCCAAAGGTCGAATAAAATATTTTTCTTTTTATTCCACGATCACATCAGGGGTACAGGTAGTGAGGGAGGATGAGGGTGTGCCACGTCGGACGACGGCAGCCGTTTCGCAAGTAACCTTGCTTCTACGGGTCCAGTGCATGCAAAGGTGCTGCATCCACCCTTAAATAACAGGTGAATTGGGTGCAGCATCCTTGCGTGAATGAAGTGCAAATTAAAAACATATACCAGCTGCACATGTGTCAAATTCACATAGAAACTTATTACATATCAATTCCAAAATGGATTATAAATAATCGTAACATACATGGGTATAGTTAGAGTAAAAAATTAAATATAGTGTTCATTATAGTTTAACCAGAGACATCTCAAAAAACACTATAAAAAACAGGCTTATAGGAAAAAAAAAAAAAAAAAACAAAAAAAAAAAAAAAAAAAAACCAGCATTATAGGAACACTGACAAATCATTTTTGTCGTTCAGGCCAAGAGGACAGAGAGCATTTAAGTCTATAATCAATCTTGATTCCTTTCTAAGTAAAGAACGGTGCATATCACCTCCAGTGGGACAGGGATTAATTTTTATTACGCCTGCAAATTTTAAAAGGCGTGGATTACCACTATGATATTCCTGCATATGGGCAATTAAACGTGGAGAACCTATCCCGGAGGTTATAGACTTAAAATGCTCCCTAAATCGAACATATAAAGGCCGAATTGTTTTACCTATATAATATTTTTGACAGGGGCAAAAAATAACATATACCAGATAATTGGACTTACATGTGATAAGATCTTTTATTTTGAATAGCTCAGTACCAATTTTTAAAGTGTCTCCTGTACAATGATATTCACAAAAGGGGCAGCCGCCGCACCTATGGTTTCCTTTGATTTTATTTCGGTCTAACCACGTACCTAGTTTGGGTGTAGTAATACGATTATTTATCAGAACATCTCCTATGTTTTTGCATCGCCTATATGAAATCAAAGGACCCTCGTTTGTCATTTCACAGAGATCCTTGTCTTTATTAATTAAATGCCAGTGTTTTTTGATGCTTGATTTTATTGCATCATACATAGAATTAAATTTAAAATTAAAAACGCATCTATTTGAACTTTCGATTTTTGTTTTTTTCGAAATGGCATTTACATTTTTATTCTTATTTCCACTTTTATTTTTGTATTCTTTATTCTTATTTTTATCATTTGGATCATAATTTAAGGATTTTTCGAAGGCAGAATTGATAACTGATATGGGATATCCTCGTTCTAATAGACGTTTTTTCAAGTCTGATGCTTGATGCAGAAAGGTTTCAGAATTATTGTGTACTCTTTTTAGCCGCAAAAATTGTCCATATGGAAGGGCTCTCTTTGTATGGGAGGGGTGCGCACTATTAAAATGCAGCAGGGTGTTCACTGCAGTTGGTTTTCTATATACTTGTCTGTCAATAATACCATCCGATATACTGAGTGTGACATCTAAAAAATCCAATTTTTGGTCCCCAAAAATATGTGTAAAGTACATGTTGTAGGAATTATCATTATTTAGATATGACACAAAATTTTCAAAATCCTGCGCAGAACCGTCCCATACAAAGAAGCCATCATCCATGTATCTGGCATATTTTTTTTTATATGTTTCAGATATGGATTTTTAGGACTGTAGACAAAGTCTTCCTCAAATGCTGCCAAAAAGAGATTTGCAAAAGTACATGCGGCGGGGGTACCCATCGCGGTACCCCCGCATTGCAAGTACCACTGATCATCAAATTTAAATGCATTATGATGCAAAATAAAGCTTAAGGCTTCTGTGATGAAGTCTACTAAGATTGGATTCTGGTCAAAATTCAGCAAGACTCTCTTAATGGTCTGTACACCCTGATCCTGCGGGATACGGGTGTACAGACTCTCAATATCCAAAGCGGCAAGAGAGAAACCTTTCTGCCATTGAAAATTATCAAGCATTTTAATTAGATCTCCCGTATCTTTTAAGAATGAGGGGATGCGGGTCAATAGTGGTTTAAGTAGCCATTCTAGGTAGTGAGATAAGGGCTCTGTCACTGAACCTATTCCTGCCACAATAGGGCGGCCAGGGGGGGAGACATTGTTCTTGTGAATCTTTGGCAGATAATACCAATGAGGTTTTTTCGGAAAAAGAGGGAGTAATTTTTCAGCAGTTTTTTTTAGAAATAGTACCTAAACTGACATATTTATGTAAAAGGCTTCTAAGTTTTTTAACAAAAGACCCAGTGGGATCATTAGATAATTTCTGATATACTCTTATATCCTGAAGTTGCCTATTGGCTTCTTGCAAATAGGCTTCTTTTGTTAATAGAACAGTGGCGCCCCCCTTGTCCGCTCTGCGGATAATAATATCTTTTTGTGACTGCAGGATTTTTAGTGCCGCTGTTTCCCCCCGAGTGAGGTTCTGAGGAGGAGAGGGGTATTTTAGAGCTTGTATATCTTTTATTACCAGCTCCTGAAATAAGTCTATGCTGTTCCCAGGGGTTAGTGGGGGGCAAAAGGTAGATTTTATCCCTTTATTAAAAAATGAAGAACTAGATGTAGGATTTATTTGGGTATTTACAATACCTGAAGAACCGGGTTCAATGTGACTGGGGTCCGCTATACTTAAAAGAACAGACGCATCTTTTTCAATAGCAGTATATTCATTATTTGTACCAAAAAAGCCAAGTGGACCTATTTCACATTGTAAATCGGTTACTTCAGAAGTGGGCAAGCTTTTCTTTTGACTATAAAATTTTTTTAAATGCAGTTTTCTACAGCCCTTAAATAAATCAATATGAAAATCAGTCAAGTCAAATGATTCTGGTATACAATAGTTTAAGCCCTTTTCCAACACAGATAACATATCAGGTGTTAAAACCAACGAAGTAAGATTATATACTTTACGCAAACAAGGCATGATGTTATTCGCTGAACAGGAAAGATTATTTTTTTCTGTACTTATTACAGGGACTGTCTCTGACACTACAATCTCACGTTCAAGGCATGGAGATGTTAATCCCTCCAGGAGACGCTCTTGCGCTTCCCTGGTGTCGGTTTTATTCCTGTGTCTCCTTCTGCCTCCTCTCCTTGTAGATCTTCTAAAGGGAGATTATCAGATGTAGAAGCTCGTGAGGTCGCAGGTGTTTTTAATTTCTTTGCGGGTGCTAAATCCTCAGCCCCGCTCGAGTCAGAGTCTGTAGTCCAGGCATTTTTCTTGGCGGTTTTAGGTGTATGTTTTTTCTGATATCTCTGAAAAAACCTTCTATTCCCAGGTGTAGAATACCTCTTCCAGGAAAAAATCTGGTTGTTTTCGTAGTCTAACTTATCTCTGATAAATTTTTCTTTTTTATTTTCTTTAATCAAAGTTTGGTATGGTAAAAGTTTTTTGTCTAATCTTGATAAGAAAGTGTTCCATGCTTCTTTTGAGATGCGACTTTCCATTTCTTGTCTCAGTTTTAATAATTCATTAGTAATTTTTAGATGTTCCTCTTGGTTTTTTTTGAGTACAATGTCCAGAAAGCGCAATGAGCATTCTTGCTGTATATTGTCCCATTCTTTTTTAAAAAATAAATCATCTTGATAAAAAGATATATTTTTTGAGATGCGTAGACCTCTAGGGACTCGTCCACTTTCTTGATAAGATTTAAGTGACTGTACTGTCCAAAACAAGCTGGTCTCCTTTTCAGCCAGATTGAAAATTTTAAGCTCTAAATTCTTAGTGCCCATGATTTCTATGTTCACTTTATCATTACAGCTGGTAAAAAACGTGGCAGCGTCCTCCCTCCCTGCAAGTATACCATTTTCCATTGTATCCATAGATGTGTCTGCCATTTTTTAACAAAAGCCAAAAATGGGAGTAGAAAAAGCGTGCACTCACGGTGTTAGAAGAAGTCCAGATTCCATAAAGCTGAGTGGAGGATACCGGGCACCGCTGATCCCTGTATGGCTGACAAAGCTGTGCTTTCAGGCAGGTGGAGACCTGGGTGCGTGTCCCAAAGCAAAGGCGATACAAGATCCACAATGAAGAGATGAAAGGTCGCACTTTTACCAGCTGTAATGATAAAGTGAACATAGAAATCATGGGCACTAAGAATTTAGAGCTTAAAATTTTCAATCTGGCTGAAAAGGAGACCAGCTTGTTTTGGACAGTACAGTCACTTAAATCTTATCAAGAAAGTGGACGAGTCCCTAGAGGTCTACGCATCTCAAAAAATATATCTTTTTATCAAGATGATTTATTTTTTAAAAAAGAATGGGACAATATACAGCAAGAATGCTCATTGCGCTTTCTGGACATTGTACTCAAAAAAAACCAAGAGGAACATCTAAAAATTACTAATGAATTATTAAAACTGAGACAAGAAATGGAAAGTCGCATCTCAAAAGAAGCATGGAACACTTTCTTATCAAGATTAGACAAAAAACTTTTACCATACCAAACTTTGATTAAAGAAAATAAAAAAGAAAAATTTATCAGAGATAAGTTAGACTACGAAAACAACCAGATTTTTTCCTGGAAGAGGTATTCTACACCTGGGAATAGAAGGTTTTTTCAGAGATATCAGAAAAAACATACACCTAAAACCGCCAAGAAAAATGCCTGGACTACAGACTCTGACTCGAGCGGGGCTGAGGATTTAGCACCCGCAAAGAAATTAAAAACACCTGCGACCTCACGAGCTTCTACATCTGATAATCTCCCTTTAGAAGATCTACAAGGAGAGGAGGCAGAAGGAGACACAGGAATAAAACCGACACCAGGGAAGCGCAAGAGCGTCTCCTGGAGGGATTAACATCTCCATGCCTTGAACGTGAGATTGTAGTGTCAGAGACAGTCCCTGTAATAAGTACAGAAAAAAATAATCTTTCCTGTTCAGCGAATAACATCATGCCTTGTTTGCGTAAAGTATATAATCTTACTTCGTTGGTTTTAACACCTGATATGTTATCTGTGTTGGAAAAGGGCTTAAACTATTGTATACCAGAATCATTTGACTTGACTGATTTTCATATTGATTTATTTAAGGGCTGTAGAAAACTGCATTTAAAAAAATTTTATAGTCAAAAGAAAAGCTTGCCCACTTCTGAAGTAACCGATTTACAATGTGAAATAGGTCCACTTGGCTTTTTTGGTACAAATAATGAATATACTGCTATTGAAAAAGATGCGTCTGTTCTTTTAAGTATAGCGGACCCCAGTCACATTGAACCCGGTTCTTCAGGTATTGTAAATACCCAAATAAATCCTACATCTAGTTCTTCATTTTTTAATAAAGGGATAAAATCTACCTTTTGCCCCCCACTAACCCCTGGGAACAGCATAGACTTATTTCAGGAGCTGGTAATAAAAGATATACAAGCTCTAAAATACCCCTCTCCTCCTCAGAACCTCACTCGGGGGGAAACCGCGGCACTAAAAATCCTGCAGTCACAAAAAGATATTATTATCCGCAGAGCGGACAAGGGGGGCGCCACTGTTCTATTAACAAAAGAAGCCTATTTGCAAGAAGCCAATAGGCAACTTCAGGATATAAGAGTATATCAGAAATTATCTAATGATCCCACTGGGTCTTTTGTTAAAAAACTTAGAAGCCTTTTACATAAATATGTCAGTTTAGGTACTATTTCTAAAAAAACTGCTGAAAAATTACTCCCTCTTTTTCCGAAAAAACCTCATTGGTATTATCTGCCAAAGATTCACAAGAACAATGTCTCCCCCCCTGGCCGCCCTATTGTGGCAGGAATAGGTTCAGTGACAGAGCCCTTATCTCACTACCTAGAATGGCTACTTAAACCACTATTGACCCGCATCCCCTCATTCTTAAAAGATACGGGAGATCTAATTAAAATGCTTGATAATTTTCAATGGCAGAAAGGTTTCTCTCTTGCCGCTTTGGATATTGAGAGTCTGTACACCCGTATCCCGCAGGATCAGGGTGTACAGACCATTAAGAGAGTCTTGCTGAATTTTGACCAGAATCCAATCTTAGTAGACTTCATCACAGAAGCCTTAAGCTTTATTTTGCATCATAATGCATTTAAATTTGATGATCAGTGGTACTTGCAATGCGGGGGTACCGCGATGGGTACCCCCGCCGCATGTACTTTTGCAAATCTCTTTTTGGCAGCATTTGAGGAAGACTTTGTCTACAGTCCTAAAAATCCATATCTGAAACATATAAAAAAAATATGCCAGATACATGGATGATGGCTTCTTTGTATGGGACGGTTCTGCGCAGGATTTTGAAAATTTTGTGTCATATCTAAATAATGATAATTCCTACAACATGTACTTTACACATATTTTTGGGGACCAAAAATTGGATTTTTTAGATGTCACACTCAGTATATCGGATGGTATTATTGACAGACAAGTATATAGAAAACCAACTGCAGTGAACACCCTGCTGCATTTTAATAGTGCGCACCCCTCCCATACAAAGAGAGCCCTTCCATATGGACAATTTTTGCGGCTAAAAAGAGTACACAATAATTCTGAAACCTTTCTGCATCAAGCATCAGACTTGAAAAAACGTCTATTAGAACGAGGATATCCCATATCAGTTATCAATTCTGCCTTCGAAAAATCCTTAAATTATGATCCAAATGATAAAAATAAGAATAAAGAATACAAAAATAAAAGTGGAAATAAGAATAAAAATGTAAATGCCATTTCGAAAAAAACAAAAATCGAAAGTTCAAATAGATGCGTTTTTAATTTTAAATTTAATTCTATGTATGATGCAATAAAATCAAGCATCAAAAAACACTGGCATTTAATTAATAAAGACAAGGATCTCTGTGAAATGACAAACGAGGGTCCTTTGATTTCATATAGGCGATGCAAAAACATAGGAGATGTTCTGATAAATAATCGTATTACTACACCCAAACTAGGTACGTGGTTAGACCGAAATAAAATCAAAGGAAACCATAGGTGCGGCGGCTGCCCCTTTTGTGAATATCATTGTACAGGAGACACTTTAAAAATTGGTACTGAGCTATTCAAAATAAAAGATCTTATCACATGTAAGTCCAATTATCTGGTATATGTTATTTTTTGCCCCTGTCAAAAATATTATATAGGTAAAACAATTCGGCCTTTATATGTTCGATTTAGGGAGCATTTTAAGTCTATAACCTCCGGGATAGGTTCTCCACGTTTAATTGCCCATATGCAGGAATATCATAGTGGTAATCCACGCCTTTTAAAATTTGCAGGCGTAATAAAAATTAATCCCTGTCCCACTGGAGGTGATATGCACCGTTCTTTACTTAGAAAGGAATCAAGATTGATTATAGACTTAAATGCTCTCGGTCCTCTTGGCCTGAACGACAAAAATGATTTGTCAGTGTTCCTATAATGCTGGTTTTTTTTTTTTTTTTTTTGTTTTTTTTTTTTTTTTTTCCTATAAGCCTGTTTTTTATAGTGTTTTTTGAGATGTCTCTGGTTAAACTATAATGAACACTATATTTAATTTTTTACTCTAACTATACCCATGTATGTTACGATTATTTATAATCTATTTTGGAATTGATATGTAATAAGTTTCTATGTGAATTTGACACATGTGCAGCTGGTATATGTTTTTAATTTGCACTTCATTCACGCAAGGATGCTGCACCCAATTCACCTGTTATTTAAGGGTGGATGCAGCACCTTTGCATGCACTGGACCCGTAGAAGCAAGGTTACTTGCGAAACGGCTGCCGTCGTCCGACGTGGCACACCCTCATCCTCCCTCACTACCTGTACCCCTGATGTGATCGTGGAATAAAAAGAAAAATATTTTATTCGACCTTTGGAGTGCGACCTTTCATCTCTTCATTGTGGATCATATATATATATATATATATATAAAAAGAAAAAAAAATATATATATATATATATATATATATATCTTCCCTAATGATCATGAGTCCTCAGATACCAGGAAAAAACCAATCGCCTAATCACCTATGATACTGACTAAATGAGCATCGTGCCTCCTTGGATGGCAAACAGTTTTTTCTAAATGTGTATAAAAGCTAGCGGGACAAGGTACCAGAAAGAGACCCTATTGCATGATATTTGCCTTTTTGTCATGTTATTACCAAGACAAACTTTAATTTAAAAAAAATCCAAAGCCATGGTTATGAAAGGTATATATTGTCTGGAAACAAAAGACTCATAACCACAGCTTTGTTATCTGTGCAAGAGCTCAATATATTTACTATAAATACTTACAGTATGTTTTCTACACCAATGAACATGAGAGCTTCAAAAAAACAATAAAGAACACTCAGATTTGGAATGTAACTTTAAAAAGACATATTGTACAATGAATAAAAGTTTTGCCATCTCTAAAAATTGAAAAAGAATGCACAAGATTATATAACTGTTTATTTCTCCACACAAGATGCAGAGAAAAGGAAGTCTCTGTCACTGCTGTTGTGGAAGGAGCGATGGATGCAGTAGAAGAAAACTCCATGATGCGCTTGGTTGTTTTGCAGATGTTACAGGGCGTTCCTATAAATAGGGCATAGGATCTACTGACCATTGATAGTAAGATGGTTCCCAACTCAGATAAGGCACACAGATGGCAGCTTTACTCACAGGAAGACAATAAGCTTGATGGTTACAGACAGGGATGGGATTCAGCCGGTTCTGTCCGTTTCAGGGGAACCGGTTGTTAAAATAGTGTGGCGCCCTGGACTAGCCACGTCGTCACAGATAACACTCAAACACCCCCGCCCCCATTAGACAGTGACACCAGCCAAACACAAAATCCTTGTTGCCTCCCTCCAGTGTCTGATGTCCACACCAGGTGGGGCGGAGCCAAGCGGTTGGCCCCACCCACCGAGCAGTTCACAGGCCTGGAGGCGGGAAAAGAACAGTTTAGTCCAGGAGGTGGAAGTGAGAGGAGTAAACACTTGGGTGTCTGGGTTTGTGGCCCAGGCACTGACAGCAAGGTTGGCAGATGGTGTTGACCGTCTGCAGGAGTGGTGAAGCAACGCGGAACCGTAGGACCGGCGTCGGGCGTTGGCCCGCCGGTATCGACCGGGGAGCGAAGTGAAGCCAGCACACACAGGCAGGGCCACCGGACCCCGACCAGGCTTGCAGCCACCGACAATAGTCAAATCCGAGTGTGACCAGAACCCCAGGGGTTTTCTAACAGCCAAAGACCCAATAGAAGGAAACCGCCCACACCGTGAGGGTATACAGCTACCGCCTAAGGCTAGAGACCCAAGGGCCAGTGCCTGCAGGCAAACGGGCTCCTCCGGCATCCATCCACCGGGGAGCGGACTACCGTTGGGGATCCATAGTAGTCAACTAAGTACATCAAGGTGTATCAGTGCCAACAACGGCCTGCGAACAATGTAAGAGACTATGCCCTGCGCCTGCAAATGGCCCTCCGTATGCTGAAGCGGGTGGACACTATCAATGATGTGGACAGTAATAAGATGCTGGTAGAGCAATTCTTGCAGGGGCTGGGGTCTGTGGAAGACCGCAAGCAGCTGCGGCTGTGGGCCTTGGAACACCCCAATCTGGACTTTGCAGTACTGAAAGAGCTGGCCATCAAGGCCCTGCAGGCCCCAGCGCCAGACGCTCCTGAGGCGGCCCCGTAGCCGGCTGAGACCGCTCCTATCACTGTGGCGCCTCCACCCCCGGCTCTACCGGCTCCTGCAACGCCCATCGGGATGATGGAGGAACTAGCAGCCCAGGTCCACCACATGGATGGAGACCTAGCCAAGATCCTCGCCGCACTCCAGCTTCCGACGAAAGTCAAGCCCCCAGGAGGGATCCAGCTCGCCGACAGCCCAGAGGACGTCCCCTGGATGCAGCGGAGAAGGACCAATGACTCACGGTATGGGCCTCCTATCTGTTACAGGTGCAGCAAGCCTGGCCACTACTCTAGGCGGTGCCCGTTAAACGAGGAACCCCTGGGGCCAAGGGCCAATCCTCAGGAGTAGACACCAACGTCCCCCCTGATTGGCGAGACCGGTACGTCGGAGCTCGCCCCATCATCCCCCTGGCAGTGGACAGCGTCCCGCTCATGGCCCTCTTGGACACAGGATCACAGGTAACCACTATACCATATACACTGTACCAGCAGTATTGGGGCACTGACGAAATTGCCCCCTCTGATGATAGCCTGACCCTGATCGCAGCCAATGGACTCCCGCTAACCCAGGTGGGCTACAAGCAAGTGACCCTGACTGTGGGACGCGCGGAGTTAAAGAATCAAGGGATGATTGTGGTAATGAATTAACCCAGTGATCACACCCCGAAAGTAATCTTGGGGACCAACGTGATGGAGCATTGTATGAGTGAGGTGCTGAATCTGTTGCAGCAGTTGGCCACCACAGTAGGAGGAGGCCGGCAGAGGGCTGTGCAGCGTGAGATCCGGGCCCTTCTGTATCGGCAGCAAGTGAGCTCGACTGGCGGAGAGATTGGTGGGGTGAGGGTGATGGATGTGGCCCCCTAGGTAGTGCCACCGAGAAGTGAAATGATCTGGTGCAGGGCAGCAGTAGGCCCCCAGGGGCGTGACTACCCAGCGATGGTGGAACCCACGCCTTCTGAACACTGGCCCACGGTCAAGGTGGCCAGAGGGGTGGTTGACGTTAAAAAGGGGAGAGTGCCTGTAAGAGTGCTGAATTGTGGAGAGGAGGAAGTCAGGCTCCCCCGTTATGTTACCCTCGCCAAGTTGCTCACCTTAGACCCTCACACCATTCACGAAGCTGTCCCTCCTACCTCGGCATCCCCTGCCAGTAACCATACACCCTCTGCACAGTTAGAGGGGTGGTGCCAGGAACTACACGTAGGTACTGAAACCACACCCACGCATCACAAAGAGGGGGTATACCGGGTAGTGCAAGACACGTATCAAAAAGAGAAAAAAAATTCTCAAATCCAGCTCACCAGTATGTATGAAGTCCAAAGATGGTGCAAGGAAGATGAATCACGGCCATGACACTAGGATATACAAAAAAGGGAATCCAGCACGACATCCAATGGATAAAAATCTTCTATTTGCTTTATTAATCCATGTTAAAAGGTGAAGTTTAAAATACAGACAAGGGACGCGTTTCGGAATATACTTCCTTATTCACAATTCTAGGATTGTGAATAAGGAAGTATATTCCGAAACGTGTCCCTTGTCTGTATTTTAAACTTCACCTTTTAAAACGGGTAGTGCAAGAGTATGAGCAGGTTTTCAGCAAGCACCCATTAGATTTCGGGAGGATTTAGGGGATTCAACACCATATCCCTACATGCCTACCCCCACCTATCAAAGAGAGGTATAGGTCCATTCCGCCAGCACACTATCAATGCGCTAAAGACATGTTGAGGAACATGAAGGAGGCGGGGGTCATTCGGGATAGTTGTAGTCCCTGGGCAGCCCCACTGGTGCTTGTAAAGAAGAAGGACGGCACCATGAGAATGTGTGTGGATTACCGTAAGATCAACCAGATCACGCATAAAGATGCCTATCCTCTCCCCCCCGTATCGAAGAGTCGCTGGCTGCACTGAGAACTGCTAACTTCTTCTCTACCCTCGACCTCACTAGCGGGTACTGGCAGGTGGCGGTCGCGCCAGAGGACCATGAGAAGACAGCATTTGCTACTCCCATGGGACTCTGTGAGTTTAACAGCATGCCGTTCGGGCTGTGCAATGCCCCTGGAACCTTCCAACGGCTAATGGAGTGCTGCTTGGGACATCTCAACTTCGAAACGGTCCTACTGTACCTGGACGATGTGATCGTGTAGTCCCAGACGTACGAGGCCCATCTGGAACATCTGGCTGAAGTATTCGCGTCTGTCACAAACCACCGGGGGGGTCACTCAGAAATCCCCCGCGCTGGCTACCAGTACGTCACAATCGGGGGGTAACAAGTGGGGGTCACCCCTCCTTTATACCTCCCGACCGACAGACAGAGCACGTGACGCGCTCTCTAGCGCCCCTCTTATAGTCAGGCCAATTATGGAATTGCCCGACAATAAGCAAGGAGGCCGCTATACTACTTATGCCGATTATTGAAGGGTCCCCGGTGAGAGTAGGGTATATATTCCCCCGACCTCCGCGGGCGGAATATATAATATCTTCCCGAATCTCACTGGCCTCCCCACAATAATCCTTGGCACAACTCGCTGCCACCAACCGCTTCACGGTAACTATTAGCCGAACACACAGACGTGGGATTCAAGATCGAGATAACAGAACAGCCCAAGATTAATTATATAATTTAATCAGCCTAAAGCACACTAGAAACTACAATATATACAATAGGGAATCTACAGAATATACATATGTCAGAGTACAGTTACAATCAAAGCATGGTTTACAAACAGGCATACACAGTTCCAGCAGTTACCTTGTTGCGTCTGGCCACAGGGGGGCGCTGTACCCAGGTTTCTAGGATCCTTCCCACAGATGTTTCCTACACGTGCCCCCAGCGAGAAGAACCCTGGAAAATGGCCGAAGTAGGGTTATCAACCTGGGCAAATCCAGGTCCCCTCCTACCTTAGTGACCTCACAGGGAGCACTGCTCCACCCCTGGCTTGAGTTATGGACAATATCCCAACATGGAATATGGGCCATAACTTTGCCTGGGAGCGTCGTAGGCGGACGCCAATGCTCTCATTGTGACAGTTATGAATTTAGCTACAGAACGAGGGGACTCATGACCTGTCTGCCAGTTCCCCATTGGCTGATATCACGCCTGGGGCATTTCCCGATGTCCTGCTCCCATAAAAAGGGTGTGCCGGCATCGCCTGCATGCGGAGACACCATTTTTATGGTTGCCATATTTATCGGAAATATGGCTTGCGAGATATGAACCATTTTTTACTGGAGTCGTTCTGTCTGGCTATTTCCATAGCCTTGCTAATGAGATACAGCTCTTGTTACAGGGTGACGGCAGGGAGTCATCCTGTGTCCCTTGTTCCCACACCACCTCATTTCCATATCACAGGACATGGCCATGGAGGTGTAAGTGGAACACTGAGAACAAGAAGGGAGGGGGCACTGCCAGGGAGTGATGAGGGACTATGACTGGAGTCATAATTCATCTTCATATCCCGGGATTTGCCTCACACCTCCCCCCTTTTGAGGGCGCTAGGGGGCAGCACACTCCGGTGTTCCCCCGTGCGCCCGTCCGCGACCTCTCCTTGTCGGGACAGCCCGTCTGCGTTACCGTGGTCACGGCCCCTTTTGTGGCGAATGGTGAAGTTGTATTGCTGGAGCGCAAGGCTCCATCGCAACAATCGCCCATTCGTCCCAGAGACGGTGTGCAACCAGCTGAGGGGATTGTGGTCCGTCTCCACGATGAAGTGGCGCCCGTATAGATAGGGTTGCAGACGCTGCAGGGCCCACACTATGGCCAGGCACTCCTTCTCCATCGTGGAATAGGCAACTTCCCTTGGTAACAGCTTCCTGCTCAGGTACAAGACTGGGTGCTCTTGGCTCGCAGAGTCCACCTGGCTGGGCACCGCACCGAGGCCGAAGTCACTGGCGTCGGTCTGTACTACAAACGGCCGCGTGAAGTCGGCTGCCTGTAGCACGGGCGGGCTGGACAGGGCGTCCTTTAGGGCCCGGAAGGCTGTCTCGCAGTCCATTGTCCAATCGACTGCAGAGGGCAGCTTCTTCTTGGTGAGGTCCGTCAAGGGCTTTGCCAGGCTACTATAGCATGGAACAAACCTCCTATAGTACCCAGCGGTCCCCAAGAAGGACATCACCTGCTTCTTGGTCCTGGGGGTGGGCCAGGATGCGATGGCCTCCACTTTCTCAGGCTCGGGCTTCAGTGTTCCCCCGCCTACCCGGTGACCGAGGTACTGGACCTCGCTCATGGCCAGCTGACACTTTCCCGGCTTGATGGTCAAACCTGCCCGGTGGATCCGCCTGAGCACCTGTGCTAGATGCTCTAGGTGGTCCTCCCAGGTGGGACTGAAGACGGCAATGTCATCCAGGTACGCGGCCGCGTACCCTTCAAGTCCCTTGAGCAGGGTGTTGACCATCCGCTGGAAAGTGGCAGGGGCATTCCTCATCCCGAATGGCATCACCGTGGACTCGTACAGTCCAAATGGGGTAATAAAGGCAGAGCGTTCCCTGGCCTTGCGAGTCAGGGGGATCTGCCAATATCCCCGGCTCAGATCCATGATGGTCAGGTACTGAGCCCCGGCCAACTGATCGAGCAGGTCATCGATGCGTGGCATTGGGTACGCATCGGCGACCGTGACCGCATTGAGCCCCCTGTAGTCCACGCAGAACCGAGTGGTTCGGTCCTTCTTAGGGACGAGGACTACAGGCGAGGCCCAAGCGCTGTTGGATGCCTGGATCACCCCCAGCTTCAGCATCTCGTCAATCTCCTGGCGCATGTGTTGCTGCACCTCCAGGGAGACCCGATATGCTGAACGCCGGATCGGGGGATGATCCCCAGTGTCCACGTGATGGACAGCCAAGTCAGTCCTTCCGGGCTGGTTGGTAAACAACCCCCGGAAGGGGTGTAGGGTGGCCCACAGCTGGGACCGTTGGTCCTCCAAGAGCTGGTGGCCAACCTCCACATCCTCAATGGATCCGCCTGCCCTAACCTGGGCTAGCATATCCAAGAGGGTTTCCGCTTCTCCCTCCTCGGGCAGGTTGCACACGGGGAGCGCACATGCCTCCCGCTCATGATGTGCCTTCATCATGTTCACATGGAAGGGCTTCCGCCTTCCACGGGCAGGGTCCAGGGTGACCAGGTACGTCACAGGGTTGAGCTGCTGGTACACGAGGTATGGGCCTTCCCAGGCTGCCTGAAGCTTGTCCTGTGGTACGGGGACCAGTACCCACACCTTTTGACCCACTTGGTAGGTCCTCTCACAAGCGTTCTGGTCGTACCAACGCTTCTGATCGGCCTGGGCTTGAGCCATATTGTCGTGTACCAGTTGCGTCAAGGCCTGCATTTTGTCCCGGAAGCGCATGACATACTCGATAACCGACACTCCAGGGGTGGCCAAATCCCCTTCCCAAGCCTCTTTCACCAGAGCCAGGGGGCCCCGCACACGTCGCCCGTACAGGAGCTCAAACGGTGAGAATCCTGTTGAGGCCTGTGGAACCTCCCGGTAAGCAAATAACAGGTGTGGGAGATACCGCTCCCAGTCACGCCCATGGGAGTCGACCAACATCTTAAGCATCTGCTTTAAGGTGCCATTGAACCGCTCGCACAGGCCATTAGTCTGTGGATGGTACGGGCTGGCCACCAGATGTCGCACCTGGACTTCCTTACAGAGGGCCTCCATCAGCTGGGACATGAATTGGGTCCCCCGGTCAGTGAGCATTTCCTGGGGAAAACCCACTCGGGAGAAAATCTCCAGCAATGCGGTGGCCACCTTGTCAGCCCGAATGGACGACAAGGCCACTGCTTCTGGGTACCGGGTGGCATAGTCCACTACCGTCAGTATGAAGCGTTTCCCGGAGCTGCTGGGGATGGCCAGCGGGCCGACCAGATCCACAGCCACCCTCCTGAAAGGCTCATCGATGATTGGCAGAGATACCAGTGGGGCTTTGGGGCGTGGCCCCGCCTTCCCCACTCTCTGACAGGTTTCACACGAACGGCAGTAGGCAGCCACATCGGCCCCCATTTTTGGCCCGTAGAAATGCTGGTTTAACCTGGCCTTGGTCTTAGCGATCCCTAGGTGTCCGGCCATCGGAATCTCATGTGCGATCCGCAACAACTCCGTCCGGAACGGATAGGGTACCACCAACTGTCGGTCCCTGGGCCACGCCTCCGGTGAACCCTGCTGGACCGTGGCCCGGTACAGCCGTCCTTGGTCCCAGACCACTCGCTCCGGGTCCGAGTCCGAGGGAGGCTGTGCCGCCTGCTCCTTAAGAGCTTTCAGGCTGTCGTCAGCTTCTAACGCTGCCTGAAACCCCTGACTAGATGTGGCCAGAATCGACGAGACTGTCACATCTTCAGTCAGTACCCCGGGACCCGTGTCCTGGCCTCCACCTGACTCGGCTGCCACTTGGTCAGAAGGGGAAGAGCTATCGGACCTCCGGGAGGCCCCTTGGCTTCCAGCACTCCCACTGCGGGTGACAGCGGCCACAGCCGCTGCGACCGTGGGTCGTGCCTGCTCCTCCTCCGTTCCTGACCAAGTCGCCGGTTCAGGCAGACCTACCTGGCTTCCTGACACCCCGGTTGTGGGGGAACCATGCACCGAGATCTTACCTGGGAGCACTTCCGCTCCGGGACCGGCCCCAATCTCACCTGCCTGTTCCCCTCCTGCAGCAACAGAACCCCGCTGTGAAATCTCTGGGGACCCCACATTTGCTGTGGTAGCCCCCACCCCACACACTGGTCCTCCCCCTGCAGCACCCTGCTCTCTGCTTATCCCTGCAGAGGGCAGCAGATCCCAGCTCACAGGCTGGTTACTTGTAGAGGCATTGTCACACCTTTCTCTGACCCCCTCCCCTGTCACAGCTGCAGCTGAGTGTGTGTCTATGGTGTCTATGCAAGCAGAAATATCAGAGTTCACTCCCTCCTCCCTTACATCATTCATAGATAACACATTAACATTGTTAGGAGTCATGTCAGTACGGGCTGAAGGTTCAGCCCTTGGGGGGGGCCCAAACTGGGAGGTTATCTGCCCCAAATCTGTCCCAAGTAGCACGTTTGCAGGGATCCGATCAGTTACCCCCACCTCCCTCACCCCTCGCCCTGCGCCCCAGTCCACATAAATGTCAGCAACAGGCAGCGCCGGGTCAGTGCCTCCAATCCCGGAGACAGCGAGGGTTTTTCCAGGGATCAAGTCTTGGGGGGACACCATCTCAGGCCGCACCAGAGTCACCTCCGAGGCGCTGTCTCGCAGTCCTATGGTCACAGACCGGCCGACGGTGACAGGTTGGAAGCTGTCCAGGGACCTACCACCACCCCCACCCACACAATACACCTTGGGCGGCCCTGGGGACGGGGACGGAGCCGGGGCCTTGGGACGCTGAGGGCACATGGCCTTGAAGTGTCCAGGTAGGTTGCACTGGCGGCACCGTCTTGGCTCTGCCACGGGCCTGGAGAGGGGAGTTGAGGGGGACACCCCCTGCAGTCTAGGGGCAGGTGGGGCAGTCGCAGAGTTCATCTTACCCCCTCTCCAGGTGCTGCTGGTGGCCGCTCTCCTGGCCTCAGGGGCCCGGTTGTTGGTGTAGTCATCGGCAAGGGCAGCTGTAGCCGTGGACCCCTTTGGCTTCTGGTCTCGGATGAACTGGCGGAGATCCTCAGGGCAGTTCCACAAGAGTTGCTCCGTGATGAACAAGTCCAGGATCTCCGGTCCGGTGGAAAGCTGCAGGCCTTGGGTCCAGTGGTCGGCAGCTCGGGCAAGTGCCCGCCGGTGGTCAGCCCAGGAGTCCTTTGGTCCCTTCTGTAGGCTCCGGAACTTCTTGCGGTAGGACTCTGGAGTGAGGTTGTACTGTTGGATCAGGGCCCGCTTGATGGTGTCGTAGCCCTGATCTGCCTCAGCAGGCAAGTCACCAAGGATATCCAGGGCCTTACCCCTTAAACGGGGGGTCAGGTATTTGGCCCACTGGTCCTTGTCCAGATGGTGCTGCAAGCAAGTCCGTTCAAAAGCAGTCAAGAAAGAGTCCAAGTCTCCATCCTTCTCCAGCACTGGGAAGTCCTCAACACGGACCTTTGGAAGTTTGGTGTCTCGAAGGTCACATGTGGCTGATGAGGGCCGGAGCTGAGCTAGCTGCAGCTGGTAGTCACGGTCTGCCTGTCGCTCTCGCTCTCGCTCTTCACGCGCTGCCTGCCGCTCTCGCTCCGCAGCCTCACGCTCTGCGTGCCGCTCCGCAGCCTCAGCGTCACGCGCTGCCTGCCGCTCTGCCCTGCGCTCTGCCAGGAGTTCCTTGTAGCCCTTCTGGTCTCCAGCCTGGAGAAGGGCCATAGCCATTTGAAGAAGGCTATCCGAGCCTCCCAGGCTCGGTGGAATGGCACGTGGTGATCTGCGGCACGCTGCAGAGCTAGGCGATTCACTGTCCCTTTCAGAGCGGAGGGCTGGCATCTGGCTCGTTGAGGAACCTTGGGTGAGCTCCTCCTCATCTTGTCCAGCAGTGCCAGGTTGCGCAATGTCCTCGGCAGAACGGTTTTCTGGCGTCGAGCTCCTGGAGGACTCGTGGGCAACCTCCTCATTGCTGTCCACAGCACCGTCCTCCCTCTCTTCGGCTCCTGCCTTAGCATTGGCCAGTTGCATAGCTCTGCTCCTGGTGCCATCAGCCATTCTTGCAGACTTTTGGTCACTGACACAGAACTGACACCTGATGCCTCCACACACCTTACAGTATCTGCACTCTGACACTCTAGTGTTGAGCTAGTCTGAAGACCCCAGCAGCCACAGCTGCTGCAGGCAGTCTTTAGTGTCTGGGAGTATGGGTCTCACACTCACACACACTATTATCTCGATCCCACCGCTTGCCACCAATATGTCACAAACCACCGGGGGGGTCACTCAGAAATCCCCCGCGCTGGCTACCAGTACGTCACAATCGGGGGGTAACAAGTGGGGGTCACCCCTCCTTTATACCTCCCGACCGACAGACAGAGCACGTGACGCGCTCTCTAGCGCCCCTCTTATAGTCAGGCCAATTATGGAATTGCCCGACAATAAGCAAGGAGGCCGCTATACTACTTATGCCGATTATTGAAGGGTCCCCGGTGAGAGTAGGGTATATATTCCCCCGACCTCCGCGGGCGGAATATATAATATCTTCCCGAATCTCACTGGCCTCCCCACAATAATCCTTGGCACAACTCGCTGCCACCAACCGCTTCACGGTAACTATTAGCCGAACACACAGACGTGGGATTCAAGATCGAGATAACAGAACAGCCCAAGATTAATTATATAATTTAATCAGCCTAAAGCACACTAGAAACTACAATATATACAATAGGGAATCTACAGAATATACATATGTCAGAGTACAGTTACAATCAAAGCATGGTTTACAAACAGGCATACACAGTTCCAGCAGTTACCTTGTTGCGTCTGGCCACAGGGGGGCGCTGTACCCAGGTTTCTAGGATCCTTCCCACAGATGTTTCCTACACGTGCCCCCAGCGAGAAGAACCCTGGAAAATGGCCGAAGTAGGGTTATCAACCTGGGCAAATCCAGGTCCCCTCCTACCTTAGTGACCTCACAGGGAGCACTGCTCCACCCCTGGCTTGAGTTATGGACAATATCCCAACATGGAATATGGGCCATAACTTTGCCTGGGAGCGTCGTAGGCGGACGCCAATGCTCTCATTGTGACAGTTATGAATTTAGCTACAGAACGAGGGGACTCATGACCTGTCTGCCAGTTCCCCATTGGCTGATATCACGCCTGGGGCATTTCCCGATGTCCTGCTCCCATAAAAAGGGTGTGCCGGCATCGCCTGCATGCGGAGACACCATTTTTATGGTTGCCATATTTATCGGAAATATGGCTTGCGAGATATGAACCATTTTTTACTGGAGTCGTTCTGTCTGGCTATTTCCATAGCCTTGCTAATGAGATACAGCTCTTGTTACAGGGTGACGGCAGGGAGTCATCCTGTGTCCCTTGTTCCCACACCACCTCATTTCCATATCACAGGACATGGCCATGGAGGTGTAAGTGGAACACTGAGAACAAGAAGGGAGGGGGGCACTGCCAGGGAGTGATGAGGGACTATGACTGGAGTCATAATTCATCTTCATATCCCGGGATTTGCCTCACAGCGTCCCTAGCCAAATATGGGATGAAATTGAAGCCCTCTAAGTGCCCCCTACTGAAACCCAGGGTGCAGTACCTCGGACACGTGGTGGGCGCGGAAGTCGTCGCCCCAGATCCCGAGAAGATCACTGCCATTCAGGACTGGCCGAGACCGACCACGGTGAGAGAGGTGAGACAGTTCCTGGGCCTGGTGGGCTACTATCGTCGCTTCATTAAGGGGTATACGAAGATGGTCGCCCCCATGCAAGACCTCCTCGCGGGACAGATCAAGGGTGGCAGGCCCTCTGGAACCCCGTTGGCATGGGAAGTGAAGCACGAAGAGTCCTTCCGCCAGCTGAAGACGGCCTTGACAGGGAAAGAAATCCTGGCGTATCCCGACTATAATCTCCCATTCATCCTCCACACCGATGCCAGTAATGTAGGCTTAGTATAGATGAAGAGATGGATGTTTAAAAACCGCGCCAAAGACCACTGGTGCAGGAGATGGATTTAACGTGACTTTATTCCATATTCAGGTCTACGCGTTTCAGGAGCGTCCGCTCCCTTCCTCAGTACAATACAGGCACAAGCAACATCAAAATCAGCAGTCAAAGAATGAACCGAAAACTTTATACCTTCCGGTGTGACGTCATTAGTACGCCCACTTGACCCAGAAAAGAAAAAAATCGGCGGGAATTACATACATTCATTGAATAAAACAGTAACATGATTTCAATGCAAAAACCGCTTTTCCTTGTCATGAACATATCTATTAAAATTGTCATTAAAAAACCAGATGAAATAAAAGAAAGGAAAAAGAAAGGAAATTAGAGTCCCGTGTATTTGTGACAGTGAAAAAATAATATATAATTATATACTTGTGTATGGAGAACAGACCAAGCAATGAATCAGAATAGAACCTGCAAGACATCGGATTCATATGTGTGAAGAATGTGACAAGGGATTAGACCATTAAACCATACCGAACAGGTAGCGGTATATATAAAAAAACCCGCTCCTGCGACACCAAACATCAAAAATGAGTGCTATATACATCCTTCATAAAATACAAGAAGTAGAGAACTGCACTTCTCAGAGCAGGTGAGGTCGTGAAAGTTCAGACCGTGGGAAAAAAACTTATACGCATGCGGGAAAAAGGTAAGAAGCAAGATAGAATTGTTCCTCAATCTACTAGGGGCTAACTGGTTTTTTAGACTAGAAGCCCTCCTAAAAGTGATCCCAGGTTTCTTTGGAAGAACCTCCTTCAAAAAAGGATCATTAAGAAGAATGTTCCAGTGCCCTTGATGATAAAAAATAGCATTAAGAATGAGTCAAATTTTTCTCTAAATTTCTTGACGACTTATAGTAGGGATAGTGTTGCCATAAAAAATGTAATTCAAGGGCACTGGAACATTCTTCTTAATGATCCTTTTTTGAAGGAGGTTCTTCCAAAGAAACCTGGGATCACTTTTAGGAGGGCTTCTAGTCTAAAAAACCAGTTAGCCCCTAGTAGATTGAGGAACTTTTCACATATACCTTTAATTGATAAACCTGTTGGAGTTTTTAGATGTGGTATGAAAAACTGCCTTTGTTGCAGATCCATACAGCATAGAAGGGAGGTTTTTGGTTTGTATCCAGGAGGCACTGAGTTCACTATTAAGAGTCATCTCACTTGTCAATCCGAATTTGTTGTTTACCTTATTGAGTGTGACTGTGATATGCGTTATGTGGGCAGGACCACGCAAGCCCTGCATAATCGAATGAATTCACATAGGCACAATGTAAAAATTGGGTTTATGTTCCATGGTCTATCCAGGCATATGACCATGGTTCATGATAAAAAATTTTGTCTTAAAGTTACTCCTATTGAGCAGATACCTCTACATACCCCTAATCGGAATGAATTACTTAATAAAAAGGAAACGTATTGGATCTATAAGTTAAACACCCTTAAACCGTCGGGGTTGAATGAGGTAACTGATCTTTTTCACTAGGGGTTCTTGCCTGTTTGATTTTATAAAAATGTATTTTTAATTTTCATATATATGTGTTTATATATATATCTATATATATATATGTTTATATCCCTTTTAAATTGTGCTACACATCATATATACATAGATATCCTTATACGTATTAATAATTATTTATTTTATTATAATTTTTTATATATCCGTTATTGGTTAGGCTTATACATTAGGGTATTATGAAAATTGATTAACGTGCAGTTTTAATTGTTGGTTTTAAATACTGTTTGTTGCATTTTTATAGTTCATCTTCAGGTCTCACCTCATATTTTAGCATTGTATTAAATTATTATTGTTTATTGTTTGGTTATTTTTATGTAGATTGTGTAATTTTAATGATCACAAGAATTATTTATTAGATATTAATATTATATATCTTTGTAATTATCATTTTTTATTCTCTATAATTCAATGTGAGTTTTGGTTTCTGATATATATTTACTGTTTTCTTGATTTTTTCGCACATTTTTCTTATTCAGTAATATTTCCCTGTGTATATCTATCACTGGTAAATCTTTTCATTCCTTTCCGCATGCGCAGCTGTGTTTTTCCCACGCTTTGAACTTTCTCGACCTCACAATTCTATCTTGCTTCTTACCTTTTTCCCGCATGCGTATAAGTTTTTTTCCCACGGTCTGAACTTTCACGACCTCACCTGCTCTGAGAAGTGCAGTTCTCTACTTCTTGTATTTTATGAAGGATGTATATAGCACTCATTTTTGATGTTTGGTGTCGCAGGAGCGGGTTTTTTTATATATACCGCTACCTGTTCGGTATGGTTTAATGGTCTAATCCCTTGTCACATTCTTCACACATATGAATCCGATGTCTTGCAGGTTCTATTCTGATTCATTGCTTGGTCTGTTCTCCATACACAAGTATATAATTATATATTATTTTTTCACTGTCACAAATACACGGGACTCTAATTTCCTTTCTTTTTCCTTTCTTTTATTTCATCTGGTTTTTTAATGACAATTTTAATAGATATGTTCATGACAAGGAAAAGCGGTTTTTGCATTGAAATCATGTTACTGTTTTATTCAATGAATGTATGTAATTCCCGCCGATTTTTTTCTTTTCTGGGTCAAGTGGGCGTACTAATGACGTCACACCGGAAGGTATAAAGTTTTCGGTTCATTCTTTGACTGCTGATTTTGATGTTGCTTGTGCCTGTATTGTCCTGAGGAAGGGAGCGGACGCTCCTGAAACGCGTAGACCTGAATATGGAATAAAGTCACGTTAAATCCATCTCCTGCACCAGTGGTCTTTGGCGCGGTTTTTAAACATCCATCTCTTCATCTATACTATTCATCACTGGGATGACTGCTGCCTTTGACCCAATCCATATGCCTGCATAGTGGTTGTGACTTTCACAACTACACTTGGTGAGTAACCTCTGCGAATCATACCCCATTTGTTTGTCGGGTAAGACCCTATTGCGCTCCTTTTCCACAGTGTTTTGCACGAGTAATGTAGGCTTGGGAGCCGTCCTGTCCCAGGTCCAGAACGGAAGGGAAAAAGTGATCGCCTATGCCAGCAGAAAACTCCGGTCCATGGAGAGGAACCCTGAGAATTACAGCTCCTTCAAGCTTGAGTTCCTAGCCCTGGTGTGGGCCATTACTGAGCGATTCCGCCATTACCTCGCAGCCGCTAAGTTCACGGCCTATACGGACAATAATCCGTTAACCCATCTGGACACAGCCAAGTTGGGCGCGTTGGAGCAGCGGTGGGTGGACAGGCTGTCTAATTATGATTTCACGATCAAGAACAGAGCCGGCCGCAAGAACACCAACGCAGACGCGCTATCCCAGATGCCCCACCTATCGGATGAGGGGCCGGAGGGTGATGATCTCGAAGAAATCGAGCTGCCTGCATTTCACCGGCCACCAGTCAAGCAGTAGCATGTAAAGCAGCAGCAGGCGAACCTGGACCCGCTGCCCAGTCAGGGATGGCAAAAAGCCCAAGACCAAGCGCCTGCCGTCCAAGTGGTCAAGACCATGATTGAACAAGGTTCCACTAGACTGGACCCTGCTGCTCCGCCTGAGGCCCAACGGCTGTGGAAAGAACGAGCCCGGCTGCATCTGGACCAGGGGAAACTGTATCGGGAACTGATCAACCCGAAGACCCATGAGAAGGTTCATCAGCTGGTGGTTCCACAGGCTAGTGTGCCCACAGTTCTACGGGCTTACCATGACTGTGCCGGGCACTTTGGGTGGAAAAAGCTGGAGATGCTGTTGAGAGAGCGGTTTTATTGGAGTGGGATGTGGGAGTTTGTGGAGGCCTGGTGCCGAGAGTGTGGTCCCTGTGCACTGAGAAGAAGGGACGAGGCCAGCCAGAAGGCCCCTCTACGCCCAATCATCACTCATCAGCCGCTGGAGTTGGTCGCCCTCGACCACGTTAAACTTACCCCTAGCCGAAGTAGGTACACCTACGCCCTGACCATTGTAGACCACTATTCGAGATTCATGGTGGTTGTCCCAGTCAAGGACCTGACCGGCCGTACCGCCGCTAGAGCATTCCAGGCCTATTTCTGCCGACCGCACGGGTACCCGGAGAGGGTGCTTACCAACCGGGGACCGGCTTATGAAGCGGAGGTGTTTCAAGAATTCTGCCAGTTGTACGGCTGCAAGAAGATTTGGACCACGCCTTACCATGCCCAGACTAATGGCATGTGTGAAAAGATGAACCATCTGGTCCTGGGTCTCCTCAAGACGTTACCGCTGGAAGAGCGGAACCTGTGGCCAGAAAAGCTGCCTGACCTGGTTAATATGTACAATAACATCCCTTCCAGCTCTACCAAATGTACACCAGCGTATTTGATGAGAGCTCGGCCAGGCCGGTTGTCGGTGGCCTTGGAAATGGGCTTGGAAGCTCCAGAAGCCCCTCCCTTCGACTGCTGGATGGGACACTCGGCGGAGAGCGCAGTACCGACAGATCCAAGAGTACATAGAAAGGAACCTGTGTCGGAGCCGGGAACAGCAGGAACAGTACTTCAACAAGCGGGCTCCGGCTGGCCCCTTTAAACCTGGAGATGTAGTGCTGAAACGAAAAAGAAGAACCCATAAGCTTGATGACCAGTGGGAAAAGACCCTGTATGTCATTCAACCCACTAAATGGGAGAAATAGAAGGCCTACCAGATTAGTCGTGACCAGGGGAAGACTTCGGCCACGGTGTCCAGGGACCACCTGAAGAGGTGCCCATCGCCGTTGAAGGTGGCAGCTGAAGTTCCAATCCCCAGATCAACCGGGGAGAAAGGGAAAGAGGTGATACACACAGTAATGGGTGATTTCCCAGCGGACTGGCCTACACAGAACGCCGCGGTGCTTATTCCGGTAATAATGTTCCCACAACCCGTGGAGGAAAAGGAGACGGAAGTAACCGCCAGTGAACCAGTGCCCAGGGCTGCACCTGTACCCAGTCCCCCTGAGTCTCCGCCGGCCCCACACAGTAGACGGGAAGAGAAGCTGACTGTCTCTTCTGTCCCCTTGCCCTCCACTGATAGCATTGGGCCCAGAAGGTCCACACGCCCCAACCTAGGCCAATCCCCGCTTAGGTACAGGGAAACTACAATCTAGGGGTGTCATATGTTAAGTATGTAAATATGTGATTGAATGACCTTAACCAACCGAGTTCTTCACCTGATTGTCCATTTGATTATTCCGGCTGTTGCCGGCAAGTTGTCCCCGGAGGGACTCTCTGTGTTTACCACCTGCATGAGGAACTACTCATGGACATGGCCGAGAACTGGCAGGCCATCCACGAACTGGTGGGCATGTAAATAGTTTTATGGGATGGAAGCCGTTGCCAACCTCCAGAGAGGCCGATTGTAGGAAGGGCCCGCAGCAGAGCAGGCTGGGGCCCGGCCACCAGCAGGACCGGTGGCCATCCTCCAGGGGTCAGGGTTCCCCCTGGACGTGGGGTCCCCTGAAGTGACAGCCGGGTGCGAGAAACCGTACCCGTTCCCGCTCTCGCAGCCTGAACCTGGACTGGGGTCAAGGGGTGCTGCCCAATTCTTAGGGGCAGCATCAGGGTTAGGTTGCTTGGGTAGGAGAGCGGAAGACATCCGTCCGTCCGTCAGTATTAAAAATGTTTTTTATATGTGCAACGTTTAAGTGTCCTAACAAAAATGCTTATATGTTTGAAATGTTTACATGTTAATTGATATTTTTACAGTTTTTGAAAAAAAAAAAAAATAAAACCGGTGATGGACGGGCAGCTCGCGGACGGTGTGCATTTCACCAAGGGGGAATGTTGCGCCCTGGACTAGCCTAGGCCTACCTAGGTTGGAGCGTGTTAGATCTTCGGGGCCCAATGTCAGTAGTTACAGGCGAGTGGACAGAGGAGACAACCTGTTCCTCTTCTCGCATATCGTGTGGGGCAGGCGGAGACCCAAGGGGACTAGGTACAGGTGCAGCCCTGGGCACTGGTTCACTGGCGGTTACTTCTGTCTCCTTTTCCTCCACGGGTTGTGGGAACATTATTACCGGAATAATCACCGCGCCATTCTGCGTAGGCCAGTCCGCTGGGAAGTCACCCATTACCGTGTGGATCACCTCTTTTTCTTTCTCCCCAGTTGGCCTGGGGGCCGGAACTTCAGCTGCCACCTTCAATGGAGATGGGCACCTCTTAAGGTGGTCCCTGGAAACTGTGGCCGAAGTCTTCCCCTGGTCACGACTGATCTGGTAGGCCTTCTCATTCTCCCATTAAGTGGGTTGTATGACATACGGGGTTTTCTCCCACTGGTCATCAAGCTTATGGGTTTGTCTTTTCCATTTTAGCACTATATCCCTAGGTTTAAAGGGACCAGCTGGAGCCCGCCTGTTGAAGTACTGTTCTTGCTGTTCCCGACTCCGACACAGGTTCCTTTCCACGTACTCCTGGACCTGTCGGTACTGCGTTCTCTGCCGAATGTCCCAACCAGCAGTCGAAGGAAGGGCCTCTGGAGCTTCCAAGTCCATTTCTAGGTCCACCGGCTTCAGTGTACGGATGGCTGTTTGCAGGCGCAGGGCATAGTCTCTTATATTGTCCGCAGGCCGCTGTCGGCACTGATAAAACTGCATCCGCAGCTCCGCTTCTGTGCGAGTCTCAAAAGTGATTTCGTAGTTTCTCGAAAATGGTAGTCACCGAGGCCCGGTCAGCGTCGATCCAGGTCTCCGCCTCCTGCTCAGCCGCGCCGGTTAGCTGCCCTAGCACTACCGCTGCCCGTTGCCTATCAGCCAAGGGATATAAATCGAGGATCGGGCTAATCTTTTTCCGGAACACCTGCAAAACATCAGGCTTCCCATCGTACTGCGGTAGCCAGGTAGCACCGGGCACATAGGACAGGGAGAACGGCATCACCTGGGCAACCGCTGGGCCCACGGCCTCCCCCGCTCCTGCGGCCGGAGCATGGGCTATCCCGTTTCCATCTGCGGGTGCGGCGGCGGCTGCGACCGCCACTCCTCCAACAGCTCCGTCGGGCGCAGACATCTTTTTCCCGTCCCCCCTTGGTTCTCTTCAGCACTTCCGCTTGCTGGGGGCGAGGCTTCGCGTTCGCGCCTTCCCTGCTCGGGGAAGACGCTCGAGCGGGAGATTTTCGCGCCAAAGATGGCGGCGCTTCAAATTTTTCAGCCGGACGCCGCCGGTGGGGACCACAAAGCGCACTTCTACTGGTAAATAGATCGGTTCAATCCTGTTCGTGACACCAAGTTGTCGCGGGCGGCGGGGCGCTGCGCTCGCTAACGCTCGGGTCCGGCGCTGCTGCTGCTGCTGCTCGGTGGCTCGAGCGGTGGGCCGGATCCAGGGACTCGAGCGGCGCTCCTCGCCCGTGAGTGAAAAGGGGGTTGGTTTTGTTTGGGGATTTAGTCCGTGACGCCACCCACGGGTCGTGGTGAAGATGGGCACCACCACTGCTGGTGACGGGGATCCCGGGAGCGATGGTAGGGAGCAGCTGGGATGTTGTTTTCCCCCTCTGTGGGTAGGGGGTGGTGGTCCCGGGGCCCGGTGGTGTGACAGGGAGGCAGGGTAGGTGAGGTGCAGGGTTGCAGGGACAGCGCGGCGCAGTGCCGGATGGCACGGGTGTACTCCCTCAGCAAGAGATGCACAAAGTCCTCGGTAAACCAAACGGCTGGATGGACGGGTCCCGCAGCCGGCTGCAGTGTCTCTCCTCGGACAGGTGATGGCGGCTGTCTTTCCCTGCACCTTTGTGTACTGTCTTGACTACGATGGGTCCCCAACGGTAGTCCGCTCCCCGGTGTATGGATGCTGGAGGAGCCCGTTTGCCCGCAGGTGCTGGCCCTTGGGTCTCTAGCCTTTGGCGGTAGCTGTATACCCTCGCGGTGCGGACGGTTGCCTTCTAACGGGTCTTTGGTTGTTAGGAAACCCCTGGGGTTCCGGTCACACTCGGATTTGACTGTTGACGGCGACTCCAAGCCTAGTCGGGGTCCGATGGCCCTGCCTGTGTGTGCTGGCTTCACTTCGCTCCCCGGTCGGTACCGGCGGGCCACCGCCTGACCCCGGTCCTACGGTTCCGCGTCGATCCACCACTCCTGCAGACGGCCACCACCGTCTGCCAACCTTGTTGTCAGCGCCTGGGCCACAAACCCAGACACTCTCCACTTTACTCCTCTCAATTCAACCTCCTGAACTTCACTGTCTCTTTTCCCGCCTCCAGGCCTGTGAACTGCTCGGTGGGTGGGGCCAACCGCTTGGCTCCGCCCCACCTGGTGTGGACATCAGACACTGGAGGGAGGCAACAAGGGTTTTGTGTTTGGCTAATGTTACTGTCTAGTGGGGGTGGGGGTGCGTGTGTGTTACCTGTGACGACCTGGCTAGTCCAGGGCGCTACAGCTGCAGCCTGCACACTTTTGGGCTTCTACCTCCTCACCTATCTGGCTGGTGCTCTTTGACAGTCGGGGATAAGTATCTATGCTCTACCTGCCTAGGTGTGAGCCCTACTCATGGAAAAGCAGAAGTACATTTATGTTCTTTGGATACTGCCACGGCACATGACATCACGGATACAAACCCTGTGCTGCCCTCTGACTGCACTATGCCACTAGCAACTTAAAGAGAATCTGTCACCATGTGTATGCTATTTAAACGGATAGCAGCATAACGAAGGGGCAGAGTGTCTGAATCCACTGCAGCAATAGGTGTTGTGTGCAAACCAGACCAGCTAATCTGTGTAAACCTGCCCTACCACTGATTGGCAGCTTATTGATAATGAACAGTTTACACATGAAACTGTCAGTCAGGGGTGTGGGCAGGGTCCAGAAGTCTCAGCTCTGCTACATGTACACTGGAGAAAACAGGCATTCTATCAAAACTAAACCCAGCTGTCCAGTACGTGAAACATGACTGTAATAAGGCTTTCTGACTCTATATCATGCAGCTCTAAAATTCCTTAAATACTTTTTGACAGATTACCTTTAATTGAGATTGGAATATAAGAACAAAGTACTAAATGCTTTTGTGAAGCTTGTCACTTACTCAAGGACAAGCTGAGAGGCAGGGTAGTCGGATGTTCTGGGATCAGATATCAAGAAGTCATGTCATGGATACAGGGATTAAACAGGTGTAGTCAGGTAATGGTCCAGAGTTAAAATATCAGAAGGATATTGGATGAGAGCAAAGGGTCAAAACAAACGGAAGGTCAGAGGAGGTCAGAAGAAGGTCAGAGGAGGTCCAAGGTCTGGCAGCAATGATCAAGTCAAACACAGCACAGGCATCCAGGCCAGTGTTCTGGGAGAAACTGGTCAGCTAAGGCCGGTTTTACACATCCGGCTTTTCGCCGGTTTGCCGGATCCGGCGCTCTCCCATACAGTGACTACAGTACAGTGACAACGCAACAAGCGCCGGCCACATGCTGTCATGTGACCGGCGCATGTGACCCGGAAGTTACAGCGCTGTCACTGTACTGTATTGTCTGTACGGGAGAGCGCCGGATCCGGCAAACCGGCGAAAAGCCAGATGTGTGAAACCGGCCTAAGTAGCTGGGCAATCACCAAGAACAGGCAAAACCTGAAGAAACCCAGCACTTCCCACAATAAGATTGGACAACTGAACTATCATTCAACACACCGGCAGCTCAGCACGCCCCAGTTCCAGATTGGACGACTCAGCTGTCACTCACCAAACTGACAGCTCCGCTCGGCGTGATTCCATCAGTGCATCCTAGATGCACTGAGCAGAGGAATCATTACAGCTTTATTGTACTTGTATTACCTCAGACATTCCCAAAAGCTACGTAGTTGTATCAGATCTCAATTTTTGTAACTGGCTGTATACTTTTTATTCAGCTCTCTTACAGGCATGTGTGGTGCCCCAGAGGCTTCAGTTGCCACAGGGTACTGCACCTGACTTAGGGTGCAGTTCTCAACCCGGGTCCAGAGGAGGTCTGTGTCAGTCTCACTTACACAGCTGATACACACATAAACAGGTTGCTCTTCCGTGGACCGGGGTAGGTTTGGGTCAAAAGAGGTCACCAGCGTGGTTGGGTCTTTAGAATACCACCACACCTGGGATCCCCATTCCACTAGTGGCGGGAACCTGGGATGGGAGGAGCAACCACCTGGGGAAGTCAGGAGCCAACACAACAGTTAGAGGGTTCTCCAGCAGGAGAGGGAGAGAGCAGTCAAGTTTCATCAGTGGCTCTGGCGGGGCTCAGGAGTAAAGACGGTTGCCAAGGGGAGAGCTTCATTGCTCCCGCGAGACCGGCGCTTTCAGGGTGCAGAATCCTAGGGTGGATTATACTCCAGGTTGTCCACCAAAATCTGCAGGCAAGGGGGATTGCATGTCCCTCCGGCCCCCATAGTTCCCGGAGCACAGTGCCATATAGGATCTGGGGTCGTGTTCCAAGGCAGGCCCCAGATCCGACCTGTGGCACCTGCATACGGCGCCTACCATTACTACTCCCCTCATCATCCTCCACGGGGCCCGCTCCACCTGTGGGGAGTAGAAACACCTCGGAGGCCAGCGACTGCAGCGGCGACTAATTTCATGGCCGCATACTGCAGGTGGCGTCACTAAATCAACCTCCACCATCATCCTTATTTACTCCTCTGCCTCCGTGTACACCTCGGGGTCACAAAACAAGGCAGGGCCACCCATGATATCCCCTGATCCTCACCGACCCGGTGACGAGTATTTTCCCCCAACCCCCTGGGGTGCTACACATGCAGAAAGAAGCAGGAAGCCATTGAGTTCCACAGGCCAGTAGAGGTAAGGGGATTCTCATTTAGCTGTTGTCTGGTCACACAAAGCGAATGCCCCAAGCTAAAGTGTTCACTCATATAGCTGGATCTGCAGGAGAGACTCCCACCTGAGGGAGAAGGTCTTGCCTCCTGGGAATGTGACGCCCTGGGCAAGCCAGGGGTCACAGGTCATTGCACCAACACACCCTACACCCCAGTTAGGTACATCGAAGCTAACCAAAAATCCTTGTTGCCTTCCTCCAGAGGCTGATGTTCACACCAGGGGGTGGGCCAGGTGGTTGGCTCCGCCCACCGAGGAGGACACAGCTCTGGAGGCGGGAAAACACAGCAGTTGAGCCCAGGCAGGGCTAGAGTGCAGATAGAGAAAGGAGGAGAAAGTGAAAGGAAGTGAAGTGGAAGTGGTAAAGGAGGAGTAGGAGAAGTTGAAGGAAGGTGAAAGGTGACAGAAAGAAAGCCTGAAGAGAGTCCAGCTTTGTGCAGGACAGGGTCAGCAAGGTCAGCAACGGCGGTGACTGTCTGGAGGGGGACCGTTTGGAAGTTCCTGGAAGGACCGCGGACGGGTAGTGGCCCGGCGGTCTGGAGCAGTGTTCCAAAGGACAGTCAGCACCAGGGCAGGGGCCTCTCGGACCCCGGCAAGGCTAGGAGTCGCCATAATTTGCCGAATCCGTCAGTGAAGGGGACGTAGATCCCCCAACAACCAAGTCCTGATTGAAGGCAACAGCCCAACCATTGTAGCAGAAACACCGCCACCGCCAGGGCACCAGTTTCTCAGGGCCAGCGCCTGCGGGCAAAGAGTAGAGCTCCTCCGGTCCAGATTGAAGCCGGGGAGCGGGTTACCGGTGGGAACCCATCGCTACCAACACAGAAACAAAGGTGCAAGGAAAAGGGACATCACCGTCACCTACTGGGAGAGCAAGTGCAGCCGTCCGTGGGAACCGTCTTTCCAGCCGTGTGGTTTACCGTAAAACTGTGTCAACATCTCAGGCTGAGTGAGTACCACAGTGCCGCAAGGCACAGCGCTGCCCCCGCGTCCCTGCGCCCACCAGGCCCTGCATCTCCCATCTCATCACCGGGCCCCGGGATCACCAACCCCTACCCACGGAGGGGCAACACAACACCTGGCTGCTCCGCATCACCATCCCCGGGATCCCCATATTGAGCAGCGGTGGTGAAATCACCACAACCGTGGGTGGCGTCACGGACAATCTCCCCAACAAAATCCCCTTTTTCACTCACGGGCGAGGAGTGCCGCTCGAGAACCCCTGGGATCCGGCCCACCGCTCGAGCCACCACTGAGCAGCAGCAGCCAGACCCGAGCAGAGGGGTGAGCGCGGTGCCGGCACCCTCCTCCCCGCCCGCGACATCTTGGCGTCACGAACAGGATCTTACCGCTCTGCCGTTTGGTAGAGGTGCGCCTTGTTACCGCCGGAGGTATCCGGCTGAAAAATTTCAGAAGTCGCCATCTTTGGCGCGAAAAGTTCCCGCTCGAGCGTCTTCTTGAGTAGCAGAGGCGCGAAGGCCAAAACCCCGCCCCGAGAGAGGAGTGGCCGGAAAGAGCTAAGGGAGACGCGATGGCGGCTGGCGGCATGTAGCTGCAGCTGTAAAAGCAGGGACGCCAGGACTCTGCAGACATACCGTTCCTGGAAGAAGAAGTCACCATGTGGATGCCGTCCAGCGACACCTAGCCCCCGCGCCTGGAACTGCGGCGTGGGTGGAGATCCGGACCGCGCAGCTCTACCAACGGCTGCAGGTGAAGATCCAGCTCCTCATGGAGGAGTGGGAGGCCGACATGGCGGACGTTATAGCCACCGTGCGGAGACGCGAGGAGGAAGCGGAGAAAGGGAGGGTGAGTGACCCACGCCCCTATGTCCCCGAGGGATCGGTCGCTGCGGCTGAGGGACCCGGTCCAAGCCCTCCCCCCCCCGCTGCCTCCCTCGCCACCCGTCCCGGAGGCCGTGACCCCACCATTAGGCCTGCTACCACCGCAACCGGTAGCAACACCCAGCGACCCCGCCCAGGCGGGCCAACCTGTAGCCGGAGCCCGTAGTAAACCGGAGGTGTTGCCGTGAAAGATTCTGAAGGTTGAACCGGAGGCATCCCCTAAAAAGTCCCCCGAGCCGGAGCCGATGACCCGCTCCGAGCCGAAGGCCCAGCAGCGGAAAGCCCCTATGCCCATCCCCCACACCTCGGCTGAGGTAGCGCCGGGTTGTTGCTGTAAGGCAGCGCCCAAGGCCAAGACACCGCGGGACACGCCGCCCAGATTCCTGACAGTGGGCAACGTCCAGAATGTCCCGCGGGGCCCGACCCGTGCGCCGGAGCTCGTAGCAGTGCCGTATTGGGATAGGGAGCCGGTACCGTTGGGCCTGGAGATCGCTGAAAGGGAACGGAAGAAGGCCGAAGTGTTTGTAGCCCGGCGGGATGTGAATGCCCACCTGCCTGAGGAGCATCCCGGCCGCAACCTAATGCCGGGAGACATTTTTCAGTACACCCGACACTGCGGAGAGAGGGGGTGGTTTGCCCTGGATATGAAACTGCGGGGCAGCCAGGAGAGCAGAGTGAGTCCAGCACCCCCTCCCTCGGATGAAGCTGAAGGCCTGGAGTAGGCCAGCGGAGCACCGTTGTCCAGTCCCCGTTGGGACCACCACTGAAGTTGTGTGAATTCATGTTTAAAAGTTTGTTTGAAAGTTCTGCTGATGATAAGATGATTACCGAACAGTAACCTGATTGTCTGCTTGATTTGCAACCGGCCGGAGCCGGCACCGTTGTCCCAGTGGGGACCGTTTAAAAGTTTGCATGGGAACTATCCATGGACAAGCCCGTGAACTTGCAGGGCAACCACAAACGTTAAGTGGCTTGTAAATAAGTTGTTTGCCGTTACCGTTTCCGCAGTTGCCGCCTCCGGAGAGGCAGGTTGGAGGGAGGGCCCTCAGCGGAGCAGGCTGGGGCCCAGCCACCAAAGGAACCGGTGGCTACCCTCTGGAGGGGAAGGACAGATCCCGCTCGGGTACCGTGTGCTGGACTGTGGGTCAAGGGGTGCTGCCTGGGCTTTAGGGGCAGCATCAAGGCCAGGTTGCTTGGGTGGGAGAGAGCGGAAACCGTAACCGTAAACCGTTATGCAACGTTTAAGAAATGTGCCTCCCGTTATGGGAAGAATTATTAAAAATGTATATATGTTACCGTTTACAATGTTATATTTTGCAGAAAAAAAATAAAACCGGTGTTGGACGGGCAGCCCGCGGACGGTCTGCATTTTGCTAAGGGGGAATGTGACGCCCTGGGCAAGCCAGGGGTCACAGGTCATTGCACCAACACACCCTACACCCCAGTTAGGTACATCGAAGCTAACCAAAAATCCTTGTTGCCTTCCTCCAGAGGCTGATGTTCACACCAGGGGGTGGGCCAGGCGGTTGGCTCCGCCCACCGAGGAGGACACAGCTCTGGAGGCGGGAAAACCCAGCAGTTGAGCCCAGGCAGGGCTAGAGTGCAGATAGAGAAAGGAGGAGAAAGTGAAAGGAAGTGAAGTGGAAGTGGTAAAGGAGGAGTAGGAGAAGTTGAAGGAAGGTGAAAGGTGACAGAAAGAAAGCCTGAAGAGAGTCCAGCTGTGTGCAGGACAGGGTCAGCAAGGTCAGCAACGGCGGTGACTGTCTGGAGGGGGACCGTTTGGAAGTTCCTGGAAGGACCGCGGACGGGTAGTGGCCCGGCGGTCTGGAGCAGTGTACCAAAGGACAGTCAGCACCAGGGCAGGGGCCTCTCGGACCCCGGCAAGGCTAGGAGTCGCCATAATTTGCCGAATCCGTCAGTGAAGGGGACGTAGATCCCCCAACAACCAAGTCCCGATTGAAGGCAACAGCCCAACCATTGTAGCAGAAACACCGCCAGGGCACCAGTTTCTCAGGGCCAGCGCCTGCGGGCAAAGAGTAGAGCTCCTCCGGTCCAGATTGAAGCCAGGGAGCGGGTTACCAGTGGGAACCCATCGCTACCAACACAGAAACAAAGGTGCAAGGAAAAGGGACATCACCGTCACCTACTGGGAGAGCAAGTGCAGCCGTCCGTGGGAACCGTCTTTCCAGCCGTGTGGTTTACCGTAAAACTGTGTCAACGTCTCAGGCTGAGTGAGTACCACAGTGCCGCAAGGCACAGCGCTGCCCCCGCGTCCCTGCGCCCACCAGGCCCTGCATCTCCCATCTCATCACCGGGCCCCGGGATCACCAACCCCTACCCACGGAGGGGCAACACAACACCTGGCTGCTCCGCATCACCATCCCCGGGATCCCCATATTGAGCAGCGGTGGTGAAATCACCACAACCGTGGGTGGCGTCACGGACAATCTCCCCAACAAAATCCCCTTTTTCACTCACGGGCGAGGAGTGCCGCTCGAGAACCCCCGGGATCCGGCCCACCGCTCGAGCCACCACTGAGCAGCAGCAGCCGGACCCGAGCAGAGGGGTGAGCGCGGTGCCGGCACCCTCCTCCCCGCCCGCGACAGGAACATCTGAAAATGTAGCTGCTGCAAAGATGAATTTTGCTAAAAATGGGATTCATATGACTGTGAGATCATACAGGAGAAAACATGTAAAGCACTGCCATTTATACCCATTTCAATGAAAACTCTTCAAATCCAAATATAAATACCTTACAGTGTGATGCCAATTACATGTTATATCTTTTTAACTTCTTTCTCAGTAAAAGACTTTCTGTTGTTAACTATAATGGCCTCTTCTACTTCCTTTCTTGTCCCCTCCACCACACTACATCGCAGCCTGTTAGCAATGGCCCCATAGGGAGAAGTACCAGTGGTGTGAGGAAAGACATTGTCACCATATGAGGTGTTTCACTGATGTCTGAGGTTTCCAAATAACACTCGGCCAGACAAAATCTTACATTGTTGCATTTTGCCCTTTCTGTCTCACACATCTACCAGTTACACACAAACTCGGCTGGACAAGGGGGAAACAAGGGAAGAAATTGCATAAAATAATTCAAAATATTAACATGTGAGAGTCCTCAATGATTGATATAATTTGAGGGCTCTCAAATTTTATTATTTTCTATCTTCTGGCTAACACAGTACAAAGATATATTTTTCCTGTATAAAATAATGAAAGACATATCACAGACCTGATAAATCTGCTATTCTTTCAGAGCCAAGGTTTTATAGCCCCCTGAAGACTTGTCCTGCAGGGATGACTTCCCTGACCACCCACATGACACTGCATCTGGATTATCAGTATATAACAGCAACATAGTAATCAAAAATGTCTCCCTCACATGACCGCTGCAGCCAGTCACCAACTTCACCAGTAAATTGTTCAGCCAGTGATTGGTTGCCGTATGTACATGGGTGGTTGGGGCTGTCATTGCTCCAGAACATGAAGCAGTGCAGCAGTGAATGTGGAATGGTGGCATATAATTCAGGTAAGTAATCTGTGCTAGTCATTATTTTAGGCAACTACACCCCATTATTACATTTTTCAATGTCTCAAAACCCTTCTAGCTTTTTTTTTTATTTCAGTCATACTGAACATGTACAGTATTAACATTAAAAAATGGTCTATACTAGAAGAGATAAGTGGATCGATCATCAGAGGATTGAGTTCAAGTCAAATTCCCAGAAATTTTCAGTTTCACATGAATTTGTGGCGCCCCTGAGTATATCAGGGTGCCAAAGGGAACTGCACCCTTTCACCCAGGGTGCAGGGCCTACCCCCCATGGTTCTAGATTCCTAAGAAACTGGTGTCACTAACATCAGCACAAATCCCAATCACACCTCACATCATGACCTGTCAGACACACCAGTGGGTTGGATAAGCGGAATAAGGCCACCCACCTAGGGGTCAGGCAGACTAGTGGGAGGGAAGAAGGCAGAGAGTAGTGAGAGCCCTCAAAGAATGAGGAGCTGGAGTAGTAGCTCCTAGGGAGCTAGACCGCGGTTGGGTCGCAGACGGTGGTCCGAGACCAGAGGAGTCGGGGACCGGTGGCAGAGACATTGGAAAGGGTGCGACGGATATAGTCTAGGAGGACTGTTGGCATCAGAAACCCAAAAGAACTGACCAGTACCGAGCATGACGGTGTACAGGACCCTAGGTCAGGAGCAGGTTCAGCCGTTCTGATAATTAACCTGGGAGGGAGAGTCTCTTTATGAATTTTCCTAAGAGATCAGAGATTGAAGGCGACAGCACACTGCGGGAGATAGAGCTTTCCAGTAGCGTTGCCCACTAAAATCCCAAGTGCCAGCCATCAAGAGCACAGCTACACTACAAATATAGTGAGCGGGGCCCCAACAGCTTCACACCAAGGGGCCACAACAGAGAACTAAGTTGTGCACTGAGGCGGCTCCGGATCACCCAGTGACACCACTGGAAGTGGACACCTGGATGGGCTCCCTGTAGAGACTGTGATGCACAGAGTCTTTGGTTTATCTTCAGTGTGAGTGTCTGCTTTATAATCCTCATCCTGCACCACGACTACTCACAGTGAGTACCGTGGTTTCCCTGCACCCTGCTCTCCCAAATATCCCTCCATCAACCCAGGGGCCGGGGCCTTCCCTACCTGCAGAGGGACTGACACCTTGCTGCTCCACACAATCCGCCCCGGTACTCCTGTCAGCAGTGGCGGTACTCCCATTACCACAACCCGCAGGTGGCGTCACAAACTTCTCCCCTGTAAATATCCCCTTTTCAAGGATCGGAGCGAGTGCCGAGCCCGGGTCTGAACCCCTCGAGCCACGACCACCCCGGATCCGAGCACCCCGGTCTGCGCCAGGGTGGTACAAATTTAAACACTTATATTCAATTGGGGTCCACCCAAAAAAACTCAGAAACATTACCCACAGTGTTGAAGCATAAGACAGTGGGTTAATGTCTTTTTGTGAGGCCACACAGGTTTCCCCATAAAGCCCTGCAGCTTTGACATCTAGCAGATTATCATACCTTGTTCAGTGGTGGTCGCTACCTAGGCCTGCACAGATCAGCACCTTAAATAGCAGTCATTTTCCATCCCCAGAGTCACTAGATGAGTTTCTCTCTCCTGTAGAATCAGCAAGGTCCTCTCTCTCTCTCTCTCCTGTAGAGAGTGAGCTGTTATGATTAGCAGAGTGCTCTCTCTATCTCCTGTAAAGTATAAGCCCTTATGATTAGCGAGATCCTCTCTCTCTCTTTCTCCTTTTAGAGTGTAAGCTCCAGGGCCAGCGTCAGCACCCGGCACACCTGGGCAAGTGCCCTGGACCAACGGGGGCGGTCCACTCATGCCATCTAGGAGAGCTGCAGCACGTCGCGCCATTAATTTTCTCTGTGGGCCTTCACGCTTCCTCCCATTTGCGTTCCACTGTGGAACACATGACGGGGGTGGGGGTGTGTACTAGCTACTGGTCATCCCATATGCGTTCCACAGTGGAACGCATGCTGAGACTGCCTTCTCTCCTCTTTGCAATGTGGAGAGTGATGCGTATTGTACCTGCTCCAGCCTGCTGCTGTCATCCTGGCCGCCCCCGCATGTCGCTTCCTCTTCCCATGTCGGTCGGCGGGGCTTCACAGACTGATCAGCGCACAGACTCACTTCTGAGTAGGCACTTCCTCCTATAAGCGTTCCTCACATTTGCATTCCACTGTGGAACGCATGACGAGTGGGGGAACACCTCCCTCTCTTGACTACTATGTACTGTTTGTCCCATATACGTTCCACAGTGGAACTCATGTCAGCGCCGACACCACATCCTCTCTTTGCGATAAGGACCTTGTCACCGGCTGCTTCACTCCAGTCCTGAAGCAGGTCCGGTCCATGAGAATACAAGAAGCCCAGGTCAGGAGAGCCACGGACGGAGGCCTTAAATGCATTATTGCCACTGTTTTCTTTTTTTCTTTTTTTCTTGCATTTATCTTGTACTTTTGTGTGTGTCAGACAGCTTTATTTTTAAAGACTAAAGGCTGCTTTACACGGTACGACCGATTGTGCAATTTCACAATCGATCGTACCCGCCCCCGTCCTTTTTGCGTCACGGGCAAATCGCTGCCCGTGTCGCACAAAGTCGGTAACCCCCGTCACACGTACTCACCTCTCGTGTGACCACGCTGTGGGCGGCGAACGTCCACTTCCTGAAGTGGGAGGGACGTTTGGCGTCACAGCGACGTCACACGGCCGCCAGCCAATGGAAGCGGAGGGGCGGAGATGAGCGGGACGTAAACATCCTGGCCACCTCCTTCCTTCACATAACCGGCGGCGGCCGCGTGACGCAGGTGAGCTGCTGTTCATCGTTCCCGGGGTGTCACACGGAGCGGCGTGTGCTACCACGGAAACGATGAACAACTAAATTAAACGATATTATGGAACCTAGCGACCAGTACACGACTCACGATTTGTGAGCGATACTGCGTCGCTAGGAGGTGTCACACAGGCCGGCATTGCTAGCGATGCCGGATGTGCGTCACAAAAACCGTGACCCCGACGATCTATCGCACGATAGATTGTCTGGTGTAAAGCAGCCTTAAGTAAACCTGACATTTTATATGTATTGTCATGAACATTGGTGGGGTTTTAAATTACAATGTGCAATTACACATATAAGGATTTGTAATTTTCTCATTTTAATTTGGACCCTGATCTGAGATTCTGAGGACTATAACTGTACCAATATGCTATCAATGAACACAACTGCTATGTAGATATTGGCAATATACTGTGAACAACCATAAATTCTATACTCTGTTACCATAATGTAGCAGCATGACTAAAATAAGCATATTATGTAAGATCTCAGCTCAGGGATTATATACAGGTAATTACAAAACTAAACAACCTATTCTGATCTTCAACATGAGCACATCATAAAATCAGTACAGATCCCCTATAAGCATCTACCTGTACAGCAGCACTCAGCCTCAGCCAGGGTCATTTACCTGTTATAATGCTCTTAATGTCCTCGGGTAGCAGTTGAGCCATTGTAAATGGCTAGTTATGCCCGTATAAAGCGATATATCAGTTCGTAGTTTTTACACTGAGCATGAAAATAGGGAAGTAAAATACAGAGAGGAAGAAAGAACAGGCGACTGAGTGTTTGCAGAGTTTAAGGAAGTAAATGGACAAATCAGCCGGTCTGTCCTCTCCTCCTCCCCCAGACCAAAAGCACATAATTGTGTAATGAATTAGCATTTATTTCCAGAACTTCAAACATGAACAATCAGAGGTGCAGAATATCTAAGATGTAAATGGCTCAATGCTCCTATGTGCATCTAAAGTGCGACTATACATGCCAAGTACTCAAAAAATCTATCAGAACTGTTAAAGAAGTGTAGCAAAAACTGTCTTTTCATCATAGAGCTGCAAAAAAGTGGAATAAAACGTGATCAACAAGTGGTATGTAAATAAAAATGGCATCCCTAAAAGCGGCATCTTGTTCTGCAAAAAAAAACAACAAAAAACATACAGCTGGGGCAGGGAAAAAATTAAAAAGCTATAGCTTTCAGAATAAGGCCTTGCAAAAAGAAAAAGAAACTTCTTTTTTCTTTAAAATAGTTTTCATTGTAAAAAAAAAAAGCAAAACGAAAAAAAAAACGATATAAATGTGGTGTCTCTGTATTCATACTGACCTGCAGAATAAAGCTGTCTTATCGCTTTAATAATACTGTGAATGGAATTAAGCCTAGGATACACAGCGAGTAATACGGAGAGAGTGGAATGCCATAAAAATCGCATTCCACTCGCACCAATATTACTCTATGGGGCAGCTCCCATGAGCGATTATTTTCTCAGCCCTAATCGGACCAAAAAAACAGTCGCAGCATGCTGTGGGTGTAATGCGAGCTTGTTTCACTCGCACCCATTCAAGTCTATGGGGCAAGAGAAACATCGCATTGATCTCACTTTACACCGGTGAAACGCGAGAGCAGTGCAATTCTTGCATCAGCCGGCAACGGAGGAGATAGGGAGATAAATCCCTCCCTCTCCCCCGCAGCGTCAGCTCTCCCTTTCGCAGCGCCGGACCTCCCCTCCGCAACTACGATCTGATAACATGATCGGACCACAGTCACGTGACACTCACATGATACTCAGCTCCCGCTGTGCTGCGAGCGTGAGCCGAGTGTCCAATCCTCGTGTGGCCTCAGCCTAAAAATAAAAATCCCTGAGTTGCTGTTTTTTATTCATTCTGTATCCCAAAAAGCAGAATAGTAAGCGATCAAAAAATCAACTTATGCCTCAAAAACAAGCCCTTAAAGGTCTCTGTTAACAGAAAAATAAAAAAATACTATAGCCTTCAAAACATGGTGATAAAAAACCCTTTATTTTGGTAAAAAGCATATTAGTTTAAAATTTTGTGACACACGTGTGGTGTCAAAATGTTTAATGCATCTCTAGATGAATTAGTTAAGGGGTGCAGTTTCTAAATGGAGTCACTTGTGGGGGATCTGCTGTTCTGGCACCTCAGGGGCTTTGCCAATTTGACATAGCACCAACAAACTATTCGACCCAACTCTGCACTATACAATGTGGCACTCCTTCCCTTTTCAGCTTTGCACTGTATCTCAAGAGTATTTACTGATTATATGTAGGCTATTGGTGTACTCAGGAAAACTTATACTGTCTGCTCCCTTTTATTCTTATTAGCCCTTATAAAAATTAAAAACTTGGGGCTATAACAACACTCTTCAAATGTGACATGGTATCCATTATTTACTCTAGCCAAAATTGAACAACCAAAATTCAAATAGCTTCCTTCTGAACATTGCTGTGTACTCAAACGGTAATATTCCACTACATACGTGGTATCAGTGTTCTCGGGAGAAATTGCACAACAAACTCTTTTGGTCTATTTTCTATTGCTACCCTTGTGAAACTGAGAAATTTAGAGTTTAAATATTTTTGTGAGAAAAATGTATTTTTTCAATTTTACGGTTCAGCATTATAAAATCCTGTGAACCACCTCTGAGTTCAATGTGCTCACTAAATATTTAGATAAATTCCTTGAGTGGTGTAGCTTCCAAAATGGGGTCAATTGTGGGGGTATACACTGCTTAGACACATCAAGGGCTCTGCAAATACAACATACTGTCTGCTATCTATTCCAGTCAATTTTGCGCTTCAAAAGTGAAATTGCACTCCTTTCCTTGTGAGCCCTGCTATGCACCCAAACAGTAGTTTTCCACCACATATGGGATATTGGTCTGCTCAAGAGAATTTTCACAACACATTTTACTGTCTATTTTGTCCTGTTACTTTTGTGAAAATGAAAAATTTGGGGTTAATACAACATTTTTGTGGAAAAAATGTATTTATTAATTTTCAATGTTCTAAGATTCTCTGATACATCTTTAGATTCAAGGTGCTCAACACACCTTTAGATAAATTCCTTGAGAGGTGCAGTTTCTAAATATGGAGGTTTTCCACTGTTTAGGTATAACACACATGACATCTGTTATCTGTTCCAACCAATCTTGCACTCAAAAGTCAAATGTTGCTCAAAATGAACAAGGCCTGGATTGGCCCAGACATCTCATCCCCAGCAGATGACAGCATCAGAACATAAAGCCAATTCAAATAATTCCTCTGCTCTGGTGTATTTCCATGCACCCCATCCCTCCCAAAAAAGGGTATACGATTCATGGTTTCTTCTTTTTCTTGTTCTCTTTCTCCTCAGTCATAATTTTTAGAAGGCAATCAGGCTGCCCTCACTTATATGTTTTAGAGGGCCATAAGGAAGCCCTCATTCATTACGTTCCGTGGGCCGTCAGGCCGCCCTCAATCCTAATTTTTGTTGCATACAAAGTTGAGCTAAATCTAAGGATCACAGACTGCATTCATTACCCCCTCCCTAATTAAGTTGATTACATGTTTTGGTTTTTTTTTAGTGCCACTGGGGTCATAATAACTGAAAATGCTAACGATGCAGCTTATTGCGGACCATAGTTTTAGCAGAATTTCCCCTACTTCCTGCACAATTTCCTGCACCCCCTCCTCCTATATGTTCGAATTGTCATCTCCGAGAAAGTCATCTATGATAGTCACAAGCTGGAAGCACTGCAGCACTGCCTCAGCAAAGCAGCAACAGACTCTGCTTAAACTAATTTGTTTAGGTAACAAGCAGCACACCATCACAAAATTGTTGAAAGGTATAACAGAACAGACAGATCTGTAGCTCTCTTTGATGAACCTACAACCAGGCATGGTTGTGTGTGATAAAAAGCCTACAACCTACAATAGCCCTCAGTCCAGTAGACCACTGCGCAACCAGCTCTGTCCTCACCTATTGTACCATCACCCATTCCCTGTAGACTGTGAGCCCTCGCGGGCAGGGTCCTCTCTCCTCTTATACCAGTCTGTTTTGTACTGTTAATGATTGTTGTATGTATACACTCTTTCACTTGTAAAGCGCCATGGAATAAATGGTGCTATAATAATAAATAATAATAATAATAGCTGTAACCTGGTGAGAGCTCTGAAGCTTCACAGGTTTGCACATATACTATGTCTGGGACAGGTGCTCAACTTAGTGGATCAGCGGTTCTGAAAAACTACCCAGATTTGCCTGAGCTATTTGTGTCGGTACGCCATGTATGCGCCCATTTCCACATGTCAGCTATAGCTTCCATCGGTCTGGCAGTGATACAGTGGTGCTTGCAAGTGCCACCTCACCAACTGATGCGGGACATGATCACGAGCTGCAACTCAACATTACATATGTTTGCAAGGTAATGTGAGCAGCAGAGGACAGTAGTTGAATACCACCTACAACATGTCCATCGGTGCGTCGGTGCCGAAAAGTGGACATGGATGTCTGACATCTGTGAGGTTCTACAACACTGAGAAATCAACCAAGATCATGAGCTTCGATGATGCCATAATCAGCGTAACCAACCCACTTCTGTGTCTACTCAAATGCTCACTGCTCACAATTAAAGAGAAAGCTTCGCATTTGGACCATGTGGAGATGGGAAAAGAAAGTACATAGGGTGCTACGTGTTTGCATATCCTGACTGCTTGCCCTGGAAATGTTGCCAATTGGGAGTTTGGACACTGACACTGTACACAACATCATGGCGGCAGCCTTTCTGCTGTACTCGGTCCCCATCTGCCACTATATTTCCTGGTGTGTCATCCCTGCACATGTCCCATAACATCACCCATGCCCTGAATAATACAGTTAGGTTTCAGCAGCATTATACTAATAGTAGCAATACAAAAAGAAAATTGATCAGCTACTCCCAAGTAGAGATGAGCCACCCCCCTAGAGTTCGAGTTTGGTTCGGTTCGTCGAACGGAGGACAAGTTCGTCGAACATTTGACGAACTATCTCGGACCCCAATGAAAACAATGGCAGGCAAACACAAACACATAAAAACACATTATACATGTACACATATAGGTAATAAACATTGCCATTACACTTACAGGTCCACGCAACGCGTCCTGCACTCTGTCTCCCGCCGCTTTTCCTTCCGATAATCGCTGTGTCCTCCCTGTAACCAGCAGTGATGATAGGACCTATCGTGATGTCAAAATAGCATGTGACCAGTCACGTGTCTATTATCTCATTGGCTACAGACTGGCCACATGGCTAGTCGTCATGCTAGGTCCTGTCAGTGCATCTCTCCAGTACGCGGTGATCGTTCCAGCATCTCCGTGTACCGGCGAAATGCTCTGGCACATGGTCGGCTTCCCTGTTCCTGCATGTGGGCGCTCTTTACAGAGTCAGGCCACATTCAGGTGTACCTACCCATGCTCGGCAGCCAAGCCGCTCGGGTCCGGACCTTCAGTGGGTGGCTCGAGGGTCTCCGGACCTGGGGGTCCTGCGGTCATGTCAATCAAAAAGGGGTGGTCGGTTTGGGGACGTAGGTGTACGGCCGGAGCCGTGTTAAGTTCGTTACGCCACCCACGGGATGTGGTGAAGGTGGACACCACCGCTAAAGTTACGGGGCACCCGGGGGAGATGTTGCGCAGCAAGTTGTTAACCCCTCCGTGGGCAGGGATGGTGGCCCCGAGACCCGTTAGGAGAGTGTTTGGCGGTGCAGGGAGATGGGCGGCCGGAGGGCACTGATGTACTCACTATTAGTAAACACACGAGTCTCTGGTAAACCAAGGTGATGGTGGTCGGTGCCCGCAGCCGGCTGCAGTCTGGTCCCCCACCCGGTTGGTGGTCTATGTCTTTCTCTTGCATCTGTTTGTGATGGTGGACTACCTGCGCTTGCAACTTCAGGAGTCTGCTCCTGGCTTGTGGTTGCCTGAGGAGACCTTTTGCCCGCAGACGCTGGCCCGTGGGATCTCTGTGCCATGGCGGTGGCTTTCTATCCCTCTCGTTGGGTCGTTGCCTTCAGTCGGGACTTTGGGTGGGACAGGACCGCTAGTCCTGGCAGCAATTAGTTAATTAGCTAGCCCCCAGTAGCTTCTGGACCTAGCTTCAGGGTCTGAGTACCCCCTTTGTGCTCCGGTTTCAGAGTCGGTTCCCTGGGTCGTACCGGCGGGCCACTACCCTGTCCCGGCTCCTGCAGACGGAGACCGCCGTCTGCCTCCTAGCCAGCAGTACAAGGGCTCCTACTCTGACACCGGTTCAGTTTGGGTCTTTCCTCTGCTGGAGCTGCACACAGCTCCGGCCCACACACCTCTCCACTTGACCTCTAGACGTGAACTCTAGAACAGAGCTCCTACTGACTGAACTTTTCCACCCCAGGCTGTCTGAGACTCCTCGGTGGGCGTCTTCCAACCGCCTGGTTCCGCCCCCTGGTGTGTCCATCAAGCACTGAGGGAGGTGACTAGGGTTTTATGTGTTTGGCTGCTGTCACCTGTTAGGGAACGGTGTAATGCGGAGCCCTATCTGTGACTACCTGGCCAGGCCAGGGCGTCACACTCCCCTTTGGTTAACCACAGACCGTCCGCGGGCTGTCCAACCACCACCGGTTTATTTTTGCTTTCACTGAAAGAGATAAGAACATATGTACAATTATAATAACTTTGATACAATCAAGCATATTTGTGGATTTCTTCCCTTGTGGGAGGCAGGTTACTTAAACATTGCAATAAAAAAACATTTTTTTTAACCGGGAACAGGACGGGACCGGGTCCTTTTCACTTTTGCCCACCCATGCAAACCTAGCCCTGATCCTGCCTCTAAAAACCAGGTCAGCACCCCTTTTCCCCAGTCCAGAAAACGGGTTCGGGTCCGGGTGTTGCCCACATGGGCCGGGTAATAAGTTCCTTACCCGGCAGTCTCTCTTAGAGGCCCCACTTCCATGGGACCCCTGACCTGGAGGGTAGTCACCGGTCTCACTAGTGACAGGACCTCGGCCTACAATTTCCCGCAGGCCCTTCCTCCAACCAGCCTCTCCGGAGACTGCAGGACTATGAAAAGGGTGGTCAGGGACTATTTAGAACACGGGACTTCGCTGCCGGCACAGCTTCCTTGGGCAACTGTCCCACAGTCCACTACAGGGCAGCATGGGTCCCCAATGCCACCATCACTCACGGGCGACACTGTCCATAAAGACCCTGCCCTCACTGCCTGCAGTGCGGGTACGGTCGCTCCTCCAAGCCGAGTTTACAAACGGGGACTGTCCTCACTCCACTTAACTCCTTGTCGTCCTCCACCAGGGGCTCCGACACCTGATGGAGCCCTCTGCGGCTCCGAACGCAGTGGCGTTCAACAAGTCGGACAAGGTCCTCCTCCTTCCACCCCATGGGCTGGATGGAGTTTCCCGGGGAACTTGGAGACGTTCAACAAAGTTTGGGAGTATTACTGGAGCGGGTTCTTTAAAACTTTTCAACTTATAACACTGATGAACTTGGGATTAACTTACAGGTGCGGCTACCATTGCAGAGGACCGTACTGCCCCATCCTCGGCCGGTACACCGGGCTCCCCTTCCAGGTGCAATACATCCCTGGGCTCTGGACCTCCAACGGGAACGGTGGCGGTGGTAGTGTAGACTGCACCGCTTCCTCCAGGAGCTGCGCTATACAGGCCTCGCTTGTTACGGTGCTGGCAGGCTCCAGCTCCCAGCTGATGAGGGACGACATGGGGGTCTGCGTAGCTTTATCCTGGCGCAGCACGGCTGAGGCAGCCCTCTGTTCACGGACCCACACCACGGCAACCATCCTCCAGACCTCTGCTTTCCAGTCGAGCACCTGCTGCAGCATTTGGGCTCTCACCCAGATGCAGAATCGGGCCAGCTCCTGCTCCAGCCAGGCAGCGGTCCCTGCCGGTGCCGGTAGCCGATTCGAGCTCCGCTCCTCCGCATCAAAGGCCACTCCGCCTCTACTACTTCGGAGCCCCGCCACTCCGCCATCAGGGTTCGGTGCGGATATCTTCCCGCTTTTCCCCCTTGTTTTCTTAGCGGCACTCCTCTAGCCGGCCGGTAATTTTCGTTTTGCGACTTCCGGCTCTGCTTTACAGCCGTGTTCAGAGGGGGCGGGGCTTCAGTTCTGGCGATCTTTTCCCGGGGAAGAAGACTCTGGCTGGAATATTCGCGCCAAAAGATGGCGGCAAGATGGTGGATTTTGAAAACTTTGCAACGGATCACCGCTGACTTCACTTCAAGGCGCACTTCCACAAGGTAAGTATCTTGTTCGTGAAGCCAGAAATTGAGGTGTACCGCCCCGTGCTCAGCTGCCGAGCCACTCGGGTCCGGACCTTCAGTGGGTGGCTCGAGGGTCTCCGTACCCGGGGGTCCTGCGGTCATGTCAATCAAAAAGGGGTTTGCAGTTTGGGGACGTAGGTGTACGGCCGGAGCCGTGTTAAGTTCGTGACGCCCCCCACGGGATGTGGTGGTGAAGGTGGACACCACTGCTGCAGTTACGGGGCACCCGGGGGAGATGTTGCGCAGCAAGTTGTTAACCCCTCCGTGGGCAGGGATGGTGGCCCCGAGACCCGTTAGGAGAGTGTTTGGCGGTGCAGGGAGATGGGCAGCAGGAGGGCACTGATGTACTCACTATTAGTAAACACACGAGTCTCTGGTAAACCAAGGTGATGGTGGTCGGTGCCCGCAGCCGGCTGCAGTCTGGTCCCCCACCCGGTTGGTGGTCTATGTCTTTCTCTTGCATCTGTTTGTGATGGTGGACTACCTGCACTTGCAACTTCAGGAGTCCGCTCCCGGCTTGTGGTTGCCTGAGCAGCCCTTTTGCCCGCAGATGCTGTCCCGTGGGACCTCTGTATCGTGGCGGTGGCTTTCTATCCCCCTCGTGGGCTGTTGCCTTCAGTCAGGACTTTGGGTGGGACAAGACCTCTAGTCCTGGCCGCAATCAGTTAATTAGCTAGCCCCCAGTAGCTTCTGGACCTAGCTTCAGTGTCTGAGTTCCCCCCATTTGTGCTCCGGTTTCCGAGTCGGCTCCCCGGGTTGGTACCGGCGGGCCACTACCCTGTCCCGGTCCACCTCGGTTCCACCGAGCTGTCTTCACGGCACCTGCAGACGGAGACCACCGTCTTCCTCCTAGCCAGCAGTACCAGGGCTCCTAACCCGGCACCGGTTCAGTTTGGGTCTTTCCTCTGCTGGAGCTGCACACAGCTCCAGCTCACACACCTCTCCACTTGACCTCTAGACGTGAACTCTAGAACAGAACTCCTACTGACTGAACTTTCCCGCCCCAGGCTGTCTGAGACTCCTTGGTGGGCGTCTTCCAATTGCCTGGTTCCGCCCCCTGGTGTGTCCATCAAGCACTGAGGGAGGTGACTAGGGTTTTATGTGTTTGGCTGCTGTCACCTGTTAGGAAACGGTGTAATGCGGGGCCCTATCTGTGACTACCTGGCCCGGAAGCCCACAGCCTCTGCTCACTCACTGAGTGATTGTAACGCCTGCTTGGACCAACAGACTCAGGGGGGATGTAATGGACAGACTAGAGGGAAGCCACTCACCAAGCAGGACCCCCAGAACCCTGAAACCCTTTAACCCCTATACAGGGATTTGGAATTACACAGGGCCCTGGAGATCACTACCTGTGGAAGGCTGCAGTCCGATGAGAGTAGTCGTCAGGCAGGGTCAAACCAGGAATAGCAGAACAGGGACAGAATCGGCAGACAAGGACGTAATCAGAAAACGGAGCAGAGGTCAAATCCGGATTGGGCAGCGAGGTACAAAAGCAGCAGGCAGAAGGGTAGCCAGAAAACACGCAGAAGTCAGCACACAGAAATCACAAAACAGAATAGGGCGGACATATCAGAACTATCTCTGGCAGTGGTCATGTGACAGGAGGGGGAATAAGAAGGGTGTGGTGTCTTCCCATTGGCTGTAGCTGAACGCTGGCAACTTCAGCTGGAAGACACACGCCACCCACAGTAAGCCAGCGGTACTGCAGATCCCAAGATAACCCAGCCCAGTGGATGATCGGAGCCTGCGCCCACCGGTGCCTCTGGCATCGACTCCTCTCCCATCACCTGCACCATCCACGGCAGGAACACGGCGTCGCCTGGCGATCAGAGCAGAAGTCGCTGGAGCAGACTCCGGCGATGACGTAACAGTGATTAGACTGCACAGGGCAGCAGCATTCTTCCTCCCATGCAGTGCTGTCTGATGTAGCAGAGCTGCATGGATTGAAGGAGAAAGAAGACAGAAGACCAAGAAGACCAGGAGCGTAGAGGGCTGACAGGGAGTAATAAACATCGAGTCTCTAAGTGTGTCTGTGTATTCATTTCTATTAAAGTATTTTTTCTCTGTGTGGTGTCTTTTTTTAACCCTTTATTGGAGATTCTTAATGGCGCTGTATCCAACTCTTCCAGCTGCCATGGTGACAGATGGCTCGCTGGGTAATAATGGGGTTAGGGCTAGCTGTATATTATCATCTGGCCCTAAGCCCGAAATTCATGGTGTCACGCCAATATTAGACATGACCACCATGAATTTCTAGTACAGATTAAAAAAAACACAACACAGAAAAATATTTTTATTAGAAATAAAACACAACACAATTAGTGACTCCATCTTTATTGAAATAGAGAACCCCCCTCCGCAGTAATCCTGGGTCAAGGATCCCACGCCGTCCAATCCGGATCAAATATCATCTGATCGGTTTGCTGGAAGGCAAAGCGATCAGATGATGTGTCAGGTTCAAGGGCCTCAATCACATGACACAGCAGCTGATTGTATAAACAGCTTTTATACAATCAGCTGATGCATCAGTGTAAAAAAAAAAAATACACACTTTTGTGCAGACTCCTGTCCGACAGCATCAGCTGATAGTTTAGCCAGCTGGGCAGTAAAAAGCTGGCTTCACCGCTCGACTTATAGTGTCAGCTGATTCTGTCAGGTGACCGCATCAGTTGATCATCGCCAGGTCTGAGAGAGAAAGAAAGAGAGAGAGAAAGTAGAGAGAGAGAAGAGAGAGAGGAGAGAGAAGAGAGAGAGAAGAGAGAGGAGAGAGAAGAGAGGAGAGAGAGAAAAGAGAGAGAGGAGAAAGATAAGAGAGAGGAGAGAGAAGAGAGAGAGAAGAGAGAGAGAAGAGAGAGAAGAGAGGAAAGAGAGGCAAAAAGAGAAAAAGAGAGACTGAGAAAAAGAAAAAGAGAAAAAGAGAGAGAGAAAAAGAGAGAGAGAAAGAGAGAAAAAGAGAGAGAGGAGAGAGAGAGAGGGAGAGAAAGAGAGAAAAAGAGACAGAAAGAGAGAGAGAGAGAGTGAGAGAAAAAGAGAGAGAGGGAGAGAGAGAGAACGAGAGGAGAGAGCAATGCAGCCTCATTCCGTGAATTGCTCTGATTTTAGAGGTGTGTCCCGCGGCTCACAGCTGATGTCCGGCTCCTCCCCTCAGTGCATAATTAAATTAAATTCTAATTATAAATAAATAATCATTATAATTTAAAATAAATTAAATTCTTTATCGAGACGGCTGGGACTTGAACTTGTGAACTAACTCTCCTTAGGCAGGATCTTTACCTCTATACTGCAGTAGAGAATCTAGAAGCAGATTGTTCAGCTGCAAGGATGGATGGATGGGCGGATGGATGGATGGATGGATGGATGGATGGACGGACGGACGGACGGACGGACGGACGGACGGACGGACGGACGGACGGACGGACGGACGGACGGGCGGACGGACGGACGGACGGACGGACGGACGGACGGGCGGACGGACGGACGGACGGACGGGCGGACGGACGGGCGGATGGATGGATGAGCGGATGGATGGATGGGCGGATGGACGGGCAAACACCAGCAGTACCGCACTCATCACCGCACACACGCAGGCACTACAACCCCCATCATCCTCCCCTCAGTGCATAATTAAATTAAATTATAATTATAAATAAATAATAATTATAATTTAAAATTAAAAATGAATTAAATTCTTTACCGGAGCGGCTGGGACTTGAAGGCGAGAGCTCTAACTATTGAGCCACTGTCTCTAATGCGAAACATAGGCAGATTTGGTAATCTTGACGTCTGCATTGCAGACTGAAGTCTCAGGTGACAGCGCGGCTCACTTCAGGTGCTACGTGGAGAGGACACAAAGCGCTCCCTGCATCTTTATGTAGCAGAGCTAACAGTGTCATGTGGATTACTTCGGACTGTTGTTTGGGGATTAATAAAGAGGTAAATGAGGGTTTTTTTGTCTTTTATTTCAAATAAAGGATTTTTCGCTGTGTGTGTTTATTTACTTTCACTTACAGTTTAATCATCGAAGGTGTCTCGGGGAGATGCCTGCCATGATTAACTCCTTATTACCCCGATTGCCACCGCACCAGGGAAATTCGGGATGAGCTAGATAGAGTCCCGGGACTGTCACATCTAATGGATGCGGCAATTCTGGGCGGCTGCCAGCTGATATTGTTGGGGTGGTGGGCTCCCCATAACGTGGCGCTCCCCATCCTGACAATACCAGCCTCCAGCTATGTGGCTTTATCCTGGCTGGTATCAAATATGGGGGGAACCGCATTTTTTTTTTTTTATTATTATTTATTTATTTATTTATTTTACTGCACGATATAGACCCGCCCGCCGGCGGCAGTGATTGGTTGCAGTGAGACAGCTGTCACTCATCGTGGGGGCATGTCTTACTGCAGCCAATCATGGGCACCGGTGGGCAAGGAATAACTGATTGAATAATGAATCGGCAGCCATTTTCAAAAGAGGAAAAGCTGCCGGAGCTTTGTGACAGCCGTGCAGCGAGGCGCCCATGATCGGTGAGTAGGAAACAGAGAGGGATGGTGCTGGGGACGCAGGACGCATGCAGATACGCAACGTGCACACATACTTACTGTGAAAAGCCACGTTTTTGGTGATCGAACCGTTCTTGAACGTAACTCGAACTGCCGAACTTTTAGCAAATTGTTCGAGTTCGTCGAACGACTCAAACACCCCCCAAAATCACTCGAACATGAAATTGGCGAACCGTTCGACTCGAACATCGCTCATCTCTACTCCCCAGTTTGCTAACATGAATTTCTTATATGCATGCGGTGCAGGGAGATCCAGGCTAGTCCCTGGCTACCAATAGTAGGACTCTGAATCAATAGTCCCTGGCTATATGCCTCTAATTCAAAACTATCCCTGCTTCAGCAGCTATCCCTACACTGAATGCAGATAACAGTGCTATTAATAGGGAATAGAATAGATGTAGGCCTGAAAAGGACTTTTAGTTTTAGGTTGCAACAGGAAGGACAGTAAGGCAATAAGCCCTGCCTATATGCCTCTAATGCTAAACTCTCCCTTCTCCAGCAACTCTCCAAACACTAAATGCAACTAACATCAGGATTAATAGGTAATAGAATACAATAGATGTAACGCTGATAAGGACTTTTCGTTTTAGGTTGCAGAAGCAAGGACTGTAATGCTATAATCCCTGCCTAGATGCCTCTCATACAGTATCTCTTCTCCAGCCTCTTTCTCTACACTAAATGCAGCTAAGAGCAAAACAGAATACATTTTTTACTTTGCAACAGCAAGGACTGTAAGGAAGTAATCCTTGCCTAGATGCCTCTAATACACTATCCCTTCTCAAGATGCTTGCCCTACATTATTAGTGAATTAAATACATTTTTTATGTTGCAGCAGCAAGGACTGTAATGCAAGAATCCATGCCTGCATGCCTCTAAAACACTATTTCTTCTCCAGCAGCTCACCCTACCCTAAATTCAGCTGATTGGTATTATTGGAGAATAGAACATAGTTATTATTTAGCAACAGCAAGGTCTGTAAAGCTAGAATCCCTGCCTAGATGTCTGTAATACATTATACCTTCTCCAGCAGCTCAACCTACAGTAATTGCAGCAAAGAGTGGTATTATTAAACCATAGAACACATTTCAATTAGCCCTAAAAATGACTTTTGGGTTTATAAAGCAGCAGCAAGTAATGTAAGGCAATAATCACTGCTTAGATTGCTCTAATACATTATCCTTTCTCCACCAGATTTCTCTACACTAACTGCACCAGAGAGCGGTATTATTAGAGAGTATAATATATTTTAATTATTCTTACAAAGGACTTTTGGGTTAACATAGCAAACAGCAAGATCTGTTACACTAGATTCCATGCCTACATGTCTCTAATACACTATCCCTTCTCCAGCAGCTAGCCCTATACTAACTGCAGCTGTGAGCGATATTATTATAGATTAGAACAGCTATTCACAGGCACCAGGTACGACGACAACGCTCATAATCAGAGATGCTGGCTCAACGCTGTACTCAGCAAGAACCGGCCTCTCTGATGAGCGAAGTAGTCACCTGACATATCTGAATTACGTCGGTGCTTCATGGTAAAAATGGTAACTTTTTTTAATAAATTGGTGAATGAGGGAAAGTGTGGGGGAGTCTTTTTTCAAATAAACTATTTTTTTCCTGTGTGTGTGTGTGTGTGTGTGGGGTTTTTTTTTATACTTTACACTTACAGGGTTAATAATGGAGTCTGTGATAGACCCCTCTCCATTACTAACCCCTGGGCTTAATGCCAGATGACATTACACAGCTGACAAATTAATTTAATCTTTTACCCCTATTGCCACGACACCACGGCAATCAGGAAGAGCCAGGCAAACCGATAGAATTGGTGCATCGAATGTGATGCGCCAATTCTGGGGCTGCTGCGGGCTGCTATTTTAAGGCTGTCAAGGGCCCAATAACCAGCCTGATAATACTAACCTGCAACTGTCTGCTTTACCTTGGCTGGTTATCAAATTTGGGGGGACCCCAGGTAATTTTTTAAAATTATTTATTGCTAAATTAATAATTAAAAAAAAATGGCTTGGGGTCACCTCTATTTTTGATAACCAGTCAAGGTAAAAGCAGAGAGGTCTACTTTACCTTGGCTAGTCATCAAAAAATGGGGGAGACCCCACACTTTTTTCAAATTATTTACTTTTTCACTTCACAGCAGCAACCATCCACATGCATTTTTCCGGCCTCCCCTGCCCTCCAGCAAAGTCTGTCGGAGAAATGTTCGAGTTCCACATAAAATTCCATTATACTCAATAATCAAAAAAACGGGTCTGAGCGTTGGAACTGGTCAATTTAAGTAACGAGCACTAGAGTACTTTAGTGTTCACTCATTACTAAGCAAGATGAATGCACCATATGTAACAGAAGGTCTTAAAAGGTTTAGGTTCCTGTTGTGAATGCCATCCGATTGGGTGCTGGTGTGGAGCTCTCTCTGGTGGCCAGGAATAGTAATGAAGCTGAGTCTGAATCTGTGACTCAAACAGGTGATGCAATTAATTAGGAATCCAGGAAGTCCTATTGCAGATCAACCTAGTGTATTTAGGAGAGCATTTTCTGCCTGGCAGCCGCCGGTGGTATGTCTTTCCTGCTGCTTCTAAAGATGGCTGGGAGTTTTCCCTTCAGTTTCTCCCATTTATTCTGTGCCTGAATCTACTTCAGATAAGTTTACTAGTTTCTGTGCTTAATTGCTGGAATTGCACATAAGGGTGTTTCTTCTTATTCCACTTTGGTTGTGTTTTGGTTTCTTGTTTGTGAGGATCTTTCTCTCTGATTTTGTGAGCAAGGCAGCTCCTCCAGCAAGAAAGGGAGCTTGCTCGATGTTCATGTTTGGATTATTTGCACTTTAGAATATTATTTGCTCTGTGATTTTGTTTCTTCCCATTATATCTGCAGTTCTGTTTAAAGTGTCTGGCACAAAAGTATAGTGGGAGAGAGACCGTGTGGTCTCAGATCTTTTTTTCTATCAGGAGTTTGGTATTTTTTACAGGTTTTTTTGCTGGCCGCAAATAGTTATTTTTCCTGTCCTGTTGTACCTAGTAAGTTGGGCCTCACCTTTGCTGATCTATATTTTCTATCTGTGTATGGTTTTTTTCTTATATCACCGTCGTTACATGTTGGGGGCTTGCTATTTCTTTGGGGACTGCTCCAAGGCAAGTTAGGATTCCTCATTTCTATCTTTGAGGTGTAGCAAGTTTTTCTGGCAGTGACGAGGTGTCTAGGTGTGTTAGGAACATCCCACTGCTACTGCTAGTGTTGTCCGATAGATAGGAGATTGCGGTCAGCTTAGTTTCCAACTACTCTTGTGGTTTTGTTTTTGTTGATTAATGGGATTATTTGTGATCGTCCATGGTTACCAGTTCATAACAGGGGCCACTATGCACCTTCACTTGTTAAAGCTTAGAAAGGCATACTGTACACAAGCATCAATTTAGGTTTTGAATTGGATGTCTCTCCACAATGGAAGACCAAAGAGCACCAGGGTGGTAAAGAACTCAGTGGTCCCACTCTCCAAAGATCAAAAGTCTCCATATCCCTATAATCCTTCTCCTGAATATGTACATCAATCTCATTATCACGAACTGGGTATAAGATACCCTCTTTTTAACTTCAGTAAATTTCCAGCATAGCAACTTGTGGGCAATCGCTGACTTCTTTATTGCTTCATCACTTTAATAAATGTAAATCTTCTAAAATATGAAAAGCAAAGCTATAAAAAGTTACAGATACAGCTAAATAACTATTTAACATTGAAAATAATTACTCCATTTCTTTAAGATGCAGTGATGTCTCTTATCTGAAGCACTTGTAGACTGAACCATTGAAATGAATACAATGCCCATTGAGGGTAATAGCTGTTTAAGTCCACATAAATGTAATAATAGCAAAATGAATGGATGATAAGGACCATTAGTCCCACCTAAGTGCTCATAAATAAAACATTGGCCGTCCCAGGGTTCCTGATTAAAGTGTTTATAACAATGCTGAGCAACATTAGAAGGTTGCAAAATCTAATTACTATTTAAATGGCATCTTATTGAAAGTGTTTAGGTTTTACTTATTACACTATTATAAGCACAATTTTGTCTTATTAACCTCAATAGGTTTGAAACATTTTTTCAACATTTACATAAGAAGCACTCATGGCTGGGTTAGACAAATATGGCTGTTTACACTTTTGGAAGGTTAATTATATTAGAACTGCATCAATGGAGTCCTGTGGGGTTCACCTTTGGCATAAACAGAAATCCTCTGCCTACCGCAGTGTCTTTGGTGGATTACCTACCGTAGTAGCTCAAGCAGACAATCTCCTCCCCAAAATGCCTCTGCAGTAGAGATGGGCGAACCTGAATTGTAAAAGAACGATAACCTAGTACCTGTGCGCTGATCCCAGGTCCGAAGTTCTCAGGGAACTCTGTGTAACTATTCGGATCCAGCCAACCGGATAATTAAAAAGAAAGAAAATAGGGATAGAGCAGGCGTGTTATACTTACCAGTCTCCCGCGCAGCTGTAAACTACTACTGACCGCTCATTAACCTCATGCATATGCACTGCTTCCCCCGACCACTGGCAGTCCTGGTGTCTGTGATTGTTTGCAGTCAGACTGCGCCCCCAACCTGTATGACAGCATTTCTGACTGCTTGCCATCGCACAGGCTGTGTGTGTCCCTATCGTAGTGTAAGAGAAATAAATGAAACAAAAATTGGCGTAGGGTGCCCCCATATTGTGATACCTAGCACAGATAAAGCATACGGCTACAGGCTACAGCCCCAAACCATGTGCTTATCTTGGTTGCGTATCAAAATAATAGGAACCACATGCATTTTTTTTTAATTATTACTATATTAAATTTAAAAACCGGTGTGCAGTCCCACCAATTTTGATAACCCAGCCATCATAAAGCTGACAGCTGGGGGCTGGTAATCTCAGGCTGAGGGGGCCCATAGTTATTGCCCCCCAGCCTAAAAATAGCAGCCCGCAGCCGCCCATAATTATTGCATTCATTAGATGCGACAATCCCGACACTTTACCTGGGTCATCCTGATTTTTCTGGTGTGGTCGCAATTGGAGTAATAAAGGGTTAATGATAGCTCACTGCTGCCACTAAGCCCTAGATTAGGAATGGGAGGCATCTATGAGATCCCCGCCATTACTAATCTGTAACTGAAAAGAAATAATCACAAACACCAAAGAAATCCTTTATTTGAAATAAAATACAAAACAACACCCTCTGTCACCCCTTTATTAACCCCAAACACCCAGTTCTGATGTAATCCACACAAAGTCCCACGAAGATTCCGCCTATGCGACATGCATACTGAAAGCACAGCGTGCAAGCACAGAACATGTCCACACACAGTGGATTTCAGGCAGAGACTGACTCTGCCGCAGCGATGAGTGGTGACTTCACTCAGTATATCTGCAGTCGTAGCTGAATATGGGTTTTTGACTGATAGACATTCATCAACATTACATCATGCATTCATTTATTTGTTATACGGTGGCTTATAAATAATGACAATACCATGGAGCTTGGTATATAGATATATTATGTGTTTTACGTCTTTCTTTGCACCTTATTCATCAGGTTGACTATTCTATTACTACGTTCTCAAGTTAATCAACTGATGAATGAGAGATTTTCCTGTTTCATGAATTTACTAATTTTCCATTATATTTGCAAAATTTTGGTTTATATTATTGCATGCAATTTATATTTATTAATACATGTAGGTCTATTTGCATATGTAATCAAAAATCTTTAATGTTCATAATATAGTGTGCGTGTGCGTGTGCGTGTGTGTGCGTGTGCGTGTGTGTGTGTGTGTGCCTGTCTCTCACACCTATCTACTTGTGGATTCAATAAACGTTATTTCTATTTTAAAGTGATTTACTTTTAACTAATTGTTTGGATATGTCGTAAGGACTTAACTTGTCCTAGTGCCTAGAAAGGCGCGTCCTGGAACCATTTGTACTTTTAACTAAATGCCAGTGTATTTTTAATTGTCATTGTATTGTAATATTGTGTCCAGTGTAAAAATTAATACGTTAGGTTTCCGGAGCATGTTTTGGGGCTATTACATGTAACCCAGAATACAATATAAAGGTTTTTGCCTTCACATCCTATTAGCCTCACACAACAGGACTCCTTCCTGTCCGTTTCAGTTCACCTATACCGTTACTTGCTCTCAGTGGGTTTTATGCTTTATTTCCATGTAAGAATTTCAGGCACATTTTTGTCAGCGTGACTTTGTGTTTTTGCAGCTGGGTTCATTCTGTCGTGTTTTCAAGCTCGTAAGAACCCAAAAAATATTTGCAAAACTAAATCCAATTTGGATGCTGCAAACAGTGTAACAATGAGATAACTAAGCATTTCCAAGCATAAATAAAAACATATAAAGTTAAAAAATACATCAGAGACAACCACTATGTAAAAATTCAATATCCACTGCGTGTGCAGGCAACAGTAACATGGTATATTATATGGTATAAGTGTGTTAATTCACAGGAAATTATCCATAAAAAATTGATTTTTTTTTTCCAGTCTTTAAGTTATGACATTTTCCCCCCTTCTGTCCGGCCTATGTTTTTCTAGCATTGTGATAATAGCTGGAGAACTGCAGTAAAAATCTGTGAATTCCATTGTAATTATTCATAAGGGAGCCCTTCAAGTTCCCTAAAGAATGCTTTATAAAAAGTGCACTACTAATGATCCAGACAAAAAGATATTTATGTGTCATAGGGTCTAAAGTATGATAACTAAAAAAGACTAGGGAACCTGTCAAGGGCAATATGCACCCAAAACCACAAAGAAGTTCTGGGTGCATATTGCTAATCCCTGCCTAACCATCCCTGTATACAATAGCATAGATAAAGGGATCTTTAGAAAAAGTATTTCTAAAGATCCTTTATGAGATGCTAATGAGCGCAGGGACTAGAAACATGGGTGTTAGTTCCTGCGCTCATTCTGCTCTCTTAGCATGTTAGGACACCTCCATGGGTGTGCTATCATGCTATTCAATGCAGCATCATTAGCGGTGACGTGCATACCTGTGTCCGTTGTCACCGCCTCAGACGCTGGGTTTTGGCTGAGTGTGCTACCCCCAGCACTTACAGTCATGCGCACTATGATGTCAGGTGTACAGTTAGGTCCAGAAATATTTGGACAGTGACACAATTTTCGCGAGTTGGGCTCTGCATGCCACCACATTGGATTTGAAATGAATCCTCTACAACAGAATTCAAGTGCAGATTGTAACGTTTAATTTGAAGGTTTGAACAAAAATATCTGATAGAAATTGTAGGAATTGTACACATTTCTTTACAAACACTCCACATTTTAGGAGGTCAAAAGTAATTGGACAAATAAACCAAACCCAAACAAAATATTTTTATTTTCAATATTTTGTTGCGAATCCTTTGGAGGCAATCACTGCCTTAAGTCTGGAACCCATGGACATCACCAAACGCTGGGTTTCCTCCTTCTTAATGCTTTGCCAGGCCTTTACAGCCACAGCCTTCAGGTCTTGCTTGTTTGTGGGTCTTTCCGTCTTAAGTCTGGATTTGAGCAAGTGAAATGCATGCTCAATTGGGTTAAGATCTGGTGATTGACTTGGCCATTGCAGAATGTTCCACTTTTTTGCACTCATGAACTCCTGGGTAGCTTTGGCTGTAGGCTTGGGGTCATTGTCCATCTGTACGATGAAGCGCCGTCCGATCAACTTTGCGGCATTTGGCTGAATCTGGGCTGAAAGTATATCCCGGTACACTTCAGAATTCATCCGGCTACTCTTGTCTGCTGTTATGTCATCAATAAACACAAGTGACCCAGTGCCATTGAAAGCCATGCATGCCCATGCCATCACGTTGCCTCCACCATGTTTTACAGAGGATGTGGTGTGCCTTGGATCATGTGCCGTTCCCTTTCTTCTCCAAACTTTTTTCTTCCCATCATTCTGGTACAGGTTGATCTTTGTCTCATCTGTCCATAGAATACTTTTCCAGAACTGAGCTGGCTTCATGAGGTGTTTTTCAGCAAATGTAACTCTGGCCTGTCTATTTTTGGAATTGATGAATGGTTTGCATCTAGATGTGAACCCTTTGTATTTACTTTCATGGAGTCTTCTCTTTACTGTTGACTTAGAGACAGATACACCTACTTCACTGAGAGTGTTCTGGACTTCAGTTGATGTTGTGAACGGGTTCTTCTTCACCAAAGAAAGTATGCGGCGATCATCCACCACTGTTGTCATCCGTGGACGCCCAGGCCTTTTTGAGTTCCCAAGCTCACCAGTCAATTCCTTTTTTCTCAGAATGTACCCGACTGTTGATTTTTGCTACTCCAAGCATGTCTGCTATCTCTCTGATGGATTTTTTCTTTTTTTTTCAGCCTCAGGATGTTCTGCTTCACCTCAATTGAGAGTTCCTTAGACCGCATGTTGTCTGGTCACAGCAACAGCTTCCAAATGCAAAACCACACACCTGTAATCAACCCCAGACCTTTTAACTACTTCATTGATTACAGGTTAACGAGGGAGACGCCTTCAGAGTTAATTGCAGCCCTTAGAGTCCCTTGTCCAATTACTTTTGGTCCCTTGAAAAAGAGGAGGCTATGCATTACAGAGCTATGATTCCTAAACCCTTTCTCCGATTTGGATGTGAAAACTCTCATATTGCAGCTGGGAGTGTGCACTTTCAGCCCATATTATATATATATAATTGTATTTCTGAACATGTTTTTGTAAACAGCTAAAATAACAAAACTTGTGTCACTGTCCAAATATTTCTGGCCCTGACTGTATGTGCAGCACCCTGGGATATGCTACCCCAGTGATCTGCAGGATCCTAAGGCTTTCTGGAACACCCTCTGCTGACAACCCACACCTCACACACAGGTAGGGGCACATTCCCTGAGACCTGGGCGCAGCATGTAGAGGGATAACAGTGGTCAGGTGTGAGAACCAATCCCTTAGCTGTTAGCCTGGGAAAGGGGTGTGGCTTGTGGGAAGCAACAGGTGTTGCTAGGCAGAGTTGGCAGAGAGGAAAAACGACCGTTAAAGGAAGGACAGTTGAAAGGAACCAGAGAGTGAGAGGGGTGTGAGGATTGTGAGGAGACCCCCAAAAGGGCGACTAGGAGGTAGTAGCCTGAGGGTAGACAGATCCCAGGCACTATGCACGAGGGGGTACTGGACCCGAGAGTAGACAACAGCTCCAAGCGGTCTGCTGATCCAGCCGTGTGTGGTGACTTCAAGGGTACCACACCACCCATAGGCTCAGGGACACAGCCTCATATATAGGACCCGGGAGAGGGCACAGAGAAGTAGCCTACCCCACAAGGGACCGCGAGGCCTGTCATACTGGGCCCGGAAATACAAAGGAGCAGAGCGCCGCAGGTCACCAACAGCTTCAGGCAAGGGGACCATCAGCTCTGCATGTGCACGGAGGGCTCAACTGGGACTCACGTCAGCACTGGGACAAAGGAAAGTCGGTTGACCAGCCGTGCCAAACTGCACTTGCAACATCCAGTGAGTAAATACCAGTTAATCTGCAAGAACTGTGTCGTCTCTATTACTGGCGCACCACAAGGCGCAGCACACCTACATGGGACTTAAGCCCCTACTGGTGGAGGGTGTGAACACACTTGTTGCTATACCATCTGTCCCTAAAACCACAGCAGCAGCGGGACATCTTATTACCGCAACCCGCCAGTGGCGTCACAAGTGACATACAAAATAACCCTGTTACCGAGCGCCCCCCTCAGGTAACGGAACCGGGCACAGCCACCTGTGACGGTGATCCCCATTATCCACCACCCGGAACCGAGTATCCCAAGGGCCTGGGGTGTGGCAGCGCTCTGCAAATTTCGTGACGCCAATTTGCAGAGCGCTGCCACACCCCAGGCCCTTGGGATTACTCGGTTCCGGTTGGTGGATAATGGGGATCACCGTCACAGGTGGCGACAGGCCTCGCGGTCCCTTGTGGGGTAGGCTACTTCTCTGTGCCCTCTCCCGGGTCCTATATATGAGGCTGTGTCCCTGAGCCTATGGGTGGTGTGGTACCCTGGAAGTCACCACACACGGCTGGATCAGCAGACCGCTTGGAGCTGTTGTCTACTCTGGGGTCCAGTACCCCCTCGTGCGTAGTGCCTGGGATCTGTCTACCCTCACGCTACTACCTCCTAGTCGCCCTTTTGGGGGTCTCCTCACAATCCTCACACCCCTCTCACTCTCTGGCTCCTTTCAACTGTCCTTCCTTAAACGGTCGTTTTTCCTCTCTGCCAACTCTGCCTAGCAACACCTGTTGCTTTCCACAAGCCACACCCCTTTCCCAGGCTAACAGCTAAGGGATTGGTTCTCACACCTGACCACTGTTATCCCTCTACATGCTGCGCCCAGGTCTCAGGGAATGTGCCCCTACCTGTGTGTGAGGTGTGGGTTGTCAGCAGAGGGTGTTCCAGAAAGCCTTAGGATCCTGCAGATCACTAGGGTAGCATATCCCAGGGTGCTGCATATGTGTCCCAGCTTCAGAGAGGGTGTATGTGTCCCAGCTTCATGACTGGAAGTGCCGGGGGAAGCACACTGAGCCTAAACCCAGCGACTGAGGCTGTGGCAATGGAAACAGGTATGCGCATCACCGCTGATGACGCTGGGCATTCATTAGCATGTTAGCACATCCCTGGGTGCGTGCTAACATGCTAAGAGGGCAGAGTAGTCGGGGGAACTAACACCCTTATGACTAGTCCCTGCGCTCATTAGCATTATGTAAAAGATCTTTAGATATTCTTTTTATAAAGATCTATTTATCTAAGCTAGTATATACAGTACAGTTAGGCAGGAATTAGCAGTATACACCCAGAACTGCTCATGGTTCTGGGTGCATTTTGGACCTGACAAGTTCCCTTTAAAGGATACTTGGTTATTCTTGCTCTTGGAGTACCCTCTTATATCTCCAATAATATTAACCCATCTACTATTTTTTAGCAGACATTTAAATAAATTATATTTGTATTTTCTTTTCTTTTTCTGTATTTTTTTTCATGTTGTGGCCACAATTTATTGAGGCTGCTGTCCCCTAATGGAAAGATCAACTCAAGGCCTCAGTGTATGGTTATTCTTTTTTGATGAAGATAGTGTCAACTAAGTATGTTATTTACATATACTGTTACTATTTATTTATTTATTTATTTATTTTACTTACATCTAGGTATTTGCTCATTGTTTTTATCCTAGCTTTTGTCTGTTAATGGCCACAGTGTGAATATGTACCTACAGAATGCACTAATATAACAGATTTGGCAGCTAATTTTTTTGGTTTTGTTTTACTTTCTTGTATTTTGTACGTATAGGGGCCTTGCTCCCCTTTTTGGACTGTCTGGGTGGCTTTCTACGGGCAGGTACATTGCAGTAAAGTCTGTGTCTTTAGAGAGGTAAAATATTGGAGGAAGGACCATCTTGATTGGGTACACCTTGTCGCGGTGGGATGGCTTTTATGCTTTTTTGATCAAAATAGCGTCAGTTAATTACCCTATGTAATTTACATGTACTATGACTGTTTATTACTTACTGAAGGGTATTTGCTGAATATTTTTATCCAAGGTTTATTCTCAGGATAACTCATAAGTGAAGAGTGCTGCTTTGCAATTTCCCTAGCACAAACCTCACCTAACACAACATGAACTGGTAAATGGAAAGCGGAATTGTGCAATCATTACATATCCCTTCTAACTACAGTCTTAGATACTGTATGTACTATATGCATATGTGGCGCCCCTGACCTGGTCAGGCACCACTGAGTACTGCACCCATGCTGGGGCAGTGCAATACAGGCAATCCAGAAGGCTGACCGAGGTGAGACTACACAGGCACATAGTAATCAGGTCTCATACATCTACCTTTGATAGGGACCCCTGGGGAATCCAGGAGGGGGCGTAGCCTCCATGTCCACTCAAGGGGTGTGGTAGAGAGCCTGGTTGCTAGGTTGTGTAGGCAGATAGAGTAGGGAGGAGTGAGCTGAGTCTGAAGTGGAGCTCAGGGAGAGCAGACGTAAAGAGGAGACCTGAGTCTGCCACTAGTCAGACAACGTATGCGCAGTGACTACCAACGGGGGAAATCGGTCACCTGGTAGTGCCACCCGAAATCCACCCAAGGCTAGAGAGAGCAAAGGGGTGGCAGAGTAAGGGGACTGCCAGGGAGGTACCAGACCAGCAAGGGTAACAGGTCCCAGTGCAGAGATTTATCCAATTTTCTCCTGCCAAACCTGCCAGTGGGGGCACTTCAGACCCACACCATACCACCACAGAGTCCGCAGCCACGTAGCAAAGAGAGGGCCCATAGTTCACAGGAGGCAAGCAGCCGGAGTGACCTGGTCCAGGCTACAAGCAAACAGGCCGAAACGAGGGGAGAACAGGCAGCAGCAACTTCCCTGGGTGACCCCCGTAGGGACTTCAAGTCGGGGTCACCACAAAAACACACAGGGCTAGGAAGGCGAGTTGCTAGTCACCCTCATCAGCCAGCCGGAAGGATACCTGGTTCCAGCCTGGTTCATCCAAGCTATGCCCGGGTTACTCACCCTGCCATCAACTGTGAGTAAAAACCCTGAAAGACTGTCTGGACTGTGCCTGAGTCATTCTGCGCCTTGTGGTTCCACACACTTACACAGGGCCCTGGGGCTTGCCTCACTCTCGGGAGGCCACTACAGCTGACTGCACCCACCATCAGCCCCAGGCACCCCTTAATCTGGAGTTGCGGTCACCCTGACCGCAATACCGAGAGTGGCGTCACGAAAATCCTAAAGAGAAGGTTCCCTACCTGTGACCAGACTGTTCCATCCATGTGGAATCCCTGAAGGCAATGCACCGACACAACATCTGTGGGGCTTCACACATATGCCCAAAATGCTATTCAGGAGTGCAGTACTCCCCAGTCTCCCAGTTTCCTGCTTTCTCGGGTGAGGGAAGGCGAAGGGGTGCACTCCTGATTGATCGACAGGTCAGTCCCATGGCTGGTTGCACCATGATGACTCAAACTGTGAGCACTCAGTTGCTACAAACAGATATACTCCCAACTTCACAGCAGTGCTTTCAAATTACAAAAAAAAAGCTCAGAAGCACTGATCACCTTGCCTTGTGAACTGGCAGTGGCTTCTACATAGGCAGTAAGCAGTAAAAATAAATATCCCCCTCTGTTATTAAGAACAGAGAGAATTTATTACAACATAAATTACAAAGTTGTTTGTATTTACAAATACTTTGCAAGTTTACCCATTTAAGATATTGAGACAACTCCTTTAATAGCTTTGTCATATCACAGTAGACCTGCGAATTTGATCAAGTGATTGCCAAGGTCCTGGCAGTTTAAACCCCCAGTTATCAACTGCAATATGCATGAAAGATTCAGGCACTGGTTGTTAACCACAGGTTCAAAAAGGCTACCTTAGACAAACTTGGCACAAGCAACTCCATTTAGCATAATATAGAGGAACCACAACCTTCACTTTCAACCTGTAACCCCTGTACAGGGATCTGGTGTTATAACAGGGGTCACTGGATTCCTTCCACATTAACGCTGCCGCCTGGAAGAACAATACAGACTCTGTCCATGCTGAAGAAAAACATTCCCATGATATGATGCTGCCACCATCATGTTTGACAGTGGGTATGGTGTTTTTACACTGATGTGCAGTGTTAGTTTTTCACCACACATGGTATTTTGCATCTAGCTAAAAAAAGTTCTGCTTTGATCTTATCTGACCAGAGCACCTTCTTCCACATGCTAGCTATGTCCTTTGGCTTTTTGCAAACTGCAATTGGAATTTCCGATGGCTTGCTTTAATAAATTACTTTCTTCTTCCATGAAAGCCAGATTTGTGACGTATATGAATAATACTTGTCCTGGACAGGTTCTCTCACCTGAACTGTGGTTCAATGATTCTCTAATTGAAGCTCTCCTTGTTTGGGATGTCATTTTAGGTGTGTTGAATAGTACTCAGTTAGATGTTTAGAACTTTTTTTGATCAAAAACAGTGTTTACTAAGTACCCTATGTTTATATGCACTATGCTTTTATTTAGTTACAGCAGGGTCACAATTTTTTCCTTGGTTTCTCTTTGTCTTATGGCCAGTGTGAACATGGTCTCGAAAGTTCCATGTATACCATCTCATACTCCGGCTCACTTTTTTGTTTTTATGTGGTTTTTTGTATTCCGTACAAACAGGGAGTGGCCCCCTTCTCAGTGAGCTGGACATTTCATTCTGTGAATCCCCCTGACGGTGTGTGTCCTGTTGGGACCCGGTCGCTCTCAGCCCTTAGCCACATTGAGGCCTATTTTAGACCCACGGTAAGGTTTTAATATTAGAGAGTGTAGGTACTATCCCAACTGGGTACACCTTGACGTTTGGTGGGATAGCTTTATGCTTTTTTTGATCAAAAACAGTGTTTACTAAGCACCCTATGTTTATATGCACTATGCTTTTATTTAGTTACAGCAGGGTATGTTTTCACAATTTTTTCCTTGGTTTCTCTTTGTCTTATGGCCAGTGTGAACATGGTCTCACAAGTTCCATGTATACCATCTCATACTCCGGCTCACTTTTTTGTTTTTATGTGGTTTTTTATTTTCTTTTATAACCTAACCCTGCATTACTCATATCTACAACTTTATCCCTGACCTTTCTGGTGTATTCCTTGGTTTTCATGATACTCTTTGGTCCCTAATGCTTTTAAACAAGCCTCTGAAACCTTTACAGAACTGTAGTTAAACTAGACATAGGTGCACCCAAGTGTTCCCAGGACCCATAGAAGCGCAGCAGCGCGAAATGGCCATCGTCCTCTGGAGTGCCAGCATCTGGTCTTGGACTCGCTCACCTTTTATGCATTTATAATAAAGCAACAACTTTTATAAAACAGCCTGTGCCACGATTCTACTTTCTCTTACGTTGATCTACATATCAAATGACCAAATGGGTCACAAAGTCAGAATTACAGGGAAAGAACCTCCTGTGCCACAATAGAAGGGTATAGTAACCCAACCACTTAGGACAAGTCTGGCATAGTTTCTGCCATGTGGTCACATGTACAATATAGAGAAACTTTAATTACCTGTACAGAAAGAGTATTGCTGGCACGGGGAGGTAGGTTCCCCAAAATACTTCATAGTGTTGGTATATCACATAAAATACCACTAAAAACCATTGAAGTTTGTGTGCACAACATGAAAATGTTTTTAAAAAGTTCATGGGGTTTGAATACTTTTTCAAGGTACTGTATATGATGATCTCCACAGTCACCTTTTCCAGCATAAATTAGCTAGAACTACTCATGGTTGATACTCAGGAAACAATAATGTTTTTTGGTTTCTTTTTTTATAAATTTCTCACATCCTTCCTTACTATGATAAGAAGTATGGTGCTAGAAATCTACTCGAATGTGTGATACTTAGAATAACAGAGCACACATGCACATTCATTTTAAATGTCTGATGCTAATTGTTATAATATAGTGAGGAAGATCATTATCAGTGCAAGGCAGAAATGTTTAAAGAGGTTATACATTTACAATATTTAAAAAATGATTCGAATACAGCCAATTCTATTTGTCTGATTGTAATGTGGACTGGAATTTTACTGGACAATTCAGAAAAGGATTTTCAACTTTATTTGTACTTCAACAAATGTCTTGGGGACATGATTTTCCAGCACTTAGTAGTAAGCAAGTAATGCAGGTTCTCCTCCTGCCTCCTCCAACTAAAACACAAGATGCAAATACTATTGGCTGAGTTAAAGGGACTCTGTCATCAGATTCCTGCAATATAATGTGAAGACAGCATGCTGCAAGAGTTAAAACAGAGAACTTAGCCCTGTGTCTCTTATTGCAGTCTTTTTTTTACCTGCAATGCTAGTTTAAGCCTCTTATCTTTATCATTAGTGGGTCTCAGTGGTGCGTGAGTTGTAGTCCGAGTCTGTCCCCTTCTGTAATTAGCAGCTTTTGTCTATGGAAATGTACACTCAAAGCCTGATGTGGGCAGGGGCAGCTCTCCCAGCCCTGCTACATACAAAATCTAAAATCTTTCACTGTGTCAGAATGGGTTTGCGCAGTAATCTGATACACTGTTGAACTCAGTGCCTCTTTACCTACATCATGCTGCTCTCAGATGAGGTAGCAAACTCCTGCTGACAGATACCCTATCCGTATTTTGGACAAAATATCAACTAATACCATATACATATATATATATATATATATACACTGTATATATGTCATATATTTGTTTTTGCACTTATGATATCTTTATACAGGATGCAGCCAGGCCATGTAAGCCTAATGTAGGCCTTGTAAACTGGGGTCTCCATTCCTGTGTGGTACACCCAGCCCAGTCCACTAGTATGGGCATCATTAATAGGCTGTAAGCCCAGACACTGTGCACCTACATGTGTAAACAGCTCCCTATACAAGCCATCTGTGTGCAATTTTAATACTAAGCAATCACCCCCTCCATGGATTGGCAGTGTGAGAGTGGTTGCACCATCAGTGTTTTGCACTTGTTGCCTATATCTTTATTAAGAGGTTTTGCTGCATCCTGTGAGTGCATTTGTTTCTGTGGACTGGGCAGGTAAATATTGTTGCCTTTGCTTGCTGGGAATTCTTTATAAGGACTTTTCCCCTTTGCCCATCATAAAATGACCGAGCCCTAGGAAGGACGGGACTACTTGTTGTGTTGATCTAAAGGCCTCTTGTTTTAAGAACTTGAAGTCTTTGGTTTCAGGGACCTAACCTAGTAGGACCAGGGTCTTGCTGACCCAAAGGAAAATAGGATATCACCTGCCCTCCGGAGTAGAAAATACTGTTGTTTTAAGTGTTTATTTAATGTGGTATTTCTTGGTGTCCTACAGGTTTCCAGGAAGGTCAAGGATGAACATCATTAAAAAGAGGAGGTGCACAAAATGGCACATTCTCCCATGAAGAAACCAATCATATTTGTACATTGTTTGTATTTCTACATTGTTTTCCTGTGGTAACAGGTGTTCATGTTCCTGTGTGCTGCAGTACAAACCACTGGCAAGAGGTCATCGTCTTCATTTTTAGTCTTATATAGACTTTTGTTTGGAAAGGACAGGGTTGTTACCTAGTCAGCCAGAGAGAGAAAGAGCAGTTATAGAGACCAGAATAAGTCACGTTCAGGGTTGTTGGGGAGCAAGAAAGAAATGAGGACACCCTCAGACGATGGAGAACAACTTTGAGTGTGTGTGTGACAAGGACAAGCATGCAAGCTTCAGCAAGGAACCTACAGTGGTGGCAGTAGCAGGTGAGCTGAAGTATTCTGGTATTTAAACAGCTGTAATACAGCATTAGAGTACTCTGTTCTGGAGGACAATCTTGGAGAAAAAGTGGATTTGGACAGACTGTTGGTACATCCAGTATGCTGGTAGCTAGCAAGAAAGTCCTTACGCTAGTTCCTAAGAGTATGGAGTCACCCCTATTGCCTTGCTCTTCATTTGTAATGTTCACAAGTATTATGCGGCTATCCAGAAACACTATGCATGTGCCTTTGTATTGTGGAGAAGAAAACTACAAGTTTAATATCTGCTACTGTGACGCCCTAGCCGGTCCAGTTAGTCACAGATAGGGCCCCGCATTACACTAGTCCCCTAACAAGGTGACAGCAGCCAAACCATTTAAACCCTAGTCACCCCCCTCAGTGCTTGATGGACACACCAGGGGGTGGAGCCAGGCGGTTGGAGACGCCCACCGAGGAGTTCGGATGTCCTGAGGTGGGAAAAGACAGTAGATCAGTTTGAGAGTTCAGTGGAGGAGGTCAGGTCTGTGTGACAGGCCTGTAACAGACTGACAGGTGCCAGGGTAGGAGCCCGGGCACCTCTAGGTAGGAGGCATACGGAGGCCTCTGTCTGCAGGAGCCGAGAAGACGGCTCGGTGGAGCCGAGGTGGACAGGGTAGTGGCCGGTACTGACCTGGGGAACCGACTCGGAAACCGGAGCACAAAGGGGGGTACTCAGACAATGAAGCTAGGTCCAGAAGCTACTGGGGGCTAGCTAATTAACTGATTGCAGCCAGGACTATAGGTCCTGTCCCACCCAAAGTCCCGACTGAAGGCAACAGCCCAATGAGGGGGATAGAAAGCCACCACCACGGCACAGAGATCCCACGGGCCAGCGTCTGCGGGCAAAGGGCTCCTTAGGTGACCACAAGCCAGGGAGCGGGCTCCTGTAATTGCAAGTGCAGGTAGTCCATCATCACATAACAGGTGCGGGAGAAAGACGGAGACCACCAACCGGGTGGGGGACCAGACTGCTGCGGGCACCGACCACCATCACTTTGGTTTACCAGAGACTCGTGTGTGTTTATGACTCGCCCACCCCAGGGCTATGGGACACCCGGTGCCGGGCCGGACTAGTCCGGGGGTCGTCAGTGGTGGCAGGGCCCGGCTCCGTGGCCCTGGTGGGTGTCAGTTTAAATATGGCTGGTGACTTGGGGTTTGAATAAAGTTTGTGTTCGTGACGCCACCTGTGGTATGCGGCTATTAAGCCGCCGCTGCTGTATGGGGCCTCCGGGGCTGTTGGAATGGCAGCTAGGATGGTCCTGCTCCCCACAGGTGGAGCGGTACCCCGGGGCAACAGTTGGTGTTCATGAGAGTCTATGGTGTGAATAACACGGTGCAGAGCCGACAGGCAGTGAAAGAAACAGGCACAAACAGTAGTCTCTTTACCTTCTCCTCTTTTACTCAGCAGCAGTTTAGTCCAGGGAGACCGTCACAGATGGTAAAGATGGTCCGGCCGGCCTGGAAGTGTCTGGGGGAGATCTTTGGCCAGTTGAGTATGAGGCCTACTCCCTAATCTTTCTTTTCTTTACTATTATAGGACCCTGCACTCTGAATTTAGCAAAGGCCCTCCTGCTGCTGGGACCAGTGGTTCGTCCCTTGTTCTGTGTGGTAGACTGCGCAGGCCCTCTCTGGTGCTTCTCTGCTGGAGTCCACACCGGGCCCTGGGGATGCAGCTGTACCTTCAGATTGCTTCTGGGCCAGGGGGCTTGCAGCTCTCCTGCCCTCCGGATTCGGCTACCAGGGAAGGATTTTATACCCTGGCAACCACAGACTCCGATGTCCGAGTCTCTTCTGTGCCTCTCTGCACTTCTTGCTTCACTGGGCCAAGCTATTCCAGCTCTAGGCCCCAGTTCCACAAGGCAGCACTACTCTGCATCTGTTCTCTTTGCTTCCTTTCTACAGACTGAACACTACTTCCTCCCTCAGGTCAGACGTAAGGAATGCTCCCTGGAATTCCAGGTTCAGAGCTCCCCCTGCTGGCCGGAGGGAGAACTGCGTTGGATGTTAAACTTACTGGCCAATAGATCTCCCAATTACCTCCAGGCTCAGCATTAACCCTTTGGGAGGGCAATGCTGTTGTGGCGACCAGGTCCTGGGGCGCCACACTCCCCCTTAGTTAAATTCAGTACTCCCGGACTGTAGAAACAAACATAACATGTTAGAACATTTCATCCCATTATGGGAGGCGCATTACTTAAACGTTACAAACTTAAACACTACTATAAGAGTCCAGTGTGGCTCCCTGCCGGGTGTCCATTACACTGCTCCATGGGGGACCCGCCGCGATCAAACCCCCAACGTAGGCTCTGGGCGTGCGTCAGAGCATTGATGACCCCACTCTATGCACGCCGGACGGGTTTTTCTTCAGTGGTGTTGAGCACACTGGTGCTAACTATGTACAATTAGAGTGTTGGCCACCCATAGTCCAGTGGCCCAATTGTCCATTTACTTAACCACCTAAAACATAACATTACATACAAGACATTTTCACATAACTATTTACACTCTGTTAGGTATTTTACTTTCTATGTTCTATACCTTGGAGGGGGCTGTCCCCGAGTGCTACGTTGGGACCGGCGTAGCTCTGGGGTTTGTCCCTGACTACTTGGAGTGTCTGCCCCCCCCCGTGTTATTGGTAGGCCTAACCCTGACAGGGATGCATGTTGGTTGCCTACGGGGTCTCAGATTCGCCAAGGGTACAGCAGGTTCACCACTGGCAGGGGGTTGAGCCTCCTGTTCTACTGCTGGCGTGTCATCTTGTGTTGGAGCGGACGGTTCTTTAGGTGGATCTGGAACCTCTTCTGTTTCTGGCTCGACCAACTGCGGGAACGTCAAGACTGGTACCACTATGGCATTGTTTATTCGGGTCCAAGTTTTGGGGAATTTTCCAAAGATTGTTTGGATCATCTCTTCCTCTTTTTCTTGACTTTGGGGACTTTCTTGTACTTCTACTTCTTTTTGGATTCTGCACCGTTCAGGGCACGCTTTCAGGCGGTCTCGAGAAACTGCTTGATAGGTCTTGCCTTCATCTTTGCTTATGAGGCATACCTTACTATTGTCAAAGTTGGAGGGAATAATGGTGTAGGGTTCATTCTCCCACTGATCATCTAATTTATGCGCCCTCCGCTTTTTCTTGAGGACCTGTTCTCCAGGTGCTAAGGGAGTTGCTGGGGCTGTTTGATTGTAGTTCTTCTCTTGTCTCGTTCTTGCTTGGGACAGGCTCCTTTCTACGCATTCCTGGACTTTGCGGTACTGCTGTTGTCGCTCTGTATCCCAATCTTCTATCTCCTGAACCGCTTCAGGTGACACAGTCCCCATCTCAAAGTCTACAGGTAACTTGCCAGGTCTTGCTCGCATCAGGTAAGCAGGGCTGCAGTTGGTCGAATTTACTGGGATATCTGGGTACAGGTCTACCAGATCTGGTAACTTCTCTGGCCGTTGGTTTATTTCTTCCAGAGGTAGAGTCTTCAGCATATCAATAACCACATGGTTCACCTTCTCGCACAATCCATTGGTTTGGGGGTGGTACGGTGTTGTTCGGATTTTCTTACAGCCGTACATGTTACAGAACTCTTGGAACACTTCGGCCTCGAATGCAGGACGTTGATCAGTCAGTACCCTTTCCGGATAACCGTGAGGCCGACATAAGTATGCCTGGAATGCTCTAGCTGCTGTTCTGGCTGTCTGGTCCTTCACAGGCACTACTACCAGGAAACGAGAGTAATGGTCCACAATGGTGAGGGCGTCCACATAGCCTGACCGGCTTGGTGTTAACTTCACGTGGTCCAGGGCCACCAACTCCAGGGGCTGCTTCGTGACAATTGGCTGTAGGGGAGACCTCTGGCTGGCATCATCCTTCCGCCTCAGGTTACACGAACCACAGTCTCGGCACCACTTCTCGATCGTCTTTCTCATGTGCACCCAGTAGAACCGATCGCGGAGTAGGGTCTCCAACTTCTTCCACCCGAAGTGTCCTGCTTTATCATGGTAAGCTGCTAGGACCATTGGAGCATCCCTCTGTGGGACCACTATCTGCCAGACGAGTTCATTCGTTCGCCAGTTGACATATCTCTTGCAGAGCTTGCCTTGGAAGGTGAACAGTCGTCCCCTCTCCTTCCACAACTGCTGGGCTTCTTGTGGAGCGTCTGGACCGAGATGGGTCTCAGCTTGTGCTAGCTTTTCTTTGACCAATCGCACGGCCGGGTCACCGTTCTGTGTCTCTTCCCAATTATGGTGGAGTAATGGGTTGACCGAGACCTCGTGCTGGCTCGAGCGCTTCACTCCTACAGCATGCTCACAATGGGAAACACCTTGGTGATGGAAAGCCAGTAACTCTATCTCTTCGAGTTCATCCAGGTCTTCTCCAGACTCGGGTAAGTGAGGCATTCTGGACAGTGCATCAGCATTGTTATTCTTCTTGCCAGCCCGGTACTTGATGGTAAAGTCAAAGTTAGACAGCCGGGCCATCCATCGCTGTTCCAACGCACCTAACTTGGCTGTTGCCAGATGTGTCAACGGATTGTTGTCCGTGAAGATGGTGAACTTGGCCGATGCCAGATAGTGCTTGAAGCGTTCAGTCACTGCCCAAACAATAGCGAGGAACTCCAGCTTGAAGGAACTGTAGTTTTCTGGATTCCTTTCTGTGGGCCGAAGCTTCCTACTGGCATAAGCTATCACCTTCTCTCTGCCTCCCTGCACCTGGGACAGAACTGCTCCCAGTCCCACGTTGCTGGCGTCTGTATACAGTACAAACGGCTGGCTGTAGTCAGGGTAGGCCAGAATTTCTTCTCCCGTGAGAGCCCCTTTCAGCTGGACAAAAGATGTTTCTATTTGGCTGTTTCATTCAAATGGAGGGCTCTGCTTCTTAGCCTGCTTTGGCAGGCCCACCAGGAGATCTTGAAGAGGCGCTGCTATCTTTGTGAAACCATCAATGAACCTTCGGTAGTAGCCCACCAGCCCAAGGAACTGCCGCACCTCCTTTACCGTGGTGGGTCTTGGCCAGTCCTTGATTACGGTGACTTTCTCCGGATCAGGTGCCACACCTTCTGCGCTGACCACATGACCCAGGTACTGTACCTTTGGCTTCAAGAGGTGACATTTGGACGGCTTTATCTTCAGGCCATACTCCGACAGGGACTCAAACACTTCTGCTAAGTGCCTCAGGTGATCTTCGTAGGTCTTGGAGTAGACTATGACGTCATCCAGGTACAATAGCACGGTTTCAAAGTTGTGATGGCCCAAGCAGCACTCCATCAATCTCTGAAATGTCCCTGGGGCATTGCAGAGCCCGAACGGCATACAATTGAACTCGCAGAGACCCATTGGTGTCGTGAATGCAGTCTTCTCTTTGTCCGCCTCTGCCACGGGAACCTGCCAATACCCACTGGTGAGATCCAGGGTGGAGAAATAATTAGCTGATTTTAAGGCCGTTAGTGACTCTTCTATTCTGGGTAGTGGATAAGCATCTTTATGTGTAATGCGGTTAATTTGTCTGTAATCTACGCACATTCTCATTGTACCATCTTTTTTCTTTACGAGCACTAGTGGAGCTGCCCAGGGGCTACAACTATCTCTGATAACCCCAGCCTCCTTCATTTCCCGTAACATTTCTTTGGCACGCTGATACTGTGCTGGGGGTACAGGGCGGTATCTCTCTTTAATGGGATGATGATCACCCGTGGGGATTTGATGTTTAACCCCTTTTACCTGCCCAAAATCTAGGGGGTGTTTGCTGAAGACCCGCTCGTACTCCTGTACCACCCGGTAAACCCCATGCTTTTGGTGTGAGGGGGTGGAGTCGGTGCCCACATGTAATTTTTGGCACCAGTCTTCCAGCTGTCCCTTGGAGCCATTGTCTTCCGCCTGGTCGGACGGGATCAAGGGTTCCACTGCTTTGATGGTATTGTTACTGACAGTGTACAGTTTTGCTACAGTGGCGTACCGGGGCAATTTGGCTTCCTCCTCCCCACAATTCAGGACACGGACGGGCACTCTTCCCTTGCGGACGTCTGCCACCCCTCTGGCTATCAGGACTCCAGGCCTACTGTCTGAATACACCGGTTCTACCAAGGCCTGGTAATCCTGACCCTTGAGGCCTATTGCTGCCCGACACCATATCAACATTTCACTTCTTGGGGGTATTGCAATGGGGAGGGGGTCACTTACCCTCACACTGCCAATTTCTCCTCCGGCCAGCTCTACCTGCTGCCTCCTCATCAGGGCTCTGATCTCCCTCTGTAGGGCACGCTGCTGCCCGGAGCCGGCAGTTTCAGACGCCTGTTGCAACAAAATTATCACTTCGGCAATACAATTTTCTATCACATTTGTACCAATGGTTAGCAGTGGGTTAGACTCTTTGCGATCAATATCTACAATTATCATCCCCTGACATGGCAATTCTACCCGCCCCACTGTAATGGTTACTTCTTTATACCCAATTTGAGGCAAGGGCTGACCATTACTGGCCACAATTGTTAAATCATCATCTGGGCCATGGTCGATGTCTGAATCAGCCCAATATCTTTTGTACAGTTTATAAGGGATGGTTGTTACCTGGGACCCCGTATCCAGGAGGGCATTCAAAGGGATCCCATCCAGCACAATAGGAAGGACCGGGCGTCCTCCCACATACTTGCTGCGACTGGGGGTTGAGCCGGGCTTCCTTACACCTGGGGGTCGGCTCCTGGCCCCAGGCTCGGCCCATTTAAAGGACAGTGTCTTGCCATATGGCCCGCCTGGCTGCAGCAGCGGCAGATCGGTTGTCCCGTTGAATCATACCGGTCTGTGTCTTTTCCTCGGGTCGGCGGAATCCTCCTCTGTCGCATCCATGGGACGTCATCTGGGCTGGAGGCCAACTCGATTCTTGCAGGCGATGGGGTCACTTGTAGAGACTGCACGGTCTTGGCAAGGGCAGCTACAGTCTTGGTCAGCTCCTGGACCTGCTGTCTGAGCTCTGCAGCGGGATCCTTATCCAGGGACTGCGCCTCAGCCCCTGCAGCAGCTCGTGTTGCAGGCACCACCCCGGGGTACGTGATAGCAAGAGGCCGGAGGGGTACTGGGTCATTCGGTGTAGATTCCCTCAGTACCCGGATGGCCTGGTCCTTAAACTTTGCAAAGTCCAGAGCAGGGTTCTGCAGGACGATGATACGCAGCTGGGTCCTGTGGGCATCTGACAGGAGCCCCTCTATGAACTGCTCAGTTAGGAGTTTGTCTTCTTCACGTACACTCTCTGGGCCCACCTGTTTAATTGCTCTCAGGGCCTCCTGCAAGTTTAAGGCATAGTCCCTTATGCTGTCTGTGGCCCGTTGTTTGCACCCAAAGAATCTCATCTTTATTTCTGCTGCGGTGCGGGTGTCGAAAGTACTCTTTAACTTGGCCAGTATCTGGGTTGCTGTCCCTTTATCTGTATCAGGCCAGGACTTCACTTCACGCTGGGCCGCGCCGGCTAGCTGCCCCATTAGTATGCCCACCTTCTGGCTCTCAGTCAGCGGATACACCCGGAACAAGCTGTGCAGCCTTTCTCTGAAGTCGCTCAGGGTATGTGACTCCCCGGAGTACTGCGGCAGCCATTCTGCTCCCGGGATGTACGGCATTGTGATCGGCATTACCGGTGCTACCGCGGGGGCTGGGGCGATGGCGACTGGGATTACATCGGCCGGTGCTGCTGCGTCTTGTACTACTACAGCCACCGGCTCTCCCTCGGTGTCGGACATCTTCCTCCCCCTTAGTGAACCTTACCAGGCTCCGCTTTCTTTTTACAATCTCTTCCGGGTAGCGCGGGGTTAACGACCCTCCGCTTTGATGGCGCGCTCCCTTCGCGCTCTTTTTCGGGCACGCCCCCCTTCTTCCTGCACTCAGCGAAGCTAATGGCGGCGGCAGTCTTCAAACAGTAAACACACAGTCTTTTCAAAGGCGCACAGTACCCGGTGGGCGCCGGGCACGAGATCCTGTTCACAGCGCCAAAATTTGACTCGCCCACCCCAGGGCTATGGGACACCCAGTGCCGGGCCGGACTAGTCCGGGGGTCGTCAGTGGTGGCGGGGCCCGACTCCGTGGTCCTGGTGGGTGTCAGTTTAAATATGGCTGCTGACTTGGGGTTTGAATAAAGTTTGTGTTCGTGACGCCACCTGTGGTATGCGGCTATTAAGCCGCCGCTGCTGTATGGGGCCTCCGGGGCTGTTGGAATGGCAGCTAGGATGGTCCTGCTCCCCACAGGTGGAGCGGTACCCCGGGGCAACAGTTGGTGTTCATGAGAGTCTATGTTGTGAATAACACAGTGCAGAGCCGACAGGCAGTGAAAGAAACAGGCACAAACAGTAGTCTCTTTACCTTCTCCTCTTTTACTCGGCAGCAGTTTAGTCCAGGGAGACCGTCACAGATGGTAAAGATGGTCCGGCCGGCCTGGAAGTGCCTGGGGGTGATCTTTGGCCAGTTGAGTATGAGGCCTACTCCCTAATCGTTCTTTTCTTTACTATTATAGGACCCTGCACTCTGAATTTAGCAAAGGCCCTCCTGCTGCTGGGACCAGTGGTTCGTCACTTGTTCTGTGTGGTAGACTGCGCAGGCCCTCTCTGGTGCTTCTCTGCTGGAGTCCACACCGGGCCCTGGGGATGCAGCTGTACCTTCAGATTGCTTCTGGGCCAGGGGGCTTGCAGCTCTCCTGCCCTCCGGATTCGGCTACCAGGGAAGGATTTTATACCCTGGCAACCATAGACTCTGATGTCCGAGTCTCTTCTGTGCCTCTCTGCACTTCTTGCTTCACTGGGCCAAGCTATTCCATCTCTAGGCCCCAGTTCCACAAGGCAGCACTACTCTGCGTCTGTTCTCTTTGCTTCCTTTCTACAGACTGAACACTACTTCCTCCCTCAGGTCAGACTTAAGGAATGCTCCCTGGAATTCCAGGTTCAGAGCTCCCCCTGCTGGCCAGAGGGAGAACTGTGTGTCGCCAGGGGTTAAGGGGATACCCAGAACCGGGCCAAGGGGTTGCTTCTGGAAAGGGGATCACGGTGTCGAGACCCGGTCTGTGCTCCCTGGTTCCACAATAAAAAGGGGGGTTATGTTCGTGACGCCACCCGTGGAATGTGATCAGAGATGACCACCGCTGCTGCAGAACCTCCGGGGTGATGGAAGGCAGCTTGAGATGGGACGGCTCCCCACGGGTAGAGCCTTTTCCCCGGGGCAGTGTGTTAGTCGTCTATGGGGGTAGTGCAGGACACGAGCACAATAAACAGGCAGACTCACGGTTTTGCAGTTTCGTTGTCTTTTACTGATGATGGTATTCAGCAGAGTACTGTCCACGGAGTCTGTGAGGGGTTCAGGGTTTCTCCCACCCAGCCGGGCCGTTTTGGCTTCCTTGCCTGCACTGTGTGTCTGTGGCCCTGCTGCTGTGTGAACTATGCAGCTGGCTCTGCTCTGCTCTGCTCCTAGGTACCGACCTGACAGGCAACTCGAGTCCTTACTAGTATGTTCCTGAACTCTGCGTTTGTTGCTTGTGTCTGTGGTACAGGTGAAAGATCTGGAATCTTCACTTCTCTGGTGGTAACTGTGCAGTATGTAACCTGCAGTCTCGGATCCAGCATCCGTTCTGTGTGCTCCACTGGGATGAGCTCAGCAATGCTGTCTCCCAGGAATGTTCCTTTGTGTACTCTTTCTCCTTTCCTCAGGTCCTCAGCTAGGCCTGGAATTGGTCAGTGGATCCTGAGGTGAGCTAAAGCCAGCTTCCAACCTGCAGAGATCCTGTCTCCTCAGTTCTCTGCACTGAACCGAGCTGCAGCTCCACTGAACTGCACTCTCTGCACAAACAAACAAACTGAAACTACTGACCATTTCCTCCCCCCACCAGAATATCCAGGGAAGCAGCTTGGTCTCCCCCTTCTGGCCAGGAGGTCTTGGTGTTGTGTGTGGGGAGTTAACCCTTTGTGTTGTTACTGTGGCAACCCTGGGGTGCCACATTCCCCCTTAGTGAAGAACAGTACTCCGGGACTGTGAAACAAACAAACAAGTTATGAACAACAAGTGTATATATAAATACAGAGTCTCAAAAGGAAAAAATACAAAAAACCTTAAAGCTCAAAAAGAGTCCAAAATGTTCAAAAATATATAAGTGTTCATACAGTGTAGTCTCTGTAGGTACTGGGCTTTTGGTCTTAACGTTGCAATTAAATAAACATTTCAATCAACAAACACTTCTTAAAGGTGTCTCTACTCTGGTCATAAGTGCAGTAGGCTTCACGGACCTCGGGCCACCAACATGTGATCAAGTTGTAACTCTCCGTGCTGCCACCTTACACCACTCTTCTCTCACCTTTTCTATACACTAAACTGTTACGGTTTTTCATATAAACATTATAACATATGTACATTTTATATGCAATTCCACATTAGTCTTTATATCTTGCTGGTATCTGACCCTGAGTACTACGCTGTGACCTGCGTACTGCTGGTGTACTGGGTGTACTTAGCATAATGGTGTGGGTGGAAGTGTACCTATTTGGTGTTTCTGGTACTTGTGAGGATGGTGGACTGACTGTAGGACTGGCAAGCTCACTGGGACCAGGAATCTGTTCTTCCTCTACGGTTTCGACTTCCAGTTCTTGTTGTCTTGAGACTTCTTGTGGTACGAGCTCTGATGCTGGTTCCGCCACTTGAGGGAAGGCGATCATTGGGACTACTACTGCTCCATAGTAATTTGGCCATGTTTTTGGGAAATCTCCTAAGACTGTATGGAACACATCTTCTTCCTCCTTGACAGGTTGTACCTGTATGGGTAAGATGGGTAAGGTGACTTCTGGTGTCTTCAGGGTTTCAGGACACGGTTTGAGTTGATCTCTTGACACGACAGCTGATGTCCTTCCTTCATCCTTACTGATGAGACATACTTTGGGATTATCCATACTTGATGGTAAGACTGTATATGGGGTGGTTTCCCACTGATTATCCAATTTGTTTGTGCGCCGTTTCCTCTTGAGAACTTGGTCACCAGGTTGCAATGGGGTTGCTAGAGCATGCTGGTTGAAGGTTCTCTCCTGTCTTCCCCTAGCTTGTTGGAGACTTTTCTCTACGCACTCTTGTACTTTGCGATACTGCTGCTGACGTAGGGTATCCCAATTGGATTCTTGAACTTCCGCATCTGGCTTCAGAATTCCCATATCTAAATCAATTGGCAGTTTACCGGGCCTTGCACGCATGAGGTAAGCAGGAGTGCAGTTTGTAGAACTCACCGGGACATGATTGTACAAGTCCACCAAGTCTGGCAATTTCCCTGGCCATTGATTTCTTTCTGACTCTGGTAAGGTCTTCAACAGGTCAATCACAATATGGTTCATCTTCTCACATAAGCCATTTGTTTGGGGATGGTATGCTGTTGTGCGGATCTTTTTACAGCCATACATGTTGCAGAATTCTTGGAAGATCTGTGATTCGAAAGCTGGACCTTGATCTGCAAGGACTTGTTCTGGGTAACCATGGGGTCTGCAAAAGTACGTCTGGAATGCTTTAGCTGCTGTTCTAGCTGTAAGGTCTTTCACGGGTACCACCACTAAGAAGCGTGAGTAATGGTCCACGATGGTTAAGGCATAGACATAGCCGGACCGGCTTGGTGACAACTTGACGTGGTCTAATGCGACTAGCTCGAGTGGTTGCTTGGTTACTATGGACTGGAGTGGAGCTCTCTGGTTCTGTTGATCCTTTCTTCTGAGGTTGCACGGTCCGCATTTTCTACACCAATCTTCAATTGATTTTCTCATGCCAACCCAGTAGAATCTTTCTCTTAAGAGCACTTCCAACTTTTTCCAATCAAAATGACCAGCACCGTCGTGGTAAGCTTCCAGAACCATCTTGACGTCTCTCTTGGGCACGATGATCTGCCAGACCAACTCATGTGTTTTTGGATTGGTGTGCCTTCTACAGAGCTTCCCTTGGTACAGGAACAATTTACCTCTCTCTTTCCAGAGATGTTGTGTCTCAGCTGGGGCATTCTGATTAGGGTATGTACCTTGTTGTGTAAGCAGTTCTTTCACTAGCTTCACAGCTGGATCGCTGTCTTGTGTGTCAGCCCATCCGTGGTGTGCTAATGGGTTGAGAGTTGCCTGCTGTTGTTTTTGGTAGACACTCGGTTGATACTGTCCCACCCTAGGACGGTGAAAGGCCGGTAGCTCAATTTCTTCCAGTCCCTCCGGTTCCTCTTCCACGTTCCCCGAGTGTGGCATCCGGGATAAGGCATCTGCATTCCCATTCTTGTGGCCTGCCCTGTACTTGATGACAAAGTTGTAGTTTGACAGTCGGGCTATCCATCGCTGTTCCAGCGCACCTAATTTTGCAGAGTCCAGGTGGGTCAACGGATTGTTGTCAGTAAAGATGGTAAATTCTGCAGCTGCCAGGTAGTGTTTGAAACGCTCTGTTACAGCCCAAACTACTGCCAGTAGTTCTAACTTGAAGGAGCTGTAATTCTCAGGGTTTCTTTCTGTAGGCCGGAGCTTCCTGCTTGCAAAGGCAATAACTTTCTCTTTGCCTTCCTGCTTTTGAGACAATACTGCTCCCAGTCCTACGTTGCTGGCATCTGTGTACAAAATGAAGGGTTGATGGTAATCTGGATATGCCCGGATCTCTTCTCCTGTCAGTGCCCACTTCAACTTCTTAAAGGACTCTTCTCTCTCATCACTCCACTGGAAAGGAGGATTTCGGGCTGCAGACTTCTTTGACTGTCCTACCAGGATGTCTTGTAGGGGTGCTGCTAGCTTCGTGAACCCTTTTATAAATCTTCTATAGTAGCCCACCAGTCCCAGGAATTGCCTCACCTCTTTCACGCTGGTGGGTCTTGACCAATCTCTTATCACAGTAACTTTTTCAGGATCTGGTGCTACCCCTTCTGAGCTCACGACATGTCCCAGGTACTGTACCCTTGGCTTTAGAAGGTGACACTTGGATGGCTTGATTTTCATGCCGTATCCGGTTAAGGCTTCAAACACTTCTGCCAGGTCTTGTAGATGCTGTTCATAGGTCTTGGAGTAGACTATAATGTCATCCAGGTACAGGAGGACAGTTTTGAAGTTCTTATGTCCTAGGCAGCACTCCATCAGTCGCTGGAAGGTTCCAGGTGCGTTGCAGAGTCCAAACGGCATACAATTGAACTCACAGAGGCCCATCGGCGTGGTGAACGCTGTCTTCTCCTTGTCAGCCTCTGCCACAGGAACTTGCCAATACCCACTAGTCAGATCTAGGGTGGAAAAGTAAGTAGCGGATTTTAATGCAGCCAATGACTCTTCTATCCTAGGTAATGGGTATGCATCCTTGTGTGTAATGCGGTTGATCTGTCGGTAGTCTACACACATCCTCATGGTCCCATCTTTTTTTCTAACTAGCACTAGTGGGGCTGCCCAGGGGCTACAACTGTCTCTTATTACCCCTGCTTCTTTCATTTCTTTGAGCATGTCTTTGGCGCATTGGTAGTGAGCTGGTGGTACTGGTCTATACCTCTCCTTTATGGGTGGATGGTTACCTGTGGGTATAGTGTGCTCTACCCCTTTGATCTGCCCAAAGTCTAATGGGTGTTTGCTGAATATTTGCTTATATTCTTTCACTACCCTGTATACTCCATGCTTTTGATGGGAGGGTGTAGAATCGGTGCCTACATGTAGCTTTTGGCACCAATCCTCCAGCTTTCCCTCTGAGCCATTGTCTTCCGCCTGACTTGACGGCTTCAAGGCCTGACTTGACGGCTTCAAGGGCTCAACGGTGGTGATGGCGTTGTTATCAACCGTATATAGCTTAGCCATGGTAGCATACTTTGGTAGGGTGACCTCATCTTCCCCACAATTTAGAAGGCGTATTGGCACTCTTCCCCTGTGTACCTCAACTATTCCTCTGGCCGTCAGTACAGTGGGCCTACTGTCTGAGTACACGGGTTCTACCAGGGCCTGATAGTCTCGCCCTCTGATGCCTATTGCAGCTCTACACCAGACCAGCATTTCCGTTTTGGGAGGAATTACAATAGGTATTGGGTCACTTACCCTTGCACTGCCAATTTCACCTCCTGACATTTCTACCTGCTGCTTCAGCATCAAGGCTTTAATTTCCTTCTGCAGGAGTCTCTGTTGCCCAGGTTTGGCAGTCTCGACGATCTGCTGCAAGACAGTAATTACCTCTGCAAAACAATTTTCAGTTACATTCATTCCTAGCAGCATAGTTGGTTCACGTTCTCGTCGGTCAACATCAACAATGATAATACCCTGATTCTGCAATTCTACTCTCCCAATCTTAATGGTCATTTCTCTGAAACCAACCTGTGGTACTAATTCACCATTGCTAGCCCATATATTCAATGCAACATTAGATGGACCACTGCTAACGTCTGAATCAGCCCAGTACCTCTTATAAAGGACATGCGGAATTGATGATATTTGGGAACCAGTGTCCAGCAAGGCGTTGAGCGGAATGCCATCCAGCACGATGGGGATGACTGGACGTCCCCCCACATACTTGTCGTGCCAGGGTGAAGGACCTTGAGAGTTCATTCCTGGGGAGTGGCCCGCCTCCCCAGGGGATCCCCATTTAAAGCACATTCACGGGCAAAGTGACCTGGCTCATTGCAACGGCGGCAAATGGGCTGTCCATCCGGCTGGTAGCGGTCGCTGGGTCGTCCTCTCGTCGCTTGGTATCTCCTAGGCCTCATCCATGGGACATCCTCCTTGCTGGTCGCCAGCTCAATCTTGGGTGCAGACTTGGATCCACGCAGCTCCTGGACGATTCTAGCCATGGAAGCAACAGTGTCTGTAAGGGCTTCAAGCTTTTGATGTAGAGCCTCATTAGTGATCGGCTCCAGGTGGTTAGCAGCAGCCGCTGACATGGCCGATGTCACCGGCACTACTGGCTGCTAGGGTGCCACTGTAAGGTGTTGAACAGAGTCTATATCCTGCAGCTCCTCCACCTGCTGGAGGCGGATGGCTCTATCCTTTAGCTGGGCAAATGTTAGTCCTGGATCCTGGATCACCATCATGCTCAGTTGTCCCCGGTGGGAAGGGGATGAGAGTCCATCCAGGAATTGGTCTATCAGCAGCTTATCTGCTCCAGGGGCTAAGGCAGGTTCTGCTAATTTAAGTGCTCTGAGCGCCTCCTGCAAGTTTAAGGCAAAGTCTCTTGCGCTCTCTCTGGGTTTTTGCTTGCATCCAAAGAACCTCATTTTAGCCCGGCTGCCAGCAGTGGATTCAAAAGCTGCTTTTAGTCCAGCTATTATATGCTCTACAGTGTCCTTTGCATCATCCGGCCAGGATGTAGCCTCCCGCTGGGCATTGCCAGTTAACTGTCCCATAAGCATACCAACACGCTGAGCTTCTGTTAGGGGGTACATGCTGTAGTAGATTTTTAGCTTTCCGATAAAGTCATTAAGTGTGTTGGGCTCACCTGAGTACTGCGGCAGCCACACTGCACCCGGGGTGTACGGCATCAGGAACGGCATGATAGGTGCCGCTGCACCGCCGGGTACAACAGCGTCTCCCTGCTGCGACATCTTTGCGCCCCCTTAGTTAATTTCACCAGTCTTCTTGACAGCAAGCCTGGGACACCTTTCTGCGTTTTCGTTCGGGTCGCAGCACCGAGCGCACCTCCTCTGCAAGCGGTGGGCGGAGTCTTAGTCTAGGCGCAATGTTTTCCCGCGCGTAGCAGCTAATGGCGCGATTAAAGATGGCGCCTGGAAAATTTTACCAATGATGTTTTTGAATTTTTCCAGGTATCTTTGCAAAGTTTAAAGTCCGTTCTTTGTTGCAACAATTCACAGTGCAAGTCTTTTATGCGATGCAATAAGTCTTTACAGGCACACGTCACCCGGGTTGCAGCCGGGTCCAGTCCGCATCCTGTTCGTGACGCCAAAGTTGTGTCGCCAGGGGTTAAGGGGATACCCAGAACCGGGCCAAGGGGTTGCTTCTGGAAAGGGGATCACGGTGTCGTGACCCGGTCTGTGCTCCCTGGTTCCACAATAAAAAGGGGGGTTATGTTCGTGACGCCACCCGTGGAATGTGATCAGAGATGACCACCGCTGCTGCAGAACCTCCGGGGTGATGGAAGGCAGCTTGAGATGGGACGGCTCCCCACGGGTAGAGCCTTTTCCCCGGGGCAGTGTGTTAGTCGTCTATGGGGGTAGTGCAGGACACGAGCACAATAAACAGGCAGACTCACGGTTTTGCAGTTTCGTTGTCTTTTACTGATGATGGTATTCAGCAGAGTACTGTCCACGGAGTCTGTGAGGGGTTCAGGGTTTCTCCCACCCAGCCGGGCCGTTTTGGCTTCCTTGCCTGCACTGTGTGTCTGTGGCCCTGCTGCTGTGTGAACTATGCAGCTGGCTCTGCTCTGCTCTGCTCTGCTCTGCTCCTAGGTACCGACCTGACAGGCAACTCGAGTCCTTACTAGTATGTTCCTGAACTCTGCGTTTGTTGCTTGTGTCTGTGGTACAGGTGAAAGATCTGGAATCTTCACTTCTCTGGTGGTAACTGTGCAGTATGTAACTGTGTCGCCCTGGGCAAGCCAGGGGACACAGATAACAACACCACTACACCCCACACTCCAGGTAGGCACACCTGCTAACCAGAAATCCTTGTTGCCTCCCTCCAAGAGTCTGTTGATGCACACCAGGGGGTGGGCCAGGCGGTTGGCTCCGCCCACCAAGGAGCTCACAACTCTGGAGGCAGGAAGTTCCAGGCAGATTAGCCCGGGGAGGGCAAGAGTGAAGTCCAGTGAAGGGCTAGAGTAAACAACCAGAAGTGAAAGTAAGGAAAGGAAAGTGGAAAAGGAGGAAAGCAAGAAGTGGAGAGAGCGCAGAGAGTGCGCAGAGCCTGAGAGCCCAGCTGTGTGTAGGGCTAGAACAGCAAGGTCAGCGACGGCGGTGACTGTCCGGAGGGGGACCGTTTGGAAGTTCCTGGAAGGACCCCGTTGGCTGTGTGCCCGGTGGTCTGGAGCAGTGTTCCGAAGGACAGTCAGCACCAGGGCAGGGGCCTCTCGGACCCCGGCAAGGCTAGGAGTCGCCCAATTTGCCGAATCCGTCAGTGAAGGGGACGCAGATCCCCCAGCAACAAAGTCCCGATTGACGGCAACAGCCCGACCATTACCGGGGAGACACCGCCACCGCCAAGGCACCCGTTTCCCCAGGGCCAGCGCCTGCGGGCAAAGTGTAGAGCTCCTCCGGCCCAGATTGCAGTCGGGGAGCGGGTAACCGGAGGGAATCCACCACTACCATCAGTCAAACAGGTGCAAGGAAGAGAGACGTCACCGTCACCTACCGGGAGTGCAGGTGCGACCGTCTGTGGGACCGTCCTACCAGCCGTTGGTTTACCGTACAAACTGTGTCCGTGTCTCAGGCTGAGTGAGTACCACAGTGCCGCAAGGCACAGCGCTGCCCCCGCGTCCCTGCGCCCTCCAGGCCCTACACTTTACATCTCTTCACCGGGCCCCGGGATCACCAACCCCTACCCACGGAGGGGCAACACAACACCTGGCTGCTCCCATCACCATCCCCGGGACCCCCACACTGAGCAGCGGTGGTGCCATCACCACAACCGTGGGTGGCGTCACGAACTATAATCCCAGCAAACACCCCCCTTTCACTCACGGGCGAGGAGTGTCGCTCGAGACACCCCGGGATCCGGCCCGCAGCTCGAGCCACCAGGAGCAACTGCCGGACCCGAGCAGAAGGGGTGAGCGCGGTGTGCTGACACCCTCCTCCCCGCCCGCGACAACTTGGCGTCACGAACAGGATCTTACCGCTCTGCCGTCAGGTAGAGGTGCGCCTTGTTACCGCCGGAGGTATCCGGCAGAAAAATTTCAGAAGCCGCCATTTTTGGCGCGAAAAGTTCCCGCTCGAGCGTCTTCTCGAGCAGTAGAGGCGCGAAGGCCAAAACCCCGCCCCGAGAGAGGAGGGGCCGGAAAGAGCTAAGGGGGACGCGATGGCGGCTGGCGGCATGTAGTCGCCGCTATAAAAGCAGGGACGCCAGGACCTTGCCAGAAAACCGTTCCTGGAAGCAAACAGCAAAGACACCATGTGGATGTCGTCCCGAAACACCGTGGCCCCCGCACCGGGAACCGCAGCGTGGGTGGAGATCCGGACCACGCAGCTCCATCTAAGGCTGCAGGTCAAAATGCAGCTCCTCCTGGAGGAGTGGGAGACCGACATGGCGGACGTTTTGGCAGCCGTGCGGAGACGCGAGGAGGAAGCGGAGGAAGGGAGGGTGAGTGACCCACGCCCCTATGTCCCGGAGGGACCGGTCGCTACGGCTCAGGGACCCGGTCCAAGCCCTCTCCCCCCGTTGCCTCCTTCGCCACCCGTCCCGGAGGCCGTGACCCCGCCACTAGGCCCGCTACCACCGCAACCGGTAGCGATACCCAGCCCGTCCGCCCCAGCGGACCGACCTGTTGCCGGAGCCCGAAGCAAACCGGAGGCATTGCCATGGAAGGCCCCGAAGATTGCGCCAGAGACAGTCCCCGAGCAGTTCCCCGAGCCGGAGCCGATGACCCGCTCCGAGCCGAAGGCCCAACTGCGGAAAGCCCCTGTGCCCATCCCCCACACCTCGGCTGAGGTGGCGCCGGGTTGTTGCTGCAAGGCAGCGCCCAAGGCCATGACACCGCGGGATACGCCACCCACCTTCCTGACAGTGGGTAACGTGCTGAATGTCCCGCGGGGCTCAACCCGTGCGCCGGAGCCATACTGGGACAGGGAGCCGACCAAGCTGGGCCTGGAGATCGCGGAGAGGGAGCGTAGGAAAGCCGAGCTGGTGGCCCGAGTCATACGGGAAAAGGAGAACCTGCGGCAAGCGACCTTCCGTGTCCGGGGCCCATTCTACGAGGGGCAGGTGAGGCGATTCGATATCCGCCGGGGCTACGGGTTCATATATGAACCGGGCCTGGAGGCCGAGGTGTTTGTAGCCCGGCGGGATGTGCATGCTCACCTGCCCGAAGAGCATCCTGGCCGCAATCTTATCCCGGGAGACATGGTGCGGTACACTCGGCACTGCGGAGAGAGGGGGTGGTTTGCCCTGGATGTAAAGCTGAGGGGCAGCCCGGAGGGCAAGATGAGCTCTGCACCCCCTCCCTCGGATGAAGCAGCAGCAGGACCGGAGTAGGGCAATGGAGGCCCGCAGCACCGTCCCCGTAGGGACCAGCGCTTTGTTTGTTTGAAAGTTTGTTTGAAAAAGTTAAAAGTTGAAAGTTTTGAAAAATGAAAAACACTGATTGAACCGAGTTTTCACCTGATTGTCAGCTGTGATTAGCAACCGGCAGGAGCCGGCACCGTTGTCCCCGTGGGGACCGTTTAAAGTTTAAAAATGCATGGGAACTAGCCATGGACAAGCCCGTGAACTCTGCAGGGCAACCACAAACGTTAGTGGCTTGTAAATATGTTGGGTACCGTTACCGTTTCCGCATGCCGCCTCTGGAGAGGCAGGTTGGAGGGAGGGCCCTGCGCAGAGCAGGCCAGGGCCCAGCCACCAAAGGGACCGGTGGCTACCCTCTGGAGGGAAGGACAGATCCCGCTCGGGTGACTTGTGCTGGACTGTGGGTCAAGGGGTGCTGCCTGGGTTTTAGGGGCAGCATCAGGGCCAGGTTGCTTGGGTGGGAGAGAGCGGAAACCGTGACCGTACACCGTTGAAACGTTAAAAGTAAAATGTGCCTCCCGTCTTGGGAAGAGTTGATTAAAAATGTCATGCATGTTTGTTTAACCCTGTTATCCCCTTTTTACAGAAAAATAAAACCGGTGTAGGACGGCAGCCCGCGGACGGTCTGCATTTTGCTAAGGGGGAATGTGTCGCCCTGGGCAAGCCAGGGGACACAGATAACAACACCACTACACCCCACACTCCAGGTAGGCACACCTGCTAACCAGAAATCCTTGTTGCCTCCCTCCAAGAGTCTGTTGATGCACACCAGGGGGTGGGCCAGGCGGTTGGCTCCGCCCACCAAGGAGCTCACAACTCTGGAGGCAGGAAGTTCCAGGCAGATTAGCCCGGGGAGGGCAAGAGTGAAGTCCAGTGAAGGGCTAGAGTAAACAACCAGAAGTGAAAGTAAGGAAAGGAAAGTGGAAAAGGAGGAAAGCAAGAAGTGGAGAGAGCGCAGAGAGTGCGCAGAGCCTGAGAGCCCAGCTGTGTGTAGGGCTAGAACAGCAAGGTCAGCGACGGCGGTGACTGTCCGGAGGGGGACCGTTTGGAAGTTCCTGGAAGGACCCCGTTGGCTGTGTGCCCGGTGGTCTGGAGCAGTGTTCCGAAGGACAGTCAGCACCAGGGCAGGGGCCTCTCGGACCCCGGCAAGGCTAGGAGTCGCCCAATTTGCCGAATCCGTCAGTGAAGGGGACGCAGATCCCCCAGCAACAAAGTCCCGATTGACGGCAACAGCCCGACCATTACCGGGGAGACACCGCCACCGCCAAGGCACCAGTTTCCCCAGGGCCAGCGCCTGCGGGCAAAGTGTAGAGCTCCTCCGGCCCAGATTGCAGTCGGGGAGCGGGTAACCGGAGGGAATCCACCGCTACCATCAGTCAAACAGGTGCAAGGAAGAGAGACGTCACCGTCACCTACCGGGAGTGCAGGTGCGACCGTCTGTGGGACCGTCCTACCAGCCGTTGGTTTACCGTACAAACTGTGTCCGTGTCTCAGGCTGAGTGAGTACCACAGTGCCGCAAGGCACAGCGCTGCCCCCGCGTCCCTGCGCCCTCCAGGCCCTACACTTTACATCTCTTCACCGGGCCCCGGGATCACCAACCCCTACCCACGGAGGGGCAACACAACACCTGGCTGCTCCCATCACCATCCCCGGGACCCCCACACTGAGCAGCGGTGGTGGCCTCACCACAACCGTGGGTGGCGTCACGAACTATAATCCCAGCAAACACCCCCCTTTCACTCACGGGCGAGGAGTGTCGCTCGAGACACCCCGGGATCCGGCCCGCAGCTCGAGCCACCAGGAGCAACTGCCGGACCCGAGCAGAAGGGGTGAGCGCGGTGTGCTGACACCCTCCTCCCCGCCCGCGACATAACCTGCAGTCTCGGATCCAGCATCCGTTCTGTGTGCTCCACTGGGATGAGCTCAGCAATGCTCTGTCTCCCAGGAATGTTCCTTTGTGTACTCTTTCTCCTTTCCTCAGGTCCTCAGCTAGGCCTGGAATTGGTCAGTGGATCCTGAGGTGAGCTAAAGCCAGCTTCCAACCTGCAGAGATCCTGTCTCCTCAGTTCTCTGCACTGAACCGAGCTGCAGCTCCACTGAACTGCACTCTCTGCACTCTCTGCACAAACAAACAAACTGAAACTACTGACCATTTCCTCCCCCCACCAGAATATCCAGGGAAGCAGCTTGGTCTCCCCCTTCTGGCCAGGAGGTCTTGGTGTTGTGTGTGGGGAGTTAACCCTTTGTGTTGTTACTGTGGCAACCCTGGGGTGCCACAACTGCGTTGGATGTTAAACTTACTGGCCAATAGATCTCCCAATTACCTCCAGGCTCAGCATTAACCCTTTGGGAGGGCAATGCTGTTGTGGCGATCAGGTCCTGGGGCGCCACATTTACTAATAGTGAGTACATCAGTGCCCTCCGGCTGCCCATCTCCCTGCACTGTCCAACTCCCCCAACGGGTCCCGGGGCCACCATCCCTACCCACGGAGGGGTTAACAACTTGCTGCGCAACATCTCCCCCAAGTGCCCCGTAACTGCAGCGGCGGTGTCCACCTTCACCACAACCCGTGGGTGGTGTCATGAACTTAAACACGGCTCCAGCCATACACCTAAGTCCCCAAACCACAAACCCCCCTTTTTGATTGAAGTGACAGCAGGACCCCCGGGTCCGGAGACCCTCGAGCCACCCACTGAAGGTCCGGATCTGAGCGGCTCGGCTGCTGGGCGGTACACTACCGTTTGTACATACGTTTTATTCTTCAATAATAAGGACTCTGTTTTTACAAAATTGATTGGGTTTCTCATTTTGGGTAAAAAGGGGTCTGATGCAGCATACAGCATGGCGGGGCCGAACCTGAAGGTGTCCACAGAAGCAATAGTACCACCACACACACACACACACACACACACATATTTTTGTAGCGTGCTGGGACATGGAAAACAAGCCCTCACACAGCTCCATCAAAGGAAAATAAGTCAGTTATGCGTCTCCGTGCATGTCAGCATAAGATAATTTCTTTTATTATGAATTATAAAAGTTTTTTCCCCCACCATAAAAATAAAACATCAGCAGGTTTGTTTTATTAGGCGGGAACAGGAAATGGGAAGATGGTTGAGTAAACAATAGACAAAGGAGATATACAAAGCAAACTAAATTAAAGGACAGTTGGCACTTTTCACAGTTACACTCTACTGCTGAAATATGTACTACACAGAGGATTCTTGCAAACAAATTCACATAGCAATAATCCAATCCCTGTCCTTTTCTCAGGGGAACGTCAAAGCTGGCCTAGGGTTACAGTAGGCAATAAGTAAGAAAACGTAAGCTTTCATAGCCCATTTATGTCAGTGGTTCAGTAAGCGTGGCACAGTGCAGTTGCAATGCAGTAAACAGTTAACCCTATTAATAAGCTATTCTCTCTCAGTACCGTATGCAAGGCCCGGCTTACTTGAAAGCTGCCCTGGATCGTTTCTCAGTCTCTGGTTCTCGATGTCTAATCTTCAGTGATTGACCATATAGATCGATCCTATTCTGATGACAGTGTTCAATGTTCTTTTGTTGGGTTCCTCTGATGACGATATTCGGTCTTCGGGTACCTTGCCTGACGGTAAATGGTCTTCCAGTTCCTCTGGCAATTGTATGCAGACTTTGGGTTTCTCTGGGGCCAGTGAACTTCCAGATAATTTCCTTAAAGATGACACAGGCCATCTCTACTGCGCATACATCCTTTCCCCTGATGTTCTTGGCACCAATTCCATTTTCCCGCTGCTGGCCCAGTCTTTTATATTTGGCAACTGCGCCACAGTAGTCACCTGACTTGGTGTCTCCTAACTGTTCCCTTGAGGAAACACACTGCTTACAGATTGGTTCCTGGTGACTTTTGTCTTCTGGGAAAAGGTGATGTTGGTTCACAAATGCCATGGGGCTCTACCTGGCCTTTTACATTCATGCCTTCTGTTAATTCATCAGTCTTAAGGTGAAAAAAGGCTTTCTGCTCCCACATCTTTTTTGAGAGAGCTTCTAATGTGGACAATAGTTGTTCCCACTCCTGGATGTTCTGCATGATGCTTTGCCAGATGAACCCATCTTGTGTGCATCTCATGGGGAGGATGCTGGCATTACTTCATTCTATTCTACGAAGCTCCTCCTGAGGTTGTGCCACTGGGATATTTGAGGTTTCAGTCATTTCATGTGGAGGCTCAGGTTCGGGCCCATCTTCCAATTTACTTGGAGTCAGGGGTTCTTCTTCTCAAGTCCAAGCAGGCCTTGGGAACCACTCATCTTCCTCACCGGTGTAGCGCCCAGGAAGGATGTACTCGGTCCCGGGCGGTAACAAATGGGAATGTCACTCTGGTGGCCGTTGCCCGGTTCCATGCCCTGGGCGCCTTTTTGTAAGGGGGTATATTTACAAGGGGATTAGTAGAGTTAATGTCATGTGACGCCATCTGCGGGTTGCAGTTAAGGATAGAGAACTTCTGCTGCTAAATGTGGGTTCTCCCAGAGCTGGTGGTGATTGCAGCAATGGTGTTAGGTAGGGCCGTGCCTGGGAGATGATGAGGGGTAATAACGGAGACCACACCAGGTTGTTTTTAACAGTCTCTACTCACTTGGACCCAGGAGTTGCTGGTTCAGGTCCCTTGGAGTATCAGTGCCAATCTAGTGACCCAGGTTGCTCTGTCCCCGCCACTCTCGGTTGGTTAGGTCTCGATAGCGTGGAGCATGGTCTCACCATGTAGAAGGCGCTTGTACGCCGAAACGCGTAGTCCAAGCAGGCTACAACTCCTAATCTTTTTCCTTCACCACCCAGAAGTGTGGCTCCAATTTTATGGAATTTTTTCAAAATAAAGATTTGCAAATGCAAAAATTTTTTTAATATATATCTGCATCCTCAAATTTGTCCGCTGGAGTTATAAAGTTTTTTCATTATGATTTTAATTGTACTTTGGTGGTATCGGCACTGGTACTCCAAATCCCAGGGGGTAGGTCCTGCATCCCCAAGAGGATGCAGTTCCCTGTAGTGCCCTGAGAGTCTCAGGGGCGCTACATCGGCAAAACTCCTACAGACAATATCCTGTTGTTCCTTTGAGAGCTCAATTGCAGGGTTCTCTCCTTCAGACATGCAGGGGTAGAGCATGTTGCAATGCAGTACCCAACCCAGCACCTCCTCCTGCCCATCAGGTCAGATTTAATAGACTGGATTGTCGGGACGGACTTGCTGTATCATCCTGTGAGGGGTCACCTCTAGAAATGAGCGAATCTTTAGAATTTAAGTTCGCCAGGTACATTTGAACCTTAAAAAAGTTTGGATTTTGACCCCAACTTGTTCCAAACCTCAATGGAAGTCAGTAATTGGGCAGTTCGTGGCTCCACCCACATGTATCCAGCCATAAGCAAAAAAAAATCCAGAGAAAGGTGGGAGGGGTTTTTAATCTTTTTTTTGTTTTGTTTGTGTGTTCACACTACATCTGATCACGCTGATTTTATCCCAAGTGCGAGCCGTTCAAACACTGCAAGTGACTCTCACAGCACTGAGCATCACTCATATCCAGCACAGCACTGCTCACTTGAGTGGTTTTCACTTGTAATTCACTCGAACTTTGAATCCAAACTTTGTTTTTTTGGAAGTCGATTTGTGAACCTCAACTCCGGAAATCGAACCTCAGGTTCGCTCATCTCTAGTCATCTCCAAATGATAGTCCAACTTGTTCTTGGGGCAGTTAGCCCAGATCAAGATCTGATATCCTGGTTGAAGAGGAACTTCTTGCACTGGAGTGGTGTCCATATGATCCATTTCCTAAAATTGTTGTTCCATCAACCTTTTTAGTGTTTAGAGTTGGTGCCGGTGTTCTTGCACCCAGGTAGTGACGTTGGCTCTCATGCAGTCCTCTGCAAGATCGAATTCTAACTCAGTGAATCCAATGCCATTCTGACCAAACAACAGCATGTAATGGGTGTATCCAGTGGTGTAGTGGATTAAATTGTTGTACACACACACACTAGTTCTGGATCAAACTAGGGCCACTTCATCTGCTAGTCCTCCTCCAGAGTTCTCAACATTTGCAGTAGCGTTCAGTTAAAATGCTTGCAAGCTCCTTACCCTTAGGGTGGTAAGGCATGGTTTGGAACTTATCGATGTGTAGAGTCGATGTAACTCTTCCAGGACCTTCTCTTAGAAGCAAGTCATTGGTCAGCGTGGATCCTCTTTGCGCACTCGTATACAAGGATAAAGTCCCAAAAGATGGCCCAAGCTGCTGACTTAGCAGTCTTGTCTCTAGTCGGAGTCACAACCGCAAATTTAGTGAAGTGGTCTGTCATCACCAAGCAGTGCATTTAGCCATTCTGAAATGAATCAATCAGGAAATAGTCGACCAACAAGACTTCAAGCAGCTCAGACATCTTAATTACTTGGGTGGGGGCCCTTTGGTCAGGCGGCTTGGTGAGTCACACTTTCGACATTTTCAGCAGACCTCTTCCATGACCCGCCCTAGTTGGGGCCAGTACACAAGTTGCTTCAACCACTGAAAATTCCTTTCCGCTGCAAAGTGTGCACCTCCCTTTCAACAGAACTTTGGCCATTGCTTCTTGTATCACCACCTGCCAGGGGGGGCAAAATTCTGTGGACAGCTGGATTCTCCAATACAGTAGCCATTCTTCATGTAGAGTCCCTCCCACTGATCAAGCATTTGAAGAGCACTGTCTTATAGGGTTTCTCTCTCTTCCCTGGTGGGGGTCATCAACTTTCACAACTCAGCCAGTTTAGGGTCGGACTGCTGCAACTGTACTTATTAGTCTCTGGGGCATCTCAGTTCTTTTGAAGGTTAGGGTTTCTATTCTGACTTTTGAAAAGATACCAGGGCTGTGGCAATATGACTGAAGTCTGGAGTTTCATCTCATTCCAGCTCTTCATTTACCTCTTGAGTTGGTTGCTCTTGAGTTACTTTGGACAGGGCATCAATGTGGGTATTCTCAGTCTTTGGCCTGGACAATATTCTATACCAGAGCTTAAACATTCAGGCAACGCAACGCTGCTCCAGGGCCCCCAGATCACAGTCTAGGACCTTGTGGAAGGTGACTCCAGCTCCTTTCACAGAGCGTTTGTGCTGTGTAGTGGTCATTGTTGCTGGAGTTTTGTGTCTGTGGGGCATTGAGTCTTGGGGACTCAGCCTTGTAGCATGGGTGTTGTGAGGCACCAAGTCAACTGCCGCGCCGCTGTACTCTAGCTGAGGTAGTGGTTGGCACACAGTGCCACACCTTTTAAGGCTTAAATAATTTAGATATCCACTAAGAGATTTGCAGTGACGTTTCAGTGGGCTTCATACAGTCTGATCAGACTGTTAAACTAAGAACCTCATGTTCAGTTGATACATTTTTGCCTAGTGGCATTAGATCAACTTATGATTTTTTGATGTGTGGTCCATGTCTTTCACTACAGCTATGGTTGTGCAATTTCTCCTGAGTATGCTGATACACCATACATGGTAGAAAACTACTGTTTGGGTGCATGGTGGGGCATGGAATGAAAGGAGTTCCATTTGATTTTTTTTTTACTCAAAATTGGCTGAAATTGTTAGTGGATGCCATGCCGCATTTACAAGGCCCCTGATGTCACTAAACAGTGAAAACTCCCCACAAGTGACCCTATTTTGGAAACGAGGCACTCGGGAAATTTATCTACAGGTGTAGTGAACACCTAGAAACCACAGGTGATTCACAACATTTTATAACATTGAGTCATATAAAGGAAAAAATATTTTTTTATCACAAATATGTTGCTTTAATCTATATATTTCATTTTCACAAGTGTAACAGTAGAAAGTGTACCATATAGTTTGTTGTAAAATTTCTTCTAAGTACAGGGATATTCCAAATGTGTTGAAAAACTACACACAGCAGGGCTCGGAAGGATAAGAGTGCTATTTTGGCTTGAACAGATTGAGGACGCCATTTCCAATTTGAAGAATCCAAATGCCAAAACAGCAGAAACCCGCCACAAGTGAATCCATTCTGGAAATTATACCTCTCGAGGAATTCAACTAGGGGTGGAGTGAGCAATTTTAACACTCAGAAATTTCACGAAAATGTATAACATTGGGTTGTGTAAGGATGCAACCGGCAACGTGGCAGATGGCCGGTATGTGTCACAGAGGTGGAAATCCTCTGCGATCTGAACCTGGAATGTTTCTCTGGAACTTGTAGTTCCATGAGGATTGTTGTACACATTCAGGGCTGGGTTCATGGGATGGTCAGACGTGATGGGCGGGACTGACCATCCACATACCTCCCATACGTAGGTGTGTCTCATGGGATTTAATGGAGTTGTCGTTTGTCACATGACCTCCATGTGCTGGTGGGAGCCATCTTGGTTGGAGCACATGTGCAGGAGATCCTGTGGATACAGAGCTGGTGAGGGCTCTGAAATGTCAGGGACCTGCAGAATCCACTGAGGCTTTGAGGAATTGGAACGTGTACAAGGGCCGGGATGGTGAGCCCAGTGTGAGAGTCTCCCTGGACTGGATGGAGGCAGACTGATAGCCTGCAAACCTACTGGCAGGTAACACCCCAGAAAGGGGGACTTTACTGGCTGATGCCAGAGAATGAACTGTATGAACAATCGGCAGTTTAAACAGACAGTGAGACGTTGTCCTGCGGGAAAGTGGCTGTGGCCCATTACACTGCGTGGTTTATGAGGATGTGAATAAATCACCGAGATTGTTTAAGTGACGAAGTGCTTGTGTGTGTCTTGATCCCGCTGTCAGACGTGTGCCCCAAGACGTTCAGGGCCCAGGTCGTCACAGTTGGTAATATAAAAATTGACTATTATTCCTACTAAACTGTTGTTTTGGCCCTAAAGTTTTAATTTTGAAAAAGGGTAATATGAGAAATTGGACCATACAATTTGTTACACAATTTCTCCTGAGTTCGCAGTGCAAAGTTCAGAAGGGAAGGAGTTCAATATTGCATTGCAGATTTAGTTGGAATAGTTTGCGGTGTCATGTCACATTGTCAGAGCCCGTGACAGCCCCCCCATAAGTGACCACATTTTATAAACTGCACACCTGAATGAATTCTTCAAGGGATGCAGTGAGTATATTGACACTACAGTGGTTTCACAAACTTTTCACTATTAGGCAGTTAAAAAAACTAATTAAATTTTTACCACTAAAATGTTGTTTTAGCTCCAGGCTTCCAATTTTCACAAAGGGAATAGGTAAAAAAGGCCTCATGATATGTTACACAATTTCTCCTGAATGTGGCAATGTCTCACATGTGAAGTACAGTACTGTTTGGCCACATGGCAGGGATCGAAAGAAAAGGAGCGCTTTGGAGCACAGATTTTAATAGAATTGTTTGCAGACTCAATTTGCAGAGCCCCTAACTGCCAGAACAACAGAAACCCCCTCAAATGACCGCATTTTGGAAACTTCACCCCTCTGTGAAGTAATCCATGGGCGTAGTGATGATTTTGCCCAGCTTGTGCTTCTGGAAACACACACTCCATAAATACAGGGACTTCCTCACTACAGAAATTACAAACATGTGGACGTTAACTGTAGTTTATGCACATTTTGGTGCTCAGCAGGTAGGGGGCATTTGGATTTGGGAGTGCAGGTTTTGGAGGATTTCTTTTTGGGGGGAGCCATAGGACTTTTCCAGCTTTGTGCTGCTAGTAACATGGAAGTCCTGTATATTTCCATTAACAGATGTAAGACCTGAGTGGGGATGTGTTTTTGTGTATTGAGTTGAACGCTCTTGGTGACAATTTGGGGTACAGAACATTTTGGATCAGTTCACATTTATACTGTGCTCTATGCTGAGCACTTACATTAGAGGTTGTATCCACATCTCCGAAATACGTGATTCAGGTGAAACCCCCGATGGATCCATTCTCTATAATGAGACCGCAGAGTTACTCTGGACTTTCTTTGGCCTCTGTTTAGCGGTGTCCTTCTTTTCAACCTGACTTTAGCAAAGAGCAATTGCTCCTTCTCAGTTTCTTACCAGCACAGTAGTGCAGGAAATCAGAACACAGCATTATTCATTTACCATTTGTCTGACCCTCATCAATTATGTTATGGCACATCCTAGCAGTATGCTGCAACATTTTAAAATAACATTTTAAAATTACATTAACCCATCAGGTTGTGTTCATAAATAATCCTGGCATTGCTAACTAAGATGTTACTTTAATAGCAATAAGCAGATTTTTGCTACATTTTAAAACTTTGCAGTAAGTAAATATATGTTGCAAAACAGGTAAGGCTGGAAAATCTTCACTAAAAATATTAAAGATTTTATAACATTGCAAGCTGCCTCAATATTTCACGAATTATGAGGGTATAAACGAGTTATGCTTGTTCACTTTCGTATTCAGCTACTACAGAAATTGTCATTATACACCTGGACCCGCATGGAGAAAACTGTGGAAGAGATGATTTTATTTTTTTCTTAACCTGGTCCTGAAAAAAACTGAATAGTTGCTGTGAGCAATGGATACTGTCAGGATATTCTGTTATGATTCAGGGACCGAGGAGGATCAAAAAATGTGGAATCCCAAAAAGGTAACAGAGTGGCTGAAAACTTAACGGACTGCAGACCTAATCCTGACACACAACTAGAAGTAGCTGTGGGGCATGCCTACGATGACCTGGACGCCTCGACAAAGCCGAGAACTAAATAATCTCACAGATAGAGATATAAGAAAGCTAATCTGCCTCAGAGCAGTCCCCAAAGATAGATCGCTAGCCCGCACATGTAAAGGCTACGGTGATATAGAAAAACACAATACAAAGCCAGAAAAGACAGATTTCAGCAAAGGTGAGGCCCAAACTCTCTTTATAGGAAAGTATAGGAAAGAACAACTGTCTGCAGCCATAAAAACCCTAATATATGTCAGCACGTCTGATATGGAAAAATCCTGAGGTCACACAACCTCTCCCCCACTGTATCAGCACTCTGATGTTACTGGGATCCAAAAACACTAATACAGATGAGGGACTGAATTAATACCAAGCATGACAAACACAATGCCTTGCAGAATCATGGAGCTAAGTATACAGACACTCCCAGCAGGGAATGATCTCATTCCACCAAGAACTCTACACAGACAAAATAGGAATCAAGCCTTAGTATTAAAGCAGAAAAAAACAACAAGAAAGTGGAAAACAAACAGCAGAGGTACAAAGACCACTTATCTTAGAAGAGTTCTGGTAGTGAGCAGAGCTGGTTACAGAATGTCCTTAACACACAGGAGACATTGACCACCGGCAAGTAATAAGAGAAACTACTCAGTTAAATAGCCCAATCTGACCCTGATTGCCAGTCCTCCACAGGTATGTGGCTTTCATTCCATACATCAACTGCACCGCCAGCACTGACCACAAGAGGGTGCCCCAAACTGGAAAACATATTCACAACAGTATGCTCACACTGGCACATAAAAAAATCGGTCTCATTCTCATGCAGAAAAGTAGGAGGAGTGAAATCTGTTTGATATTTCACATGTCATGTGAGAGTTTGGGGGTTTTTTTGCCTACAATCCATAGGAAATGCATTTTTTTTTCTCAGCAACTATTATTGTGCAGTCATTTACAGGATCATTCAGTGTTCTATGGTACAGAATGGTAATGTACCTGGAAAAAAACGGACATCACACAGACATGTGCTGTCCATTTTTTTCTTGCACCTGTTGACTTGCATGCACGATTTATGTCCGATAGACTAGAGTAATCAAAATTGGCAAGATTTTATGTGAACAATTTTTGTGCTAAGTATCTCAATTTGATATGTTTTTCATAGCAGTAATGCATGTCTATATTCCCATATTCATTGTTCCACATATCTTAGCACTGCAGAGTGCAACTGTCTCCTTTTTGTTACTATGTTTCATATTCAGTCTGTACCTATTCACATTAGAAAGATAAGATGTGCCATCAGTCATTTTTTTTTTACTTTACATGAGCACCATATTTTAAACATGCAGTAAGTCTTTTCAGTTAAGAAGTTAGAATGTATAAACTTTATCAGAAAAATCTAATTTTTCCAACACAATTTACAAAAACAATGTTTCTAGGGACCACATCAAATTTGAAATACCTTTGAGAGGCCTATGTGATAGATAATACCCAAAATTGCCTCCATTTTGAAAACTGCACTCATCAAAATGCTCAAAACCCCGTTCAAGAAGTTTATTAACTCTTTAGGTGTTTCACAGGAATTAAAGCAAAGTGTAATGACTAAATGGAAAATTTTCTTTTTCCCACAAAATTATTTCTTTAGCCCTAATTTTATTAATTTTCACAAGGGTGTCAGGAGAAAATGGACCATAAAAAATTGTTGTGCAATCTCTTCTGAGTATGCCAATGCCCCATATGTGGTGGGAAACTACAGTTTGGGTGCACAGCAGGGCTCGAAGGGAAGGAGCACTATTTGAATTTTGGAGCGCAAAATTGGCTAGAACAGATTGCGGACACTATGTCACATTTAACCAAGAAAGGCAATGGACACGAGAGATTCATGCAAATCTATATATTTTTTCTTATGGTATTCAATAAAGCAAATTACGTTATAACAGAAACATTCCTATGAGAAACATAAACATGCCAAAAATAAGGTATAAAGTAGTATAGTAAAAGATTCCTCCAATGATAAGTATATTTGCATATTATATAAATTTGACAACAAATATTATCTCATAATAAAAAACACCATAGAAAATAGAAACTCATCACATAGCATAAATACAAATTGATGGTATCAAAATTTAATATAAAAAAAATACAAAAATCAGTAATACGGTTTAAAAAAAAAGGGCTGAAAGATATAAAATTTCTACACATATTGATTAAAATTGCAAGATAAATATGCTGGTGTACATATGGGTTGTGCACTTTGGAAATAAATATATTGTACCAGAGAAAAATATGCAAATAACACCACAATAGTACAACAATAATTATATATTGCACTAATAATATAGAAATTCTACGGATGTACTATTCATATATAGCCTTTATTGAATACCATAGTAAAATATTTATAGATTTCCATGAATCTCTTGTGTCTATCGCCTTTCTTGGTTAAATGGAATTGTTGTATAACTAATTGGTAAAGTGTCATGCACCATATGCTGTCTTGGACTGATTTTGGTACTATGTCACATTTGAAGTTCCTCTGACATGCCAAAACATCACAAACCCCCACAAGTGAACTCATTCTGGAAACTACACCTCTAAAGGAATTCATCTTGGGTTGTTGTGAGTAATTTTAACCCTAAAGTAATTCACAGAATTGTATAACATTTGGTTGTGAATATAAAAAAATACAATTTTTCCACTAAAATGTTGCTTTAGATCCAAAGTTTTAATTTTTAAAAGGGTAAGAGGAGAAAATGGACCATATAATTTGTTACACAATTTACCCTGCGTTCATCAATACCCCAAATATGGTCAAAAACTACTTTTGAAGCACAGTACAAAGCTTAGATGGGAATAAACACCATATTGGAGTTCTGATCAGATTTAATTGGAATGGTTTGAGGTTGACATGTCACATTGACAGAGCCCCTGAGATGCCAGAACAGCAGAAGCCCCCACATGTGACCGCATTATACAAACTGCACCCCTCAATGAATTCATCTAGGAGTGCAGTGAGCATATTGACACCACAAGTCTGCCACAAACTTTTATACTATTGGGCTTTGAAGAAAAAATAATTCAGGTTTTACCACTAAAAATGTTTCAGCTCCAGATTTCCAAAAGTTGACAAGGTGAATAGGTAAAAAAAAAAATCCCATAATGTATTACACAACTTCTCCTGAACACGGCAAACCCCATATGTGACTGTACAACACTGTTTAACCATACAGCAAGGCTCAGGAGGGAAAGAGCCCTTTGGAGCACAGATTTTCCTACAATCATTTGTAAACTCCATTTGCAGAGCTCCCAAGTGCCAGAATAGAAGAAACCCCCTCAAGTGACCATATTTTGGAAATTTCATCCCTCTGGAAATTCATCTATTGTTGTAGTGACGATTTGTCTCTGGCACTTATGATGTCAAATGCAATGAATGTTGCAGAACTAAAAATTGCAAATAAGCCCCTGTAGTGCTCAGTAAATTGTAGTTCCTGTACATTGTACCTAGCTTGTGCTTATAGAGACACACACCTCATAAATTAAGTGGGTCTACTCACTGCAACAATGTCAACCATGTGGACGATAACTGTGGTATAGGCACATTGTGGTACTCAGAAGGGAAGGGTTTATTTGTATTTGGAAGCACAAATTTTCCTGGATTTCTTTGGGGTGGGGATCAAAAGCGCTTTTCCAGAGCTTTTGTGCTACCAATAACGTGGAAGCTTCCTATATTTACATTAACAGAGGACAGACCTGAATGGGGACTTGTTTTTTTGTGTTGAGTTAAATGCTTTTGGTGGCAATTTGGGGTACAGATCATTTTGTATCAGTTCACATTTATCCTGTCCTCTATGCTGAGCACTTACACCACATTACATTAGGGTTTGCATCTACATCTCTGTAATAAGTGATTCATGTAAAACCCCAGATGGATCCTTTCATTAATAAGGCAGCAGAGTTACTCCAGACTCCGTTCGGCCTCCGTTCAGTGGTGTCCTTCTTTTCAAAGATGAACAAAACTGTTGTGGACAGCACTTTATTTTTTAAATCATTCACCATGCGGCTTAATTGATAGGATGGCTTTAACCCTCAAGCCAGTACGATTACAGCGATATCAGAGTCATATAATTTTTTGGCTACTATTACACTAAACAACCCTTTTTTTTAAAAAAAGTAATTGTTTTTTTGCATCATTGAATTTTGAAGGCTACAGTTTTTTTATTTTTTGCTGACAGTCATGTGACGGCTTTTTTATTGGATGAGTTGGAATTTTTACTGGTACCATTTTGGGTCACATAATATTTTTTGATCCCTTTATATTTTGCTTTTTGTGAGGCAGAATCAAGAAGAAACAGAAAATCAGGATTTTTTTGTTGTTTTCTTAGAGCTATAGCTTTTTTATTTTATTGGTGATGGAGCTGTATGGCATCTTGTTTTTGCAGGACAAGATGACGTTTTCAGTGCTACTATTATAATTTATATTTACTTTCTAAACGTGTTTTAATCCATTTTTGCTTTGTCTGCTGTAGGATGATTTGATACTTTTTTTTTGTTTTTTTACAGTGTTCACTGAAAGGGTTAACTAGTGTGACAGTTTTACAGATAGGGTTGTTTTGGACGCGGCGATGCCACATATGTGTACTTTTTTTTTTTGTTGCTCCAGTTCATCAAGGCCACATCATTAGGGAATGGCTGCTGGATACTGGGGTACCTCAAATGGAGTAACCTAGAGTTTCTCCAGACCTGAATCCTATAGAAAACCCATTGGAGCAGCTGAACTACCATGTAGAGGCTCCTAACTCTGTACCCCAGAACCTCAATGACCTGAGGGCCGTCCTTCAAGAAGAGTGGGATGCCATGCCTCAGCAGACAATAAATCCCCTTGTGAACAGAATGAGATGTCGTTGTGAAGCTGTAGTTGATGCTCAAGGCCACATGACAAGTTATTGCGACATTGTAATTTTTGGGAGCGTACAATATACCCACCACTGTTGTTGGCTTTTGCTTCAGTCAATTATTAAAAATGAGGAAATCACTATTGCATGCTTCTACTTAAATGCCCTACTGTGAACTTTTCATATTTTACATAAATTTAACATGAAAGCCAAATATCCCTAACTTTTTGTGAGTAATGTATATGAAAATCTGTACTCCTGAATTTATGAATATACACTGTTCCCTGAATATATGAACAAATATACATTTTGTTCCGTGAATATATGAATTCTGTGCCCCCAGAATTTATTAAAATATAAACTGAATCCCCTGAATATACAGTGCCTACAAGTAGTATTCAACCCCCTGCAGATTTAGCAGGCTTACACATTGTGCCATTTGGACTGTAGATCAGCCTGGAAGTGTGAAATGCACTGCAGCAAAAAAGAATGTTATTTCTTTTTTTTTTTTTTTTTTAAATTGTGAAAAGTTTATTCAGAGGGTAATTTATTATTTAACCCCTCAATCCACCAGAATTCTGTTTGGTTCCCCTAAAGTATTAAGAAGTATTTCAGGCACAAAGAACAATGAGCTTCACATGTTTGGATTAATTATCTCTTTTTCCAGCCTTTTCTGACTAATTAAGACCCTCCCCAAACTTGTGAACAGCACTCAAACTTGGTCAACATGGGAAAGACAAAGGAGCATTCCAAGGCCATCAGAGACAAGATCATGGAGGGTCACAAGGCTGGCAAGGGGTACAAAACCCTTTCCAAGGAGTTGGGCCTACCTGTCTCCACTGTTAGGAGCATCATCTGGAAGTGGAAGGCTTATGGAACTACTGTTAGCCTTCCACAGCCTGGACAGCCTTTGAAAGTTTCCACCCGTACCGAGGCCAGGCTTGTCTGAAGAGTCAAGGCTAACCCAAGGACAACAAGGAAGGAGCTCCGGGAAGATCTCATGGCAGTGGGGACATTGGTTTCAGTCAATACCATAAGTAAAGTACTCCACCGCAATGGTCTCCGTTCCAGACGAGCCCGTAAAGTACCTTTACTTTCAAAGCGTCATGTCAAGGCTCGTCTACAGTTTGCTCATGATCACTTGGAGGACTCTGAGACAGACTGGTTCAAGGTTCTCTGGTCTGATGAGACCAAGATTGAGATCTTTGGTGCCAACCACACACGTGTCGTTTGGAGACTGGATGGCACTGCATACGACCCCAAGAATACCATCCCTACAGTCAAGCATGGTGGTGGCAGCATCATGCTGTGGGGCTGTTTCTCAGCCAAGGGGCCTGGCCATCTGGTCCGCATCCATGGGAAGATGGATAGCACGGCCTACCTGGAGATTTTGGCCAAGAACCTCCGCTCCTCCATCAAGGATCTTAAGATGGGTCGTCATTTCATCTTCCAACAAGACAACGACCCAAAGCACACAGCCAAGAAAACCAAGGCCTGATTCAAGAGGGAAATAATCAAGGTGTTGCAGTGGCCTAGTCAGTCTCCTGACCTTAACCCAATTGAAAACTTGTGGAAGAAGCTCAAAATTAAAGTCCACATGAGACACCCAAAGAACCTAGATAACTTGGAGAAGATCTGCATGGAGGAGTGGGCCAAGATAACTCCAGAGACCTGTGCCAGCCTGATCAGGTCTTATAAAAGACGATTATTAGCTGTAATTGCAAACAAGGGTTATTCAACAAATTATTAAACCTAGGGGTTGAAATAATTGACCCACACTTTTATGTTGAAAATTTATTAAAATTTAACTGAGCAACATAACTTGTTGGTTTGTAAGATTTATGCATCTGTTAATAAATCCTGCTCTTGTTTGAAGTTTGCAGGCTCTAACTTATTTGCATCTTATCAAACCTGCTAAATCTGCAGGGGGTTGAATACTACTTGTAGGCACTGTATATATATCAAAAGTTGTACTGCCCACGGAATATACCCCTCTACAAAGAGATAGAATGCTCCTTGGAACAAAACAAAACCTTGCTTCCCTCACATCCACTGCTCCCATGTGACCTATGTTCTGCCCCTTCTCTACTAAGCAACGCTGGTAAATCAATAACATAATTGCACTGCCAGCATTATCTTAGAGCAAACATGAGATTTCTAGTATATCAGCTGAATATGGCTTTCTGAAAGCCGCTACTTTATTACATTGCATCTGTTTTTTTTATAGAGGACACGGCTCTGGGTGGGGAATAGACCTGGAGTGACAGAGGCTTCAGATCTACAGCCTCATTTGCATATTAACTGAAATGCTGATTTCTCAGTAATGGAAGAACAAACTGGACATGTAAAGGTATGACTGGAGTTGTCTTTAAAAGAGTTATACTCTTATTCACTTATATATTGTTTGGAGGATGAAATCCTGCTGACAACTTCCCTTTAGGCTGGATTCACACAATGGTATGGCATCCGATGTGAGTACATTGGATGCGACATGCCAATGACTTTCAGCTCCCACTCTTCTGCTACCATGAGCCAAGTGTCATGCAACTGAGATCCAATCCTGCAATCAGATCACAGCTGCGGAGGAGAGGTAGGGAGTGATCCCCCCATCTCCTCCATTGTCAGCTGATGTGATTATCACACTGCACTTGGATATCAGTTGAGTGCAGTCTGATGATTCACTCGCACCCATAGACTTTTATGGGTGCAGGTGACACGGCTCTTGAGGACAATCGCAGCATGATGCAACTTTTCTCTGATCCAAAATCTGTATGAGAAAAAAGCTGACCAACTGCTCTCCCTCATTGAATAACATTGGTCTGAGATTATCTCGCATTGCACTCATCCGATTCATACACTTGTGTGAGCATACCCTTAAAGATATAGAGGCAATTGAAGCAGTGCTGCAAAAAGCAAAAAATGGCTTACTGCTTAGGGACCTATACTTTTGTGTCTGTTTGTGTGTTAGCAACGGGAAGATTTAAAGGGAACCAATCACCAGGATTTTCGTATATAAGTGTGTCGCCCGGGGACCAGGGGGTACTCAGATCCGGGCCACGGGGTCACTTCTGTGGGTATCACGGTGGCGTGACCGGGTCTGTGATCCCAGGCTCCACAGTAAAAGGGGGTTTGTTAAGGGAGATTGTCCGTGACGCCACCCACGGTTGTGGTGATTGTGGAACACCACCGCTGCTCTGGACGGGGATCCCGGGAGTGATGATATGGAGCAGCTAGATGTTATTTCTCCCCTCCGTGGGTAGGGGGGTTGGTTGTCCCGGGGCCCGGTGATGGGGTAAGCAGGGAGCAGGGCGCAGTGCTGCGGTGCGGTGCCTGAGGGCACGGGCGTACTCACAAGTAGTTCACACAAAGTCACTGGTAACTAGGAATCGCAGGTGTCCGCAGCCTTCGGTACGGGGTGTTAGTGTCCCACACACGGTGCAGCAGCCCTTGTTGTTCTTTCCCTGCAGCCAGGTGCCTTTCTCTCCACTCTCTTCCTCTCTCTCCTCAGCCGGGAACGGGGAATCCACTCCCCTGTAGTGATTCGGGTCACCCTGGGTACCAAGGGGCCACCGCCCTGCTCCGGCTACCTCTGGCCCCTTCCTCACTACAGCCTGTCCCGGCCCTCTCGGAGCATGCTTTACTATCAGCCTGGGAGCTACAACTCCAGACTCCTCTTCTGTCTGCCTCTCCAAACACTCTGCTCCAGCCCCTCCCCTCTGCTCTGCTTTTCTCTTACCCTGGGGGCTGTGGTTTGTCCTGCTGCATCGGTGTGGGATCAGATTACCAAGGAGGATTAACTCTTTCTGTGACAACATGGCTTTGCCAGGGCGTCACATAAGCTAAAGGCAGTGGTATACTGGCACTATCGGGTTGATTCTATACATACCTGTAGTGGTCAGCTCAGATGTATAGGTTTTGAAATCCAAGAAAGTAAAGTTTATAAAATTGAACTGCTTGTTGAGTGACATTAGCTGAGGATCAGATCATATATTCATAGCCATCCCCTCCCCCGTTAAAATTATCATAAGTATTATACAAACAATTCACTTTGTCTCTTGCAGGACCTGTGTAAGGTCATACCCATATGACCAGAAGAGGCAAGGCCTCAGCCAAAAAGCTGGATACCAGGTCACATGGGTATGACCTCACCACAGGTCCTGCAAGAAACAAAGTGAATTGTTTGTATAATACTTATGCTAATTCTAACAGGGGAGGGGATAACTATGAATATATTATCTGTTCCAGTGCAACTGTCACTCAACAAGCAGCTCATTTTATAAACTTTACTTTCTTGGGTTTTAAAACCTACACATCTGAGCTGACCACTACAGATATGTAGAGAAGCAGATTGATAATGCCAGTATAGCCCTGGCTTTACATACGAAAATCCTGGTTATTGGTTTACTTTAATCAAGTTGAATTGAATTCAACTCTAATTATACAAAAATCTGCATTCTGGCGAGTACTGATATTCTGCAATTTACTACATGTAAATCCATACCTCCCAACATTTAAAGATGAGAAAGAGGGACAAAGTCTGCGGCGTGCGTAGCGCGGCGCGGCAATTATAGGACACGCCCCTGACCACACCCATTTTGCAATCTGTCACGCCCACATCCAATCCTTTTCAGCACTGCTGATCACATTGTTTAAGGCTGCGTGCCCACGATCAGTGTTTGCAGCATTTGGGATGTAGCGTGTTTTTGCTGTGTCCAAAAACGCTGCATTGTACAGTACAAGCACAGTGGAGGGATTTCTAGAAATCCCATGCCCACTGTGCTTGTTTTTTCTGCAGCAAACACTGACCTGCGGAGCGTCTTTTCAGACTGCAGCATATCAATTGTTTGCTGCAGTTGCATGCGTCCTCCGTAGGGAGAACACAGCAGGAGACCGCAGCGCAGTGAACCCTGATCGTGGGCACAGGCAGCAGTGGTCACCTGCAGAGGAGACGTGCAGCCTCGCAGGTCAGGACCCGATGCCTCCAGGACACAGCGAGTCCTGATTATGGGCACAGGCAGCTGCGGTCTCCTGCGTTCTCCAGTGGAGGAGACGTGCAGCCCCGCAGGTCAGGACCCGCTGCCTCCGGGACACAGTGAGTCCTGATCGTAGGTACAGGCATACGCACATATACGGTACATATTTGAAGACAAATTCCCTAAAATACATATAAACAGACAAATCTATACGCAGTCATCTGCACTGACATACATTGATATATACATCATACATATACACACATTGGAGGTAATAATATGGGGAAGCCGGCAGCAGCCGCACTCACCTTCCCTGCTTCTTGGTCCAGCTCCTCCTCGGCATGTGATCACTTGGCATGAGTTTAACAGACCTAGCCACGCACAGTGCACACTTACACCGCTGTGTATGTATCACAAGGGAGGATGGGCGTTTTATATACACTATATGTATACATTTTATATATATATATATATATATATATATATATATATATATATATATACAGTTAGGTCCAGAAATATTTGGACAGTGACACAATTTTCGCGAGTTGGGCTCTGCATGCCACCACATTGAATGTGAAATGAAACCTCTACAACAGAATTCAAGTGCAGATTGTAACATTTAATTTGAAGGTTTGAACAAAAATATCTGATAGAAATTGAAGGAATTGTACACATTTCTTTACAAACACTCCACATTTTAGGAGGTCAAAAGTAATTGGACAAATAAACCAAACCCAAACAAAATATTTGTATTTTCAATATTTTGTTGCGAATCCTTTGGAGGCAATCACTGCCTTAAGTCTGGAACCCATGGACATCACCAAACGCTGGGTTTCCTCCTTCTTAATGCTTTGCCAGGCCTTTACAGCCGCAGCCTTCAGGTCTTGCTTGTTTGTGGGTCTTTCCATCTTAAGTCTGGATTTGAGCAAGTGAAATGCATGCTCAATTGGGTTAAGAACTGGTGATTGACTTGGCCATTGCAGAATGTTCCACTTTTTTGCACTCATGAACTCCTGGGTAGCTTTGGCTGTATGCTTGGGGTCATTGTCCATCTGTACTATGAAGCGCCGTCTGATCAACTTTGCGGCATTTGGCTGAATCTGGGCTGAAAGTATATCCCGGTACACTTCAGAATTCATCCGGCTACTCTTGTCTGCTGTTATGTCATCAATAAACACAAGTGACCCAGTGCCATTGAAAGCCATGCATGCTCATGCCATCACGTTGCCTCCACCATGTTTTACAGAGGATGTGGTGTGCCTTGGATCATGTGCCGTTCCCTTTCTTCTCCAAACTTTTTTCTTCCCATCATTCTGGTACAGGTTGATCTTTGTCTCATCTGTCAATAGAATACTTTTCCAGAACTGAGCTGGCTTCATGAGGTGTTTTTCAGCAAATTTAACTCTGGCCTGTCTATTTTTGGAATTGATGAATGGTTTGCATCTAGATGTGAACCCTTTGTATTTACTTTCATGGAGTCTTCTCTTTACAGTTGACTTAGAGACAGATACACCTACTTCACTGAGAGTGTTCTGGACTTCAGTTGATGTTGTGAATGGGTTCTTCTTCACCAAAGAAAGTATGCGGCGATCATCCACCACTGTTGTCATCCGTGGACGCCCAGGCCTTTTTGAGTTCCCAAGCTCACCAGTCAATTCCTTTTTTCTCAGAATGTACCCGACTGTTGATTTTGCTACTCCAAGCATGTCTGCTATCTCTCTGATGGATTTTTTCTTTTTTTTCAGCCTCAGGATGTTCTGCTTCACCTCAATTGAGAGTTCCTTAGACCGCATGTTGTCTGGTCACAGCAACAGCTTCCAAATGCAAACCACACACCTGTAATCAACCCCAGTCCTTTTAACTACTTCATTGATTACAGGTTAACGAGGGAGACGCCTTCAGAGTTAATTGCAGCCCTTAGAGTCCCTTGTCCAATTACTTGTGGTCCCTTGAAAAAGAGGAGGCTATGCATTACAGAGCTATGATTCCTAAACCCTTTCTCCGATTTGGATGTGAAAACTCTCATATTGCAGCTGGGAGTGTGCACTTTCAGCCCATATTATATATATAATTGTATTTCTGAACATGTTTTTGTAAACAGCTAAAATAACAAAACTTGTGTCACTGTCCAAATATTTCTGGACCTAACTGTATATACATCACAGGAGGGGTTGGGGGCTACAGCATATACATCACAGGAGGGGCTGGGGTTACAGTATATACATCACAGGAGGGTCTGGGGGCTACAGTATATACAGCACAGCAGGGGCTGGGGGCTACAGTATAGACATCACAGGAGGGGCTGGGGTTATAGTATATACATCACAGGAGGGTCTTGGGGCATAGACAATACTTGAGGGGGCATACATATTAGGTCTGTTTCAGATGTCAGTGATTCTGGTATGTATGTGCTAGTTTTTATATGTATCAGAATCACTGACCTATGCAGACCCATTATAATCAATGGGTCTGCACACACATCAGTGATTTTTCACTGACCATGTCTCCGTGCGGCATACATGCGTATCTGTGATTGCCGCACAGAAACATGTCCGTTTTTTTTCTGGCATCACTGATGTCCCACGAACCACACTATGGTGTAATCCGTGAAACACGTACCAGAAAAACATGGACATTGAAAATAAAAAGCTTTTTCAACTCACCCTTCTCCAGTGATGCTGAGTTCGGCAGCTGCTCTCTGCTTCTTCATTATGGCATGCATATTCATTTATGCAGCCAGAGCCGACCCGGAAGTACAGTAGCTGCAGAGGTGAGAGAGCGGTGGCTGGATGCTGAATCACGGGACTCTTCAGCACAACGGAGAGCAGGAGCGGGGGCAGGTGAGTATATGTCCATGTGCAATCACGGAGTACGGATCACGTATCACGGATTGCACATGGACAACCACTGTGTGCCATGAATCACGGAGTATGAACGGACATATGCGTGTTTAACACATCAGTGAAGAACGTCTGTGTTTTTCACTGAGGTGCATACACGTTCCTAACGGGTATACACATTACTGGGGGAAATACACTTTACTGTGGGGCATACAAATTACTGGTAGCATAGATATTACTAAGGGGCATATGTGACGCCCTGGACTAGCCAGGTAGTCACAGACATACCAACATACACACCCCCAACCTAGGCAGTTACAGCAGCCAAACACAAAACCCTTGTTGCCTCCCTCCAGAGTCTGATGTCCACACCAGGTGGGGCGGAGCCAGGCGGTTGCCCCACCCACCGAGGAGTTCACAGGTCTGGAGGCGGGAAAAGTGTCAGTTTAGTCTTGGAGATGAAAGTGAGAGGCGTGAACACTTGGGTGTCTGGGTTGGAGCCCAGACACTAACAGCAAGGTTGGCAGACGGTGGTGGCCGTCTGCAGGAGTTAGTGGAACTCCGCAGAGCCGTAAGGACCGGGGTCGGGCGTCGGCCCGCCGGTACCAGACCGGGGAACGGAGTGAAGCTAAGCACACAGGCAGGGCCATCAGACCCCGACCAGGCTTGGAGCCGCCGTCAATAGTCAAATCCGAATGTGACAGGAAGTCCACCGCTCGAGCCACCGAGCAGCAGCAGCAGAAGCCCGGGACCCGAGCGTGGTGAGCGCATCCCCTCCGCCCGCGACACATATAGCTCTGGTGTTAGGGCTTATACAGCTCTGGGGGCACATACAGCTCTGATGGGGGGGCTGGGGGCATACAGATCTGGTGGGAGGTGGCTGGGGTAATACAGATCTGGTGGGGGGGGCTGGGGGCATACAGATCTGGTGAGGGGGGCTGGGGGCATACAGATCTGGTGGAGAGGCTGGGGGCATACAGATCTAGTGAGGGGGCTAGGGGCATAAAGATCTGGTGAGGGGGCTGGTGGGCATAGAGATCTGGTGGGGGGTCTGGGGGGCATACAGATCTGGTGAGGGGGCTGGGGGGCATACAGATCTGGTGGGGGGGTGGCTGGGGCATACAGATCTGGTGAGGGGGCTGAGGGACATACAGATCTGGTGAGGGGGCTCGGGGGCATGTGGTGGGGGGGTGGCTGGGGCATACAGATCTGGTGAGGGGGCTAGGGGACACACAGACCTGGTGAGGGGGCTGTGGGGCATACAGATGTGGTGGGGGGTGGCTGGGGCATACAGATCTGGTGAGGGGGCTGAGGGGCATACAGATCTGGTGGGGGGGTGGCTGGAGGCATATAGCTCTGGTGAGGAGAGGGCTGGGGCATACAGCTCTGGGTAGGTGGGGGGGTCATATACATCGTTCCTTGGTATTGCAGCTCCTCTTCCTCCAGTCTCTTCATCTGTGGACAGAGTTCAGCATGTCGCGTGGCAGCTCCGCCCACAGATGCACTTCCATACACAAGCAGCCCAGCAGTGAGCAGTGCACTGGGCTGCAGGTCCCGGATTTAAAGCGCCGGCAGTCAGGGTAGTGCTGCTACCGCCGACCCATAACAGCGGCAGCACACAGAGCCAGGGCAGTGAAGTAGCGCTCGGCTCTGCTCATGTGGATAGGAGGGGGTGAAAGTCAGACGGGGAGAGAGTGGGTGGGCGGAGAAACGGGACACATGGTTCACGGCCGTAATACCGGGACACCCGCTCAAATCCGGTACAGTCCTGCTGTATCCAAGACGGTTGGGAGGTATGGTAAATCCAGCATCCTGCTGAAGAGTATAGGGTCGGCAAAAGATTAAAAAGAAAAAAATAAATCCAATTAACTCATCATCCATCTCTCCAGATACCACCGCTTATTCCTGCTGGCAGAACTGTCCATGTGTAGGCTCTGGAGCCTTCTTACCAGCAGATCTTGAATGACCACCAGGCCAGAAATACAATGGAGGTAGCGACAACCAGACATCAGGCAAAGACCAGCTGGGACAGCCGGAAAGGTAAGTGATAAGGTGAGCATATATATTTAGTTTCCTTTTAACTTTTTACCAACTGCTCATACCTGCATCCTTCATTATGACGTATCTCCTGCCAGTGTTCATGTAGCGCACCTGAAGCCATCAGGGAGCTACAAGGTACTGCATCTGTACCGCCCCATGCTCGGCAGCCGAGCCGCTCGGATCCGGACCCTCAGTGGGTGGCTCGAGGGTCTTCGGACCCGGGGGTCTCGCGGTCACTTCAACTAAAAGGGGGGTTGTGGTTTGGGGACGTAGATGTACGGCCGGAGCCGTGTTAAGTTTGTGATGCCACCCACAGGATATGGTGAAGGTGGACACCACCGCTGCAGTTACGGGGCACCCGGGGGAGATGTTACGCAGCAAGTTGTTAACACCTCCGTGGGTAGGGATGGTGGCCCCGGGACCCGTTGGGGGTGTTTGGCGGTGCAGGGAGATGGGCGACCGGAGGGTGCTGATGTATTCACTATTAGTAAACACACGAGTCTCTGGTAAATCAAGGTGATGGTGGTCGGTGCCCGCAGCCAGCTGCGGTCTGGTCCCCCGTCCGGCTGGTGGTCTCTGTCTTTCTCCCGCACCTGTGTTGGATGGTGGACTCCCTGTGCTTGCAACCTCAGGAGTCCGCTCCCGGCTTGTTGTTGCCTAAGGAGCCCGTTGCCCGCAGACGCTGGCCCGTGGGATCTCTGAGCCGTGGCGGTGGCCGTTTATCCCCCTCATTGGGCTGTTGCCTTCAGTCGGGACTTTGGGTGGGACAGGACATCTAGTCCTGGCCGCAATCAGTTAATTAGCTAGCCCCCAGTAGCTTCTGGACCTAACTTCAGGGTCTGAGTACCCCTCTTTGTGCTCCGGTTTCCGAGTCAGTTCCCCGAGTCGGTACCGGCGGGCTACAACCCTGTCCCGGTACACCTCGGTTCCACCGAGCCATCTTCCCGGCTCCTGCAGACGGTGACCGCCGTCTGCCTCCTAGCCAAAGGTACCAGGGCTCCTACCCCGGCACCTGCTCAAATTGGTTTCTCTCCTCTGCTGGAGCTGCACACAGCTCCAGCCCACACACCTCTCCAACTTGAACTCTAGACTTGTTCTGAACTTTCCCGCCCCAGGCTGTCTGAGACTCCTCGGTGGGCGTCTTCCAACCGCCTGGTTCCGCCCACTGGTGTGCCCATCAACCCCTGAGGGGGGTGACAAGGGTTTTAATGTTTGGCTGAATGTTACCTATGAGGGACAGGTGTAATGCGGGGCAATATCTGTGACTACCTGGCCCGGCCAGGGTGTCACACATCCCCACCAAGATCCTGGGCCTACCCCCTAGGGACCCAGAAGACCAGTGCCGGTAACACACAAACACTACAGATAATCCCAGTTTTCCCCAACATTCCCCCATAGAATGGTACAAAGCTAGGGTTGAACCAATGGATGGCCACCTAGAGGTGGAACTGATCCAGTCCACTAGACAACCAGGTGAGAGGCGCAGACAGTAGATAGTGAGGAAGACAATTGAGCAGGGACAGAGAACGTGAGCAGACACACTTACTAGGAGTGAACAGTAACCTGGTGCCCAAGAGGTTAGTTGCCGGTGGAGTACGGTGGAGTACTCCCGGAACTACGCACCAACGGGGTACAGGACCCTAGGTCAGTCAGATCTCCAAGCAGGCCTGATAACACCTGCACAGCGAGGGGACCATCAAGGACTTCGCTGACCTTGAAGTCCGGGACTCTGTAGCAAAGGGAGAACCAGGGACAGTACTAGAGACTCCAACCCCACAGGGTTCACACTACCGTCATATGGACAGCAGTGGAAGACCACCAGACGGGGACCCCCAGCTGCTCTACGCCACGGGGACCCATTAACCAGAGACAGGTGCAGGGGAAGAAAGCATCAGATTACTGCACTGGGACAAAGGGACCTGAAGGTGAAACCAGCCGGCCTTGGGTGACCAGTTACCACCAGAAAGTGAGTAAAGAACCAGTTGCACTGAACCCCTTGTGTTGACCACATTTTTCCGACACCCGTCACATCACCTACCCTCTGGGGCATGGCCCTGCTTGCGGAGGGCCTACCATCTAGGCTGCCATTAATACCAGCAAAAAACAAACCAGAATTGTATAGGCTAGGGTACCTTAGTATACAGACCAGAATTTTATACCCATAAAAATAATAACTTTATTAGTAATCAATTAAAAGATTTTCAATCAACCAAAACATCAAACATACAAAAGTGCATGTAGTGTGAAGGAGCAAGTTCCCTGCTGGTGCTGCTACTTAAAACAATTGAATGCCCGGTCACGATATCCCGTAAGGCTGGTTCAGATGAGTGCAGGAGATAAAGAGTTCCTTGCTGCTCCTGTTGCTGACCACCAGGGTGCTTAAAGCCCAATTGGTAGGTAGGACACAGATCAGGGACAGATATAACCCTTCCTGGTCCATATTATCAATACTTTATCTATACCACCCTCAGACCCCTCCATAAGCTTTCCTTCACCTGGCCACTCAGCGTGCACCTTAACACTACATGCACTTTTGTATGTTTGATGTTTTGGTTGATTGAAAATCTTTTAATTGATTACTAATAAAGTTATTATTTTTATGGGTATAAAATTCTGGTCTGTATGCCATTAACACCAGCCCCAGTGGACATTGTGCAGCGGCGGCTCCATCCACATAGCCGCAACACCGCAAGTGGCGTCACATGTGAACACTAATCTTATCCCCTGTAAATCTAACCCCTTTACAAAAAGGGCCCACGGCACGTGACCGGGCAACAGCCGCCAAAGTGACATTTCCCCAGTTACACACCACCCGGGACCGAGTACCCCATAACCCTGGGCGACACATTCACTGTAGTCAAGGTCTTCCGGCCACAAGCAAGCCCCAGAGTGCAGTGGATGGTAAGGTCAGTATAAATATTTGTATTATTTTTACATCTTAACCAGGGGCGTAACGATTGCGGTCACAGGAGTCGCCACTGTGACCGGGCCCGGGGCTTCAAATGGCCCATGCTGGACCTCAGCACTTGGTTCAGTTGGATGTGAAACTGAGTACCACATCCGGCTGACATGTTTTGCAGCTCTGAGCCCAGTCTGGACCCTGTGCTACAAAATTGCGGCGGAACATGGTCTCTGCAGCCAGCTCTGGGGATAACACATGTCCCAGCTACTTAAAAAATGCATATGCACTTCTCTCTCCGCAAATAATCCCGCCCACCTCTTTAAACTAAAGCTGATGCTGAGAGGTGGGCGGGATTATAGGCAGGGAGAGCAGTAATAGCAGCACAGTGATCACCCGCCCCCGCTTTACGTATCTGCTGGGCGATTGTCTGCTGCTATTAAAGAGAGCGATTTCACTGCTCTCCTGCCCACCTGGAAGTCAATGGATCCTCCGCTGGGCCCCTGACAGTCTCTTCCAGTATACAACTGGGACCCTATATAACAAGAAAAAACAGCATAAAAACAACCTCCACTCAAAAATATTATGTATTGCAAAGTGTGCACAGTACCAACATTCCAAGCTGTACTATTGAAAAAATGAGATTTTTGCTGTTTTTTCTTGTTATATAGGGTCCCAGTTAAAGCACAAGGTACGTGCTGTGCAGTCCTAATTTTGCATATGTGAGGCCACATGGCACACTTTAAATAAAAAATTTTTAGTGTTAGGACTGACCCAGGAGATTTGCCGTGACGTTGGCGGGGTGGCTCGAAAAATTGCAATTTTTTGCCAAAAATCTCATTTTTTCAATAGTACAGCTTGGAATGTTGGTACTGTGCACACTTTGCAATACATAATATTTTTGAGTGGAGGTTGTTTTTATGCTGTTTTTTCTTGTTATATAGGGTCCCAGTTGGTTCTCATCTTGCAGTGCACCTCATGTTTGTTTTTCCATCTGTCCTGATTTTTGGCGGTTGGTGGCTGTTCACACTTGCCATCCAACCCCGTCCACTGGCTATTTATTCTAAGCAGCATGTGCTCGGGCCTGTCCCGCCCACAACCATGAATCAGTCATGGAGACGGTGACTGAAAAGCACAAGGTACGTGCTGTGCAGTCCTAATTTTGCATATGTGAGGCCACATGGCACACTTTAAATAAAAATATTTTAGTGTTAGGACTGCCCCAGGAGATTTGCCGTGACGTTGGCGGGGTGGCTCGAAAAATTGCAATTTTTTGCCAAAAATCTCATTTTTTCAATAGTACAGCTTGGAATGTTGGTACTGTGCACACTTTGCAATACATAATATTTTTGAGTGGAGGTTGTTTTTTTTCTTCCAGTATACAGCACAATTGCTGTATGTTCCATGTAAACTCCGCCCCTCCCGTCCATCAGAAGAGGGAGAAAAACTCATCATCGCCTCCTCCTCAGCAAAGCCAGCCCCTGCCACAGCAGTAAGCCCCACCCACCTGCAGTAAGCCCTGCCCACATGCACGGAGCTCCTGTGGAGGCCTGTATCGTCTGTGCTACAGAAATAGATGACATTTCTGAGGAGATTGTATCCCTCCCTCCTGTATGTCATCGCACTGTAGTCAGCATTAACAGGAGCGGAGGCTCCAGAGGAACATAATGGAGCTGAAGTGAGTACTGGAGCTCCCTGAATGATTTCTCTAGCCTCACTACCCTCTTCTATCCTCCTAGTTGCCCCCCACAGCTGCATTCTCCTGCCCCCTCTCCCACTGTCTTGTAGCTGATGATGCCTCATCGCTGTCCTGTGATGGTGGCCGGATCTCCTCATCTTCATGGTTTGCTGTCAGACATCCAACTTTCTTATTTCTTTGTGTATACAGTGTGTTTAAAAATGCAGACATCTACAGTATATAACATAAATATATAACAAATATAGTGTGCATGTCTGCATTTGTGTGAATAAGTGACTGTGTATATGCAAAATTCTAGTGATAAAATTCAGACATTAAAAAGCATAATTAATACTAAAAGCACCAAAAAAAAACTAAAAATGGCAAAACTCGTGTACCAATAAAAAACCAACTACCATTTTATATGCAAAATTAATAAATCTATAATGTTATTTTTAGCACAAATATTGTAATGCCCGGGTGGTGGATCCTCTGGGCCGTGCACCGGACTCCCTCAGTGAGGCAACACAGAGCTAACCCCTATACAGGGACTGTCCGGTCACCCCACTAGAGGGCCTAGGTGCACGGTTGCCGGAGCACTAAGCAGGATAAGGTCAGAGTCCTTTCCAGAAGCTGGAATGAGGAAGTCCCTGGGGACAAAGAGTTCCTGGTGCCAGGTGTGATGACGGTGCCCGGGTACTGATGGCAGGTAGAGATGTCAGACGTGAACAGAGTCCAACCGGTAGAGGAGGCAAAGGTCACCGGGTGAAGCCGAGGGTAGGAGGCAGGTTCAGACTGAAGAAGATGGTAGCGTCTCAGCTGATAGTCCCCGTAGGACCACTCGGACAGGCTGTGGCCCAGGCCTGGATAGCTTGGCAGGACAGTCACCGCAGTACCTCTCGGACAGGACCAGGTTAACTTGGTAGAAGTGGTTCTGTGGAAGACACAGTGTTAATGCAAGACACAGCAAGCGGGACCTGGACTCCTAGCTATAGAACTCGTAGAACAGGTGACACCCTCCAGGCAGGAAGCTCCTAATATACCTGACCCTGACTGATGCAATATCCTGTTTAGGGAGTGCTGGGCCTTAAAGAGGAGGTCAGTGACTGCGCGCGCGCCCTAATGCGCATGCGCGACGCCCGGGTGCCGGAGGCGAGAGCAGGGAGCGGTGCCGAGGAGGACGTGTGACTGGAGGCAGGAGACCCGGGGACCGGAGCGGTGAGTGAGGAATGACGTCGGGACCCGGGGAGCATGACAGTACCCCCCCCCAGGCCACCCTCCCCGCAACCGGGACAGAAAGGCACGAATCAGAGGAGTACCCACATTCTCCCGGGGTTCCCAGGACCTATCCTCGGGACCATAACCTGCCCAGTCGACCAGGAAGTACTGCCGTCCCCTGACGGTCTTCATGGCCACGATATCCCTTACCGCATAGATGTCATCATCGGCTATGGGAGGAGGAGGACTGGCATCAGAAGAGAAGGGACCAAGGACAACAGGTTTCAGCAAGAACACATGGAAGGAGTTGGGTATCCGCAGGGAGGGCGGAAGCTGCAATTTGTAGGATACCTCGTTGATCTTCCTGAGGACCTTGAAGGGACCGATGTACCGCGGACCCAGCTTGTACGAAGGAATCTTGAGTCGGACGTACTTGGAGGCAAGCCAGACCAAATCCCCAGGAGAGAAGCGAGGAGGATCAAGACGTCTCTTGTCCGCATGTTTCTTCATTCGTGCAGCAGCATGTCCTAGGGAGGTCTTGACTGAGGCCCAAGTAGCGGAGAAGTCTCTGGCCATGGCATCTGCTGCAGGTACATCGGAAGCTGGAGAGACTGGTAACGGCACAGAAGGCTGGAGACCATAGACAACATGGAAGGGAGAACTGGAGGTGGATTCGCTGACCTGGTGGTTATGAGAGAATTCAGCCCAAGGAAGGAGCGTGGACCAGTTGTCCTGGTGGACATTGACGTAGTGGCGAAGGAAGGTGGTCATTATCTGGTTGACTCGTTCCACTTGTCCGTTTGACTGAGGGTGGTAGGCAGAGGAAAAGTCCAGAGACACCCCCAGGTGTTCACAGAGAGCCCTCCAGAAGCGTGAGGTGAATTGGGTTCCTCTGTCGGACACAATATGGGCAGGAAAGCCGTGCAGCCAGAAGATGTGCTGTATGAAGGCGTCCGCAAGCTCTTGAGCAGAGGGCAATCCAGCCATAGGAACAAAATGAGCCATTTTCGAGAACCGGTCCACCACGACCCAGATGACCGTATGACCGGAGGACAAGGGCAAGTCCGTGACAAAGTCCATGGCTATGTGTTGCCAGGGAATGGAAGGAATCGGCAGAGGAAGAAGAGGACCAAAGGGCAGATGCTTAGGCATCTTGTTTCGGGCACAGGAGGAATATGCAGAGACGAAGGTGGTGACATCCGTATGAAGAGACGGCCACCAATAATGACAGGCGATTGCGCCCCAGGTTTTCTTCTGGCCGGCGTGTCCGGCCACTTTCGAGGAGTATCCCCATTGGAGGACCTTGAGTCGGTCTGTCTCCGTGACGTACGTCTTCCCAGGAGGGATCTGTGCCAGAGAGACGGGAGCCACCGGGATGACCTTGCTAGGACAGATGATGGGCTGGTTTGGCTCCTCCTCTTGGTCCACCGGAACGAAGGACCGAGACGGGGCATCCGCCCTTACGTTCTTGTCCGCGGGCCGGTAATGTAGCTGAAAGTCAAACCTGGCGAAGAAGAGAGACCAACGTGCTTGGCGCGGATTCAGCCTTTGAGCGGAGCGTATATACTCCAGGTTTTTGTGGACAGTATAGATGATCACCGGGTAAACCGCTCCCTCCAAGAGATATCGCCATTCCTCCAACGCCATCTTAACAGCCAGGAGCTCTTGATCACCAATGGTATAATTGCGTTCTGGGGCTGAGAAGATCTTGGAAAAGAAGCCGCAGGTGACCATCTTCCCGGTGGCGGACTTCTGCATAAGTACGGCCCCTGCCCCTGCAGAGGAGGCGTCAACCTCCAGGGTGAATTGGCGGTTCAACTCAGGTCGGTGAAGGACTGGAGAAGAAGCAAAGGACCGCTTCAGAGAGCAGAAGGCGGCTTCGGCCTCGGGTGTCCAAGCCTTCGGATTGGCCCCCTTCTTGGTCAGGGCGGAGAGCGGAGCAGTTAGGGTCGAGAAGTGAGGGACGAACTGGCGATAGTAGTTAGCAAAGCCGAGGAAACGTTGGATGGCTTTTAATCCCGAAGGAGGAGGCCAGTCGAGGATAGCAGAGACCTTCCCGGGATCCATCTGCAGACCGGTGTCCGATATCTCATAGCCCAAAAAGGGAAGGGATGATTGCTCGAACACACACTTCTCGTGTTTGGCGTATAAGCGATTCTTCCTCAGCCTCTGTAGCACGATCTGCACGTGCTCTCTGTGAGTCCGTAAGTCTGGAGAGTAGATTAAGATGTCGCCCAGATATACGACTACACAAACGCAGAGGAGGTCCCTGAATACGTCGTTCACCAGCTCCTGGAAGACGGCCGGGGCATTGCAAAGACCGAAGGGCATCACGCAATATTCATAGTGCCCGTCCCGGGTGTTGAAGACGGTCTTCCACTCGTCTCCGGAGCGTATGCGAACCAGGTTGTAGGCCCCACGGAGATCCAATTTGGTGAAAATATGGGCCCCCCGGAGCCGATCGAAGAGTTCAGGGATGAGAGGCAGGGGGTATTTGTTTTTTACCGTGATTTGGTTCAGTCCCCGGTAATCGATACAGGGCCGTAAGTCGCCTTCTTTTTTCTTGACGAAGAAGAAGCCCGCACCAGCCGGGGACGAGGACCGTCGAATAAATCCCTGTGCCAGGTTCTCGGTGATGTAATCAGACATGGCCCGGGTCTCAGCAGGGGACAAAGGGTATATCCGTCCCCGAGGGGGTGTGGTTCCCGGCAGAAAGTCAATGGCACAGTCGTAGGGTCGATGTGGAGGCAACACCTCCGACTCCTTCTTATCAAAGACATCTGCGAAGGACCAATAGGCTGGAGGAAGGACCGGTAAGGAGTCCGGGGCCGGAGGACGATGGACGGGCTGGACTGACTGGAGGCAGTTCCCATGACAAGACGGACCCCAACGGATGATTTCTCCAGTACGCCAGCTAACCGTAGGTTCATGTACCCGTAGCCAGGGTAAACCCAGTAGAAGCGGATGAGACATGCGTGGCAGAACATGGAAGGCAATTTCTTCGGTGTGTAGCGCACCGATACGCAGTTTCACAGGTTTGGTGACGAACAGGACGGTGTCAGAGAGAGGTTCCCCATCCACATAAGCTATCATAAGGGGTGTCTGCAGCGGGGTGACAGGTACCTGGTACTTGTCCACTGTGGCCTGGTGGATGAAGTTACCCGCTGCCCCGGAGTCGAGATACGCCTCTGCCGTGAAGCGGGTTTCTCCTATTGTCACCTGTACAGTCCATGTCACTGGGTCAGAGAGCTTCCCAGTACCTAGGGTGGCCTCTCCTACCAACCCTAGGCTTTGGAGTTTCCCGGTTTCTCTGGGCAGGAACGCACCTGGTGTGCGCCGTCTCCACAATAGAAGCATAGGCCCTTGGTGGCTCGTTCCGCTCGACGCTACTCGGAGGACCGTAGTCGGTCCACTTGCATGGGATCATGGATGGAGGAGCCAGGGAGCACGGATGAGGGGAGGATGGGCTTCTGTGGAGAAGCGGAGTGCCTTACAGGACGCCGCTCGCGGGACATTTCTTTAGACCTTTCTTGAAAGCGGAGGTCTATCCGGGTTGCAAGGGCAATCAAGGCGTCCAAGGAAGAGGGGACGTCTCGGCCGGCCAGCTCGTCCTTGATACGACCTGTAAGTCCCTCCCAGAAGGTGGCAGTCAAGGCTTCATTGTTCCTCCCTAGCTCAGAGGCCAGGGTACGGAACCGGATAGCATACTGTCCCACTGTCAAAGTCCCTTGTCGTAGTCTGAGTAGCGAGGAAGCCGACGTGGAGGCGCGTCCGGGTTCATCAAAGGTGGCCCGGAAGGCATGCAGGAAGTCTCGGATGTTGTTGGTTACGAGATCTTCCTTATCCCACAAGGGATTCATCCATGCCAGTGCCTCACCCTCCAGGTGGGACATTATGAAGGCTACCTTGGCCTGGTCAGAAGCGAAGAGGCGCGGCAGCAGTTTGAAGTGGAGCGAGCACTGGTTCAAGAACCCTCTGCAGGTCTTGGGATCCCCGGCGTACCGGGGTGGAGAAGCCAGTCGGAGTCTTGAGGTCTCGGTGGCGGCTCCTACGGAGGTCGTGGACGTGGCTGGTGTTGATAGGGACGTGGCGGTTGCTTGCAGCATGTTCAGGCGGGTGTCCACTGACGTCATGAAGGCCAGTATACAGGATTGGGTTTCACGTTGACGGACCAGCTCCTGCTGCAATCCGGCCAACTGAGCCGCTAAAGCTTCGGCGGGATCCATGGCCTGTTCTATCTGTAATGCCTGGGTGGTGGATCCTCTGGGCCGTGCACCGGACTCCCCCAGTGAGGCAACACAGAGCTAACCCCTATACAGGGACTGTCCTGTCACCCCACTAGAGGGCCTAGGTGCACGGTTGCCGGAGCACTAAGCAGGATAAGGTCAGAGTCCTTTCCAGAAGCTGGAATGAGGAAGTCCCTGGGGACAAAGAGTTCCTGGTGCCAGGTGTGATGACGGTGCCCGGGTACTGATGGCAGGTAGAGATGTCAGACGTGAACAGAGTCCAACCGGTAGAGGAGGCAAAGGTCACCGGGTGAAGCCGAGGGTAGGAGGCAGGTTCAGACTGAAGAAGATGGTAGCGTCTCAGCTGATAGTCCCCGTAGGACCACTCGGACAGGCTGTGGCCCAGGCCAGGATAGCTTGGCAGGACAGTCCCCGCAGGACCTCTGGGACAGGACCAGGTTAACTTGGTAGAAGTGGTTCTGTGGAAGACACAGTGTTAATGCAAGACACAGCAAGCGGGACCTGGACTCCTAGCTATAGAACTCGTAGAACAGGCGACGCCCTCCAGGCAGGAAGCTCCTAATATACCTGACCCTGACTGATGCAATATCCTGTTTAGGGAGTGCTGGGCCTTAAAGAGGAGGTCAGTGACCGCGCGCGCGCCCTAATGCGCATGCGCGACGCCCGGGTGCCGGAGGCGAGAGCAGGGAGCGGTGCCGAGGAGGACGTGTGACTGGAGGCAGGAGACCCGGGGACCGGAGCGGTGAGTGAGGAATGACGTCGGGACCCGGGGAGCGTGACAAATATGTAGAGAAAAAAAGTTGAATGGGGCCATATACAAGGACGGCAATATATACAAGGATTAGGGACAAAGATACAAGCATGGGATGGGAAAACTGGATGCTGAGGCAATAAGGCTCTTGCCCTTGGGACCCAGCTTCTGCATGCTTTGCTATACATTTGTCCCTGAACCCCACTTTCCCATGCTCTACTAAACATCTTTCCCTCAACACCCAGCTTTCCCATGTTCTATAACACATCTTTCCACATTGGACCTGCCCCCCCCCCCATCTCCTCTCACCTCCTCCCAGTTCGGAGTACAGGATAATGATTCTGACACTTGGATCTTTCCCTCAGCACTCTGCCTTCCCATGGTCTTCTATATATATATTTTCCTCAGTACTCAGTTTTCCCATGCTCAGATATCCCTCTTTCTTTCAGCACCTAGCTTCCCCATGTTCTGCTATACATCTTTCCCTCAGCACCCAGCTTTCCGATGTTCTACTATGCATATTTACCTCAGCATCCAGCTTTCCGATGCTCTGCTGTACATCTTTACCTCAGCCCCCAGCTTGCCCTTGATATCAGAGCATAGGAAAGCTGGGTACTGAAGGAAAGATGTATAGCAGAGCATGGGAAAGCTGCATGCTGAGGTAAAGATGCATAGCAGAACATTGGAAAGCTGGGTGCTGAAGGAAAGAGGGATATCAGAGCATGGAAAAACTGGGTGCTGAGGAAAATATGTATAGAAGACCATGGGAGGGCAGGGTGCTGAGGGAAAGATCCAGGTGTCAGCATAATTATCCTGTACTCCGAGCTGGGAGGAGGTGAGAGGAGACGCCACTGATCTTAACTTTACATCCATACATCTTTTCCATTTATCACCACTCCAGAATGCTGGAAATATGGATTCTAAAGTGAATATTGCTCAGAGGACAGTAAAGGGATTGTTTGTGATATTCCGGACTAATATCTAAACTGCCAGTCATCTCATCACAGTTATTTGTCATCTCCCCCTAATGGCCACACACGGTACTGCAGTTTTTCTTTCACTCCTGTGGAAGACGTCAGAAGGAAACACCCATAAATATATATAACTAGCTGTACTACCCGGCTTCGCCCGGGTTAATAACTGTTGCTAACAAAATAGAATGTATTAACAAAAATTTATTCTGCACACAAAAACCACAAAACAAATAGATATAAATGTAATTATTAAAAGGCAAAAACTAAGCTAATAGAAGCATTTCACAACATATATTTCAACACCACAGATATTCCACACAGATTTAACTAAATTGGCCAAGTAATGTGCTCCATCTGTCTCTTTCCCCGTCTGTCTCTTTCCCCGTCTGTCTCTTTCCCCGTCTGTCTCTTTCCCCGTCTGTCTCTTTCCCCGTCTGTCTCTTTCCCCGTCTGTCTCTTTCCCCGTCTATCTCTGTCCCCGTCTGTCTCTTTCCCCATCTGCCTGTCTCTGTCTGTCTCTTTTTTTTTTTTTGTCTGTCTCTATCTCTCTTTCTTTCCCCATCTGTCTCTTTCTAGGTCTGTCTCTTTCCCAGGTCTGTCTCTTTCCCCGTCTGTCTCCCCGTCTCTTTGTCTGTGTCTTTTCCTGTCTGTTTCTTTCCCTGTCTACCTGTCTCTGTCTGTCTCTTTCCTTGTCTGTCTCTATTTCTCTGTCTCTTTCCCCGTCTGTCTCTTTCAAGGTCTGTGTCTTTCCCCATCTATCTTTGTCTGTCTCTCTGGCTGTCTCCTCCTTCCCTGTCTGCCTGTCTCTGTCCCTATCTGCATGTCTGTCTGTCTGCCTCTTTCCCCATCTGTCTCTTTCCCCATCTGTCTCTTTCCCCATCTGTCTCTTTCCCCATCTGTCTCTTTCCAGGTCTGTCTCTTTCCAGGTCTGTCTCTTTCCAGGTCTGTCTCTGTCTCTTTCACCGTTTGTCTCTGTCTGTCTCTTTCCCTGTCTGTCTCTATCTCTCTGTCTCTATCTCTCTGTCTCTTTCACTGTCTCTCTGTCTGTCTCTCTGTCTCTCTCTATCTATCCGTCTCCCCACTGACATCTTAATACCTCACATATAAGCTTTTTATGCTTTGAATGTCTTTTGTTCCTATAGCAACCAATCACAGCTCCTACTAATAACCTGTAGTTCCAGGCTCCATTTACTTTAATGGAGCCATGTTTTTTGGAGAGTAACTGTAAAGCGCATGGTTAAACTTTCCTGTCAAAACATAGTGTACGATGTTCCCTGGGTCACATGAGGTGTCTGTGCAAAATTTCGTGATTGTAAATGCGACGGTGCGGATACACTTTTCCTTTCACTTTTTCCCCATTATGTACATAGGGGCAAAATTGATTGGTAAATTGGAACTCGCGGGGTTAAAATTTCACCTCACAACATAGCCTATGATGCTCTCGGTGTCCAGACGTGTGAGTGTGCAACATTTTGTGGCTGTAGCTGCGACGGTGCAGATGCCAATCCCGGACATACATACATACACACACACACACATACATACATACACACATTCAGCTTTATATATTAGATTGTTTATATAAACAAAGGATAATATTATTTTGCAATGGATGAATAGTTTGATATATTTATATCTGGTGGCATCATATGATGAGCAATTTAACAGCAGAACTTTTTAGGAGTTTACCATTAGGAGGCATAAATGCGGCTTTATATTTATCCAATAATGTATATAATGCTATACAGCAACCCTACAGGGCTTGTAATCAGTAAGGTTAATTAATCTCTTCTTGTTTTACCATTGGATAACACTATCTGTATTGTGATTTATACTGAAGTAATGTGACCCAAATTGACAACTGATCAATGAAGAGAAAAGCTAAAGACTCTTATGCCGCGATCACATGTGCAGATCACTTGGATGACTGCTAGCCGATGTTTTATCTGGTAGCACTTGGACCAATGTTATACTACGGGGCAGAGCTGATCAGGGTATTTTTTCTCATACTGATTCGGCATGAGAAAAATTTGCAGTATGCCAGGATTGACAACGTAAATCAGATGGCACGCACCTATTTATGTCTATGGGTGCGTGAAAATCTTCAGACTGCACTACGATTGTCTCATGCAAGAGAAATTATTATTATTATTATTTATTATTATAGCGCCATTTATTCCATGGCGCTTTACAAGTGAAAGAGGGTATACGTACAACAATCATTAACAGTACAAGACAGACTGGTATAGGAGGAGAGAGGACCCTGCCCGCGAGGGCTCACAGTCTACAGGGAATGGGTGATGGTACAAGGTAAATGGATCACATTAAGCTAAGAAACCGATCAAACTCAGATTAGAGTGTGATCGGAGTATTATTTATTCTGTCTCTGACACTGTCCTCCTGGTTCTGACTTTGGCTATTGTGAAGCCCACCTGCAACGGTCCTAGGGACATCGATCCACCTTCCGGGACGCCACAGGGTCTTCACTGGTATAAGGCAGCAGGTATGTAGTTTTGTGTGTAACGTGACGCCACTCACGGTTTGTGGTCAGGGTTATGGATGACCACCGCTGCTGCTTTAACAAGCTTCTGGGGCTGATGGGGTCAGCAGGTAGATGTTGTGGCCTCCCGTGAGTGAGGCTGGCCCCAGGGGCTCGGGTGTGTGTGGAATAACAGGTCCCAGAATAACTCAGGCACAGTCCAAGATGTCTTTCAACTTGTTTACTCACTTTCAGGTGTTTTCTTGAGGTAACCCAGGCGATGCTGAGATAAACCAGGTGGAACCAGGTATCCTTTAGGCTGGTCTAAGGGTAACCGTTAACTCGCTTCCTAGCACTTTTTCTTTCGGATAACCCCTGACTTGAAGTACCGTGGTATTCATCCAGGGAAGTCGCTACTGCCTTTTCTCCCCTTTTTGGATCATTTGCCATCAGCGTGGACCAAGGTGGATAGCTTCAGGCTCGATCCCCCTTATGGGCCCCTCGTCGCTGCTGAGGCTCGGACTCTAGTTGGTTGGTGTGGGACTTCTGGTCCCCCACATTGGCAGGTTTAGTAGGTCAGTAAATGGACGTCTACTCTAAGGACCTGTTCCCCGTGCGTGCCTAGCTACCAGAGGTCTCCGTACTCGACCAGCTGACTTCCTCAGCGTCTTTCTGACCGACTTGCTGGTAACCGTTCTCCCCCGCTAACGGTTACTATACGTGCAGGGTCTGACTAGCGTGTCAGGATAAGCAAAACACTGAGTGCACAGCCCACTTATATATCAATAATAAATCAACTGGATGCAGCATCCTGCATGAAAAACCAAATCATACAAGGGGAGAAGAAAGCTCATGCATAATGGACGCGCAATCCAGAGAATGAAGCGATATGACCGTGGTCCTTGATCATTAACAATATTTATTTAGCAATCCAAAAACACACAATAATTGATTAAAATCAATTAAAAACATGTAACATCAATTCCACGTTTCCCATAGATGACAATAAAAGGGTATGACTGTGCAAATATGCAAAGAGATTCAAGAAGTTGTAACTATTGTCACACGATAACGCAGTAGAAAGACCTCTATAAATGTATGCAATTGAAATAATACATATAATGCATGTTTGTCAACATATAAATGAGTCACAATATCAGTGAGATCCGTTTTGCTGAAAAGGAGTCCTGCTGCCCACAAGGATGTGAGGTTAAAGTGATGGGGAGCTGTCTAATAATCAGAGCCACAACCCTGCAAGATGTTCTAGGGTCAGTGAATCAGCTAACATACACTGCAAAATGCCCCAATGCAAAAACATTGTGAACCCAATATGTGAAAAAGTGACTGCATCACTAGTTAATCACAGACAATATAAGGCAGGCAAAACAAATGTACATGGCTCAACAATCCAGCACCCTCATAAAGGCAATAATGCATTCAACCTGTAGGCAGGACAAGGCGCTCATAGTAATACCCATGGGGGAAACGTGGGATAGCCCCACACGTATCGCTGAGGACAGCTTAGTCAGGGGAAAGTGTGACGTGACAAAACTGAGAGACTGCAGCCTTTTTACAAGGGGTAGTGAAATTTGCTTGGGAGCACAGTGGCACGTGTGAGTCAGGAAGCTTCTAGAAGAAACAGAGTCTTCCTTCAGGATTCCAGTCATCTGCTCGCCAGAAGGGATCAAAAGTCCAGATTGTTTTGCTCTTGGGAATCCCAGGATACCAAGATACCTATACCCAGGTAGGGAAATAGTAGCAGGAAGAGTACACTATCACCACACAGCAGAGAAGGCAAACTCCCATCAGGGCAGGGAAAATCACCATCATTGTAAGGCTGAAAAGAACATTCCAGACTGTTATACAGAGCTTCAGTAAAAGGTAAAACCTCCCTGTTCTGTGTCTGGTTGATTTGTTCCCTGCTGCACCATCCCTACCTCAACACATCCCCCAGGAACCAGCCCTAGTTGGGGGGGCAAGAGGGCAACTTTATGGCACTGCGCTTCACCACCTAATTTCTGTGGCCCACCAGCAGTGCCCGGCCATACCACAACCGAACAGCCCAACTGGCGTCAAAAACTATTTATTTTAATTTTTCTTTCTCCCCTTTTTAAATATTATTTTTATTCCCCATTGCAAAAAGCATGTTGCTCGCACCCGATACGGCCACATCACCGCTCGGAGCCACCACCGGGACATCAGAGGCCTCTGGGGCGGCACACCACCCACTCCACTGGTCAACAGCTACTTTGTGCAACCCAGAGATCTCTGTTGTAAGTCCAGGTCTCTATATATCAATTAAAGGGTGAAGGCTAAGGTATTTCTGGAATCTGGCTAATGGACTGGATTGTGCAAAGTCTTACATGGAGCTGCTAAAGCCTGCTTTACACGTATCAATTTATCGTGCGATCGCATGTGCGATCGCACCCGCCCCATCGCTTGTGCGGCACGGGCAATTTGATGCCCGTGTCGCACAATGTTGTAACCCCCGTCACACGTACTTACCTTCCAAACGACCTCGGTGTGGGTGGCGAACAGCCACTTCCTGAAGGGGGAGGGATGTTCGGCGTCACAGCGACGTCACACAGAGGCCGGCCAATAGAAGCGGAGGGGCGGAGATGAGCGGGACGTAAACATCCCGCCCACCTCATTCCTTCTGCATTGCCGGCAGAACGCAGGTAAGCTGAAGTTCATCATTCCCGGGGTGTCACACGGAGTGATGTGTGCTGCCTCGGGAACATTGAACAACCGGACATTCGATATTTAGAAAATGATCAACGTGTCAATGATGAACGAGAAGGTGAGTATTTCTGCTCGTTCATAGCTGTCACACACTACGATATCACTAACGATGCCGGATGTGCGTCACTTACGACGTGACCCCGCCGACATCTCGATATATCATAGCGTGTAAAGCCCACTTAAGTTTTCACTTACAGTTTACCCTCACATTTAGCTATTGTAGACTCTTAAGGGGGCTTTACACGCTACGATATCGTTAATGTTTTGTCGTCGGGGTCAAGTTGTTAGTGACGCACATCCGGCATCATTAACGATATTGCAGCATGTGACACTGACCAGCGACCTTAAGCGACCTCAAAAATGGTGAAAATCGTTCACCATGGAGAGGTCGTCCCAAACTCAAAAATCGGTAAGGGTTGTTTATACAGGTGGTTCATCGCTCATGCGGCAGCACACATCGCTATGTGTGACACCGCAGGAGCGAGGAACGTCTCCTTACCTGCCGCCGGCCACAATGAGGAAGGAAGGAGGTGGGCGGGATGTTACGTCCTGCTCATCTCCGCCCCTCCGCTTTGATTGGCCGGCCGCTTAGTGACGTTGCGGTGACGTCGCTGTGATGCCGAACGTCCCTCCCCCTTGAAGGAGGGATTGTTCGGCAGTCACAGCGACGACGCCGACCAGGTAAGTATGTGTGACGCTGCCGTAGCGATAATGTTCGCTACGGCAGTGATCACAAACAATTGCATGCGCGACGGGGGCGGGTACTTACACGCTCGCTATCGCTACAAATTGCTAGCGATATCGCTACCATGTAAAGCCCCCTTTACTTCATGTTCTTCCAAGAAATCCACATGTACATTAGCAGCAACAGACTAAAGCGGGCTTTACACGTTGCAACATCAGTAACGATATATCGTCGGGGTCACGTCGTTAGTGATGCACATCCGGCACCGTTACCGACATCGCAGCGTGTAAACCCTAGGAACAATGATCACCGATCGCAAAAACGTCAAAAATCGTTGATCGGTGACACGTCGCTTCTTTCCATAATATCGTTACTGCTGCCGGTACGATGTTGTTTGTTGTTCCTGTAGCACCACATATCGCTGTGTGTGATAACGCAGGAATGACAAACATCTCCTTACCTGCGCCCCGCCGGCAATGCGGAAGGAAACAGGTGGACGGGATGTTACGTCCCGCTCATCTCCGCCCCTCCGCTTCTATTGGCCGTGATGTCGCTGTGATGCCGAATGCACTTCCCCCTTGAAGGAGATATAGTTTGGCAGTCACAGCGACGTCGACGACCAGGTATGTGCATGTGACGCTGCCATAGCGATAATGTTCGCTACGGCAGCAATCACCACATATCGCATGTGTGACGGGGGCGGGTGCTATCGTGCTCGACATCGCTAGCAATTGCTAGCGATGTCGCAGCGTGTAAAGTTCGCCTAACGCTGACCCTATCTTTTGTATTGAAACATCTAATCAGCGTGTGCAAATGTCATCACGTATTGTAATTGGTGAATCTTGTGTCATCAGTTGTTTATAGAGGTGTTATCTGTCAATACAATCCTGTATGGGATCATAAGGAAAAATGATCCTGAATGACCAGGAAGTATGAATCTAAAGTAGCCCCAGTGGCCAGTGTGAATATTCAAGATTACTTGTTTGTTTTGTTATTTTATACAGATCGTGAAATGACAAAAAGATTCTGCTGAATTAATGTGAAATCCATAAGAAAAATATCTGTCACAATATGAAATGGGAAGCACACCTAGGTATAATCGCTGTATTACAATATTGTGCATGTAGCGTTATTACTACTCTTTTGTATGCGCGATGCAATTGTCGGTAGGTAGACTAATGAGCAAACACACAACTGATGGATCTGTTTGTTCTATCTTTGTAAGACCATGTTTTCCATGCATTTTAAAAAGATCACCCCATAAGAAACTTTCAGATAATATTTTTCTGTGAAGAATTTTTGGAATCTGTGCAAAATCCTAAAACGCCTTTTCTGGTTTCTACTGGTGACCACCAGTGTAATAAATGAAATGCTATAAATCACTGACGCATGACTATTTTCTGAAATTGATTTTCCATTTCCTATCCTCCCATGCCTATCCCAGCTTGGATCCTTACTGGTAATCATATTCAGATGTTTTGCATTTGTAAAAAGAAATGATGTCCTGCGAAAGCATCAGCTTTAAGATCTTTCAACGCTGAGGCCTACGGGACATCATGGAACAATTATGTCCAGAAATGAGAGAGTCCTATGGCATTATGGCATCACGTATCTAAGGTAGACCACAAGCCATACTTAATTCAATGTGTATAAAATCTGAAGCTTCTTACACACCTGTTGCAGATTATGGTCATGGAGTTTTCTTCTTACTGTAACGTGTTATACATCAACTGTCCTGGCTGCAAAACAAGTTAAAATCCCACAGTGAAAAAAACTGAACTTGTTTTATTCAATTTTTCAGACTATTTGCTTTTAATCGCCTTCTGTGAATCAAGGTAAGAATTCACATGTAATGCATATTTGTAATAATTTTTCCAACCAAAACCTGTTAGGTGGGCACAAATGTCATATTAATCTGAGGGTGAAGCAAGTTATGAACTCATTACAATAAATAAAGATACAATCAAGACAGATGCTCAGAATAATAATTGTAAGGCTCTGTGCGCACTAAAAAAGGATTTTTCTTAAGAAATTTCTTAAGAAATTTCTTGAGAGTGAAGGATTAGCGCACCTGCGTTAAAAAAACGCACCAATAACGCACCAAAAAAACGCATGCGTTACTACCGCGTTTTTGGTACGTTTTTGGTGCGTTTTTTTTGTAGGTTGGACCCTGCGTTTTTTAATGCTTTAACAGCAATAAATAATATAGATAATAGATAGATGGATAGATAGATAGATAGATAGATACTGTAGATAGATAGATAGATAGATAGATAGATAGATAGATAGATAGATAGATAGATAGATAGATAGATAGATAGATAGATAGATAGATAGATAGATAGATAGATAGATAGATAGATGAATAGAGTCCAGAGCAAGCCAGGAACCCCGGCAGCCAGTACAGCCAAAGTCAGCAACATACCCTGACAAAAGGCCAAATAAAAGAGATCTCAGAGAGCTGCAAGATGCAATACATAGAGGACTGGAAGAGTGAATTAGAGAACTCCCAGAAACTCACCATCTACCGGTCACAGCGGAGGGACTACACTCTGGCCCCATATCTGGAAAGATAACGCCACCCCAAAGAAAGGCAGACCCTGAGCCTGTACAGACTGAGTGCCCACAGCCTAGAGGTGGAAACAGGGCGGCACCGACAGACATACAAGCCGCGGGAGAACAGACTGTGCCAGCACTGCCAGCAGGGGGCCCTGGAGGACGAGGCGCATTTCCTACTGCACTGTGACAAATACCAGTGAGGGCCTCCCACTTTCAGAAACTTACCGCTCATACCCCAGACTTTCCATTCATGGACGAGGAGAGGAAACTCCGCATCCTACTGGAGGAAGAAGAATCAATGGTGGAGATCGCCGCCCAATATGTCTCCACTTGTCATAAGATGAGGGGTACTAAAGACCTCCAAATGGACCATCACTCCCTAAATTGTGGCCCCAACACCCCATCCCCACAACCCTAACCCACTCCCCTGTCACACTTCTTTTTTTGCTTTGGCAATGCTAATAGTTTTTTGGTCCTGCCAATAAAGCCTATTTGATTTGATTTGATTTGATTTGAAAGATGGATAGATGAATAGATAGATTGCTAGATAGATAGATAATGGATAGATGGATGGATGAATAGATAGACTGATAGATGGATAGATAGATAATGGATAGATAGATAGATAGATAGATAGATGGTTAGACAGATAGATGAATAGATAGATGGATAGACAGATAGATGGATAGACAGATAGATGGATAGACAGATAGATAATGGATAGATAGATAATGGATAGATAGATAGATAGATAGATAGATAGATAAATAGATACATAGACAGATAGATGGATAGATGATGGATAGATAGATAGATAATGGATAGATAGATAGATAGATAGAGAATCGATAGATAAAGTCCCTCTGAGGACACACTGCAGTTCTCGTGAGCGGTAGTGTGTTCACATTACCGACCGTGAGAAATGATCTGTAGTTACCTCTGCAGGCTCATTACGAGGCTACATTGATTACCATGTGTTATGCTTGCTTTACACAGGTCGACCGATCGTGCGATTTCACGATCGATCGTACCTGCCCCCGTCATTTGTGTGTCGCAGGCAAATCGTTGCGCACAAAGTCGGTTACCCCCCATTACACGTACTTACCTGCTGTGCGATGTCGCTGTGGGCGGCGAACATCCTCTTCCTGAATGGGGATGGACGTTTGGCGTCACAGCGACGTCACCCAGCTGCCGGCCAATAGAAGCAGAAGGGCGGAGATGAGCAGGACGTAAACATCCCGCCCACCTCTTTCCTTCTGCATTGCCGGCGGGTGCCACGTGACGCAGGTAAGATGTGTTCATCGTTCCCGGGGTGTCAACGATGAACAATCAGCGCCATTGTAATTAAACGATATTATGGAACTGAGCGACGCGTACACGACTCACGATTTGTGAGCGATACTGCGTCGCTCAGAGGTGTTGCACGAGACGACGTCATGTACAATGCCGGATATGCGTCACGAAAACCGTGACCCCGACGATGCATCGCGCGATAGCTCGTCTTGTGTAAAGCCCCCTTTAGACGTGGCTGGATCAGTCTGCAAGCGTTGTGGGACCTGTGTGGATTAAGCCGGAGCTGTGTGTTTGGGGGGCGTTAGTAAAGTGGTGAAAGAGGGGGCTTTATTGTGTTTAATTTAAAATAAAGACTTTTTCGGTGTGTGTTTATTCACTTTACGTACGGGTTAATCATGAAAGCTGTCTCATAGATGCTGCCATGATTAAGCTTGGACTTAGTGGCAGCGCATAGCTGCCATTAACTCGTTATTACCCTGATTGCCACCGCATCACGGCAATTTGGAAGAGCCAGTGACACGCCGGGACTGTCGCATAATGGATGCGACATTCTCGGGGCAGCTGCGGGCTGATATTCTCGGCTGTGGGAGGGAGGGGGGCATTAACCATGGCCCTCGCCCTCCCCAGCCTGAGAATACCGGGCCGCCGCTGTGTGTTTACCTCGGCTGGACGGTAAAAATACGAAGGAGCCCACGTTTTTTTTTTCGTTTTTTATTTTTAATATGTACGTTTGATTTCTATGTGTATTCTATATGTCTGTGTGTGAGTGTGATACGTGTGTGTTTACTCTCTGCTCAGCTTCCTCTTCCTGTCATAATGACATCACTTCCTTGCACAACGCAGGATATTGTTGAACAATTTGTCCCGAAAAACGCGTAATAACGTGGGAATAACGCAGGAAAACGCAATGAAACACACATAATTTGCTGCCTGCGTTATTCCCTGCGCTATTTCATGATTACATTACAGTCAATGGAGTGAATAACGCAGTTAGCTGCAGAAAAGAAGTGACATGCTCATTCTTTTTCTCAAGAAAATCTACTGAAAGAATTTTCTTGAGAAAAAAACGCAGTGTGCGCACAGCTAATTTTTTCTTCCATAGATTTTGCTAGGGAATGTCTGCAGAAAGCTTCTACCATTTTCTCAAGAAATTTCTGCAGCAAAAACGCAAAAAAAAGCGGGTAAAAACGCAGTGTGTGAACAAAGCCCAAATGTAATGTCCATATAGAAAAACAACAAAAAGAGGATTAAATATCCTCCACAATTTAAGATACTCACAGCAGGATAAAGCAGTGGTGAACTGCCCAGGCCAAAAAACTAATGCTCTACCAGGATGCAGCCAAACCCCCAATAGATGGAGGCATCACAGGTACAAGAGGAGAAAATCACTCACACAACTCCAAAACATAGAGGGGGTGATCTCTGGATGATAAAATTGCACACTAGTGGCTTGCATAGTGCGCCGGGGAAAAAATTATGGAATCACTCAATTATGAGGAAAAAATTATGGAATCACCCTGTATATTTTCCTTCCCAAAACTAACACCTGCATCAAATAAGATCTGCTCGTTAGTCTGCATCTAAAAAGGAGTGATCACACCTTGGATAGCTTGGAGAGCTGTTGCACCAAGTGGACTGACATAAATCATGGCTCCAACACGAGAGATGTCAATTGAAACAAAGAAGAGGATTATCAAGCTCTTAAAAGAAGGTAAATCATGCAATGTTGCAAAAGATGTTGGTTGTTCACAGTCAACTGTGTCTAAAACTGGACCAAATACAAATAACATGGGAAGGTTGTTAAAGGCAAACATACTGGTAGACCAAGACATCAAAGCGTCCAGACAAGAAACAAAACAATATGTCTCCAAAACAGGAAATGCACAACAAAACAAATGAGAAACGAATGAGAGGAAACTGGAGTCAATGTCTGTGACTGAACTGTAAGAAACCGCCTAAAGAAAATGGGATTTACATAGAGAAAAGCTAAACAAAAGTCATCATTAACACCTAAACAGAAAAAACAAGGTTACAATGGGCTAAGGAAAAGCAATCGTGGACTGTGGATGACTAGATGAAAGTCATATTCAGTGATGAATCGCAAATCTGCATTGGGAAAGGTAATAATGCTGGAACTTTTGTTTGGTGTCGTTCCAACCAGATTTATAAAGATGACTGCCTGAAGAGAACACGTAAATATCCACAGTCATTGATGATATGGGGCATGTCTGGTAAAGGCACTGGTGAGATGGCTGTCATTACATCTTTAATAAATGCCCAAGTTTACATTGAAATTTTGGACACTTTTGTTATCCCATCAATTGAAAAGATTTTTGGGGATGATGAAATCATTTATCAAGATGATAATGCATCCTGCCATAGAGCAAAAACTGTTAAAACATTCATTGAAAGAAGACACATAAGGTCAATGACATGGCCTGCAAATAGTCCGGATCTCAATCCAATTGAAAATCTTTGGTGGAAGTTGAAGAAAATGGTCCATGACAAGGCTCCAACCTGCAAAGCTGATCTGGTAACAGCAATCAGAGAAAGTTGGAGCCAGATTGATGAAGAGTACTGTTTGTCACTCATTAAGTCCATGCCTCAGAGACTGTCAGCTGTTATAAAAGTGAGAGGTGGTGCAAGTGATGTACTAGTGATGTATTGGAGTGTTCTTTTGTTTGCTTGTTTTTCATGATTCCATAATTTTTTCCTCATAATTGAGTGATTCCATATTTTTTCCCCCTGTTTAGTCTTGAAAAGAAAGCCTATGTGCACACGTGTGTGCGCTCTGCACTGAAGCGTAAAGTCACTGCATGTGCGCTTCAGAGCGCAGCTGAAAAGCTCCGTTCTGAAACTTTGGTGACTTTAGAATTTGTGTGCTCTGGATGCTGCCTCTCCCTATAGACAGAATGGAGACAGCATGCAGAGCGCACGAAAAAAGTGACATGTTGCTTTTTAGAACGCAGCTATTTGGCAGCATGCAAATCGCTGCATTCTAAAACGCAATGTGGGCACGGATTATGCACAATCTACATAGATTGTGCAGGGGACGCAGGACGCATGCAGTTACGCTGCAGTGCAATGTGCAGCGTAACTGCATGCAAATACGCAACGTGGGCACATAGCCCAACCGTTACTGGCTAGCACATTATGTTTTCATGATTTTTTTTAAGTGTTTCTTAAAGCCAGAAAGTTGACATTTGAAATGACTTTCGTTTTGTGCCATGTCTGTGATCTGCTTTTTTTAAACAAAAGTAAACTAATTTTTGCCAGAGGTTGTATATATATAGATTAGTGTAGGGACCTACAAGTATGCGGAACCGTGATGTGGTTTGTAGGCTACCGTTATTTTGGCCATAATACCGACTAATACCTCAGATATTTTTTATATATATTTTTCTGCACATAACATTTTATACAGGATGTAGCCAGGCCCCTTCATGTTTGGACTTACATAATGGAGTCCCCATCCCCATATGGTGCACACAAGTACCGGGCAGCCCGCCTGGTTCAATAGTATGAGCATGTAATAGGCTGCTGACTGGGGACTGGGTTACTATGCGCCTGTAGGTGTGAACAGTGCCCTATGCAAGCCACTTGTGTGCAATTTTATCATCTAGCAATCACCCCCTCCATGTTTTGGAGTTGTATGAGTGATTTGCTCCTCTTGCATGTGTGATGCCTCCATCTATTGGGAGTTTGGCTGCATCCTGGTAGTGCATTAGTTTTTTGGCCTGGGCAGTTCACCACTGCTTTATCCTGCTGTAAATGTGATGTCCCAATGACACAGCAGCGCAATATGTGCTTGTACGACCCTTCTTACTGGTTCAATTGGCAGTATGTGCCTTTAAGACCCTTCTTCCTGGTTCCATTGAGAGTATGTGCCTGTAAGACCCTTCTTACTGGTTCCATTGGCAATATATGCCTATACAACCCTTCTTACTGGTTCCATTGGAAATATGTGCCTGTACGACCCTTCTTACTGATTCCATTGGCGATATGTGTCTGTACGACCCTTCTTCCTGGTTCCATTGTAAATATGTGCCGGTAAGACCCTTCTTACTTGTTCCATTGGAAATATGTGCCTTTAGAACCATTCCTACTGGTTCCATTGGCAATATATGCCTGTACAACCCTTCATACTGGGTCCATTGGCAATATATGCCTGTATGACCCTTCTTATTGGTTACATTGGCAATATGTGCCTGTACGACCCTTCTTACTGATTCCATTGGCGATATGTGTCTGTACGACCCTTCTTCCTGGTTCCATTGTAAATATGTGCCGGTAAGACCCTTCTTACTTGTTCCATTGGAAATATGTGCCTTTAGAACCATTCCTACTGGTTCCATTGGCAATATATGCCTGTACAACCCTTCATACTGGGTCCATTGGCAATATATGCCTGTATGACCCTTCTTATTGGTTACATTGGCAATATGTGCCTGTACGACCCTTCTTACTGATTCCATTGGCGATATGTGTCTGTACGACCATTCTTCCTGGTTCCATTGTAAATATGTGCCGGTAAGACCCTTCTTACTTGTTCCATTGGAAATATGTGCCTTTAGAACCATTCTTACTGGTTCCATTGGCAATATATGCCTGTACAACCCTTCTTACTGGTTCCATTGGCAATATATGCCTGTATGACCCTTCTTATTGGTTACATTGGCAATATGTGCCTGTATGACCCTTCTTACTGATTCCATTGGCAATATGTGCCTGTATGACCCTTCTTATTGGTTACATTGGCAATATGTGCCTGTATGACCCTTCTTACTGATTCCATTGTCAATATGTGCCTGTACAACCTTTCATACTAGTTCAATTGAGTGCCATATGTGCTGAGCTATTCTTCTAAAGTAAGTAGGGAAGGAAATATATATAAAAACAGATTGTGTATAGTACTTTTGAACTGAAAACCTGTTTCCCATAGTACAATATGACAACATCTCCAGCTTCTGACCATGTTTGTGGGAACGTAGTTACAAAAGTCGTTTGTACAGAGCGTTCATAGCAGGAACCATATATTTAGAGCAAGTTTCCAATCCTGTCCTGTGAAATCAGTAAAGCCTTTCCCACAGAAGGCATTGGGAAAGGCTTTTTTGATCTTACAGGATGGAATTCAATTCCTTTCAGCCCTAAATACTTGACTAATGCATGGGACTCACTTGAGTAAAAAAAAAAATCAAACTTTTTTTAGAGTGAGAATTATTTAGAAGTATGTGAATATCACTGAACATTCTATCATTTCAAAGATTTCTGATTTTAGAATATGCAGTGGTCATACACTATAGATTTCCCTGACCTTACCATGCAGTTAAATGATAAGCGGTTATGGCTTTTGTTTCCTAAAAACAAAAGTATCAAGCATGTTCAAATCCAACATGCCCCACCTTTCTTTCTCTCAACATCTGGAGTCAGGAAACTCCTCATTACATACACAGTAAGTTGGTGCCAGCAAAGGTTTGGCCAATATTCATTAAATGGGTTTTGTCCACTTTAAGAATTTCTGAGTTTATCCAACATTCAAAAATATCCTTCAGGCAAAATCGCTCATTGTGCTAGAGACACTGTGTTGTGTTTTCTTATTCTCTGTGGCATACTAAGGCATAGTTGTAGCAGTTGTAACACATGTCCTAGATGCACGTTCTTCTGACAGGCTGAATATAAGGTAGAATATATTAATTTTAATATACAGGTTTAATTACTAAAGAGTCACAGGCATCAGAACATTAGCGTAACAAGAGAATTTCCCTCTCCTCCTCTAAAAAAGTCAAACTTCAGTTTATTTCAAAAGATGAGATCAGAATTCAAGATTTAAATTAAAAGCAAATTAATGAAATGTTTGTTTACCTTCTTTCTTCTAAAATCAAGGATATTACATCATATTGTTTATATTGAACTCCTAATAATGCAGGATGCAGTGCACTTTTAAGCTCATTTAGTGCAAGCAACTAGAACGCTAACAAATATATTGATTTGCTCCAGCTTATTTTTTTTGATAAATAAGTCTCAATTTTTGTCTCACACCTTTTTAGCAGTAAATTACACAGCTTTTTTTTCCCCTTTTCAATATATTACAAAACATTGAAAGGAAAAGATAGTGGACAGAAAGGATCAGACAAATATATTATTTTTAAAGATAATGTGCAAAAATTGTCACAAATAAATTAAATTTTTTTTAAAGCATCGTAAAGATGAAGCACATTTATTTGAAGGCCTGGGAGTTGTAATAAATTTGATGCAATTTATTCCTTTGGACATTTTGTTTACATCTGGCATATGATATTTTTGTACCCTGTTTTCAATCTTTTCCTCTACAGAATGAAACTCTAAAGATACATGAATAAATCAATCAGTGTAGGATTGTAAAAACAATATAATGTTAAAAAGTGGATATTATACTTTAGGACACGGTTGGGGAACCTCCGGCCGGCGGGCCATTTGCAGCCTGTGATAACTTTTTCTGTGGCCCCAGGGACATTCCTGGGGACCGCAGTGGTCGAGCGACAGCTGCGCTTTTGCCGGCTGCGGGCCCTTTAAATTCCACTGTGTGATGCAAATAAGCACACGCACCCTGGCCTGTGGGTAGATGCTAGAATGTACGGGCTCCTTCCAGATCCTGATTGCAGCCCGCACATTGTAATAGACTCACTATTGAAGACGCTAGAATGTACGGGCTCCTTCCAGAACTTTACTGCAGCCCATACATTCTAAGCTCAACCCTGGCCTGTGCTACCATGCTCAGGGCTTACCTTGGGCGGGGTAAGCAGCATGCTGGCTACAGTCACAGAAGAGGTGCAGCAGATTTACCGGCCTCCCTGCTGTACATGACTGTCAGACTGGTGCTGTGTGACTTCTCCCCACTCTATCCCAGTACTGTGAGTCCACAACCCATCGCTGCCCCCCGCCCAGTGTTGTGTACCCCCTAGTACTGAGTGTACCCCCTAGTACTGAGTGTACCCCCTGGTACTGAGTGTACCCCCTAGTACTGTGTGTACCCCTATACTGTGTGCACCCCCCTAGTACCGTGTGTTCCCCCCTCAGTGCTGTGTAACCCCCACTGCTGTCCGTGCCCCCCTTATAATGTCTGTGCTCCCCAGTTCTGTGTGCCACCCCCCATTACTGTGTACCCCCAGGTGCTCTGTGCGTGTTACTGTTGTCCATGGCCCTCCACTGCTTTCCGTGCACCCCCGGTGCTTTCTGTGCCCTCCTGGTGAAGTCTATGCTCCCCCAGTCCTGTCTGCACTGCCTACTAGTGCTCTCAGTGCTGCCTCCTAGTGCTATCACCTAGTGCTCTCCGTGCTGCCTCCTAGTGCTGTCACATAGTACTGTCAGTGATGTCGCCAGTGCTGTCCATGCTCTCACAGTGCTATCCGTGCCCCAGCCCCTCCTGTGATGTATATTTCCTAGCATCTCCTATGATGTATATACCCCAGCCTCTTCTATGATGTATATGCCCCAGCCTCTCCTGTGATATGTACCCCCAGTATTTCCTGTAATTTATCCGCCACAGTGTTTCCTGTGATGTGTATGCCCCCAGTCTCCCCAGACTGAGACAAACCTGGAAAAAACAGTTGTGAAAAACAATAGGATCAATATCACCGAACATCACAGCCACAGCAAATATAAGCAGCTCCAGCCACCACTGTAGGGGTGAGTTGATTAATCATTTGACCAAATACAGGTGGGTAATTTTCAAGTTGATAATTTTGGTGCGGCCCACAAAGGTTGGTAGAAAATTCCAAATGGCCTCTGGCAGTAAAAAGGTTTCCCACCCGTGCTTTAGGATTTTCATTATAGTGTAAAAAATAAAATGTAAAAAAATATACTAACTAAAGGTATATGCACAACCTGAAGTTTTGGTTTGACAACAAAACTGCACCCTTTGGCAGACTTTTACAACTGTAAACACTGCATTTGACAAAAAAACGGTAAAAATGCATCTGTTTGTGCCGCAATTTTGTTAATGCGTTTTTTAAAGGAGAAAAAAAATATGATAGGATATTTGATAGATAGCTATCACCTCACCTCAGTCATGGCCTGCTTTCTGCTTTGCGGTCACAGGTGGAGGACTCCAGCTGTGACCGGAAATCACCTGATTGATGGCACTGCTGGTCGCGCCGCTCACTTACGTCACTTGGGTGATCCAGAAGGGATATATTTCAAAGGGAGCAATGTAAATGACTTGCGTTTTTGGTGATAAAACCGGATGCACAACACATTCGAAGCAAGACCAAGTTGGTACCATGCGTTTTAATATCCGTTTTCATGCCAAAAGCACACTCTTTTGTTTTATGTGTGGCAATGTAAGGGCACATTAGGAAAATACATCAGCTGACTGTGAATGTGTTCCGAATAAGGAGAGGGGAGAAAACCACTGTTAGCCCTCCTCACATGTCCATGTTTCCAGTACAAGTAGTGTCCATTGTCATATGTACTAGAGACACAATAACACACATGTTAATGAAAATCTATGGATATATTCACACCTCCACGTGTGTCCTTGTGAGCCACACAAAGACAGGTCCATTTTTTATCGGTTCAATAGAAAAAAATCAATAGAAGTCTATGGGTCCGTGAAAAACACGTATATCAGACGTATGACATTTGTGTCACATCCATGTAACCAGAATTAAATGCATTGAAAGAATTGGAAAAGTACATGGTCATTGGGATCTTTTACACCTAAAAATACCAGCCCAGAAGTGGAGCATCACATTACATGCACCAATTTTGGCGCTTCACTTTGGCTCTTAACGATTGCACTGGTGTGGTGTCAATCCAGATAATGTTTTGGGGTTTGATGTCAGGTGTGTAGTGTCAGCTTGCATTAAGCCCTGGTGTTAGTTATGGAGAGGCGTCTATCAGACACCCCCACTTCTTTCTATTAATGGTATTCAGCTTTATTTCAAACCAAGGCGACTTGATGGATGAATGCTCTGTAGGAAGATTGATCTTGTGCAAGCCTAGATAGGTCCACCAGGGTCTTCTCCATTGTTATCTTGATAGTATCAAGCCATCAGGTTTCTGGCCTTGTTCCTTCTATTTTCCAAGATGTCCTTCTCCAGTGATTGCTCTCTTCGTATGATGTGTCCAAAGTAGGCAAGTCGTAGTATGATGATCCTTGCTTTGAGTGACATGTCTGGCTTGATTTGTTCCAAAATTGACTTGTTTGTTCTTTTTGCCATCCATTGTATTGATAACATTTTTCTCCAGCGCCACAACTCAAATGCGCTGATTGTTCTTCTGCCTTGTTTCTTTATTGGTCAGGTTTCACAACCATATGTTACAACAAAATAGACCAGACTATGTACGAGCCATGTCTTCTTCACCAGTGAAATGTTCCTCAATTTGAGGATCTTGTCCAGTGACTTCATTGTGGACTTAGAGATAGCTATTCTCCTATTGACTTCCGATGTTGTTACTGCATCTTGAGTGTTCATTAATCCGAGTAGGTCCCTTACAACTTCCACTTCATCGCCATCCATGTCAAATATGTCCCGGTCGTACCTGACAGTTGATAATAACTATGTCTTCTTTGTATTGAGTAGGAGTCCCATGTTTAAACTTTCCATCTGGACACTCCATAATAATTCCTTCATTCCATGTAGGCTTGTTGCTATAAATGTTGTATTGTCTGCGTATTTCAGATTGTTGATAATTTGTCCATCAATTTTGTTTCCTTCTTCTTTTTCAGCAAATCCAGCTTTCCTGAAAATAGCTTCTGCATATAAATTGAAGGGAAATGGTGACAATATCCAGCCTTGTCTGACGCTTCACTCTTCCTTGAACAATTCCACATCTCCGTATTCCGTTTGGACTGGTGCTCCTTGGTTGATGTAAAGGTTTCTGATTTGACACCCCCTATCCTTCATGGTATTTCTGGTTATCAACACAGTCAAAGGCTGAAGTCGGTGAAGCAAAAATAGATCTCCTTGTTATATTCTTTAGCCTCTTTCATTATCCATCTAATGTTAGCAACAACATCTCTTGTTTCTCTGCCTTTTCTAAATCCTGCTTGTACCACTGGCAGCTCTTTGTCAAAATAAGGCTGTAGTCATCTTTGTACGATCTTCAGTAGTATTTTGCTGGCATGCGGTATGAGCGCAATAATCCAATAGTTTCCACAGCCAGAAGCATCTCCCTTCTTTGGAATAGGAATAAACATCAATCTTGTCCAGTCCTTGGGCCATTAACCAGTTGTCTATATCTATTGACCTAGGCGTGCGATGACATCATCTGCTGCTTCAAAAGACTTTATTAGTTCTATTGGAATATTGTCCCATCCAAGTGCTTTGTTTTTTGACAGAAGCATTAACACAGCAGCAACTTCATCTTTTAAAATGTTTGGTTCTCTATTACTTCCAATCTCAGTTTCTTCCCATATCACTAAGTCATTCTTGTAGAGGTGCTACATGTATTCTTACCATCTTTCCTTGATCTGTTCTGGCTCGGTTAGTTTGTTCCCGTTGGCGTCTTTCAACATTCTACCTCTTGGGTGAAACTTTTGTTGTATCTCTTTGATCTTTGGTATGTCTTCCTGGTCATGCCCTTCAGATGTTCATTTTCTATCTCTGTACATACTGTATCTTTTGGTAATAAAATTATTTGTCTGCCCGAAAGGCTTTCTTTTAGTCTTTTACTGATGTTGTCTGTGACCTACTTGATACTTTTTGCTTATGCCATTCATCTTTCTTCAATGATCTTTAGGGTCCCTTATGTTAACCGTGGCTGTGGGGGTCTATTCTGCCTCTTGTTTATTGTCTTTTTGGCTTCTTCAGTAGCTCTATTCTTTATATGTGTCCATAATCCTGTAGACTGTGAGCCTTCGCAGGCAAGGTCCTCTCTCCTCCTGTACCAGTCTGTGTTGATATAAATCAGTTCTGCAGACTGTTCCAAAAATATCTGGTATGTTGGTCAAATCGAATTTCGAAACAACCTGTTATCTTGTCCTTTTGAGTAGCTTGACTCTAATATTTCCTGTCAAATGTTCATGATCAATTCCGCAGTCAGTTCCTGGCCTTGTTTTTGCAGTAATGATCGACCATCACCCCCATGAATAACCTACTGGAATACTGTGTACAGCTTTGGGCCCCCTAATTCAAGAAAGACATCGATATATTGGAGCAAGTCCAGAGAAGAGCAACTGTACCACCCCGGGGCTCAGCCGGCTGCCAAGCCGCTCGGGTCCGTGCTCATCAGTGGGTGGCTCGAGCTCCTCCCGAACCCGGGGGTCACGTCGCTCGGAAAGGGAGTTGGCGCTATGTGTAGGGATTTCGGTGGGGAAGGTTCACGTCCGAGGCTGTGGAGTTTAAAGGTGTAAGTTCGTGACGCCACCCACGGGTTGTGGTGAATGTGGACACCACCGCTGCCGTTAACTAGGCTCCCGGGGACAATGTTATGCAGCCTGGTGTTGACCCCTCCGTGGGCAGGGGGTGATGGTCCTGGGGCCCGGTGGTTGGGAGGTGTGGGCAAGATGGTGTGGTGCGGTGCGAGGCCCAAGGGCACTGTTGTACTCACTATGATAGATACACCGGAGTCTCTGGTAAACCAAAAAGGATGGTGCTCGGTGCCCGCAGCCGGCTGCGCTTTGCCCCTTTCTCAGGTTGGTGGTTCCCGCCTTTCTCCTGCACCTCTGTGTTAGAACTTGCCTGCCTATGCTTCAGCAACGGTAGTCCGCTCCCCGGCTTGATGTGTGTCGGGGAACCCTTTTGCCCGCAGGCGCTTGCCCGTGGGATCTCTCTGCCTGGGTGGTGGCTTTCTATTCCCCTCGGTGGGCTGTTGCTGTCTTTCGGGTCTTGGGACGGGAAAGGACCTATGGTCCAGACCTCAATCAGTGAATTCCACGTGGTCCAGTGTCTTCTGGACCTCATTCTGGGTCTGAGTACCCCTCCCGGTGCTCTGGTTTCCAGTTGGCTCCCCAGTTCGGTACCGGCGGGCCACTGCCCTGTTCCGGTCCCTTACAGTTCCACCAGCCATCTTCCCAGCTCCTGCAGGCAGCAACCACCTTGGCAATATGAGTGATGTTATTTTCAAGGCTGCAGACAAGGGGGCAATGTCGTGGTCTGGCCGGTTGAACTATATGAGAGGGAGGCTCACAGGCAGCTGAGAGACAGAGAGACATATAGTAGATTGGATTCCTCCCCTCTGATTTCGTTTTCTGCCCAATTATACCTCATCCTCAATGATGCCCTAGACCAGGGGATCATCACCAAGAGGGTCTTTGATGGGTTATTCGTGAAATACCCTAAGATTCCAACATTTTACTTGTTACCCAAAGTCCACAAGGACCCCATCAACCCACCCGGTCGGCCCATTGTCTCAGGGATGGAGGGGTTATGCAGTCCCATCTGTCAATTTATTGACTATTATTTAAAACCCTTGGTGGAGACCCTTCCATCCTACGTTAGAGACACGACCGAGGTTTTGAACAGGCTTGATGGGGTCCATGTGGACCCGGGGACCCTCTTGGTGGTGGCTGATGTAGAATCCCTATATACATGCATCAGTCATGACGATGGCCTGAGAGCAGCTCGTTTCTTTCTAAGTATGAGCAACTGGGATGGACGAATTTGTGAGCTGGTCCTTGAACTTCTTGACTATGTACTCACCCACAATTTCTTCGTCTTTAAAGATAGATTCTATCTGCAGAGGCGGGGGACCGCTATGGGCGCGGCCTGTGCACCTTCGTACGCAAACCTCTTTCTCGGTTTTTGGGAGAGGGGTTTGTTTGTTGACGGAGGTGCATGGGCCGCCCCCATGGTGTCTATGTGGGTGAGATACATTGATGATCTGTTGATCATCTGGCAGGGTACCATCTCTCAACTCGGGCTTTTCATGGACCAGCTCAATACAAATAATTTTAACATCAAACTAACATACAACCATAGCGACAGTGGAGTTGAGTTTTTGGACATTAAGATTACTGCAGATGAGTTTGGTGCTTTACAGACGGATGTCTATAGAAAACCAACATCTGTAAACTCTTTACTTCATGCCACCTCTGCCCATACCAACTCTACTGTACGCGCCATCCCAGTTGGCCAGTATCTTAGGGTGAGACGACTCTGCTCTCAGGACAACGTATTTAAACATCAGGCAGATGATTTGAGGATGAGGTTCAAAAATAGAGGTTATATTAACCGTACTCTCAAAAAAGCTTATCAGAGAGCAAGATCAGTGTCTAGGAACGATTTGTTACACGGGAGAAGAGGTGAAACCAAGTCTGTAGAAAATATAAGATTCATCTCCACATTCATTGTACAATGGCAGGAGATGAGGGAAATTTTAACAAAATTTTGGCCTATCCTTCAATCGGATTCCACTTTAAAATCACATCTACCCCCGGTACCATTGATGACCGCTAGACGGTGCAGAAACCTCAAGGACTATTTGGTCAGAAGTCACTATATACCACCCATGACTATTAATCCATTTGGTTCTTCTGGACCCACTAAAGGTTGTTTCCCTTGCGGCCGCTGTGTCTCCTGCCCGAATATCTCTCGCTGTTCCTCCTTCCATGCTAGTGATGGAACTAGAACCTTTTCAATTAAAGAATATATTTCCTGTACCACTACGAACGTCATTTATCATGCAACATGTGACTGTAACAAAGTCTACATTGGCATGACGTCGAGGGAATTGAGGGTACGAGTGAGGGAAAATGTGAGGGATATTCGGGCGGCAGTCACAGCGACCAATGTAGCAGAATTAAAAACCATTCTGCGCCATTTTAAATTGGTCCAAGGGTGCAACCCTAAATCATTTAAGGTCAGGGGAATAGATGTGATCCATTGTGGCATAAGGGGGGAAATGTTAAAAAGCTCTTGGCCCAACGTGAAATAAAATGGATTACCATTCTAGACACAGTGGCACCGAAGGGCCTAAATGAGGCTCTAAACTTTGCCCCCTTCCTGTAAAGAGATCTCTGATAATTGTTGTACTGCACCATTCTTTCTCTCTTTTAAATTTCTTTTTAAAATTGTTTTTAATAGGTTTTTCATTTCCCCTTCACTCTTTTCCCAGTGTTCTAAAATAATTTCTTTTTACCCTTATAGGACCTTTTGATATTTAAATCTATTAATGGATTGCATATTGGACCTGGAACTAACACCTGAATCAGAAAATTTTCCATTCATGGTTCTTCCATTATATGGATGCACTGTCACTTTAAGAAGATTATCTTTTCCTCATTTGATTGTATTGTATTATTTGTATCTTCTTTTGCTATTCATGTTATGATCTATACTTTTTTTGTAACTGAATGGGATAGCAAAGGTATTTATGATATTTATTGCCAATGTTTTCTTGGCTTATTTACCCCTTTCCTAGCCATCTGCCCGTCCCGCCCTCTGGTTGTTGTGTGCGCTCGCATCCCGCGGTGACTCATCCACACTGTTTGCCCGGGATCCTGGAAGGTGTGGGGGGGATGCTGGGAGTCCCTGGGCCCGGGGGCTCGCGGTACCCCCCCCACTGGACTGCCGGGGACCAGGTGCGGGTTCTCGCCGCGCTGTGCGCATGCGCCGTCATAGCAACCCGATTGGCTGATGGACAGGCTCTGGTCAGGAGCTGTGTTCCGCCCTCTGATCTCTGTGACCGTGTGCGCCGCCCGTTGGCCTCGCCCGCCCCTCTGGCTGTTCTTTCCCAATGGGTGGGGATGGCCTGGCGTCCAGGTTACCCTGGATTCCGGGCGCCCCCTCTCATTGGACGGCCGGGGGGCGTGTGATGCCTATCGCGCGGTGCGCATGTGCCCGAACGGAGATCCGATTGGCTTGAACTCATTAACTAGGTCCTTGCAGATCCAATGAGGTCATGTGACCGTCTATTTAAGGTCCTTAAATGGTATTATCCGATACACCTTCCCTGAAGAAGCTACAAACAACTCGTGTTGCGAAACGCGCGTAGGAGGGTATTTTTTGCTGGTGTGGGATGCTCTGGTGACCACCTCCATCATTATGTGTAAGTCTTGGGACTCTTATTTACTTTATATTATGTGACTGGCTTTTTTGGTGCCTCTCCTTTGCTTTGACTGTGGGAGGTTGATTTGGCCTGTGTTATTATACATATACTATGCTGATGATAGGGGCGCCTCACCTGCCAGCCACTTATGATTATTCCCTTATTTAGTTCCCTTTCAGACTACTTTCCTTCCTCTACGGTGGTTTTCGCCTTTGCTCCCCATCAACATGTGGGTCTTCACCTTTGTTTCTCACTAGCACCATTATATAATTGTAATAAATTGAATCTTTTAATATTTATACTCAATAAAGAATTGATGTTTTATATATTCAGCCCTTGAATACTCCGTTTTTTTGTTTCTTCTGAGGCAGCAACCACCGTCTGATTCCTTGCCACGGTACCAGGGCTACGACCCCGGCACCGGTCAGTGTTGTCGCTGTAGACCTGACGCCACAGGCTTGATGCACTTAGACTCCACTCCACTGTACTTCACTGTACTCACTCACCGACTAACTAACTAACCAACTACTGTTTGTTTCCTGTCTCAGGCCCTCTGGACTCCTCAGTGGGCGTGGCCAACTGCCTGGCTCCGCCCCCTGGTGTGACCATTGAACACAGAGAGAGGTGACAAGGGTTTGTAGGTTGGCTGCTGTCACCTTATTAGGGGCTGGTGTTTGTGCAGGGGGTCTACCTGTGACTACCTGGTTAGTCCAGGGCGTCACACAACCAAGATGGTAGAAGGTCAGCAAACCATGTCATATGAAGAACGGCTAAAAGAACTAGGGATGTTTAGTTTGAAAAATAGAAGGCTGAGAGGAGACTTAATAATGGTCTACAAATATCTGAAAGGTAGTCACAGTGCTGAGGGAACTACCCTATCTCATTAGCACATGGAAGTACAAGAAGCAATGGGATGAAAGGAAGGAGATTCAGATTAGACATTAGGAAAAACTTTCTGACAGTGAGGGCAGTCAGGGAGTGGAACAGGCTACCACGGGAGGTGGTGAGCTCTTCCTCAATGGAAATCTTCAAGCGGAAACTAGATAAATATATAGCTGGGATGATTTAGGAAAACCTGCACTCGCAGGGGGTTGGACCCAATGGCCCTTGAGGTCTCTTCCAAAATAAAAAGACACACATAACAAAATAAATTATTTCAAAAACACTCCCTGAAACTTTCCCATGTTTACTTTTTTATTTTTTAAAAAAAATCCATGCAGCTCAGCCATAGTTCAGGAAATCGACGTAGTCCACCAAATCTATCATAGTCCAAAAAAGGATATCTGAAAAAAAAACACAAACACAAGCACAGAGAATAAAACAAGACAATTACCCTCATTTACCACTTTACTCAAAAGAAAAAAAAATCCAGCTGATCCAACGTAGTCCAGAGCGAATCCAACAAAGTCTTTGAACATCATTCTGACACTATAGACATTGCTTACAAACAATTCTGCGTGAGATGCAACGTCTCTGTAGAGCAGCGACATTAGTAAGATCACTAAAATTCATGGTTCCTGGACTATGGCAGATCCGCAAGGGTTTTCTTTTTAAGAAAATAGTAAACGAGGGAGAGTTTCAGGGAGTGTTTATTGAAATACATTATTTTTCTGTGTGTGTCTTTCCATTACCCCTATTGCCACGGCACCAGGGCAATCGGTAACAGCTGACGCGAAGCGCTTCTAATGTGATGTTCCACTTCTGGGCTGCTGTGGCTGTTATTTTTGTTATTTGTTATCATTATTGTATTTATGGAGACACAACTTTTTTGTACATTTTTAAATACAGTAACTAATTTCAGCTGGATCCATTTTTAACATTGGAGTCTATGGCAAATGGATTAGGTTACTGATTGTCATATATCTTCAATTTGAAACTGATCAAAAAAGCAAAAAAATGGACACTTTACAAATTAAATAATAATGGATTGCTAAATATCAATCTATTAATGGATCCATTTTCTCTAGACACACAACTGCACAACTTTTTTGACGACGGATTGCTTCTGGATTCGTTCAAGAGGATGATTACTGGACATGTGAACTTAGTCTTAAAGGGAATCTGTCACCAGGTTTTTCCACCTAATATGAGAGCAGCATAACATAGGGGCAGAGATCCTGATTCCAACGATGTGTCACCTATTGGGTTGCTTTGTAAAGCTTTGATAAAATCACTGCTTAATCAACAGTAGATCATTAGAGGACTACTTGGTGTGCTGACCGGTAGTCCAGCATATTCATGAGCTCTGTATATCTGCAACAGAAAAAAACATTGATTTTATCAAAATGACAGCATACAGCTCAGTAAGTGACACATCGCTGGAATCATGGTCTCTGTCTGTATATTATGCTGTTCTCAGATGAGGTAGCAAAAACCTGGTGACAGATACACGTTAAGTTGAACTCAATGCTGGATTACTGGATTAAGCTATGTGCACGTTGAGTATTTGGTTGCAGATATTTCTACACCAAATATGCATCTTCTGTTAGAAAAATGCACCAAAAATGCATAAAAATGCATAGCGTTTTGGTGCATTCTTCTGCACATATAGCCTAATCCAGTAATCCGGTAGTGAGTTCAATGACTTAACCTCAGGTGAGTTCACTGAATTCAATGAGTTCACCTGAGGTCACAGCTAGATTATTGTGGGAACCTACAGCCGTGACCTCAGGTGAACTCAGTGACGTGAATGCTGACTTGCGTCAACAGCTGCTGCTTCATCAATTTGTCCCCCTGGCCACAGTGATCGGTCACGTTTTCTAATGTCACCGTGTACTGCAACCTCAGGGTGTAGCAGTGCTGGGGTCATCATGGGATGCTGTGGTGAGGATTACGTCGGATCTGCAGAGGTGTTTGGGGGGTTAATAAATTGAAAAATTAGGTGTTTTTTTAAATAAAGAATTTTTTCTCTGTTTTTCTTTTTACTTACTCAATTAGTAATGGGGGTCTCATAGACCCCTACCCATTACCTATCATAAGGTTATGTGGTCAGATGAGATGAAAATACAACTTTTTGGTATCAAATACACTCGCCATGTTTGGAGGAAGAAGACGGATGAGTATAAGCTCAAGTACACCGTCCCACAGGGGAAGCATAGGACTGGAAACATCATACTGCAGGATGACTGCACTGTATTGAAGGGAGGATGGATGGGGTCATGTATTGCAAGAATTTGGCTAAAAACCTCCTTCCCTCAATAAGAGCATTGAAGATTAGTGATGGGCGATTCCCCTGATGGTCGGGATCGGGGAGACTCACCAGATCATTTTGTAAACATCGGGATCAAGATAACATGATCTTGCATCCGATCATCGATCTTGGACTTTACAGTTATGGGATGGGGTTGGGGGAGCTATAAAATAAAGAATATAGTTAATAATAAACATTTTCATTATACTTACAGGTTCCGCAACGTGTCCTGCAGACTCTGTCTTCTGCTGCTTCTGCTTCTGAGTCCGATCATGGCTGTACCCTCCCAGTAACCACCGCTGACTAAAGGACCTTCCATGACGTCATAGCCATGTGACCAGTCAGGTGTGAATTTTGTATTACCTCGTTGGTTACAGACTGGTCACATGGCTATAACGTCATGCAAGGTCCTGTAGTGTCAGTGGATAGGGATGGGCGAGCATACTCGGTGCTCGCCCGAGCATCTCAGTACTCGAGATACTCGGTGGGCACCGAGTACCGGCGAGATGCTCGGGCACATGCTCAGCTCCCCCTCCCTGCATGTTGGCACTATTTACAGAGGCAGCCCACATGCAGGGATTGCCTCCCACACACTGTAATGCCACAGCCGGTGAATAGCAGCACCGGGAATCAGGTGATCGGAGAGCACCGTTGCTATAGTGACCCGCTCGTTAGGTTACTATGGCAGCGGTGACATCACCGCTTACCAACCTGCAGTCTCTGCTCACTCATTGAGGGATTAGACAGCACAGGGAGCAGAAGCGTTCTCCCCCCCCCCCCCCGTGCTTTCTGATATGGGAGAGCTAGATTGGTGACAGAAGACAGATGACAGAAGACCAGGATTGGGGAGGGGTGAGAGGGAGTAATAAAGACACAGTCTATACAAAGTGAGAAGCAGAGAGAGCCATGTCAGCTCTGCTACATTGCTCTGTACAGAGCGAGAAGCAGGTGTAGAGTGAGGGTATTATTACACTTGCGTGTCGCATTGCATCACCCCGCACCTGACGCTCTCAGTACAGGAGTGCTTCAGCTGCATGGAAATACATGCAGCCGATCCCCCTCCTGTTGGGAGACTGTGCACCATGATGAAATGCGACACTTGCACAATGACAATGAAAGTTCAGTTACCAGGACCTTTGATGACATCATAGTCATGTGACTAGTCTGTAGCCAATGAGGTAATACAACATGCACACCTGACTGGTCACATGGCTATGACATTGCGGAAGGTCCTTTTAGTCAGATTTGATTACCAGGGAGCACAGCAATGATCGGACGGACGCGGAAGCAGAAGCACCCAGGAGACAGAGTCTGCAGGATGTGTTGCGGGACCTGTAAGAATGATCATAATGTTTTTAAATAATGTGCTTTTTGTTTTTACAGCCCCTGGACCCGATCTGGACCTGATCTGTAACACGAGCTTCCCAGGAAAGCTTGTGATCGGGATCGTCTACAAGATCACTATGTGATTGGTACGATCCCCAATCTTTACAGATCGGGATCGCCCATCACTATTGAAGATAGATTGTGGCTGGGACTCCCGACATGACAATGATCCAAAACTCACAGCCAGGACAACTAAGGAGTGGCTCAGTAAGAAGCATTTCAAAATCCATGTAGTCAGTCTCCAGATCTGAGCCCAATATAAAATCTTTGGAGGGAGCTGAAACTCAATGTTGCCCAGCAGCAGGCTTGAAAACTGAAAGATCTGGAGATCTATATGGAGGAGTGGGCCAATATCCCTTCTGCAGTGTGTGCAAACTTGGTCAAGAACTACAGGAAATGTCTGACCTCTGTAATTGCAAACAAAGGTTCTGCACCAAAGTTAAGTTCCAATTTTCATTGTATCAAATACTTATTTCATGCAATAAACTGCAAATTCTTTATTTCAAAATCATACAATGTAATTTTTTGGATTGTTTTTGTTGGGGGAGATTCTCTCTGTCACAGTTGAAGTGTACCTACTATAAAAGTTACAGACCTCTCCATTCTTTATAAGAGGGAAAACTTGCAAAATCGGCAGTGTATCAAATACTGTACTTATTTTCTCACTGTAAAGGCCTCCATACACATTATATAAAGTTGGCCCCACATGCCAAATCTAGGGGAACCGTCTGATGATTTAATATTTATGGGGACATTTTAATATTCCCTGAAAGATGATGTTGGGGGAGATACGTCACTGCTGAAAATGTCTAGTAGTCTAGGGCGATCATGTGTGGGGGAGTCAAGAGAGATAGCTGTCAGCGGTTGGCCAAACCTTAGTTCAGCAATCTCGTGTATAATGTCATCTTAAAATAATCATACAGTCCTTACGACATTGATGGGTTCAGATGACTAATAACTGATTAATTCTCTAATAATTGAATAACCACTGACAATAATTCCTTGATAGTACAAGTCACAAATGGCACAAATCCCGGACACAGATTTTTGATGTGAAAATACGCACCCACTTTATAAATGGGAATATCCTATTTAAAGGTCACGTACAGGGAACCACACAGCCGCTATTTCCTGAGGCTGTTAGACATGAGTTATTCAGACCGTTAATAAATCTACTGCTAACAAGGAGGTGTAAATGTGTTTTTATTGCTTATTATATAACTCAGTGTTCTTCATAAGCTCAGGAATCACGCTTCCTAAAGTACGATGACAAAAAAAATTATAAACTGTCTTTTCACATTGAAATCCCGGCTACTTTCTGTGAAGGCACACATGGTTCTACTTACTACCGAATTTATGTTTCATCTTAAATTAATCAAGAAATCACAAAAAAGCAAATATGGCTGCAAGTCAGTCCCAGGGGGTATTGTTAGTCACATATATCAGGCTTTTCTAATTTTATACTGGCGGTGATACACATTGTAACTGGGTCACTAAAATGCTGCAGCGCTTTAGCACTTCAGTCTGTGTGTTCCCTCCAAGTATGACATCTGTTATTTAGTCTATGAACATACGGCCCCGGTACAGAGTGAAAAGCTATAGAGACCGGCATTGCTTAGTGTTGGTTCATAGATGGGAACCCCACATTAATATGAACAGTGATATTCAATTTGTCATTTTAATGTATAATTTTGGTCTGGATTAGCAGAATATTCAAGAATTATTTTTATTGGGCAGTGACTCTGAAATCTCCGTTTGTTCTTTTATTAGAGGTGACCATAACAGAAGGCTTCTTACACAATGATGATCTTCCAATGATGCATCTTTTCTTTATGATGGAAATCAGCACAGGAAAAAGGAGAAGGTGAGCAGTTGGCCTGTTAAACCCAGTCTTCCTGATCAGCTTGCTATAAAAAAAATAATGTGCTTTACTCAGCCTTTTGAGTTCAGTGCTGAGTCTCTATCGCTGCCATCACATCGACAGCGCTGCAGCCAATCACTGAATTCAGAGGTTCTGTCCATGTAGACAGAATGCACCATTCAGAGCCGCTGTGATGTTGTGAATGTAAAATCAGACACTGTCTTAAATTTTTTTTTCCCCCGAAAAAAGCACTAGGGCTTATTTTTGTGGGAGGGCTTATTTTCAGGGAAACATAGTTTGGGAAAAGTTTACCCCCAAACAAAATACAAAACCCCCTTCCCAGGATCGTCATACTTACCAGACCCTGGACATTTGCGTGGCTCCCAGATGGTCCTGCAATTTTCGGTGGGTGATCCCAATAAATATGCTCAACAGCGTCCTCCCCTCCTTCTGGCCGACACTCACACATCAGATCACATACACACACTCACCACATCTGGTGATACCACTTGCTTCCAGCCAGCAGGGGACTCTCTACTCTCTTGCTTCTATGATGCGTTCCATCACTGGGTCCTCCATGGGTTCCACCCACAGGTCCTGGCGCTCCACTGCACAGCATCCCAGGTCCTTTTGCCTCCCAGAAGCAATCAATATCACTGGATGTGTGAGTGTTTGTTTGCAATCTGATGTGTGATTGTGTGTGTGTGATCTTGTGTGTGTGATCTGATGTGTTTGAGTGTGTGTTCCACCGCAGGTCCTTGATGCATTCCACTGCTCCCATTCAGCATCTGGTCAGTATGATTGCAGGGTCTTCTCTCTTCTTTCTTCTCTCTTTTGGGGGAGTCTGCTTTGTATAATAAAGTGTCGGGCAGTATTCTTGAACTTATTTATCTTCACAGACACTTCATTATTGAACTGCAACTAGGGCTTATTTTCGGGGGAGGTCTTATATTTAAGCCTTGCTGAAAACTCCTGATAGGGCTTATTTTCAGGATAGGTCTTATTTTCGGGCAAACACCAGGAGCAGTGGCAGAGACTCAGAGATGGAACTGGGAGAGGATGAATAAAGTGTGGTTTGTTTGTTTTATAACCAACTGCACCCAGGAATTGGGATTTTCTAAAAGTAGACAAGCCCTTTTATTGTAACTCTGGTATTATTTTTTCACTGCGGTTATTGACAGTCATTATAACTAACATAATATAACAAATGGAGAAAAAGACATGGATCGCACATCCCAAAAATACATTGATCTAAAAGCCGCTAGGCAAAAATTTAAATAGAACGTGAGGTTCTTAGTTACCATTCTGATCAGACTGTATTAAGCCCACTGCCACGTCACGGCGAACCTCTAGAGTGGGTCCCTATCCTAAGCCCCACTGTGTTGTGGTAGTGTCGTGACAGTGGGGCAGTGCGGCCTGGAGCCTTGGGGGCTTTGCCTTGCAGCATGGGTGCTGTGAGGCACCGAGTCGCCTGCCCTGCTGGTGCTTTGTCGCTGCAGCAGTGGTTGGTGCACAGTGCCGCACCACAAAGGCTTAGGATAGGGACCCACTCTAGAGGTTTGCCGTGACATGGCAGTGGGCTTAATACAGTCTGATCAGAATGGTAACTAAGAACCTCACATTCTATTTAAATTTTTGCCTAGCGGCTTTTAGATCAATGTATTTTTGGGATGTGCGATCCATGTCTTTTTCTCCATTTATTATATAACTAACATAATATTAACATATTTACCCTAAAAACATATATCAAAAAGACTGAACCGCACATCCAAAAGGTGTGAACAATTGGTAGCTTAAAACACAATATAACTACAAAATACATACAGCTGCACTCTAAAATGCTTACAATGAATAAGGGAACTCTGGTATTGCATTACTGCTATAGGAATATTTGAAAAACGAGATACTTAGCTTAACCAGCGACAAGGTGTATCTCAATATATTTATGATTTGTGTTGGAAATTTGAAAATGCTATAGTTTCACCCCCAGGCAAACCAGAACCTCCTATTTTGGCCACTAAGAAACTCTGACTCTTGGATACTGCAAACTTATCAAGGTGGTTTCCCAAAAATCAGGACAATCCCATCAAATTCGGGATCCTTGATATGTAAGTATTAGGGGTACTTTGCACGTTGCGACATCGCTAGCAAATGCTAGCGATGCCGAGCGCGATAGCCCCCGTCGCACATGCGATATGTAGTGCGAGCTGCTGTAGCGAACATTATCGCTATGGCAGCGTCACATGCACATACCTGGTCGGTGACGTCGCTGTGACTGCCGAAGAATCCCTCCTTCAAGGAGGCAGTGTGTTCAGCGTCACAGCGACGTCACCGCGACGTCCGGATGTGCGTCACTTTCGATTTGCCCCCGACGATATCGCAGTAGCGATGTCGCAACGTGCAAAGTACCCCCTTAGTATCAAGGCAGCTATTATATGGGTCCATACATTGATTTGTTTTAGCAGCAGATCCCACAGATCAATTAAATTTAGAGCTGGGGAATTTGGTGGCCACTTCAGGGGGTTTGACCCGATGGCCCTTGAGATCCCTTCCAACACTAGCATTCTATGATTCTATGCTGGATAAACATATAGCTGCGATGATTTAGGAAAACCTGCACTCGCAAGGGGTTATTATTATTATTATTATTTATTATTATAGCGCCATTTATTCCATGGCGCTTTACAAGTGAAAGAGGGTATACGTACAACAATCATTAACAGTACAAGACAGACTGGTATAGGAGGAGAGAGGACCCTGCCTGCGAGGGCTCACAGTCTACAAGGAATGGGTGATGGTACAATAGGTGAGGACAGAGCTGGTTGCGCAGTGGTCTACTGGACTGAGGGCTATTGTAGGTTGTAGGCTTGTTGGAAGAGGTGGGTTGGATCCGATGGCCCTTGAGGTCCCTTCCAACTCTACCATTCTATGATTCTATGATTCAATTCAATGCCTCAAATCTCAAATAATTCTTAAACAATTTTTTCAGTGGCAAGACACCACTGAAAGAGGTCACTACCAATAAAGCATACTATTGCCACGACAGCAAGTACTTCGTCTGTAATATATGGGTAATATGTCAAAAAAACATCACTCTCCAGGCTTTTGCTCTCCATGTACATTACTGAGCCCATAGACACCCATGACCCTGATGACAATCTAATAGTGATCTTTCCTCGGAATACCTTTGTAATCCTTTTCAGTCGTACTTCATTTTACAATTCATGAATATCACAAAAAGACAAACATGGGATAAACAGGGCTTTTTAGTAAGCAATTATAATATACATGTTCTTCCATTAAAAGATGGGTACTACAGAGCACTAATAGCCCCATGCGTAAACTGAAAATGATTGCTTGCTTAAAGAGACAACTAAAATACAGTGTCCGGCCTCATGCTACGGTATATAATCAAAGCTACCACTAGGGGGAATTTATGACTGCTAGATTTACACAGCCACCATTGACTTACATTATAGTGGCTGCTGCAGGAAGCAAGAATTGTGTTATTTAACTCTTTGATTGTATTTGGTTTTTGTACTTCTTTTACAAAAAAAACTAAGGCCCAGACCTCTTTTAAGGTATATAAAATATAATTATCATAAATTAAGGAACAAATTATAATTTAACATTTTTAAATAACTCACACGATGTGTGTTTTTGTTTGATGTTTATTAATGTGAGTGCTTTAAATACAGACTAAGCATTTTAAAGACCTTTTTAGGCACAAACTGAGGGAGAACTCTCTAAATCCTCCTCTAAATCTCAAAATTCCTTAAAAATATTGAGTTCGTTCTCAGTTTTGGTTCCAAAAACTGTCCACTTGGTGCAACAGCTCTCCAAGGTGTGATCACTCATTTTTAGATGCAGACTAACGAGCAGATCTTATTTGATGCAGATGTTAGTTTTGGGAATGAAAATTTACAGGGTGATTCCATAATTTTTTCCTCATAATTGAGTGATTCCATAATTTTTTTCCCCTGCTTGGTCTTGAAAAGTAACCGTTACTGGCAAGCACATTATGTTTTCATGATTTTTTTAGTGTTTATTAAAGCTAGAAAGTTGCTATTTGAAATGACTTTAGTTTGGTGCCATGTCTGTGATCTGCTTTTTTTAAAAGTAAACAACTGAATGAACATCCTCAGAGCCAGGTGAGTCCATAATTTTTGCCAGGGGTTGTATTAGTAAAACAAAAATGTACAACGCGTTTCAGCTCTAAGACAAAATAAAACTTCAGCTACAGTAAGACTTATACATATTGCATAGATTTTATACTCTTGTCAGTTAGTGAACTTACAGATCAGTGAGAGGTGATTCAGATTAATAAATTAATAATGGTCCTTTGCTCACCTCATATTCTCATTCCGACCGGAGATTGAAGTTGCACATATTCTTTTGTCAGACTATGCTGGCTTGTAGCCTTTCTTTATTCTGCCGTCTCCAGTGGAGTTGCTCTCACCCACTGTACAACTAAATAAGGGGAGAGACATTCCTCATTGCCTTCAATAATGTTCATTTGTATACTGGGCGGCACGGTGGCTCAGTGGCTAGCACTGCAGTCTTGCAGCGCTGGGGTCCTGGGTTCAAATCCCACCAAGGGCACCAACTGCAAGGAGTTTGTATGTTCTCCCCGTGTTTGCGTGGGTTTCCTCCGGGTACTCCGGTTTCCTCCCACATTCTAAAGACATACAGATAGGGACTCTAGATTGTGAGCCCCAATGGGGACAGTGTTGCCAATGTATGTAAAGTGCTATGGAATTAATGGCGCTATATAAATGAATAAAATTATTATTATTATTATTATTATTATACTACACTTAAAAAATGCCTTTTCTCCTGCAGCACCGCGCAGCTGCACGCCTCCAACTTTTTTGCACAACTGATATGTGGAAATCCAACCAGAGACATCCAGAAACCTGATATTTTACAAATTTGTCTGGAATTAACATGTGTAGAAACTGTCTAAAGTATTTTTCTCACAGATTCATTTTTTTTCCTTTAGACAGGTCAGTGTCTGTATAGTTTAACCTTGGGAGTGAGTGTGTCAAGCATGATATGTTATGAGGAAACAGCCTCTTTTTTCATTGCACTTTCTTCAGCTTACAAGCCCCATGGGTAACTGTATGTCTTCCCTATTCCCTTTTTCCTATTAGTGTCAATTCCCTCCCATTGTTATGCCCCTTCTCTTATTTCTATGTCCTTTGAAGAGTACCTCCTTGGCAGGGCAGTATATATATGTTACTATTATAATTATAATGCCTGCAGAAATGAACACAGCTCAAAGTTATTATTATTATTATTATTATTATTATTATTATTATTATTATTATTATAGTGCCATTTATTCCATGGCACTTTACATGTGAAAAGGGGCATACATTGACAAGTACAATATTCATGAACAATACAAGGCACAGACTAGTACAGGAGGAGAGGACCCCTGCCTGTGAGGGCTCACAGTCTACAGGGGAAGGGTGAGGGTACATTAGGTGAGGGCTGAGTTGGTTGCGCAGTGGTACAATGGACTGAGGGTTACTGCAGGTTGTAGGCTTGTCGGAAGAGGTGGGTCTTCAGGTTCCTTTTGAAGGTTTCCACAGTAGTCGAGAGTCCGATATGCTGGGGCAGAAAGTTACAGATAATGGGTAAGGCACGGGAGAAATCTTGTATGCAACTGTGTGAAGAGGAGATAAGAGAAGAGAGATGGAGATCTTGTAAAGTTCGGAGGGTGCGTGTAGGTAAGCACCGGGAGACTAGATCGCAGATGTATGGAGGGGACAGGTTGTGAATGGCTTTGTATCTCATGGTTAGTGCTTTGAAATGGACTCTTTGGGCAATGGGAAACCAGTGACGACATTGGCAGAGAGGAGAGGCTGGGAAATAGTGGGGGGCAGGTGGATTTGTGTCGCCCTGGGCAAGCCAGGGGACACAGGTCATACACCACCACACCCTACATCCCAGGTAGGCACATCTAAGCTGAACCAAAAATCCTTGTTGCCTTCCTCCAGAGGCTGGTGATTCACACCAGGGGGTGGGCCAGGCGGTTGGCTCCGCCCACCAAGGAGATCACAGCTCTGGAGGCGGGAGAAACCAGGCAGTCTGAGTTGGAGTAGAGTCCAGTGAGGGACATGAGAGAGTAAAGAAAGATTAGCCCAGGCAGGGCAAGAGTGAAGTCTAGCTGAGGGCTAGAGAGAAGTAAACAACTAAGTGTAGGTGAAGAAGTAAAGTAGTAAAGGAGGAAAGCGAGAGTGGTGACAGAGAGAGAAAAGCCTGAAGAGTCCAGCTAAGTGCAGGACAGGTCAGCAAGGTCAGCAACGGCGGTGACTGTCTGGAGGGGGACCGTTTGGAAGTTCCTGGAAAGACCCCGTAGGCTGTGTGCCCGGTGGTCTGGAGCAGGGTTCCGAAGGACAGTCAGCACCAGGGCAGGGGCCTCTCGGACCCCGGCAAGGCTTGGAGTCGCCGTAAATTGCCGAATCCATCAGTGAAGGGGACGTAGATCCCCCAACAACCAAGACCCGAGTGAAGGCAACAGCCCAACCTGTACAACAGAGACACCGCCACCGCCAGGGCACCAGTTTCTGAGGGCCAGCGCCTGCGGGCAAAGAGTAGAGCTCCTCCGGCCCAGCTTGAAGCCGGGGAGCGGGTTACCGGTGGGGACCCATCGCAACCAACAAGTACACAAGGTGCAAGGAAGAGGGACGTCACCTACTGGGAGAGCAATTGCAGCCATCCGTGGGACCGTCTTACCAGCCGTTTGGTTTACCGTACAAACTGTGTCAACGTCTCAGGCTGAGTGAGTACCACAGTGCCGCAAGGCACAGCGCTTCCCCCGCGTCCCTGCGCCCACCAGGCCCTGCACCTCCCAAGCCATCACCGGGCCCCGGGATCACCAACCCCTACCCACGGAGGGGCAACACAACACCTGGCTGTTCCGCATCACCATCCCCGGGATCCCCGTATTGAGCAGCGGTGGTGAAATCACCACAACCGTGGGTGGCGTCACGGACTATAAACAATCCTCACACCCAACAAACCCCTTTCACTCACGGGCGAGGAGTGCCGCTCGAGAAACCCCCGGGATCCGGCCTACAGCTCGAGCCACCACTGAGCAGCGGCCGCCGGAGCCGAGCAGAAGGGGTGAGCGTAGTGTGCTGACACCCTCCTCCCCGCCCGCGACAACTTGGCGTCACGAACAGGATCTTACCGCTCTGCCGTCAGGTAGAGGTGCGCCTTGTTACCGCCGGAGGTATCCGGCAGGAAAATTTCAGAAGCCGCCATCTTTGGCGCGAAAAGTTCCCGCTCGAGCGTCTTCTCGAGCAGTAGAGGCGCGAAGGCCAAAACCCCGCCCCGAGAGAGGAGGGGCCGGAGAGAGCTAAGGGGGACGCGATGGCGGCTGGCCGCATGTGAGCGCGGCTATGGAAGCAGGGACGCCAGGACCCTGCGGCCATTTATTGGTTCCTGGAAGAGGCCGCTGCTAAAGATGCTGAGTCCGACCAACAACACCGTGGTCCCCGCGCCCGGCATAGCGGCGTGGGTGGAAGTCCGGACCGCCCAGGTAAGCAGCCGTCTGCAGGTCCGCATGCAGCTCCTCCTGGAGGAGTGGGAGGCCGACATGGTGGAAGTGGTGGCTGCTACGCGGAGATGTGAGGTGGAGGAAGATTGGGAGGAACGGGTAAGAGACCCACGTCCCTGTATTCCCGAGGGATCGGCCGCTGCGGCTGAGGGGCCCGGCCTACACCCGTTCACCCTGCTGCCTCTCCCGCTACCCGCGTTAGCTGCTGCTGCCCCGCCACTAGGCCCGCTACCACCACCACCGGTAGCGGTACCCTGCCAATCCGCCCCGGCGGACCGACCTGCAGCAGAAGCTCATGACCACCCTGAACCGCTTCTATGGAAGAAGCCAAAGGCTGAGCCCGTCAGCAAAGATGCACCGGGGGCACGGCGGGGATGCAGCTGCCAGGAGGCAGAGGAGGCCATGTCACAGCGGGGTCCCTCATTACTAAAGGTGCCGGTCGTAACCGACATGGAGGGACTCTGGCTGGGTCCGTCCCCCGCCCACGCTGAACCGGAGCAAACAGAAAGTACTCCCGGCTGGGAGCGGCGGCAACAGCAGCTGCGCAGGGAGATCGATGCCCGAGAGGGGTGTAGAGTGGATGTGCATGCCCGCATGAATATGGAAGAAGATCGCCTGCAGCGAGCTACCATTGCGGTCCAGAGCGGTGCACCATGTGAAGGTGGCACTAGAGCCCCACGAGTGAGAATGGACTGTTGAGCCGCAAAAGGCAGCGGACTGCCGCTGCACAGTCCCCGTTGGGACCACCAAAGAGTGTTTGTTTGTTTAAAAGTTGAAAGATGATAAGTAAAATAACCGAAGTTTCACCTGATTTGCTTGTGATTGAACCGGCCGGAGCCGGCACCGTTTAAAAAGTTTTTGCATGGGAACTATCCATGGACAAGCCCGTGAACTTGCAGGGCACCCACAAATGTTAAGTGGCTTGTAAATATGTTGTTTGCCGTTACCGTTTTCCGCAATGCCGCCTCCGGAGAGGCAGGTTGGAGGGAGGGCCCTCAGCGGAGCAGGCTGGGGCCCAGCCACCAAAGGAACCGGTGGCTACCCTCTGGAGGGAAGGACAGATCCCGCTCGGGTACCGTGTGCTGGACTGTGGGTCAAGGGGTGCTGCCTGGGCTTTAGGGGCAGCATCAGGGCCAGGTTGCTTGGGTGGGAGAGAGCGGAAACCGTAACCGTAAACCGTTATGCAACGTTAAAGTAAAATGTGCCTCCCGTTTGGGAAGAGTTATTGAAAATGTATTTTTGTTGATTTACCTTGTTATCCCTTTTTGCAGAAAAATAAAACCGGTGTAGGACGGCAGCCCGCGGACGGTCTGCATTTTGCTAAGGGGGAATGTGTCGCCCTGGGCAAGCCAGGGGACACAGGTCATACACCACCACACCCTACATCCCAGGTAGGCACATCTAAGCTGAACCAAAAATCCTTGTTGCCTTCCTCCAGAGGCTGGTGATTCACACCAGGGGGTGGGCCAGGCGGTTGGCTCCGCCCACCAAGGAGATCACAGCTCTGGAGGCGGGAGAAACCAGGCAGTCTGAGTTGGAGTAGAGTCCAGTGAGGGACATGAGAGAGTAAAGAAAGATTAGCCCAGGCAGGGCAAGAGTGAAGTCTAGCTGAGGGCTAGAGAGAAGTAAACAACTAAGTGTAGGTGAAGAAGTAAAGTAGTAAAGGAGGAAAGCGAGAGTGGTGACAGAGAGAGAAAAGCCTGAAGAGTCCAGCTAAGTGCAGGACAGGTCAGCAAGGTCAGCAACGGCGGTGACTGTCTGGAGGGGGACCATTTGGAAGTTCCTGGAAAGACCCCGTAGGCTGTGTGCCCGGTGGTCTGGAGCAGGGTTCCGAAGGACAGTCAGCACCAGGGCAGGGGCCTCTCGGACCCCGGCAAGGCTTGGAGTCGCCGTAAATTGCCGAATCCGTCAGTGAAGGGGACGTAGATCCCCCAACAACCAAGACCCGAGTGAAGGCAACAGCCCAACCTGTACAACAGAGACACCGCCACCGCCAGGGCACCAGTTTCTGAGGGCCAGTGCCTGCGGGCAAAGAGTAGAGCTCCTCCGGCCCAGCTTGAAGCCGGGGAGCGGGTTACCGGTGGGGACCCATCGCAACCAACAAGTACACAAGGTGCAAGGAAGAGGGACGTCACCGTCACCTACTGGGAGAGCAATTGCAGCCGTCCGTGGGACCGTCTTACCAGCCGTTTGGTTTACCGTACAAACTGTGTCAACGTCTCAGGCTGAGTGAGTACCACAGTGCCGCAAGGCACAGCGCTGCCCCCGCGTCCCTGCGCCCACCAGGCCCTGCACCTCCCAAGCCATCACCGGGCCCCGGGATCACCAACCCCTACCCACGGAGGGGCAACACAACACCTGGCTGTTCCGCATCACCATCCCCGGGATCCCCGTATTGAGCAGCGGTGGTGAAATCACCACAACCGTGGGTGGCGTCACGGACTATAAACAATCCTCACACCCAACAAACCCCTTTCACTCACGGGCGAGGAGTGCCGCTCGAGAAACCCCCGGGATCCGGCCTACAGCTCGAGCCACCACTGAGCAGCGGCCGCCGGACCCGAGCAGAAGGGGTGAGCGTAGTGTGCTGACACCCTCCTCCCCGCCCGCGACAGATTGGTCAGGCAGCAGAGTTTAGGTTTGACTAGCAGTGCGAGAGTGTTAGAAGAGAGGCCAGAGAGCAGGAAGTTGCAGTATTTGAGGCAGGAGATGATGAGGGCATGCACTAGTGTTTTTGCAGATTCTTGATCAAGAAATGTACGGAAAATATTTTTGAGTTAGAGTAGGCAGGAGGTGGAAAGAGCTTGGATATGGGGCTTGAAGGAGAGAGCAGAGTCGAAGGTTACCCTCAGTTAATGCGCAAGTATGACTGGGGAGAGTGAGCAGCCATTGACTTTGATGGCTAAGTCAAGTGGAGTGTTAAGAGTGAGATGGGGGAAAATTATGAATTCTGTTTTGTTTATGTTCAGTTTTAGAAATTTAGCAGAAAAGAAAGATGAGATAGCTGACAGACACTGTGGGATTTTAATTAGTAGGGAGGTGATATCCAGTTCAAAGAGGAAGATCTGCGTATCATCAGCGAAAAGATGATACTGAAAGACATGGGACTCTATGAGCTGTCCCAGGCCAAAGGTGTATATGTGGACCAGCAGGGGTACTAGAACTGAACCTTGGGGGAAACCTACAGGTAGGGGATAAGATGTGGAGGTAGTGTGAAAGAGGGAGATAATTAAAGTCTGGTCCATTAGATATGAAGGAATCCAGTATAGTGCCAACTCTGTGATAGATACCAAGAGATGAGAGATTCTGTAGCAAGAGGAAATGGTACACCATGTCAAATGCAGAAGACAGGTCTAAAAGGAGGAGGACAGAGTAGCGTCACTTGACTTTGGTGGTTAGTAGGTCATTGGTGACTTTAGTTAGGGCAGTTTCAGTGGAATGATGCGGTCAGAAGCCAGATTGTAACCAGTCAAAGAGGGAGCAGGAGGAGAGACGGAGGACAGTTCATGATGGAGAAACCTGAAGACCCATCTCTTCCACCAAGCCTGCAACCTACAATAACACTCAGTCCAGTACACCACTGCACAACCAGCTCTGTCCTCACCTATTGTACCCTCCCCCATTCCCTGTAGACAGTGAGCCCTCGCGGGCAGGGTCCTCTCTCCTCCCATACTAGTCTGTTTTGTATTGTTAATGATTGTTGTACGTGTACCCTCTTTCACTTGTAAAGTGTCATGGGATAAATGGCGCTATAATAATAAATAATAATAATAATGATGATAGACATGCTGTTTCAGTAGTTTTGAGGCATAGGAGAGAAGTTATAAACACAGAGGATGGGTCAAGGGAAGGCTTTTTGAGGATTGGTATGATCAAGGCATGTTTAAAATATGAGGGGAAGACACCGGTTGTTAGTAATAAGTTGAATAGATGGGTTAGAATTGGGATGAAGATTGTTGTAAGGTTGGGGATGAGGTGGGACAGAAGCGGGTCAAGTGAGAGGGTGGTGAGATGTGATCTGGAGAGAAGAGCAGAGAGCTTAGCTCCTGTCATGGTGGAGAAGATGGTTTTGGAGGAAGAGTGCTCAGTAGTTATGGGGAGGGTTTGCGAGGACTGTGGGCCAAAGCTTTCTCTGATCTTTTCGATCTTCTACTTGGAAAGTGAGGCAAATTCTTCAGCTGAGATGAGAGGAGAGGGAGGAAGTGCTGGGGGATGGAGGCGAGAATTTAAAGTGTTGAATTGCTGTTTAGGGTTGTGAGACAGAGAGGATATGAAAGATGAGAAGTAGATTGTTTTTGCAGTAGTGAGTGTGGACTTGAAAGTGGCGGGGAAATGCTTGGTTGAATGGGATCTTTTCCATCTCCGCTCAACAACCCTGGAGGCTTGCCCAGTTCTTTAGTCAGGCTTGTGTTCCAAGGTTGCCTGTTGATTGAGCAGGTTTTGGTATGCATGAAGGGGGTGGTCAAATCAAGCATTGTATTTATTGCGGTGTTATGTAAAGTGGCAACAGCAATTGCATTGTGCAAGGAAGCCATGTCTCTGAGAGGGAGAAGAGACTCAGAGAGTGAATGTAAATCAAGATGTTTGAGATTTCTGCAAGCCTGTGTAAGTTTGTGGGGTGCCAGGTCAGGTGAGGGAAGAGAATGTAAGTAGATTGTGGTCAGACAGGGGAAAAGGTGAGTTTGAGAGATTAGATAGGGAGCAGAGGAGGGTGAAGATGAGGTCCAGCATGTGACCATCTTTGTGAGTAGCTGTGGAGGACTATTGAGTGAGGCTGAAGGAGGAAGTAAGTGTTAAACGTTTAGAGACAACTGAGTGGGAGGTGTCAATGGGGATGTTAAAGTCACCCATGATGACAGTGGGGATGTCAGTGGAAAGGAAATGATGTTGCCAGGTAGTGAAGTGGTCAAGAAAAATGGCGGCTGGTCCTGGGGGAACTAGCTTGATGAAAATTTTCACTGGACATTCTGTGGAACCTATTACACATCCCTTATTTAACTTTTATAATGCTCACCGGGCAAGCACGGAATTAGCAGACCCACTGGGCCACAGAACACAGAAAATCTAACGGGGCTTGACTACGGAATCACAGCTATTTTTCACCAGAGCCTTTGATGGTGAGAGTGTTGCGCTGCAGGTGTGAGACTGGGTGCCACATAGGAAGACTGATGTTGTAACAGCGGTTTCCAGGGCTATAAACACTGACAGTCTCTGATGGTAGAAACAGCAGTAGCATCTGATGTCATAGATTCGACCGGGATGGGTGGATGGATGGGTGGAGTGGCAGTGGATATTGTGGATACTTGCAGCAACGATAGATTCTTACAGCATAGATTCTTACAGAAATTTGCAGCAGCGGACTTGTAATGCACTGAAACACAGATAGGAATCAGGAATAGTACAATAACAGCAGCAGCGGCAGCACAAAGTGACCTGAGAAATAGCAACGTATAGAACTCATTGATAAGGCACCTCCCTTAAGGGGAAGGTGCTTTATATACCTGATGCCTCTCAGCTAAGCTGAGAGGCACTTTCAAGTCAGGGAGTACTGGTCCTTTAAGAAAAGGGGCGTGTCTGCGTGCGCACCTCTCGGGCATTCCCAGGATAACTGTGCAGCATGAGAAGGCCCCTGGGAGACAGAAGCATGGACAGAGGATGGAGCAACCACTGCTATGTGGCCGGCAAGACAGTGCGTGGATGCCGGTATGTGCGTTAAAGCTTTCAATTAGACAAGCCAGAATGAGACATATGAGCCATAAACTAAAGACCCATTTACACTTGCTGATTTTGGACCATTATGTGATGATAAAAACTGTATGAGAATGGATAGGATTGACAACGGCTTTTATGATAGTATAAACAGATGACCTTATGAATGAGCATTTTGCTTAATGAATAGGTTACAGGAGTATAAAAATATGTACATGGTCCACAATCAGGTCTTCTTATGAATGTTTGCTGGTCAGGTTCACCATTTACAAATAAAGCAGATAGAAGCTAACCAGAGTCAGAGGCGGAAGGCCCACTGCAGAGCTCTTTTTTTTCTAGGGATTAATGTGGGGTCAAGGTTCTCAGACCCCAACCAATCATAGTATCTGATTCTAAAAATACTATAAACAGAAGCTTCAGAAGCATTGATCTCTCTAAACATCACACATTTATTTTTTGAGTGTCCAGGGGATTACATCTTTGTTGAACTCTTATGTTAGCAGCAGTAATTAAGGAAATACAAACACCGCTATGATCAGCTTCATGTACCTTACACTTAGAAAACTTTGAGAAATTGCCTTCCATAAGTAACCCTTTGAGAATAAAAATAGCAGGTTATTCCTTAATTGAAATGATCAATACTTTGGAATTAGTGGAAACGGGTAGACTAACTATAGTTAACCTACAAAACCTGTAGTGAGTTACTGAAATGCCCACGTATCGAAAAAAAAAATTGTATTGACTTTACAGGTAGTAATAGAATTGATTTAGAAGGCATATACTGTATCTAGGGTTGTGCAATTATAGGAGCAATATTGATCTCTTTTGTAACAGATGTGAGTTTACACCACACATAAGTAGATACAATTCTTAACAACGTATGAGGTTGACGTAAGACAGGGGTGGGGAACCTTTTTTTCTGCCAAGGACAACAAGGACATTTCTAACAATCTTTGAGGGCCACACAAAATTATCAACTTGAAAATTATGCTGCTATATTTGGTCAAACAATTAATTAACTCACCCCTATTGTGGTGACTGAAGCTGCTTCTCTTTGGTACAGCTGATATGTTAGGTTATGTTGATCATGTTGCTTCTCACTACTGCTTTTCCAGGTTTGACTAAGTCTGGAGCACAGTCAACTCTTTGTGATAATAAGATTGTTAAATCATATACATCACATAGGAGGCGCTGGAGCACATACATCACAGGAGGGGCTGGGGGCATATACATTACGGAAGATGCTAGGGCATATACATCACAGGAGGGGCTGGGGGCATATACATCACATTTGAGACGCTGGGACATATACATCACAGGAGATGCTAGAGGGTATATACTTCGCTGGAGGGGCTGGGGGGCATATACCTCCCAGGAGATGCTGGGACATATACATCAAAGAAGATGTTGTGGCATATACATCACAGGATACGCTGGGGCACAGACATCACTGGGAGGCATATACATCACTGGAGGGTAAATGTACCGCCCCGGGGCTCGGCCGGCTGCCGAGCCGCTCGGATCCGTACTCGTCGGTGGGTGGCTTGAGCTCCTCATGGACCCGGGGGTCACGTCGCTCTGAAAGGGGGATGCTGGCGCTACGCGAGGGGTGGTGTTCGGTGGAGAGGTCCACGGCCGGGGCCGCGGTTGTTTGGGGATTTAAGTTTGTGACACCACCCACGGGTTGTGGTGAATGGATGGACACCACTGCTGCTGTTGACTAGGCTCCCGGGGACGGTGTTGTGCAGCTTGGTGTTGACCCCTCTGTGGGTAGGGGGATGATGGTCCCGGGGGCCCGAGGAAGGTGCCGAGGTGAGGGAATGGAGGCGTGCTGGTGTGTCGGTGTGGCGCACGGCCTGAAGGCACTGTTGTACTCACTATTACAGACATGCGGAGTCTCTGGTAAACCAAACAAGATGGTGGACGGTGTCCGCAGCTGGCTGCACTTTTCCCCTTTTCAGGTTGGTGATTTCTGCCTTTCTCCTGCACCTCACTTTTGGTAGAAATGATGACTCCTATGCCTGAGCAATGGTAGTCCGCTCCCCAGCCTTGTGTGTGCCGGTGGAGCCCATTTGCCCGCAGACGCTGGCCCGTGGGGTCTCGATGCCTGGGCGGTGGCTTTCTACCCCTATCATTGGGCTGTTGTCTTCAGTCGGGTCTTAGGTGGGAAAGGACCTAAAGTCCAGTCCTCAATCAGTGGATTCGATTCGGTCCAGTGGTTTCTGGGCCTCGTACTGGGTCTGAGTACCTGTCCTGGTGCTCCGGTTTCCAATCGGTTCCCCGGTTCGGTACCGTGGGCCACTACCCGCTCCCGGTCCCTTACGGTTCCACCGGCTGTAATCCCAGCTCCTGCAGGTGGCCACCACCATCTGCCTCTTTGCCACGGTACTAGGGCTACGACCCCGGCACCGGTCAGTGTTGACGCTGCAGACCTGACACCTCAGGCCTGCTGCACTTGAACTTGACTCCCAACTCACCCAACTCCACTCTCTCACTGTTTCCTGTCTCAGGTTCTCTGGAATCCTAGGTGGGTGTGGCCAACCGCCTGGCCCCGCCCCCTGGTGTGACCATTGAACACTGAGAGAGGTGACAAGGGTTTTGTAGGTGGGCTGCTGTCACCTTATTAAGGGGGGTAGGTGTTTGTGTAAGGGCCTACCTGTGACTACCTGGCTAGTCCAGGGCATCACATAAATACACCACTTGGAGCAGGGGGAGGCAGAGATATGGCTGTGGGGCATAGACAACATTGGGTGGGCAAAGTGAGCACTGGAAGAGCACAGACAGCACTGGGGGCACAAACACTAGCAGGGGAGCACAGACATCACTAAGGGGGCATGGACAGCATTGGGGGAGAATGAACAGCACTGTGGGAGCACGAGCAGCACTAGAGGAGCACAGATAGCACTGAAGGAGCATGGACAGCACTGGGGGAGCATGGACAGCACTGAGGGGCACAGACATCACTAGGGAGACACAAAGCACTGGAGGGCACGAATGACACTGGGGGAGCACAGACATCACTAGGGAGGCACATACAGTACTGAGGGCCACAAACATCATTAGGAGGCACACAGCACTGGAGGGCACAGACGGCACTGGGGGGCATAGAAGGCACAGGGGGGCACAGACGGCACTGGGGAGAACAGACATCACTAGGGTGGTACATACAGTAGTGGGAGGCACGGACAGCACGGGGTTTACAGACAGCACTGGGAGCACAGACAGCACTGGGGGGCACAGACAGCACTGGGGGGGCACGGACATCACTGGAGGTTATATGCACCACAGGGAGGGGCACAGACAGCACTGGGGGGCCTCAAACAGCACTGGGGGAGCACAGACAGCACTGGGGGCACAGACATCACTAGGGGGCACAGGCATCACTAGGGAGCACAGACATTACTAAGGTGGCACAGTCATCACTAAGGTGGCACAGACAGCTTTGGAGGGCACAGGTAGCACTGGGAGCACGGACAGCACTGCGTGAGCACATACAGCACTAGGGGGGCACAGCACTGGGAGGAATGGATGGCATAGGGGGGTACAGATAGCACTGGGGGCGCACCTACATCACTAGGGGGGCACACAGCACTGAGAGGCACAGACATCACTAGGGGGCATGGACAGCACTGGGGGCATGGACGGCACAGGCTGAACACAGACATCACTAGGAGGGCACGTAAAACACTGGGAGGTAGGGACAGCACTGGGGGGCACAGACAGCACTGAGGGGCACGAACATCACTGGGGGCACGGATATCGCTGGTGGGCACAGACGTCACTGGGGCAGCACTGACAGCACTGGAAGGCACAGACAGCACTAAGGGGCCATGGACAGCACTAGGGGGCACGGGCGGGACACGGACAACACAGGGGCAAAAACCACTGGGGCGAGCACACAGTACTCAGATAGTGAAGCTGCTGCTTCTCTTCTTCTGTGGGTCAGGAGTGCATCATGTGCTAATCCCACCCACAAAGTATGGGGTACTTTGCACGTTGCGACATCGCTACTGCGATCTCGTCGGGGTCAAATCGAAAGTGACGCACATCCGGCGCCGGTAACGACGTCGCAACATGTAAAGCATCGATAAACGATTGCAAAAGCGTTGAAAATCGGTGATCTGTGTAGTGTCGGTCATTTCCTTAATTTCGCTGCAGCGACAGGTACAATGTTGTTCCTCGTTCCTGCGGCAGCACACATCGCTGTGTATGAAGCCGCAGGAGCGAGGAACATCTCCTTACCTGCGCCCGCCGTCCACCGGTAATGAGGAAGGAAGGAGGTGGGCGGGATGTTTACGTCCCGCTCATCTCTGCCCCTCCGCTTCTATTGGCCGCCTGCTGTGTGACGTCGCTGTGACGCCGCACGACCCGCCCCCTTAGGAAGGAGGCGGGTCGCCGGCCAGAGCGACGTCGCAGGGCAGGTAAGTGCGTGTGAAGCTGCCGCAGCGATAATATTCGCTACGGCAGCTATCACAAGATATCGCATCTGTGACGGGGGCGGGGACTATTGCTAGCGATGTCGCAGCGTGCAAAGTACCCCTTAGTTCTCAGCACACTAGCACTGGCCAGCGAGAGGACCTAATGTTAAGTCCATGCGGCATTCAGTAGTGAGCACTGTGCGAACTAGCTCGTGGTGCACTAGGGAATTTAAAGGGCCTGCAGCCGGCAAGACGTAGCTGCCGGTCCAACCACTGCAGTCTAGAAAATCTGCCCAGGGGCTGCAGAAAATGTCATTGCGGGCCGCAGGATCCTCACCACTGATGTAAGAGAACAAGCGCAAAAAAGTGTAAATCTGAATCCTGCAGAATAAAAGTGCAATCTAATAGGCTATCAAGGGCAACTGCTCTAATTAATCTATCTTTGATGATTTTCATATACTATATAGTATTATGGAATATCAGCATATCTAGAAGATGTTTATATAAAGACTAAAAATATGCAATTAGCTTTAGTCCTCATTAGAACTACAAAATGTTTTCAGTGACCTAGATCTATAGTTCTAATGATGACACATGCAGGGAAAACAGACTTCCTCTTTCTACACAGAGCCCACAGGACTTTTTTTCATGCTTTTTTCCTTGCTTTTTCTGACAGATAAAAAGCAAGGAAAATGAATCCCAGCAAAGTCTATGAGAATCGTGTTGTGTTGTGCCCACAGTGCTTCTTTTTTCCTTGCTTTTTTTGTTGCTGAAAAAAGAAGTGACATATCAATTGTTTCTACTTTTTTTCCCTATCTCAATACATAAGAAGAAGCATGAAAAGAAGCGTGAAAAGAAGCATGAAAAAAAGCATGAAAAGAAGCATGAAAAAAGCATAAAAGCATGAAAAGAAGCACGAAAAAAACAGCTTTTTTTGTGCTGGAAGAAAAGCACTGTGGGCACAGGATTCAGTTAGTCTGATTTAAATATTGTGATGTCATATATCTGATGAAAAAGAGAAAAAACAACTGGGTAGAAGGGCAAAATGAGCAATTGTAAGTACACTGTGCTATATAATCTGATAATTTCAGTATATTAAGAGGATAACAACACGTTGGTCGGAGTGCTTGTTTCAATGGTCCCAGAATGTAATGCAGTGACTACCGGTGCCCTGCCAGGTGCAGATGGGACTCCTGACGAGCGTCACAACACACAGGATACGCCGGGGAAATTATACAACGGAGGGCCCTGGGTCTAGGTAGAGGGAAACAGGGTCATTTCTAAACACTCACCTGAGGCTGATCCCTACTCTCCCTAACATCTGTACAGATCCTTACCCCCATCACCGATCACATGCCTATGCCCTTGCTGGCCTTGAACTCACCCTGACTAGTGATGGCTAATCAGACATTAGTCTCACCACTGCAAATAAGACAGCACTAGTGTGGTAAAACTAACAGGAGGAGAAAGACACAACATTGAAGTCTCTAAGGTTGCTTCAGCAGGAGCTTTGCAGCTGCAACTGTGGCAACACCCCAGCTCTGCAGAGACAAAATTCTTTCAACATGAACAGCTAAGGTTTAAGCTATACTCGGCATAGGGAGGAGTGAGGTGTGGATATTTATAGCAGAAGGGAGTGGCTGCAGCAATGATTACAACTACCTGTTAGATCTCTGCAGGATAGAAATGAACCTTAACCCCTTTAGTACCGGATGGAATTATCACGCTCCAACTCAGGGTAAATGACGAGCGGGCACTAACGCGGATATGCGATCAACAATACGCAGTGGCCTTCTGATCCCAGAACCCTGCAAGATCACATCAGGCCGTGACACACTGGTGACATCATGCTATTGTTTGGTTGTTAGTATAAACTGTAGTATGGTGTATATTGCTAGTAGACCTACGCTTTAACACTTTGGAATTGTTACACGTTTTAAAATATTATTAATAAAGTATAAGTTTTAATATATTGTTTATCTACTTGGGTAAAGGATAGTAGTGTGTATCGAGAACCTTAGGAATACAGTAGGTGGTTCTGCGCAATGATTTTCAGTTTTCCATGTATATAGGTTCAAACAGACATGCAAAGGCAGTGATCTCATAGTACCTCTGTCTTACTGTGTAGTCTTACTGTTTCTGTATGTAAATAATACATATCTAGATCTCATTTTACACAGGGATAAAATGAGGAACGTGCACATACTGATTGTGTTATTTTTGGTGATTTTTTTATATGCGTTTTTTTGGGGTGCGGGTTTTTGCATGCACCAAGGAAAAGACTGTCAATAAAGTTAGGTTAATAAAAAGGGAAAAAAAAACTTCCTTGATGTCATTTCCTTTTTCAACCATTCTTCTGTTTAAATGTACATTGTCCTGCTCCTGATGACATCACATCCTGTTTTAGTCATGAGATTTTATCTGTTAAAAAATGCAGCAAAAACTCACTGTGTGAACACACCTGCAGATTCGCAGCAGTTTTTCATCACAGCATTGAAGTCAATGGGTGAAAAAAACGCTTCAAATCCGGACCAAAAATTGACATGCTGCGGATTTTTTCTGCATCAAAATCTGCCTCAAATCTGCAAGGAAAAAAAACAGCGTTGGCACAGCAGTTCAGAAATCTCATACACTTTGCTGGTTTCAGAAGAGACATGCTAGTGCAGATTTTGAAAAAAACGCATCAAAAACTGCAGTGTGCACAAGGCCTAAAGCCCGCTTTACACGCTGCAATGTATCTTACAATGTGTCGGCGGGGTCACGTCGTAAGTGACGCACATCCGGCATTGTAAGGTACATTGCAGTGTGTGACAGGTACGTGCGATTGCGATTGAACGTTAAAACGTTCATCGCATACACATTGTACCTTTCTCTAGAACTGAACGTCAGAATGTTCATCGTACCCGGGGTAGCACACATTGCAGTGTGTGACACCCCGGAAACGATGAACAGATCTTACGTCCTGCAGCTCCCGGCCCACAATGCGGAAGGAAGGAGGTGGGCGGGATGTTTACGTCCCTCTCAGCTCCGACCCTCGGCTTGTATTGGCCGGCTGCAACGTGAGGTCGATGTGACGCCAAACGTCCCACCCACTCCAGGAAGTGGACGTTCGCCGCCCACATCGAGGTCGTATGGACGGGTAAGTACGTGTGACGGGGGTTAATCGTTTGTGCAGCACGTTCAACAAATTGAACGTGGCACACATACGATGGGGGCATTGCAAATCGCATACGATATCGTATGCAAAATTGCAACGTGTAAAGCAGGCTTAAGACTCAGCGGATTGCTAGGTACCACAGTGATGTCACAGTATAGGGATAATAAATCGAGCATCATAACGCATGGGCATTAGACTGAATATAAAGGCTACAAACACAATGATGTCACAGCACAGAAATAAATATAGTGATGTCATTACACAAAGATAATGAATACAGCATCATAAAATAATATATCAGCATTTTATCAATAATATGTAGTTACAAGACTAGTTTCTAAAACTGAGAGCCTGTGTATTTTGTTCCCATTGAGCAAAAGACGTGGATGATTATACACACAATGACTGCAAAACATGTACTCATCCGATGCCTATTCCTGCAGTATCTTCCAGAAAATTAATTTAAATATGCATGCGATAAGCAAGTCTAATCTTTCCTTTAGACAGTTTTAATGTGCAGAGCAATATGCAAAATCTTCATTCTTCGGGAACCCAAAGTGAATTCCTTAGTCTTGCAGTCTGGTGTCTCTGACAAACTAGTTTATTTGACAGACATCAGGGACCTGAAGCAACTTCAAGGAAAAAAAGCGGTAATCATTCAATCTTCATTGGATTTCTATGACAGTGCGATCAAATTCTGCAGAACCTGGCATAAGCACATAATTATCAGGACCTGCCTTAGCATTTCTTAACTGATCACGGATTGCACTGGTCCTTGGTGGCTCTTGTTTTTTTGGCACTGTTTGTAGTTATTTGACCTTTCCTGAGTGGATAATCCACACAAAAAGCCCTAATTACTTCACAAGCTTTAAGCAGCCAGGCGGTGTGAAAAATCAATGTTCCTGATTTAAGTATTGCACAATCAGATGCTTCCGCTGTTTAAAAAATCTTTCCATTGACCCAAACCATCTGTAGAATGATATTAGACATTAAACCTTGTGTCGCAGTCATGGTCTGTTCATACAATCTTCATGTTTCATGGCTTTCATGGCAATTGTAATCTCATCAGAAATTATTTTTGCAATGACGTAAAAACCACAGGCATGTATAGGAAAGGATCTGTATGTAATATTGACAGTGGACTAGGTACAGGTCAATTCATCCGAAAGTGTATCTGTTAATTAAAGGGACCACTTCATCAACAGATATGTTTAAAAACTCGAATGCCACATTATTCCTGCCATTGTTCGCTGCCACTTGTCAAAGAGGAAAAGGAAAAACAAATTAAAGACATGGTCTAGGATTTTATATTATTTCTTTCCTAGTTTCTAAAGGTAACCTGTCACCAGATGTTACCTATGTAAACTAAGACTAGCACCTTCAGCAGCGCCTGTGCTGCATTCCATGAGGCCCCCTTCACACGTCCGTGAAACACGTGCGTATTTGTTCCGTTTCCGTATATACCGGAGACACGGACAAACATGCACCAATGTTAATCTATGATTGTGGTGTGACGCCCTGGGCAAGCCAGGGGTCACAGGTCATTACACCACCACACCCTACACCCCAGTTAGGAACACCAAAGCTAACCCAAAATCCTTGTTGCCTTCCTCCAGGAGCTGGTGTCTACACCAGGGGGTGGGCCAGGCGGTTGGCTCCGCCCACCGAGGAGTTCACAGCTCTGGAGGCGGGAAGAACCAGGCAGTTAGCTCAGGGAGAGCTTGAGTGTGGAGCTAAGATAGAAGTGGAAGTTCAAAGTAGAAGAAAGTGAAGTAGTAGTGGAGCTTAGGAGAGAAGCTGACGTAAAGTAAAAAGTGACAGTTTGTAAAGCCTGAAGTTGGTCCGGGTGTGTGCCACGGGCTGAGAGACAGCAAGGTCAGCAGACGGCGGTGATTGTCCGCAGGGGTGACTGCTCGGAGGTTCCTGGAAGGACCGCGGACGGGTGGTGACCCGGCAGTCTGGAGCAGTGTACAAGGAACAGTCAGCACCAGGGCAGGGGCCTTTCGGATCCCGTCAAGGCTAGGAGTCGCCATAATTTGCCAAATCTGTCAGTGAAGGGGATGACTGTCTCCCAACAACCAAGTCCCGATAGAAGGCAACAGTCCAACCGTAACAGAGAGACACCGCCACCGCCAAGGCACCAGTTTCTCAGGGCCAGCGCCTGCGGGCAAAGTAGGGCTCCTCCGGCCCATATCCAAGCCGGGGAGCGGGTTACCGGTGGGAACCCATCGCAACCATCATCATCTTAGGTGCAGGAAAAAGGACCGTCACCGTCAACTACTGGGGAAAAGCAAGTGCAGCCGTCCGTGGGAACCGTCTTTCCAGCCGTGTGTTTTACCGAGAACTGTGTCATCGTCTCAGGCTGAGTGAGTACCACAGTGCCGCAAGGCACAGCGCTGCCCCCGCTTCCCTGCGCCCACCAAGCCCTGCATCTCCCACCTCATCACTGGGCCCCGGGATCACCAACCCCTACCCACGGAGGTGCAACACAACAACTTGCTGCTCCATACCATCACTCCCGGGATCCCCATACAGAGCAGCGGTGGTGTCAACAAATCACCACAACCATGGGTGGCGTCATGGACAATAAACTATATCCCAAAACCCAATCCCCTTTCACTCACGGGCGAGGAGCGCCGCTCGAGACCCCCGGGATCCGGCCCACCGCTCGAGCCACCACTGAGCAGCAGCAGCCGGACCCGAGCAGAGGGGTGAGCGCAGTGCTGACACCCTCCTCCCCGCCCGCGACAACTTGGCGTCACGAACAGGATCTTACCGCTCTGCCATCTGGTAGAGGTGCGCCTTGTTACCGCCGGAGGTGTCCGGCCGGAAAATTTCAGAAGTCGCCATCTTTGGCACGAAAGGTTCCCGCTCGAGCATCTTCTCGAGTAGTAGAGGCGCGAAGGCCAAAACCCCACCCCGAAAGAGGAGGGGCCGGAAAGAAGCTAAGGGGGACGAAATGGCGACTGGTCGCATGTAGCCGCGGCTATAGAAGCAGGGACGCCAGGACCCTGCGGCCATTGACTGGTTCCTGGAAGGGGCCGCTGCTAAAGATGCTGAGTCCGACCGATAACACCGTGGTCCCCGTGCCTGGCCCCGCAGCGTGGGTGGAAGTCCGGACCGTCCAGCTAAGCAGCCGTCTGCAGGTCAAGATGCAGCTCCTCATGGAGGAGTGGGAGGCCGACATGGCGGAAGTGGTGGCGGCCATACGGAGACGCGAGGTGGAGGGAGTCTTGGAAGGGAGGGTAAGTGACCCACGCCCCTGTGCCCCTAGTGGGTCGGTCATCGCGGCTGAGGGACCCAGTCCATACCCGTTCGCCCTGCTACCTCCCCCGCTACCCGTGTTGGCTGCTGCTGCCCCGCCACTAGGCCCGCTACCACCACCACCGGTAGCGGTACCCTGCCAATCCGCCCCGGTGGACCGACCTGCAGCAGAAGCTCGTGACAGCCCTGATCCGCTTCCATGGAAGAAGCCGAAGGCTGAAGCCGTCAGCAAAGATGCACCGGAGGCACGGCGGGGATGCAGCTGCCAGGAGGCAGAGCAGGCCATGTCACAGCAGGGTCCCTCATTACTGAAGGTGCCAGTCGTAGCCGACACGGAGGGACTCTGGCTGGGCCCGTCCCCCGCATACGCTGAACCGGAGCAAACAGAAAGTGCTCCCGGCTGGGAGCGACGGCAACAGCAGCTGCGCAGGGAGATCGATGCCCGAGAGGGGTGTAGAGCGGATGTGCATGCCCGCATGAATATGGAGGAAGATGACCCGCAGCTAGCTACCCTCGGGGTCCACGGCGGTGCACCATGTGAAGGTGGCACTAGAGCCCCGCGATTGAGGATGGACTGCTAAGCCGGCGGTCCTCCGCCTAAAAGTTGTCCCCGTTGGGACCAAGGCCTGTGTATGTTTGAAAGTTTAAAGTAATGATAAAATGATTACCGAAGCTTCCCAGATTATCTACAGTGATTGAGAAAACCGGCCGTTGCCGGCACCGTTGTCCCCGTGGGGACCGTTTAAAAAGTTGCATAAGGGACTCCTTATGGACAAGCCCGTGAACTTGCAGGGCAACCACGAACGTTAGTGGAATGTAAATAAGTTGTTTTACCGTTACCGTTTCCGCAGTGCCGTCTCCGGAGAGGCAGGTTGGAGGGAGGGCCCGCAGTAGAGCCGGCTGGGGCCCAGCCACCACAGGAACCGGTGGCTACCCTCTGGAGGGGAAGGACAGATCCCGCTCGGGTAACGTGTGCTGGACTTGGGTCAAGGGGTGCTGCCTGAGTTTTAGGGGCAGCATCAGGGCCAGGTTACTTGGGTGGGAGAGAGCGGAGACCGTAACCGTAAACCGTTTGCAACGTTTAAGTACTGAACCTCCCGATGTGGGATGATGTTATAAAGTGTATATATGTTTACCGTTTTACTTTTATATATTTTCAGAAAATAAAACCGGTGTTGGACGGGCAGACCGCGGATGGTCTGCATTTTGCTAAGGGGGAATGTGACGCCCTGGGCAAGCCAGGGGTCACAGGTCATTACACCACCACACCCTACACCCCAGTTAGGAACACCAAAGCTAACCCAAAATCCTTGTTGCCTTCCTCCAGGAGCTGGTGTCCACACCAGGGGGTGGGCCAGGCGGTTGGCTCCGCCCACCGAGGAGTTCACAGCTCTGGAGGCGGGAAGAACCAGGCAGTTAGCTCAGGGAGAGCTTGAGTGTGGAGCTAAGATAGAAGTGGAAGTTCAAAGTAGAAGAAAGTGAAGTAGTAGTGCAGCTTAGGAGAGAAGCTGACGTAAAGTAAAAAGTGACAGTTTGTAAAGCCTGAAGTTGGTCCGGGTGTGTGCCCCGGGCTGAGAGACAGCAAGGTCAGCAGACGGCGGTGATTTCAACAGGGGTGACTGCTCGGAGGTTCCTGGAAGGACCGCGGACGGGTGGTGACCCGGCGGTCTGGAGCAATGTACAAGGAACAGTCAGCACCAGGGCAGGGGCCTTTCGGATCCCGGCAAGGCTAGGAGTCGCCATAATTTGCCAAATCCGTCAGTGAAGGGGACGACTGTCTCCCAACAACCAAGTCCCGATAGAAGGCAACAGTCCAACCGTAACAGAGAGACACCGACACCGCCAAGGCACCAGTTTCTCAGGGCCAGCGCCTGCGGGCAAAGTAGGGCTCCTCCGGCCCATATCCAAGCCGGGGAGCGGGTTACCGGTGGGAACCCATCGCAACCATCATCATCTTAGGTGCAGGAAAAGGGACCGTCAACTACTGGGGAAAAGCAAGTGCAGCCGTCCGTGGGAACCGTCTTTCCAGCCGTGTGTTTTACCGAGAACTGTGTCATCGTCTCAGGCTGAGTGAGTACCACAGTGCCGCAAGGCACAGCGCTGCCCCCGCGTCCCTGCGCCCACCAAGCCCTGCATCTCCCACCACATCACTGGGCCCCGGGATCACCAACCCCTACCCACGGAGGGGCAACACAACAACTTGCTGCTCCATACCATCCTTCCCGGGATCCCCATACAGAGCAGCGGTGGTGTCAACAAATCACCACAACCGTGGGTGGCGTCACGGACAATAAACTATATCCCAAAACAAAATCCCCTTTCACTCACGGGCGAGGAGCGCCGCTCGAGACCCCCGGGATCCGGCCCACCGCTCGAGCCACCACAGAGCAGCAGCAGCCGGACCCAAGCAGTGGGGTGAGCGCAGTGCTGACACCCTTCTCGCCGCCCGCGACAGTGGTCACACGTGCATTATTTCATTATGTCCGTGTGTGCGTGTCCGTGATCCGTATGTGTTTGCGTTTTGCACGGATGCATGTCCGTTATCTGCACGGAGCACGCACACGTGGACACAATGAAAGTCTATGGGTATGTGCACACACGTTACTAAACACGGATGCATCTACCTATAGTCCGTGTCCGTTTGGTGTTTTTATTTCTAGTGATGTCGGCCATTCTTTCTATTTCTGTGTATGTTGGTCAATCTCCCTGAGTCCGTCGGTCGGTCTCTCTGTCTCTCTGTCGGTCTCTCTGTCTGTCTGTCCCTCTCTCACAGTCTGTCGGTCAGTTTCCCCCCTCTCTCATACTTACCGTTCCCCGATCACCGGCGCGGCGCTGCACGGCATTCACACTGCTGCGGCGGCCTTTACTATTTTGAAAAAGCCGGCCGCTCATTAAACAATCTCGTATTCCCTGCTTTCTCCGCCCACCGGCGCCTATGATTGGTTGCAGTGAGAAACGCCCCCACGCTGAGTGACAGGTGTCTCACTGCACCCAATCACAGCAGCCGGTGGGCGTGTCTATACTGTGCAGAGAAATAAATAAATAAATAATTTTAAAAAACGGCGTGCGGTCCCCCCAATTTTAATGCCAGCCAGATAAAGCCATACGGCTGAAGGCTGGTATTCTCAGGATGGGGAGCTCCACGTTATGGGGAGCCCCCCACCCTAACAATATCAGTCAGCAGCCGCCCAGAATTGCCGCATACATTAGATGCGACAGTTCTGGGACTGTACCCGGCTCTTCCCAATTTGCCCTGGTGCTTTGGCAAATCGGGGTAATAAGGAGTTAATGGCAGCCCATAGCTTCCACTAAATCCTAGATTAATCATGTCAGGCGTCTCCCCGAGATTCCTTTCATGATTAATCTGTAAGTTACAGTAAATAAACACACCCGAAAAAAACCTTTATTAGAAATAAAAAACACAAACATATACCCTGGTTCAACAGTTTAATCAGCCCGAAAAAGCCCTCCATGTCCGGCGTAATCCAGGATGGTCCAGCGTCGCTCTCAGCTCTGCTGCATGGAGGTGACAGGAGCTGCAGAAGACACAGCCGCTCCTGTCAGCTCCATGCAGCTAATGAAGGCAATAGCGCGATCAGCTGAGCTGTCACTGAGGTTACCCGCTGTCACTGGATCCAGCGTTGACAGCGGGTAACCTCAGTGACAGCTCAGCTGATCGCGCGGCACTCTTCATTTGCCGCGTGGAGCTGTCAGGAGCGGCGGTGTCTTCTGCAGCTCCGGTCACCTCCATGCAGCAGAGCTGGAAGCGACGCTGGACCATCCTGGATTACGCCGGACATGGAGGGCTTTTTCGGGCTGATTAAATTGTTGAACCAGGGTATATGTTTGTGTTTTTTATTTCTAATAAAGGTTTTTTAGGGTGTGTGTGTTTATTTACTGTAACTTACAGATTAATTATGAAAGGAATCTCGGGGAGACACCTGACATTATTAATCTAGGATTTAGTGGCAGCTATGGGCTGCCATTAACTTTTTATTACCCCGATTTGCCAAAGCACCAGGGCAAATCGGGAAGAGCCGGGTACAGTCCCAGAACTGTCGCATCTAATGTATGCGGCAATTCTGGGTGGCTGCTGACTGATATTGTTAGGGTGGGGGGCTCCCCATAACGTGGAGCTCCCCATCCTGAGAATACCAGCCTTCAGCCGTATGGCTTTATCTGGCTGGCATTGAAATTGGGGGGGACCGCACGCCGTTTTTTTTTAATTATTTATTTATTTATATCACTGCACAGTATAGACACGCCCACCGGCTGCTGTTATTGGGTGCAGTGAGATACCTGTCACTCAGCGTGGGGGCGTGTCTCACTGCAACCAATCATAGGCGCCGGTGGGCGGGGAAAGCAGGGAATACGAGATTGTTTAATGAGCGGCTGGCTTTTTCAAAATAGTAAAAGCCGCCGCAGCAGTGTGAATGCCGTGCAGCGCCGGGGATCGGTGAGTATGAGAGAGGGGGGAAACTTCAGTCACTCGGGGGATTAGCGGTCACCGGTGAATCCTTCACAAGTGACCGCTAATCAGTACTCGACAAAGACAGAGCCAAGGTATGAGGATGAAGTCGGGTGAAGTTCACCCAAGTTCATTCTCATCACGCAACTCTGTCGGCTGTCAGCCGACATTTATAAATGACATTGTGCATCACACACACGGACATTCCACACGGACATTCCACGTACACATACACGTTAATTCCATACGCACACACGGACGTTCTACACACAAACACGGCTAGCATATGCAATTCACACAGATGCCACACGGACCATAAAAACGGACACAAAAACGGGATACGGACCCGAAAAACGGCCCGTAACACACGTGCGTGTTTTTCACGGACGTGTGAAGGGGGCCTGAAGGTGTATATGATCCCTTGACTCCCCCTCTATGCCCCCCAAAAACCTTTTTATATTCTCCTGCACTGTATGTAAATACAGGCAGTCTGGGCCGATGGGCATTCTTGCTGACTTGTCTATCCTGCCTGTATTATCCACATACCTGGGGGAAATCTCGCACCTTCGCATACACATTGCATGCGCACTCTGCTCTGCCGTTCTGCGGGGAGAGTCTAAAACATAAGTGCGCATGAGCAAGCTGGTGCTTGAGTATGTGGATGGCGCAGAAGCCAGGCGAAATTTCACACCTACGCAGATACATTGCCAGCTTGCGCATGCGCACTTATGTTTTAGGTTCTGCCAGCAGTAGGGAAGAGCAAAGTACGCATGTGTGAGCCGCCAATGTGTATGCATGGGCATGATATTTCTCCTGGGTATGTAAATGACACAGGACGCATCATCCATGTTAATCAGAGGAAAAGGACAGCGATCAGTAGCAAAGAGGCGGGATAGATGCCTCAGCAAAGGCGCCTATTGGATCGGACCATCAGGATTTACATACAGCAAGGGAAAAAATAAATAGGTTTTTGGGGTCATACAGGGGGAGTCAAGGAATACTATACTCCTTTATGGAAAGCAGCACAGGCGCTGCTAAAGGTGTTAGGCTATGTGCGCACATTGCGTCGGAGTACCTGCAGTTTATTCTGCACGTTTTCCTTCCCTTGGTTTTTGACCAAATGGCTTTTGACCATTTTTTAGCGCTAAAAACGCATGCGTATTTACCGCGTTTTTTGTGCGTTTTCAGCGCTTTTTACCTACGTTTTCACCTGCGTTTCTGCAGATGCGCTTTGTAGATTAAGACACTGAGAAATAAAGTTGAAATAGTCAAAATGAATGAAAAAAGAGAAAAAAAGTATAAAATTAACTTTTAATAAAAATATATGGAAAATTATCAATTTTAATGAAATAATAGTGGTTATGCACATTTTATCAGAAAAATAGGTAAAGTTTATTATTTTTTAACATTTAAATTTTCGGTTATTGTGTGTGTGTAAAGGAACATTAGAACCCATTAATTTTTGGCCAGAAAAGCATGCGTTTTTGGAGCCAAAAACGCAGTGGAAAAGCAGGTAAAAAGCATGAAAAACGCAGGAATTGTGCTTTTGGTTGCATTTTGCCATTTCTCATTGACTCCAATGTTAAGGAAACGCTGCAGAAATGGCAAAAACAACTGACATGCTGCTTCTTTTTCAGCATGGTTTTTGACCCAAAATATGCAAATTAAACGCTGCAGAAAAAAAGCAAAGTGCAGACAGGATTTCTGCTTTTCCCATAGACTTTGCTGGAAAACAAAAACGCATGCGTTTTAGCGCAAAAACGCTGCTGCTAAAAACGCTGAAGAAACGCAACGTGCGAACATAGCCTTATGAAAAATCTGATGACAGGTTAATATAAAAGTTGAAGGTAGACATAAGTTCATCAAGTTCAACCTATAACCTAACGTGTTGATCCAAAAGAACAACCTCCGATGAGACAGATACTAAATGCCTCATATTAAGGGAAAAATCCATTCTCGGCTCCACATATCGCAATCAAATTAGTTTGCTGGATCAACATCCAATCACAAAATGTATTATCCATAATCTGTAAAATTATATTTTTCAAGAAAGTCATCCAGGCCCTTGTTTTAGTGAATTTTAAAATAAAAAAATATATATATATATATTATTATTATTATAGCTTAGACTCATTTAATTGAATTGGGTTAACATTAAAGATGACTGGACCCGTGGAAGTTCGGTTCGGCGGATTCCGCTGGTCGACTTTAAGTAAAGTTTGGTTTGGAACCCCGACTTGACCTGATCCCCAATGGAGGTTGCTAATTGGGCAGTTTGACTCTCCGCCCACATGCAGATCACTTCCGGGGGCGGGTTGGCGGAGTTTTTCCATTTTTTGGTTTGGTGCACACTACAGCTAATCATGCTGTTGTTTTCATGCGTAAAGCGCCCAAACTCCGAATGCAAACTGTGGGGTTTTTTTGTAAAGTCTGTGTTTTTTATGAATGCTAAAGCTCTTTCCTAGTTAAGATACAATACCAATCACAGCCTGAGGGCACATATGGTTCTGTTATATGAAAAAATGTAATATTCTCTAATCCTTCAAAACTGCTTTTGGTAAATTAGCAGCACATAGAATCCTGTTCACCCCAACATGAATAGAAAAGTTGTTTGGTTGGTAAAAGCAGCAATGGATTCTAGTATATATGATTTTTGGACTCAGTCAATGGTCCAGATTTATGTGTATTTTGCACCTTGTTTTTGTTTGCAGCCAATTCATTAGTCTATTTGCACATCATTTTTAAGTCTATTTTACGTGTGCTCGCCTGTTTGCTTGTTTACTGCTTTGTGGGCAGAATGTAGCGATTCCGGATGTTTTTGCCTCATTCAGCAATTGCGACTTTTTAAAATGTTACAAAATTTTGGCACAAGCCCACTCCAATTTCCCTCGTGTATTTTTGAGTGGCAATGTTGGCAAAAGTTTTGTGCATATTGGCAAATGTGAGACTTTTGGCATCAAAAAGTTGGAAAAGCAGTTCAAGACAAAAGCAAAAGACCACTCTTGTCTTTGTGCAAAATTCATGAATCGACTGCGCCATTTTGAAGAATTTGATGCCAAAAACTGCAACTAATACAAGAGAAAAAAGGAAAGTGACTTAAAAACACCCCACAAATAATGAATCAGGACCATTATCTGTCTTGAAGTTTGAAAAGTGGTGCTTGGATTAGGGGGATTTTGCTGCCTTTACATATCTTCAAAGACATACATATAATAATAATTAAAAACCACAAAATGTATATAGTCATATAATATAAAAATGAATGATAAGAGCATTTACAGCTGATTGCCGTTCTCTTATTAGCAGGATCTAGATTATTATTGGGGACCCTCTCAATGAAAAATTAGGTGCATTTTTAACCCCTTAACGACCGCGGGCAGTAAAATTACATCCTAGCGGTCATAACGTTACTGCCCGCGGTCTGCCGGCGGCAGCATGCTGCGATCGGCGCACATCTCAGCTGATTTTCACAGCTGAGATGTGTGCCTGCTAGGCACGAGCAGAATCGTTATCTGCTTGTGCCGTTTAACCCCTTATATGGCGCTGTCAATATGTGACAGCGCCATTATAAGCGCGATCGTGGTAAACTTTTACTTACCGCCCGATACCGGAAGTCACGTGACGCGATCACGTGACTTCCGATAGTTGTCATGGTAGCACAGGGTCATGTGATGACTCCTGTACTACACATGACTTGCTTTCACTTTCGCTGTGCCCGCTGCACAGTGAAAAAGACAGTGAGCGTATCTGCTGTTGACAGCTAGATAGCTGTGATCAGCAGATAGTGAAAAGCGATCGGACTGCTGATCGCAATAGCCCCCTAGGGGGACTAGTAAAATAAAAAATAAAAAAGTTAAAAAAAAAGTTTTAAAAAATTTAAAAAAAACCTAAAAGTTCAAATCAACCCCCATTCACCCCATTGAAAATTAAAGGGTTAAAAAAATAAAAAATATACACACATTTGGTATCGCCGCGTTCAGAAACACCCGATCTATCAAAATATAAAATCAATTAATCTGATCAGTATACGGCGTAGCAACAAAAAAAATTCCAAATGCCAAAACGACGTTTTTTTTGTCGCCACAACTTTTGTGCAAAATGCAATAAGAGGTGATCAAAACGTAGCATCTGCGCAAAAATGGTACCATTAAAAACGTCAGCTCAAGACACAAAAAATAAGCCATCACTGAGCCATAGTTCCCGAAAAATGAGATCGCTATTTTTTTGCAGTTTTTCCACACTTGAAATTTTTTTGCCATTTTCCAGTATACTATATGTTAAAACCTATGGTTTCATTTAAAAGTAGAACTCGTCCCGCAAACAAAAAGCCCTTACATGGCAAGATTGACAGAAAAGTAAAAAAACTTTACGGCTCTCAGAAGATGGGGTGGAAAAAAAAAATAGAAAAACGCCCCGAGGATGAAGGGGTTAAGCTATTTTTACAGCTGGCTGCGTTTACTTTATTTTGTGCCAAATGTATTTAAAGTGTTGCACGTTTGCTAAATGTGACACATTGTTAAATATATATAACACTTTTTTCTAACTTTGTCCACTTTTTACTTCATTCCCTTACTGAAAAAAAATTGGTATCTTTTTGTGACTTTTTAAAGTCATTATTTGTAAATCTTGCATGCAGCTCATTTAAATTGCTAAGCACACCCATATTGACAATCACTTTTTCAAAGTAACGAGAGTTGTAATAGCAAAACGTCTTCCATTTTTACAGAAAAACTGTGCACTCCAAACTTTTTAACTTTTTGGCAACAAAAAACTGATGCAAAAAAGCTGTAAAAGGGTTATTCCCATCTCCAAGATCCTATCCCAATATATAGTAGGTGTAATAATAATAATGCTAAGAAATACCCCAATTAGAAATGTGGTGTATTTTTCCTGATTAGCTATGTCTCGTACCTCATGTGCAGGGCATTGCAGCTTAGGTATCCATGGTTACGTCCACTCCTATAGTGACAGCTGCTTGTGGTCATAACCATGGATACCTAAGCTGAAATGCCCTGCACATGAGGTAAGTAACATAGCAAATCAAAAGAATTATACTACATTTCTAATTGGAGGTATTTGCTAATATTATTATTATGACACCTACTAAATATTGGGATAGGATCTTGGAGATGGGGATACCCCTTTAATACATGTATACTGGAGATCATAATTAGAGAACAACACACAGTTTCCTAAATCTTAAGGTCATGGTGTAGTCCTATGTGATTATATCCTAACATGAATAAAATAGCAGTATTTTAAGCTTATTTCATAAATTGAATTGATTGTAAAGCACATAATACAAATGTAAATGAAGTAAATGAAAAAGCACACTGATCAAAATTGGAGAAAACTTTCGGAAACCTGCAAGTTATTGGTGTTAATCTGGCACCTAGTGCTAATTTCCTTCATTATGTGACAAAGCCTATTTAACCGACAGCCTAACTATCCAGTTTGCATTGACTTTGCACTGACTGACTGGTCACCCTCAAAAGACAAATGCAAGAGAGGACAGGCTAATACGGAGACTCTCCATTGGTACTTGTTTCTACACTGCAACTGGAATTGCTTGCCAATTCAGCACTGAACAGGGTAAGGATCTGTCTCGTCATACAGTGTACAGTGTCACGACATTTAAGAGCATTTGGACTGAAAGCCCAGTCAGCAGTGACCAAACCTCTCAGTAGCAGAAGGAATCAATACGCTAGACTCACCTTTGGTGAGAAGCATGTAGTGTGGACAGAGAAGTGGTCCAAAGTTCATTTTATTGATGGAAGCAAATTTAATTTATTTGGGTCTGATGGGAAACATTATGTTCATCGACAAACTGGGGAAAGACTGAACCCAAAGTGTTTTAAGAAGTCATTGAAAAGTGGTGAAGGAAGTGTCATAGTTTGGGGAATGTTTTCTGCAGCAGGAGTTTGACCTCTCATACAGCTAAATGGAAAAGTGAATGCAAGTGTGTATCAGAACCCTCTTCAGCAACACGCGGTTCCTTACTTGCATTCATCACTCAATCAGGCAGCAATTTTCATGCAGTACAATGTCCTCTGTGACACAGCAAAACGGGTAAAGCAGTTCCTTGAAACAGAAAACATTGAAACAATGAAATAGCCAGCCCAGAGTCTGGATCTAAACCCAATAGAAAACCTCTGGAAAATCCTTGATGACAAAATTATGGCCAAGAAACCCACAACAGTCAAAGAACTGTGGAAGAGACTGGAAGAAGAATGGACCAAAATCACACTAGAGCAGTGTGAGAAATTAGTGATATCCCGTGGCTGCAGATATACTGAAGTCATTCAAAGCAAAGGCCTGTACACGTCGTCCTACTGACTGTTGTTACCTTTAGAAAATTTAGTAGTAACATTTCTCTGTGCTACAGTCATTGTTGTTCTCTAATTATGATCATCACAATTTGTACAAAATAAAGGTTTTATGTTGATAAACTTTGGATCATTTGCAAAACACTGTTTTAGTGGCATGGTGCATCTCTTACAAAAATCCTTCAAATGTTGATTAATGTAGATTACATTATTTCTAGAGTTTATCTAATCCACCAAAATTCGGGACCGGCGGATCACTGCCGGATTGAAAAAAAAATCCGAATCCGCTCCGGATTCTGGTGCCCATATAAGTCTATTAAAAATGTTTGTGGAAGGGATACGGGGGTAGGAGCGCATGCGGTGTACCCACCCGAGGCTGTGTCATGGCAGCAAACATCTTCCGGGTCACGCTTTTCCCTTCCAGAGCTGACAATTCAATATTCATTGTTTTGCATGCCCACCGGCACGTGTAATTGGTTGCAGTTAGAAGCGCTCCCACCCTGAGTGTCAGCGTGTCAGCAGACTGCAACCAATCACAGGCGGGCGGGAAAGCAGTGCAAGTGTCTGTGGGTCAGTATGGTGAACGTGCATGTCTTTCAGAAACACGTGCACGTTCCTGTCAGAAGTGTGCGGCTGTGCCGGTGATGCACTGTCAGACTCGTCCAAGTCTGAGATGACATCAACCGGCACAGCAAGCGCTCTCGGAGCATGAGCGTGCATGTACCTAGAAACACATGCACACTCCTGTTAGAAGTGTGTGGCTGTGTCGGTAATGCAGCTTTTTTTTTTTTTTATTTAAATACATTTTTTAAAAAACGATGTGCGGTCCCCCCCAATTTTGATATTTAGCCAAGATAAAGCTGGCTGGGGGCTGGTATTCCAGCCCGCAGCCGCCCGGTATTGCCACATCTATTAGATGTGACAATCACGGTGAACCGGCTCTTCTCGATTGCCCTAGAGCGGTGGCAATCGAGGTAATGAGGGGTTAATAGCAGTGCACAGCTGCTACTAAACCCTAGGTTAGTGATTGCACAGGCGTCTATGAGATACCAGCATCACACTAACCTGTAAATAAATGTAAATAAACACAGACACAGAGAAAATCCTTTATTTGGAATGAAGTACAAAACACACACCCTCCTTCACCACTTTATTAACCCCCAACACCTTGCAGGTCTGGCGTAATCCACACGAGGTCCCACGCTGCATCAGCTCTGCTACATAAGACAGCCAGCGGCCATAGAGCACGACTGCCGGCTGTGAGTGCAGACAATGACAGCTGCGACGACTGCACGGCAGGCAGATACTGTCACAGGCTGGGTGCGTGTCTACCTGCAACCAATCACAGACGAGAGGATGGCCGGTGGGCGGGGAAAACACTGAAAGCTGTGTGTATACGATACACAGTACAGGAAGTGAATGTGCAACTTGGAAGCAGTGTGCCGTCATGACACCGAGTCTCGGTAAGTATGAAACGGTATTTTATTCCTGTTTTTCTTTATTTTTCAATTATTTTCGCCAGTGCCGGATCCGGATCGTGCACCCACAAATCTTTGAAACTGCGCGGCTCCTGATTTTTACAGTTCAGATCCGCTCAGCCCTAATTATTTCTGAAAAAAGCAAGTGATCATACATTGTTCTGTAATTTTGATCTCCGGTGAATATTGGAGGCGGTACATTGGACTTGCCGCACTGGGATGTTATGTTCAAGTCCTATTAAGCACAACATTTGCAAGGAGTTTGTATGTTCTCCCCATGGGTTACCTCTGGGTATTCTGGATTCCTCCCGCTTCCCAAAGACATACTGATAGAGAATTTAGATTGTGATCCCCAATGGGGACACTGGATCATGATGTCTGTAAAAAAAACTTTGGAAATTAATGGCACTATATATGTGAGTAAAATAAAGAAAAATAAATTTAAAAAAAGAATTATATATATTTAATTTTATTTGTATTTTTTTAACTAATAAATGTTCTTGTCATTTAATTTTTAAGCCCTTGTGACAAGCCATACCAACTTAACACACATTATCAATGAAGTCATCGTACAGGAAGACAGAACCTGTTTAGACTATGATATACAGGAAAAAGTTGCCATTATACAGCACATTATCATTACCGTTCATCATAATCTACAGACCACAAAGATTGTAATTTCAATATAACATTCTCAGCTCCCCCTAATGTACTCTTCTCAAGTATGACCCATCCTGTGCCTACAATGAATTTTTCCCATCACTCAAAAGTATAACATTGTAATTACGGATTATGTTTTATTCTATTCTCCTGTGGATATAATGATCTCACACATATTTTTTTCGTCTGAGCATAGTAAGAGCTGTTTTATTGCAGCAAGTAAAAAAATGAACAAATTAGTAAATGTTATTTGATTACAATACAATAGTGCCCCTAGTGGTAGAATCCAGTACAGCAGGCTAGTTTTTTGTTTTTTTAAATTCCTTTTGCAAAGGCAATGTCAGTGGTTAGAATATAGGAATAAAAGAAGTAAAACCTTTATTCTCCCTAACTAAACTGCGAACTGTACCAATAACTGATTGCAATAATCAGATAATATAAATCAGTGTGCACATTTTTAGACAGATGTGAGACAAAAAATGCAAAGTAAGAATGCTTTCAAAAACAGCAGAGTTAATTGATAATGTTTTATCAATTAGCAACATACAAAGTAAACACAATGTAAATGTAAATCAAATCTATTATTCGTGTGACCCTCTTTTGCTTTCCAAACAACATTCTAGATACACTTGCCCACAGTTTTTGAAGGAACTCTGCAGGGAGGTTGTTCCAAACATCTTGGAGAACTAACCACAGATCTCCTGCGGAAGCAGACTTATGCAATTCCTTCTTATAGGCCATGTGCGCACTAGAAAGTGACTATTTCTTAAGAAAAATTCGGACCCTCTTAAAGAATCCTGCACCCGCGGTAAAAAAACGCACCAAAACTGCAGCGAAATCCGGATTGCCGCGGATTTACCGCGGATTTTCCGCAGGTTGGTCCCTACGGATTTTTACAATTATCTATGGCAAAAACCGCAGGGATCTGCAGAAACGAAGTGACATGCACATTAATTCCGCAGCGGATAATCCGCAAGTAAATCCGCAGGTATAAAAAAATGCAGTGTGCGCACAGCATTTTTTAAAACCCATAGAATTTGCTGGGGAATGACTGCAGCAATGTTAGACACATTTTCTGCAGCAAATCCGTGGCAAATCCGCTGCAAAATCCGCGGTAAATCCGCAGCGTGCGCACATAGCCTCAGTGTAGTCTCACATAGACTCAAGGATGTTAAAATCAGGGGTCTGTGCAGCTAGACCTCACTGGTATCACTGCCTTTATGTCTGTATTGCACTTCTGAAGAAAATAAAAATGTATCCATTGCTTGGAGCCGGAATATATATTTTTCATTTGGATGTTTGAACAGCCATGGCAGGACCGGTTTCCATGCTCAGCATTTGGATGTCAGGCGGAGGTGAGCTGGATCAAATTTTGTTTGTCTCTGAAGCTATATCTTCATTTCCATAACTCCTTTTAAGTCTTTACTCTGAAGATCATTCTTAGGGTACGCTCACACGAGCGTGAAAAACGGATGAGTGCAATGCAAGAAAATCTTGCATTGCACTCTGAGCAATGTTAGTGAATGAGGGCGAGCAGTTGGTCAGCTTTTCTCCCATCAAGATTCTGGATGCGAGAAAAGTCGCAACATGCTGCGATTTTCTTTGAGAGCCATATCACTCGCACCCATTCAAGTGAATGGGTGCGAGAGATACATCGGACTGCACTCGGATGTTATCCCAGTAAAGTGCGATATACGCACAGGCTGACAATGGAGGAAATGGGGGGATTAACCCCTCCCTCTCCTCCGCAGTGCCTGCCTCAGCTTCACAGCTGTGACCCGATTGCAAGATCGGCTCACAATCACATGACACTCGGCTCACGCTCGCAGCAGAGCCTGAGCCGGGGGTTATTAGCATATCGCATCCGATGCTCTCGCATCACATGCCATAAGCTAGTGTGACTCCAGCCTTTAAGACATTGACTGTCTGTTTAGGGTCAATATCCTGCAGCAGAATATATGTGGTGCCAATTAGACGCCACCTTGATGGAATTGCATTTCGGTGAAGTATGTATCTGTATTTATTAATATTGAGGACACCATAATGCTGGTAATATCCATATTTTTTTCATTGTTGCCTGCAGACACTCCTTATTGTACCCCTCTTTGGTGGACAAACTGCCTTTTATTGCAGCCAAATATTCACATTTTGACTCATCAGTCCAGAGCACCTGCTGCCATTTTTCTGCACCCCAGTTCTTAAGTTTAATTGCATAGTTGAGTTGCTTGGCTTTTTTCCATAGCAATCCTGTGGCTTTTGGCTGCAATTCATTCATAGTGATCACTTCTGGCCAGACGTCTCCTAACAGTAGATGGGTGAAGCTGCGTCCCACTGGTTGCTGCCAGTGTTAAGCTGATGGAATTGCTGGTGTACCGCCCCATGGGCTCGGCTGCGACCGCCGAGCCGCTCGGATCCGTGCTCGTGTGGGGCCCCGAGGCTCGGTGTCGGTGCAGCTGTGCATTACCTTCAGGGACTCCACGCGGCTGGATCTTGTCACAGGTAGGAAATCCTCTATTTTGATTGTCGTGACGCCACTCTCAGAATTGCGGTCAGTGGAGACCGCCACTGCAGGTTAGGGGTGCCTGGGGCTGATAGTGGGTGCAGTCAGTTGTAATAGCCTCCTGAGAGTGAGGCATGCCCCAGGGTCCCGTGTAGGTGTGTGGAACTACAAGTCGCAGAATGACTCACACGCACAAGCAGGATGTCTTTCAGGGGTTTTACTCACTGATGGTGGCAGGGTGAGTAACCCGGGCGTAGCTGGGATGAACCAGGCTGGAACCAGGTGTCCTTCAGGCTGACTTGTGAGGGTGACTACCAACTCGCCTTCCTTAGCCCGTTGTGTTTTGGGGTAACCCCTGCTTGAAGCCCTGCTGGGGTCGCCCAGGGAAGTTGCTGGTGCCTCTCTCCCCTTCCTTTTTGGCCCGTTTGCTTGTAGCCTGGACCAGGTCACTCCGGCTGCTTGCCTCCTGTGAGCTATGGGCCCTCACTTTGCTACGTGGCTGCGGACTCTGTGGTGTTGTCTTGGGGGTGTAAAGTGCCCCCTCATGCAGGTTTGGCAAAGGACAGGTGGATCTATCCCTGCACTGGGACCTGCTACCCGTTTGGGCCTGGTATCTCCCTGACAGTCTCCTTACTCTCCACTCCGTTGCTCTCTCTTTAGCTGTGGGTGGATTTCGGGCAGCACTACCAGGTGACCGTTCTCCCCCGTCGGTAGTCACTGCGCGTACGTTGTCAGAATTGTGTAGAGCTACAGGGTCTGCTTCTGCTCTCCCTGAACTTCACCACTCAACTGTCCTCGGCTCACTGTTTCCCTCCTCTCCTGTTCTTGCCTACGTCACCTAGCAACCAGGCTCTCTACCACACCCCTTGAGTGGAGATGGAGGCTTCGCCCCCTCCTGGGATCCCCAGGGGTCCTCCCAAAGGTACATGTGTGAGACCTGATCACTATGCGCCTGTGTAGTCACACCTCGGTCAGCCTTCTGGATTACCTGTTTTGTACTGTCCCCAGCATGGGTGCAGTACTCAGTGGTGCCTGACCAGGTCAGGGGCGCCACACTCGTACGGTGGGTGGTGGCTCGAGCTTCTCACAGACCCGGGGGTCACGTCGCTCTGCAAGGGGGTTGGCGCTACACGCAGGGACTTCAGTGGGGGAAGTTCCACGGCCAGGGCTGCGGTGGTTTGGTTTGGGATGTAAGTTTGTGACGCCCCCCACGGGTTGTGGTGAATAGATGGAAACCACCGCTGCCGTTACCTAGGCCTCCCGGGGACGGTGTTGCACAGCTTGGTGTTGACCCCTCCGTGGGTAGGGGAGTGATGGTCCCGGGGGCCCGAGGGAGGTGCTGAGGCGTGGGAGCAGGTGCGGATATATGCTGATGCGGTGCGCGGCCCGAAGGCACTGGTGTACTCACTATGACACAATACACTGGAGTCTCTGGTAAACCAAACGGGATGATGAACGGGGCCCGCAGCCGGCTGCAGCTTCTCCCTGAATGGGTTGGTGGTTTCCGCCTTTCTCCTGCACCTTGCTATATGAATGTTTGACTCCTATGCCTAAACAACAGTAGTCCGCTCCCTGGCTTGCTGGTTGTCGGAAGAGCCCTGTTTGCCCGCAGACGCTGGCCCTTTGGGTCTCTATGCCTTGGTGGTGGCTTTACCCTGTATGGTTGGGCTGTTGTCTTCTAGCGGGTCTTGTGTGGGATAGGTCCTAAAGACCAGTCCTCAATCAGTTGATTTGACTCGGCCCTGTCGGTTCGGGACTTCGTACTGGGTCTGAGTACCCCTCCTGGTGTTCCAGTTTCCAATCGGTTCCCCGGTTCGGTACCGGCGGGCGACCGCCCGATCCCGGTCCCTACGGTTCCACCGGCTGTAATCCCAGCTCCTGCAGGCAGCCACTACCGTCTGCCTCCTTGCCAAAGGTGACTGGGCTCCGACCCAGCCACCTGAGTAGACTGTTGGCAGGCCTGGTCACAGGTCTGCCCTTGAACTCAACCTACTTCCTTCACTGTCAAGGCTACTCTCTAGACTACAGTGCACTTGTGTCTTTCCCGCCTCCAGGCCTGTGAACTCCTCGGTGGGTGGAAACAACCGCCTGGCTCCACCCCCCCTGGTGTGGACATCAAACCTGAAGAGTGGTGACAAGGGTTTCTTGGTTGGCTGCTGTCACCTACTCGGGGAGGGGGTGTGTGTGTGTGACTACCTGGGACAACCTGACTAGTCCAGGGCGTCACACTGGGAATCTTCTGATTTTGAACAGAAGTAAGCATGATGTGTCTTCATATGCTGCATTCAGTTTCCTTGAGTGACTACTGCATCTATTAAAGGGAATCTGTCAGCAGGTTTTTGATATGTACTCTGAAGACAGCATGCTGTAAGGGTTAACACACAGAATTTAGCATTTCCTCTCTTATCTAGGTATGTGGTGTTCACTTGCAATGATTGTTTTAGCATCATGACCTTATCATATGTCAATCATTGTCTCAATTTAGGTTGTGAGCCCCAATGGGGACAGTGTTGCTGATGTATGTAAAGCGTTGTGGAATCAAAAGCGCTATATAAGTGAATAAATATTATTATTATTATTATTTATCATTTCTGGACTACATTGCCTGATACATGGGAGTCCTATGCACCCCCTGCTGTGATTAGCACCTCACTCTGAACTCTGCTGCATTGCTAAATCTAAAAACGTTAATTGTGTCAGAACCGCAGCACCCAGTAATCTCAGTGATACATCATTGGAATCACCTTCTCTTTCCCTACACCATGCTGCTCTCAGATAAGATAGCAAACACCTGCTGACAGATTCCCTTTAATACTTCTATATTTGAAAGCACTCTGCAGCATTTTCTCCACACACCTAAAACATTTACACAGTACTAAAATATCTATTCTGCATTGTTAGCATTGTTAAAAATGAAAATAAAATGCTGCTGTACCGCCCCTGTGTCAGCAGCCGAGCTGCTCGGATCCGGATCCGTGGTGGCTTGAGGGGCGTCCGGACCCGGGGGTCTCGCGGCCACTCGAATGAAGGGGGGTATTTACAGGGGGTATATTGAGAGTTTGTGACGCCACCCGTGGTGTGTGGTAAGATGGAGTACCACCGCTGCGGCTAGGAGTACCCGGTGGCGATAGAGTGGGCAGACAGGTGTTTAACCCCTCCACTGGTAGGGGGGATGCCACAGGACTCAGTGGTGGTGACAGGGATGTGCCGTTGGGGAGGTAAGGGTTACTTGCGTACTCGCTCAGTCCAATAACGCTGACACCGACAACTATAGTAAACCAAAGTTCTGGACACTGCTGCCGTTGAAGGGGAGCACGTTTGGGTCCCGTTTCTGTTGGTGTTACCTGTTGATCTGTGACCTTTTCCTGTAGCACCTTGTTTCTTTCTGGTTGGTCCCTGTAGCCTAAAACTAGTTGGGTCCCGCTCCCCAGTATGGCTATCTGAGGGAGCTTGCTCTCAGGGTTCCCGCTTGGGATTTCTTGGACCGTATTTGGGGAAAGTCATATCCCTCTCATTGCGCTAGTACCCCGATTTTGGAGCGGGTGGAGAGCGGATCTTGAAGGCTCCGTTCTCATTGGGTAAATTGTCATGTTGCCTGAAGCTACTCCCTGACCTAGGGTCCACGTACCCCGTCGTGTCCTGGTCCCAGCACGGTGATGGTACAAGGCCGCCAGCTGTCCTCCACGACAATGCCGTGCACCTTGTCACGATCCCCTGCGACCGGGGGTCCAGCTCCTACCAGGCCCAGACCAATGTCTGCTACCTAGTAGTTCCAAGGAGCCCAGCTCCTGACCTCCTCTCACTTTCACCTCCAACTCTACACTCTGCCTTCTTCTGACTCTCACTGACTGACTGACTGACTGACTGACTGACTCCTGACACTCCTGACCTTCCCTTAACCAACCCCCCACGTGGGCGACCCTATTCCACTCATTCTACTGGTGTGTCTGGTGGGTGTGGTGCAGAGGGTTCCTAGGATTTTGATTAGCTGGTTTTGGCAACACCAATGGTTAGGGACCCGTAACCAAGGAGGAGGTGGATATTGTGTGAAGCCCCACAGGTGTTGTGTCGGTGCATTACCTTCAGGGACTCCACTCGGCTGGATCTCGTCACAGGTAGGAAACCTTCTTTGTAGTTTGTCGTGACGCCACTCTCAGTATTGCGGTCAGTGGGGACCGCCACTGCAGGTTAAGGGATGCCTGGGGCTGATGGTGGGTGCAGCCAGTTGTAGTAGCCTCCTGAGAGTGAGGCAAGCCCCAGGGCCCTGTGTAGATGTGTAGAACTACAAGGCGCAGAATGACTCAACACAGGCAGAGTGTCTTTCAGGGTTTTTACTCACAGTTGATAGGGTGAGTAACCCGGGCGTAGCTGGGATTAACCAGACTGGAACCAGGTATCCTTCAGGCTGACTTCTGATGGTGACTACCAACTCGCCTTCCTTAGCCCTTTTTGGTTTGGGGTGACCCCGACTTTTAGTCCCTATGGGGGTCACCCAGGGAAGATGCTGCAGCCTCTCTCCCCTTCGTTTGCCGTTTGCTTGTCGCCTGGACCAGGCCACTCCAGCTACTTGCCTCCTGTGACCTATGGGCCCTATCTGTGGCTACGTGGCTGCGGCTTTTGTGGTGTTGTGGCGTGGGCTTTGAGAGCCCCACACCGGCAGGTTTAGCAAAAGAAAGCTGGATCTATCTCCGCTTCGGGATCTGCCGCCCGTTTGGGCCTGGTACTCCCTAGCAGTCTCCTTACTTCCCACTCCGTGCTCTCTCTCTAGCTGAGATGGGTTTCGGGTAGCACTCCTAGTTGACCGTTCTCCCCCGTCGGTAGCCACTGCGCGGACGCTGTCAGACTACAGCAGCCCAGGGGAAGGGGTCAGCTCTCCTCGGAGCTCCCTGGACTCTGCTCTGAACCGGCTCACATCTGGGACCTTCACTGCTGCTCCTGTCAGAGCTTCACTTTCCTGCTCCTCACTCCTCCACACTCTGCTTCAGACTGTTTACTCCTCCTTCTCTTTTCCCTTTTGTGCCTGCCTACGCCACCTAGCAACCAGACTCTCTTACCACACCCCTTGAGAGGAGATGGAGGCTTTTGGCCCCCTCCACTATTCCAGTGGAGGTGAAGGCTTTTCCCCCTCCTGGGATCCCCAGGGGTCCTCTCAAAGGTACATGTGTGAGACCTGATCACTATGCGCCTGTGTAGTCACACCTCGGTCAGCCTTCTGGATTACCTGTATTGTACTGTCCCCAGCATGGGTGCAGTACTCAGTGGTGCCTGACCAGGTCAGGGGCGCCACATTCCCCCTTAGTTATCTCCAGCACGTCCTCGGGCTGCAAGACAACATTTTAAAATGCATGCATAAAACATTAAAACATGTAAAACATTTTTAAAAGCACCAGGTACCATACATCACCACCCTCCACCCACAAGTCCGTTAACCCACCCAAAACCCTCTCACGTTGGCCGCGCCTTCAGCCACTTCTGGCAGGATGTAGAGGCGGCTTACATGGGCTGGTGGTTTCAGGGTATACCTGGCCTGGTGAAGCCGCGCCTTCAGCCACTTCTGGCAGGATCCAGAGGCGGCCTTCACAGTTGGTGCTGACCAGGTACCCTCTTTGTGGTGGAGAGCCAGGCCCCATAAACAGGCATGCTCTCTGGTTGCAGGTAAGCCAAGGCCCTATATACGGACGTGCTCCCTGGTTGCAGACGAGCCAAGCCCCTAAACAGGCTGACTCTGGTGGTGGTGGTGCCCTCTGGTGTAACTATTTACACTGCGAGAGTTTGTGGCTATAGCCAGTTCATAGCCTTAAGGTTCATTTCTCACATGAGTTTATGTGGGCACTTTCTTAAACTTGTAAAACGTTGCAAAACAAACTTTTTCAAACTGGTAACTTCTATGCTTCTTTGTACTTTATGTGGATTCCTCCTCACCAGGGCTTGGGCCTGTAGGGCTGCGGCACCTGTTGCTTCCTTGACCTTTTTCTTCATCTGTGGTTGTCTCATCAGTAGTGATGAGCGAGCATGCTTGTCACTACTCGGTACTCGCACGAGTATCACTGTACTCGGGCTGCTCGGCGGGGACCGAGTAATCTCGCGATACTCGTGCTTTACTCGTGGTCTTCATTTCTGCATGTTGGCGCTCTTTTGAGAGCCAGCCCTCATGCAGGGATTGGCTGGCAGACCACTGCAATGCCACAGCCCTGTTAGTTGTGGAATTGCAGTGATTGGCCGGCCTGCACAGCGTCACCGAGCCTTTATATCGGCCGGCGCGCTGTGCTCTGCTCACAGCTATTCTGACAGTGAGTGTAGGGAGAGTGTCGCTGATTCAGGGAAAGCTTTGCGGCCCTTTATAGCTTTTTCAGTTGCAGGGCTGCAAACAGTGTGACCAAAAGTCCTTCTCAGGACTATTCTAGTTGTATACAGGCAGGCAGGGTATAGCCAGGTCGGAGTACAGTAGCAGAGTCCTTCTCAGGACTATTGTTGCTATATACAGGCAGGGTATAGCCAGGTCTGAATACAGGCTAGTGACCAAAAGAGTCCTTGTCAGGACTATTGTAGCAGTATACAGGCAGGCAGGCAGGCAGGGTAGTGGTGACCGTATACCAGCCTTCATATCTGGGGCTGGTGTACACAGTGTAAAACAGTCCAGATAGTGTCTGACTTGTCTGTACTGTAATTGTCGCTCCCCAAAAAAACCTGTTAGTAGGTTATTATTGCGTCCGTGCTTGGTTTTTAAAACCGCACGTGTGTGCCTGTTGGTGGCAGCGTACAGGTGCACTGGTGTGCGTTTACCAAACTATTATATAACGCACAAGTGTAGTGTATAATACACGTCAGTCAGCAGTGGCTGATAGTGTCAGAGTTCTTAATTTTTGCTCCTAAAACCTGTGTTAGGTTATTATTGCGTCCGTGCTTGGTTTTTAAAACCGCACGTGTGTGCCTGTTGGTGGCAGCGTACAGGTGCACTGGTGTGCGTTTACCAAACTATTATATAACGCACAAGTGTAGTGTATAATACACGTCAGTCAGCAGTGGCTGATAGTGTCAGAGTTCTTAATTTTTGCTCCTAAAACCTGTGTTAGGTTATTATTGCGTCCGTGCTTGGTTTTTAAAACCGCACGTGTGTGCCTGTTGGTGGCAGCGTACAGGTGCACTGGTGTGCGTTTACCAAACTATTATATAACGCACAAGTGTAGTGTATAATACACGTCAGTCAGCAGTGGCTGATAGTGTCAGAGTTCTTAATTTTTGCTCCTAAAACCTGTGTTAGGTTATTATTGCGTCCGTGCTTGGTTTTTAAAACCGCACGTGTGTGCCTGTTGGTGGCAGCGTACAGGTGCACTGGTGTGCGTTTACCAAACTATTATATAACGCACAAGTGTAGTGTATAATACACGTCAGTCAGCAGTGGCTGATAGTGTCAGAGTTCTTAATTTTTGCTCCTAAAACCTGTGTTAGGTTATTATTGCGTCCGTGCTTGGTTTTTAAAACCGCACGTGTGTGCCTGTTGGTGGCAGCGTACAGGTGCACTGGTGTGCGTTTACCAAACTATTATATAACGCACAAGTGTAGTGTATAATACACGTCAGTCAGCAGTGGCTGATAGTGTCAGAGTTCTTAATTTTTGCTCCTAAAACCTGTGTTAGGTTATTATTGCGTCCGTGCTTGGTTTTTAAAACCGCACGTGTGTGCCTGTTGGTGGCAGCGTACAGGTGCACTGGTGTGCGTTTACCAAACTATTATATAACGCACAAGTGTAGTGTATAATACACGTCAGTCAGCAGTGGCTGATAGTGTCAGAGTTCTTAATTTTTGCTCCTAAAACCTGTGTTAGGTTATTATTGCGTCCGTGCTTGGTTTTTAAAACCGCACGTGTGTGCCTGTCGGTGGCAGCGTACAGGTGCACTTGTGTGCAATTTCCAGAAACTTTGATATAACGCACAAGTAGTGAATATACACGTCAGCAGTGCACAGCATTGCAAAATGCGCAAGGGCATTGGCAAGGAACAAGGAAGTGGACGTGATGGTGGTGCAGGCAGAGGCCGAGGTCGTGGGCAAGCTCTAATTTCGCCACAACAAAGGGCCACATCTAGTCGCTCGCACGTCCTGTCCCAAATTCTTGGGGACCGCAGCAGTACACCGCTCTTGAACCAAGACCAGTGTCAACAGGTTGTTAGTTGGATAGCGGATAATGCTTCCAGTCAGATTGGCACCACCACAAACACTCTGTCTTCCACACGGTCAAGTGTCAGTAGCCGTGATACTGCACCGCACATTTCTGAACCTGATCCTCCTTCCTACCACCAGGCTGAGTACACGTCCTCCTCGGACATTAATGATCCCACACTTGGACACTCGGAAGAGCTGTTCACGTTTCCATTCACACATTCTGGCCTCTCGCCAGCTCATATTGAAGTGGGTCATGAGGAGATCGTCTGTACAGATGGCCAAATATTTGAGCAGCCACGTTCTCACGAAGTTGGCAACGTGTCTCAACAAGTGGTGGACGATGATGAGACACAATTGTCAGCAAGTCAGGAGGAGGAGCAGGGTGCGGAAGAGGAAGACGACGTGGTGGATGATCCAGTAACTGACCCAACCTGGCAGGAGGATATGCAGAGCGAGGACAGCAGTGCACAGGGGGAGGGAGGCGTAGCATCACAACAGGCAGTAAGAAGCAGGGTGGTGGCCCCAGGCAGAAGTCAGGCAACCGTTCCCCGGAACAACATGACGACACAAGGTGCCTGTCCAAATGTTAGGTCTTCACGAGTCTGGCAGTTTTTTAAGTTGGATCCAGATGATTCAAAAAAGGCCATTTGCAACACCTGCCGTGCCAGCATCAGCAGGGGTACCAAAACTAGCAGCCTGACCACCACCAGCATGATCAGGCACATGTCAGCCAAGCACCCGACTTTGTGGGAAGTACAACAGAGTCGAGGAGCAGTGCTTGCTGATGTCACTGCTACGTCTTCGCTGGTTGTGCATGCGAGCCAATCCTCTGTCCATGCTGCCTGCGAACAAGCCTCCTCCACTCCTGCACCTACAGTTGCCTACGCAGAAAGAACACCATCATCAAGCACGTCCTTGTCCCAGCGCAGCGTTCAGTTATCCATTCAGCAAACCTTTGAACGCAGGCGCAAATACACTGCCAACACCCCACATGCCACAGTTCTAAATGCTAACATTTCGCGACTGCTTGCGCTGTTTAGGCTGGTGGAGACAGAAGCATTCCGTGACCTGATGGCGGCAGCTGTCCCACGTTACTCGGTCCCCAGCCGCCACTATTTCTCCCGGTGTGCCGTCCCCGCGTTGCATAACCACGTGTCACAAAACATCACACGTGCCCTGAACAACGCTGTTTCACCCAAGGTCCACCTAACCACAGACACGTGGACAAGTGCTTGTGGGCAAGGCCGCTACATCTCGTTGACGGCACACTGGGTTAATATTGTGGAAGCTGGGACCCAGTCTGAGCGAGGGACGCAACACGTCCTTCCCACACCAAGGTTTGCAGGCCCTACCTCAGTCAGTGTTTCACCCACACTCTACAGCTCCGGAATGTCATGCTCTTCAGCCTCCTCCTCCTCCTGCGCATCCTCATCCACTGTGCCCTCCACACCAGTCACAAGCTGGAAGCACTGCAGCACTGCCTCGGCGAAGCGGCAACAGGCTGTGCTGAAGCTAATCTGCATAGGTGACAAACCCCACAATGCAGAAGAGCTGTGGACAGCTCTGAAACAGCAGGCAGATCACTGGCTCACACCTCTGAACCTAAAGCCAGGAAAGGTCGTTTGTGACAATGGCCGGAACCTGGTGGCGGCTTTGAGGCGAGGCCAGCTGACACATGTTCCATGCGTGGCCCATGTGCTCAACCTCGTGGTTCAGCGGTTTATAAAGTCATACCCAGAGCTGTCTGATCTGCTGGTAAAAGTTCGCCGCCTGTCTGCACATTTTCGAAAGTCACCTACTGCTTCAGCCGGCCTTGCCGGCTTTCAGCGCCGTTTGCATCTTCCGGCTCACAGACTGGTGTGTGATGTCCCCACGCGTTGGAATTCAACTCTGCACATGTTGGTCAGGATATGTGAGCAGAAGAGGGCAGTTGTTGAGTACCTGCATCACCTAAGCCGTCGGGAAATGGGTCAAACTCCACACATAACACCTGAGGAGTGGAGATGGATGTCAGACCTATGTACCATCCTCCAAAACTTTGAGGACTCCACCAAGATGGTGAGTGGTGATGACGCCATTATTAGCGTCACCATACCGCTACTCTGCCTTCTAAAACGGTCCCTGCTGAAAAACAAACATGATGCATTGCAGGCGGAGCGCGATGAGTTGCAGCAAGAAACAGTAGTGGGTGTGGGTGATAACACACAGCCCAGCCTCGTCTCATCACAACGTGCAGTGGAGGACTATGACGAGGAGGAGGATGAAGACATGGAGCAACTCTCCGGCCAAATTGAGGATATGACATGCACACCAGTCATATCCTCGATTCAGCGTGGCTGGCCAGAGGACAGGGTAGATGAGGAGGAGGAGGAGGAGGAGGAGGAGGACAGCATGTTCAGTCATCTTGTTGGTCAGGCTACTGAAGTCCTGGCTGTTAAGAGTCTGGCGCACATGGCTGACTTTATGGTAAGCTGCCTGTCTCGTGACCCTCGCGTTAAGAACATCTTGGCCGACAATCATTACTGGTTGGTAACACTGTTAGACCCACGCTACAAGGAGAACTTTTTGTCTCTTATTCCCGTGGAGGAGAGGTCAACCAAAATGCAGCAGTTTCGGAAGGCCATACTCACGGAAGTAGGCAAAGCATTCCCCTCACAAAACGCTAGCGGCATAGGTCAGGAATCAGTGGACAACCGAGGCGTACAGCCGAGAGAGGCACAAGTCCAATCCGCCAGAGGTAGGGGAACAGTCTTTAAGATGTGGGACAGTTTTCTCAGCCCCTCACGTACCACAGCCCCTGAGGTGCGGGGTAGTGCCACAAGAAATCCTAAGTTTGCCCAGATGCTGAAGGAGTACCTTGCAGATCGAACAACTGTACTCCGACATTCCTCTGTGCCTTACAATTATTGGGTATCCAAGCTGGACACGTGGCATGAATTGGCTCTCTACGCCTTGGAAGTCCTGGCCTGCCCTGCTGCTAGCGTTTTGTCAGAGCGTGTTTTTAGTGCCGCAGGTGGAATCATTACAGATAAACGCACCCGCCTGTCAACTGAAAATGCTGACAGGCTGACTCTGATAAAGATGAACAAGGGTTGGATTGGGCCAGACTTCACCACACCACCAGCAAATGAGAGCGGAATTTAAATTTTGCCATGTACCTCCACTCACCCATGGGTACACTTCTCGACTTTGGATAATCGCTGGACTGCTCCTCCTTCTCCTCATGCGCCATCATGATGACCGTTACAATAGTTAGGTCTTTGTTTCAGGTATACCCCCAGTGGTAAATTTTTTCGCCCATTCTTTGCAGAATGGACATTACAACGACAGGAGACCCGCTCCTTTGCAATGGGAACAATGTTTTGAGGCCCTCATGCACGTCTCTACCCAGGGACAACGTGTAGCCTCCCAATTTTTGGCTGCCCTGCCTAAGGGCTATACTGAAATACACCCACTTCCTTAAAATGGACACTTAATGTTTTGAGGCCCTCATGCACGTCTCTACCCAGGGACAACGTGTAGCCTCCCAATTTTTGGCTGCCCTGCCTAAGGGCTATACTATAATACACCCACTTCCTTAAAATGGACACTTAATGTTTTGAGGCCCTCATGCACGTCTCTACCCAGGGACAATGTGGAGCCTCCCAATTTTTGGCTGCCCTGGCAAAGGGCTATACTGAAATAGACCCACTTCCTTACAATGGGCACTTCAGGTTTAAAGGCCATCATGCACGTCTCTACCCAGGGACAATGTGGAGCCTCCCAATTTTTGGCTGCCCTGCCTAAGGGCTATACTATAATACACCCACTTCCTGACAATGGACACTTAATGTTTTGAGGCCCTCATGCACGTCTGTATGCAGGGGCATTGGTGAACCTCACAATTTAGGACTGCCCTGGCAAAGGAAAATACTACAAAGACTCACTTCCTCAAAATGGGCACATTAGACTCAAGAGGCCTTCATGTACGTCTCTTCTCAGGGACATCGGAGTGCCACACAATGTTTTCACGTAAAATCTTTCATGTATTGATCTCAAAAAGTAACATACACCAGCTCTATCTCACTATTGGGTATGTGCCCTTAACATTTCCGCCATGAAAAATCATTTTGGGGTCATTTTGGAAGGTTTTCTGGTGAGTCCGTAAAAATGGCGTAAAACGCGGACAAAATTGTTCACAGCTGTGACTTTTGAGTGATAAATGCTTCAAGGGGTCTTCCCCATGCTGTTGCCATGTCATTTGAGCACTCTTCTGAGACTTTTGTGACATTTTTAGGGTTTCTCCATGCTGCCGGGAGGTCATTTCACAAAAATACTCGGGTCTCCCATAGGATAACATTGGGCTCGTTGCTCGGGCCGAGTACACGAGTATCTTGGGAGGCTCGGCCCGAGCTTCGAGCACCCGAGCTTTTTAGTACTCGCTCATCACTACTCATCAGTAGGTCCTTTGTCTTTTCTTTCTTTATCGCTGTCTCTCCTTTCTTCTTCTTTAGGACATGGTGCTACATCTAGCGCGTACCAGCCTCTTTCGCCCTGATGCAGGGTAAACTGTACGGAGTCTCCCATCTTTAAGTTTCTGCCAGGGTGTCCTCTGGGCAGATGAGCTCTCACATCTCTTCTATTGACGAAGATACCTTCTTTGATACCAGGTGCAACAATGAACCCGTATCCTGACTTCAGGCTAAAGTCTTCTACAATTCCTCTGCAAAGGGGTCCTCTGACCTGAGATTTGGCTCTTCTCAGGAACCGTTTCTCTTGTAGGTCTCTGGCCGTGACTTCTCTCTGCTCTGGGGATGGCGGAGCAGGTGACAACTGGTTTCTGCTACGGCGCCGTGTCTTGCGGGCTTGATTCTGCTGGGTGGCTGCTTCACTGCTGGCAGGCTCCCAGGTGAGGTTGCTGGGGAAATCTTCCTCTTCATCCCAGCGAGAATATGGCAACATCTCTGGCTCTGGGCATGGATCCACTGCTGGTGGCTCCTGAGTCAGCTCCTCAGCTTCCTGGCCTCCCCTCCCCCTTAGTTCTTCTGAGCACTCCTTCGGTGGCGGTGCTGGGGATGGACTTTCTTCAGCAGGCCCAGGCAGGGATCTCTTTAGCGTAGTTGCTGCAGGGGCTGCCGGAATCCTCTTGGGGGTGTGCGGAGGTAGCATGTACTGGTCCACCAACCATTGTGGAAACTTGACCTCCATGTCAGCCTTCAGCTGCCAGTATGCGGGGTCCTCCCCCAGCGTGGGCTTTCCAGCAGGGACCTCTTTGGACTGGGGAGCGGTGTCTGCTCTGGCCTTGCAGGCCGGGGTACATGGTGATGCAATCTCTTGGCGGGCCGCGCCCTGTATGGCGGCGGCCTGGTCTTGGCGGGCCGCGCCCTGCATGGCGGCGGCCTGGTCTTGGCGGGCCGCGCCCTGTATGGCGGCGGCCTGGTCTTGGCGGGCCGCGCCCTGTTTGGCGGCGGCCTGGATCGGCGTCGCAGCTGCGATGGGATCTGTGCAGGCTGGGCTGGGCGTCGCTGCAGCGATCGGAGCTTGGCGGGCCGCACCGGACGTGGCTGCGGCCTGGTTCAGCACCTCACTTGCGGCGCGGACGAGCGTTGCGGCTGCGGTGGGGTCTTGGCGGACCGGGCCTAGCATGGCGGCGGCCTGGGTCAGCGTCACACCCGCGGCATGGATGAGGGTCGCGGTGGCAGCCGGTTCTCTGCGGGCCGGACTGGGCGTCGCTGCAGGGACCGGGTCTTGGTGGGCCGAGCAGGGCATCGCTGCGGCGGCCGGGGCTTGGCGGGCCGAGCAGGGCATCGCTGCGGCGGCCGGGGCTTGGCGGGCCGAGCAGGGCATCGCTGCGGCGGCCGGGGCTTGGCGGGCCGAGCAGGGCATCGCTGCGGCGGCCGGGGCTTGGCGGGCCGAGCAGGGCATCGCTGCGGCGGCCGGGTCTTGGCGGGCCGCACCTGGCGTGGCTGCGGCCTGGCTCAGCGTCGCCGCGCCGGGCGCCTCTTCAGGGACCGCGGGCGTGGCAGCAGGGGTCGGGGCATCCGGGCCGGCAGGGGCAACACTGGACTCACCCATCGGTGGCAGCATCGGGGTCTGAGTCGTCACCGTCCGGTCTGGCACTCGTCGTGCGGTTCCCCTCTCATAGGCCTGTACCGCGGCAGCCATCTCCAGAAGTTCCATGCGTTCTTCTCTGATCTGCTCCACGACCCGGGTCTCCAGTCGGTCGCAGAACTGGGCCAGCTCCCGATACCACCAGGCAGCGGAGCCCGGTTCTGGGTTTCTGCGGTCAGACGCCATTTCTTCTGCGCCGTCTTCTGCACGATTTCCCAGCAGTGGACTCGTCGTTGCCTCTAGTAGCAAGCTGTTCAGTTTCCGCTCTGCCTCTTTCAGCAGCTCCTCTCCCAGCAGCAGGCTTCTGGCTCCCTTTCTGTCCCGACGTCTCTGGACGCTTCCGCTCTCTTCACAAGCGAGGTCAGGACTCTGCAGGGGATCTCTGGGTAGCCACACCTCTTCGTGGGCGGTAACTTCTCCCAGCGCGGGCTGCTGTTGTTTTTCAGCGCGCTTTTCATGGTGGCAATATGGCGGCGCTTCCAATTTTCCAAGCGGACCGCCCAGGCACATGGTCACCTGTCTGAACAGGTCTAGTCCTTATCCTGTTCGTGACGCCAGATGTGAAGCCCCACAGGTGTTGTGTCGGTGCATTACCTTCAGGGACTCCACTCGGCTGGATCTCGTCACAGGTAGGAAACCTTCTTTGTAGTTTGTCGTGACGCCACTCTCAGTATTGCGGTCAGTGGGGACCGCCACTGCAGGTTAAGGGATGCCTGGGGCTGATGGTGGGTGCAGCCAGTTGTAGTAGCCTCCTGAGAGTGAGGCAAGCCCCAGGGCCCTGTGTAGATGTGTAGAACTACAAGGCGCAGAATGACTCAACACAGGCAGAGTGTCTTTCAGGGTTTTTACTCACAGTTGATAGGGTGAGTAACCCGGGCGTAGCTGGGATTAACCAGACTGGAACCAGGTATCCTTCAGGCTGACTTCTGATGGTGACTACCAACTCGCCTTCCTTAGCCCTTTTTGGTTTGGGGTGACCCCGACTTTTAGTCCCTATGGGGGTCACCCAGGGAAGATGCTGCAGCCTCTCTCCCCTTCGTTTGCCGTTTGCTTGTCGCCTGGACCAGGCCACTCCAGCTACTTGCCTCCTGTGACCTATGGGCCCTATCTGTGGCTACGTGGCTGCGGCTTTTGTGGTGTTGTGGCGTGGGCTTTGAGAGCCCCACACCGGCAGGTTTAGCAAAAGAAAGCTGGATCTATCTCCGCTTCGGGATCTGCCGCCCGTTTGGGCCTGGTACTCCCTAGCAGTCTCCTTACTTCCCACTCCGTGCTCTCTCTCTAGCTGAGATGGGTTTCGGGTAGCACTCCTAGTTGACCGTTCTCCCCCGTCGGTAGCCACTGCGCGGACGCTGTCAGACTACAGCAGCCCAGGGGAAGGGGTCAGCTCTCCTCGGAGCTCCCTGGACTCTGCTCTGAACCGGCTCACATCTGGGACCTTCACTGCTGCTCCTGTCAGAGCTTCACTTTCCTGCTCCTCACTCCTCCACACTCTGCTTCAGACTGTTTACTCCTCCTTCTCTTTTCCCTTTTGTGCCTGCCTACGCCACCTAGCAACCAGACTCTCTTACCACACCCCTTGAGAGGAGATGGAGGCTTTTGGCCCCCTCCACTATTCCAGTGGAGGTGAAGGCTTTTCCCCCTCCTGGGATCCCCAGGGGTCCTCTCAAAGGTACATGTGTGAGACCTGATCACTATGCGCCTGTGTAGTCACACCTCGGTCAGCCTTCTGGATTACCTGTATTGTACTGTCCCCAGCATGGGTGCAGTACTCAGTGGTGCCTGACCAGGTCAGGGGCGCCACAATTGCGTAGAAGGGTAGATTGCACAATACCCTGTGACAACCTGATAGGCCAGGGCGTCACACTGCTTTTTCACATTTTATTTTTGCAGAAATTGTACCACTTGCACATAATTTTATGATTTTCATTAGATGTTTCCTGATATCTTACCTTCTTTATGCTCTGAAGACACAGGAAAAATGGAAAGAGCTGGAGCATGTGGATAACAGGTAGTAAGCTGCTTCAGGCTGTCAGCGTCTCCCAGCAGGTCCTAGGGTGGATCCATGATGAAGACGAGAAGACCCACAAAACCATGTAGGTGAATGAAAGCAGACCTATAGTAACAATACAGGACAGTCGAATGCTGACTGTGTGCAGTTTGCACAATTCATTTGTCAGGATTTCCCTCTATTTCCAGATCGAGCAGACGGTCATGTGGCCGCAAGTATGAGATAATTGTGGTCATTTCTCAACTAGCTTCTGATCTCTATCTCTGAAAAGAACATTGGGAAAAGCAGGAAAAGTTGCTTATGTGCAAATAACCATAAGTATACAAATTGCACACTTGTGGTCATGTGACCACCTGCTACAACTGAAAATGAAGTGGAATCCTTACAGTGTGCATACTGCACCCTGGCAGCATTCGCCAATCTTCAGCAACATAGAGTGAATGCAGATATCTATGCTTACCCCTGAAAATCCCTTTATTGTATAGGAGTTGAATTTCAACATTTTGTATCTATCTTCAAACAGAAATGATAACCAATTGACTCAGAACAATAGTCCACTACTACAACAGTGCACCATAGGTCCAACCAGAGATGACTGTATTTGGAGTTAATTATTTGACACTAAGTTGAAGAACAGGCACAAGGTCTGTATGGATGGGGTTAACACTCAAAGATGATGAGCAGATTCCTGGTTGGGTTTTTGTGTATTAAAAATTGTATAAATTGTGATGATCACCCAGAGTATAAGTGCACCCTGACTAGCCTGACGCCATTCACAGTCCTAATTGTTTTATGACCTAAGATTCAGAAACTGCAGGAAGATTCCTGTTTCACTACCTTGTAAATCTTAGCTGGCAACAGTTTATGTCCTGACACAAAAGGTCAAAAATTTATTACAAGTGTCTGCAGTGTCAGTCTGGGGATACGCTTCACCACTAATACTAAACTTTTCTTTTTTTCTATGGTACCAGTGTTCTGCGCTGAACTGATTTATTTGCATTTACATGTTTAGAAAGATTTTATTTGACTTTTTTTATTATGCTTAAGAATGCCCTTCACTATTTCACTTAATTCAAGAAAGTTTTGAAGGTGCTTGAAGGGGGTATAAAAAATTGTTTAAAAGAAGAACCGAGAGTCCTCAATTTAAATAGGGCTCTCATTTCTTTTAAACATTTTTTTTCTTTCTACTGGCTAACACAATCCAAAGATATATTTTATCTGTATCAAGGGGATATTGCCCGTAACGATGAGTCCATGATCACACACGTCATCTTATGTATCTCATGAGACTATTGTAATACCTCAATATTTTCCTATAGGTAGAAAAGATTGGAATTCTTACAATTAGGCCTAAGCCACAAGCATGAAAATTGAAGCAAGTGTAATGCAATGTTTTATCGCATTCCACTTGGACCAATATTAACCTATGTGCCAGCACCCATGAGCAATTATTTTCTCAGCCCTAATCGGACCGAGAAAACAAACGCAGCATGCTGCGATTGTAATATAATCCTCTTTCTCTCACACCCATTCAAGTCTAGGGAGCGAGAGAAAAATTGCACTGCACTCGCAGCACACCGGTGTACCGCGAGTGCAGGGCGAGAATGGCAATAGCCGGCTACTGAGGAGAGAGGGAGATAAATCCCTCCCTCCCCTCCGAAGCACCTACCCACCCCTCCACAGAGCCAGCCCGCCCCTCCTCAGAGGCAGCCCGCCCCTCCTCAGAACCGACCCACCCCTCCTGAGAGCCAGCCCGCCCCCCCGCAGCTGAGGTCCAATCGCATGATCGGGCCACAGTTGCAGTGACACTCGCATGACACTCGGCTCCTGCTTTGCTGCTGTGACGCCCTGGGCAAGCCAGGGGTCACAGGTCATAACACCACCACACCCTACACCCCAGTTAGGAACACCAAGGCTAACCTAAAATCCTTGTTGCCTTCCTCCAGGGGCTGATGTCCACACCAGGGGGTGGGCCAGGCGGTTGGCTCCGCCCACCGAGGAGTTCACAGCCCTGGAGGCGGGAGAACCAGGAGTTCAGTTTAGGAGGAGGAAGTAGAAGGAAGTGAAGTGGTAGAGGAGCTTGAGAGAAGGAGTAAGAAGTGACAGTTTTGAAAAGCCTGAAGCTGGTCCGGGTGTGTGCCCCGGACTGAGAGACAGCAAGGTCAGCAGACGGCGGTGACTGTCTGCAGGGGTGACTGCTTGGAGGTTGCTGGAAGGACCGCGGACGGGTGGTGGCCCGGCGGTACCGGAGCGGTATACGAAGAGCAGTCAGCACCAGTGGCAGGGGCCTTTCGGATCCCGGCAAGGCTAGGAGTCGCCGTGAATTTGCCAAATCCGTTAGTGAAGGGGACCTCTGGGTCTCCCATCAAGCAAGTCCCGATTGAAGGCAACAGTCCAGCCGTTACAGAGAGACACCGCCACCGCCAGGGCACCAGTTTCTCAGGGCCAGCGCCTGCGGGCAAAGTAGGGCTCCTCCGGCCCATATCCAAGCCGGGGAGCGGGTTACCGGTGGGAACCCATCGAAACCATCATCATCTTAGGTGCGGGAAAAGGGACCGTCACCGCCAACTACTGGGGAAAAGCAAGTGCAGCCGTCCGTGGGAACCGTCTTTCCAGCCGTGTGTTTTACCGAGAACTGTGTCATCGTCTCAGGCTGAGTGAGTACCACAGTGCCGTGCGGCACAGCGCTGCCCCCACGTCCCTGCACCCCACCAAGCCCTGCATCACCCACCTCATCACTGGGCCCCGGGACAACCAACCCCCTACCCACGGAGGGGAGGACTAACATCTAGCTGCTCCATACCATCACTCCCGGGATCCCCATACAGAGCAGTGGTGGTGTCAACAAATCACCACAACCGTGGGTGGCGTCACGGACAATAAACTCTCCCAAAACACCCAATCCCCTTTTCACTCACGGGCGAGGAGCGCCGCTCGAGTCCCCGGAATCTGGCCCATCGCTCGAGCCACCGAGCAGAAGCAGCAGGCCGCAGCAGCCGCAGCGGCAGCCGGACCCGAGCAGTGGGAGAGCGCGGCGTCCCCTCCTCCGCCCGCGACACTGCCAGCGTGAGACGAGTGTCAAGCGAGGATCCCAGTATATCCCCATGTGGCCCTGGCCTTATTGCAAGTCTCCCACAACGTTTTTAATAATATGTGTAAGCATTGTGGGGTATGTTAGCACTATATAAGTAAAGTAAAATAAATAAATTACTAAATAAAACATTTACCTTCGTAAGAAACATTTAGAAGGAAACACTGAGATAGCTCAAGAAGAGCTGCAATAATGCTGACCCTGTTTTGTCGTGGAACCATAAAATGTCTTATCTTTGCACAGATGCCCTATCTATGAATGGTAAGGCTATGTGCCCACGGGACAAGGTACCCGCAGATATATCCGCAGGTACGTCTGCAGGTTTCCCTCAGCAGCTCCATGGAATCCGCAGCTATCCATTGCTGTGGGATTCCAGTAAAATAGCTGCGGTAAACCTGCGGACATTCCTGCGACTTACCTGCGGAAGTCCCGGCCTCTATCTCCATAGTGGAGGTCCGGGAATTCCGCAGATATTTCCGCAGGAATAATTGACATGCAGTTATGTGTGGCTGCGGGACATTCGCAGCATATTCCGCAGCCGCACATACCGCGGCATGGACACAGCACTCCCCATGTCCCATAGAGTAACATGGGGAGTGTCTGTACTTGCTAAAACCTGCGGATTTATCTAGAGAATCCAGATAAATCCACAGGTACATTGTCTCATGGGCACATAGCCTAAAGTGCTGAAGAATATGTTGTACATGAAGTACTTCATATTTGCCATATAGAAATAATTATTTTGCTTTTGAATTGTGTTCAGTAGCAATTGCTTATTTGGGGTATCTTCCATAGATAGAAAGGCAAATACTGAAAGCATAAAATTAACCATGCAGCACATATCCTCCTGACATGTTTCACTGAATTCTCGGCATCATCAGGGGATGGGACAATGGCATATATTATTATACCCTTTCCAGGTGAGTTAATCTTTCTAATGCATCTATAACTACAGACCTATATTTAATATCTCCTTCTTCTCTATACTTCTTGGTCCATCTGCTACCTCTCAGGTAACTCTCTTCCTGACCCTTTACAATCTGGTTGCCACTCTTTACACTCTCCTGAAACTGCTATTATTAGTCTTTAATTATCTACTGACAACAATGTAATGATCACTTTTCCTTTCTAATTCTCCTGGATCTTTCTGCACTTGATACTGTGATCATCACCATCATCTCCTCACTCAGACAGCTCCTTCACTGTATCATTTGCTATCTCTTCAAACTTTGCTCCCACTGTCAAGATTCCTTAAATTTCAGTCCTAGGGCCCTTTATCTTTTCTCTATACACCGCGTCTATTGGATAAAAGGTAAAAAACTTAGTTACAGCACATAGGGAGTATAAACTTCTTTTTATTAAAAAATAAAGTTAAACAACACACACGGGGATGGTAGGTGAAAAAACAGCAAACTGACCCCAGAAACACCAGTTTATGCGTTTTGAGGCTGACGCCTCTTAATCATAACCACACTGTGACGACATGGACACCCAATGCCTAGAATGGGTTAAAGTTTCTTAAAATTCAGCCAGACGTATTGTTCTTCTGTGTGTTAACTTACTGTATGTTTGCTAAACTAATGTTTCTCCAGACCCTTCCGAGCAATCATTGTAATGTAGTTGTGTATTGCTAATCTAATGTAAATTACCTCAGTGGCCATTGTCTAGTCTGTGCATTGCAGACTACATGTAGATATCCTCAGTCTTTCTATCCACATCATTTAAATGAACATTATCCATGCAGCTTGAAATTCATCCAATAAGAGAAGCAACCTTGTACAACCAATCCGATAAGGGCACAGTATATCTGAAGGGAAGGCTATGGCTATAATAAGGGACTTCTTTAAGTCTCCAGTTGTTGATGGATTTTGCATGATCCAGTCTAAGCTCTTAGGAGCTGGCTAGAGGATCAGAACCAGGATACCTTGTGGACTCGGTCTAGGGACTTTGGCTCCGACTAGAGGAACACTTGGCTACATGACTTCAAACCAGAGACTACTTAAGGAGGAAACCCAGGTTGAGACAATCCAGTCACCTGGTACAGACCGAAAGCGGGGTGCTGCTGGATTGGAGTAAATAGCCCTGGAACCTCTGAGGCATGGACATTCTAAATCCCTGGTGAGCCAGTGGAAGGGTGAGACTCTGTTGCCTGTTACATTTGTGTGTTTTGCTGGTTATTTGCTATGTGCCGTTAATTGTTTGGGGATCCAATAAAATCTTAATATTGAGATTTCCTCACCCTGTGTTGTCTGAGTAGTGTTCCGCCCAAGGTTAAGGAGATCGGCGGTCAGTTGGGATGAGCCCTGGGCCATGCTGTCTTTCTAAAGGCGGTCGATTCAGCGGACGAGAGCACCCACTGAGCCCCGTGTCTCCACACACACTACTCCTATGATTCGGGCTGTTTAAATAGTCACAGAAAGTAGAACTTTACATCACATGATATCATTAAAAATGTATTTATTTATTTATTTTTCTTACTTTCCCAGGAAATGTTTACATTGCATAACAGTACAAAAGAGAAGGTAAAATACAATATGAAAAATACAAAAATACAATGGACAGCTAATAATATACAATCAAAAGATTCTATTTTATTAGCTGTCCATTGTATATTTGTATTTTTCATATTGTATTTTACCTTCTCTTTTGTACCGTTATGCAATGTAAAAATTTCCTGGGAAAGTAAGAAAAAAAATAATTTTAATGATATCATGTGATGTAAAGTTCTACTTCCTGTGACTATTTAAACAGCCCAAATCACAGGAGTAATGTGGTTATGATGAAGAGGCGTCAGCCTCGAAACACGTAAACCTGTGTTTCTGGGGCCAGTTTGCTGTTTTTTCACCTACCATCTGTGTATGTTTTTTAACTATATTTTTTCAATAAAAAGAAGTTTATACTTCCTATGTGCTGGAACAATGTTTTTTACCTTGGATTGTTTCTGGACAGATGCCGTGCACTTGGAGGAACAGGTGAGCTGGATACCTTTGAACTTTCTTGCATTTATTGGATAAACCACCAGGTGATTTGGTTTCCAGTACCATCCATATGCTGATGACACCCAATTATAGGCCTCTTCTCCTGACATTACCCCCTTGGTAATACAAAATACCAGACAGATAGATAGATAGATAGATAGATAGATAGATAGATAGATAGATAGATAGATTTTACAGCTATTAACCAAATAAATAATTAAAAGAAAAAAAACGATGTGGGTTCCCCCATTTTTGATAACCAACCAAGGTGTAAAGCAGACACCTTGGGGCTGGTATTATCAGACCATAGCCCTTCCCAGATTAAAAATAGCAGCCCATAGCTGCCCCAGAAGTGGCGCATCCAAATCTTCCCGCTTACTGTGGTGCAGTGGAAATGGTTTATGGGGTTGAAGTCAGATGTGTATGTCACTTGGCATCAAGGCCTGTTGTAAGTAATGGAGAGGTCTCTATCAGGCACCCCCATTACTAACCCGGTAAGTGTAAAGTAGAAAAAACACACAGAAAAAATAGTTTATTTGTATCAAGATTTCTGAACACTCCCTCGTTCACTAATTTTAAAAAATCCTTGAAGTTTTGACTTAATGTAATGGTGTAATATCCCACAACGTCCATTGAATCCTATGGAGCCTTGTTCTCAGAACGAGGCTCCATAGGCCGCTCACAGTCAGCTCTTGAGAAATTCTGTGCCTGCTGCTGACTGCCAAATCCAGGGCTGGCATCACCAGCCAGCACACCCAGGCAAGTGCCAGGGCGCTAGACAAACGGGGGCCTAATTTGCCTTCGGGGACACAGCCCGTGCTGCTTGCCAGATGGTGTCACCTGAATTTACTGGTGTGTGGGACCCAGGGTAACTGTCTTCCCTGTGCAGTGTCTCACTCCGTGCCCTGTGCGATGAGCACAGAGTTTGGAGTCTGACTGTTGTCAGCTTATGAATTATAATAAGCCGGCAGCAGAGTGTTGTTCCGATCCCCAGCAAAGACCAGTGACATCATCTGTGGGGTGGTGCTGATCTTCTGCACCGCCTGGTATAGTGACAGAGCTCTGCTGCCAACAGTGTGTAGCACCCCTGTGGTACCAGGTGCCACAAAATGTGAACGTGGAAACCCAAACCCCGGAATATCCGTGCCAGTCAGTACACCAACACTTTCAGGCCATACAAAACCCTAGCACCAGACTGGGAGACTGCCTAGCAACAGGTAAAAGGGATGGGCACTAATTGGATAGTCACCACCAAATCTGTAGGGAGAGACCCAGCGAGGGGCCAGTAGTCAGGTGGGAAGTTGGCGGAAGGAAGTAGTCGGTTAAGAGAAGTGAAGGAAGGAGTAGAGGAGTTGTGAGAAGAGAAAGAAGGAGTTGAGAGTAAAAGTACAGAAAGACCTGAAGTAACAACGGAGTGCTGTAATAGGAGTGAGGGACTGTGGAGTACAGAACCAGGACTCCAGGAACTGCGGGATGCCTGTGGAAGTCTGGAACCAAGGCTCACAGGACTCAGCACAAGGCGGGGTGCAGACCCTAGGACAGCGGGACACTTTATGGTCAACTGATAAATCTGCCAGGCGAGAAGATCTCCAGGGTCCATCGCCAACCCAAAGAGTCTGAAGCATCAGCAAGGAAGAGGGGACTGGGGACTGAACTCCTTAAATAGTCCAGGCTGCCTGCAATAGGACCAAGACTGAAGAGAAGGGACTCCTAAGCAGCTATAGGCCACGGAAGCCCATTAACAACAAGTGTGCATGGAGGACAGCCAACCCAGGTCACAGCTGGCATGGAGAACAAGGGGAGTGGGAGCACCGGGAACCGGCACCAGCGGGTCCAAGCACTAAAACAAAGTAAAACAAGTCAAGTTGAAACTGCAATACTGGTGTGGACTATTTCCTTATCGCCCCGTGCACTTACACAGACTGTTTCCCACTACATTCCCCATCATCCACTGCTGGGACCTATCCCTGCTTGCGGAGGGCCCAAAACACCTAAGCTGCACTATTCTACCAGCCCCAGCAGGACTCTGCAGCGGTGACCCCAATAATCTGGCTGCACACCGCAAGTGGCGTAGTCGAGAACTCTTTTATTTTTATTTCCCTTTTTATTTTTCACCCCTTTTTTTTATTGGACCAACCCCAAGGGTCACAGAACTGGGCATCGGCCGCGACCACGACTGATCCCCCTGCACACCACACGCCCAGGACCGAGTATATCACAGCTCTGGGGCATCAGAAGCGCATGCCGGGAGACAGCGCACTGGGGGGAGACAGCACACAAGAGGGGAGACAGCGCACAGGGCATAGATGGGGAGACATTGTGCATGGGGGAGACAGCGCAAGGGGGAGACAGCACATGAGGAGGCAGCACACAAGGGAAGGAGACAGCGCACAGGGTTGATACAGAGCACAGGGGAGAGAACACACAGTGGGAGATATCACACAAGGGGAGAGACAACACACAGGGGAATACACAGCACATGGGGGGAGACAACATACCAGAGAGGAGACAGTGCACAGGGGGAGACAGGGCACAGGGGAGGAGAAAAGGCACGTGGGGAGACATGGCACGAGGTGGCAACAGCGTATGGGGAGAGACAGCACATGGGTGAGACCGCACATGGGGGTAGAGAGCAAACAGGGGGGAGACAATGCACAGGAGGAGACAGCACATGGGGGAGATAGCGCATTAGGGAAACAGCACAGTGTACAGAGGTGACAGGGCACATGGGTTGGGAACACCGCACAATAAAGACAGAACATGGGGGAGACAATGCATGAGAGGAGACAGTGCACAAGGGGAAGACACAGTGCACAGGGGGAGACAGCACATGGGGGGAGAAAGCACACTGAGGGGGACAGCACATGGGGCAAACAACCCATTAGGTAGACAGCGCATAGGGGATGGAGAGACATTGCACAAGGAAGACAGCAAATGGGGGAGAAAATGCACAGGGGGAGATGGCTCAAAAACTGGATAGACAGCTCATGGGGGACAACGCACGGGGGTGGGGACAATTTACAAAGAAGACAGCGCACAAGAGGAGAGACAGCACACAAGGTGAATGCAGCACACAAGGGGATGCACAAGAGACAGCGCACAGGGGGAGACAGTACACTGGGTGGGACAGCGCACAGGGGGGAGACAGCCCATGGGGGCTGACGAGACACTGCACAAGAAATACAGCACACGGGGGAATAGTGCACAGGGGAAAACATTGGACTGGCTAGAGAGATGTGTTGCCCTGGGCAAGCCAGGGGACACAGGTCACAACAACACACGCACCCCACATTCCCTGCAGGCACAACAGCTAACCTACAAATCCTTGTTGCCTTCCTCCAGAAGCTGATGATTCACACCAGGGGGTGGGCCAGGCGGTTGGCTCCGCCCACCAAGGAGATCACAGCTCTGGAGGCAGGAAGAACCAGGCAGTTCAGCTCAGGGAGAGCTTGAGTGAGGAGTGAACAACTAGAGGAGTAAGGAAAGTGGAAGGAAGGAAGAGAAGTGACAGAAAGCCTGAAGTTGGTCTGTGGCTGCGTGCCCAGACGGAGTCAGCAAGGTCAGCAGACGGCGGTGAAGGTCTGGAGTGGGACTACCTGGAGGTTGCTGGAAGGACCCCGGAGGCTGTGTGCCCGGTGGTCTGGAGCAGTATACAAAAGGCAGTCAGCACCAGGGCAGGGGCCTTTCGGATCCCAGCAAGGCTTGGAGTCGCCGAATTTGCTAAATCCGTTAGTGAAGGGGACGTCTGTCTCCCAACAACCAAGTCCTGATTGAAGGCAAAGGTCCAACCATAACAGGGAGAACACCGCCACCGCCAAGGCACCAGTTTCCCAGGGCCGGCGCCTGCGGGCAAAGTGTGGGGCTCCTCCGGCCCAGATTGTAGTCGGGGAGCGGGTAACCGGTGGGAATCCATCGCTACCAATAGACTTAACATAGGTGCAGGGAAGAGTGACCATCACCGTCAACTGCAGGGAACCGTAGCACCGTGAACCGTCTGAGGGACCCGTCCAACCAGCCGTTTGTTTACCGAGAACTGTGTCGTGTTTACTGGCTGACTGGCTGAGTGAGTACCACAGTGCCGCTGCCCCCGCGTCCCTGCGCCCACCAGGCCCTGCACCTCACAAGCCATCACCGGGCCCCGGGATCACCAACCCCTACCCACGGAGGGGCAACACAACACCTAGCTGCTCCCCTTCACCATCCCCGGGATCCCCGCAGCGGTGGTGCTACAAATCACCACAACCGTGGGTGGCGTCACGGACATTATCCCAACACCCCAAACCCCCCTTTCACTCACGGGCGAGGAGTGCCGCTTGAGGAAAACCCCCGGGATCCGGCTTACGGCTCGAGACACCACTGAGCAGCCGAACCCGAGCAGAAGGGGTGAGCGCGGTGTGCTGACACCCTCCTCCCCGCCCGCGACAACTTGGCGTTACGAACAGGATCTTACCGCTCTGCCGTTTGGTAGAGGTGCGCCTTGTTACCGCCGGAGGTATCTGGCAGGAAAATTTCAGAAGCCGCCATCTTTGGCGCGAAAAGTTCCCGCTCGAGCGTCTTCTCGAGCAGTAGAGGCGCGAAGGCCAAAACCCCGCCCCGAGAGAGGAGGGGCCGGAAAGAGCTAAGGGGGACGCAGATGGAGGAATGGCGGCGTCCTCGAGTTGGAGCGCGGGAATGCCCGCAACTGGAGCATCCAAGCTCTGGGGGAAACGAGGAGGAGTAGCCTTCGAAGACTGCGGCCCGGGTGAGCTCCCCGCCGGGACCGCTAAGTGGCTGGAGCGGGAGTTAGGGCGGTTCTGCTTGAAGGTGAGGGCGCAGAGCTTGCAGCAGTTGATGGACTGGAAGGCGGAGATGCGCAGAATGGTTGCCGTAGTGGGAGCCCGTGAGCAAGGGGCCGCTGCAGCTGTGCCGCGTCGCGATCAGTCCACCCAAACCCCAGAACCGGCCCTGATCGAGTGGGAGACGGACATCAGCACCGCAGCCGGGGGTCCGGAAAGAATGGCGCTGATGGAGGAAGAGGTTCCAGGTACGCCGCCTCCGCCGCCGTTCCTAACGGCTGTCAGTGGTTCGGGGTTGAACTGCCAGTGGAAGGAGAACCCCCTGTACTGCTCGGTCCCGGAGTGGGCCGACCCCCCGCGGTGGTAGCCGCCTCAAGGACAGCAGATGCCCGCTGCAGCCGTCCCCGTTGGGACCACCACTGAGTTTGATTTGAAAATTGTTGAAACATGAAAAGTTATGTTACCGGTACCGTTTTCCGCAGGCCGCCTCCGGAGAGGCAGGTTGGAGGGACGGCCCTGAGCAGAGCAGGCTAGGGCCCAGCCACCAAAGGAACCGGTGGCTACCCTCTGGAGGGCAAGGACAGATCCCGCTCGGGTACCGTGTGCTGGACTGTGGGTCAAGGGGTGCTGCCTGGGCTTTAGGGGCAGCATCAGGGCCAGGTTACTTGGGTGGGAGAGAGCGGAAACCGTAACTGTTAACCGTTTGAAACCGTTAGTAACGTTTAAGAATGAACCTCCCGATGTGGGATGATGTTGAATTAAAAATGTTACCGTTTACCATGTTGTACCCTTTTACATCTTCAGAAAACAAAAAGGAAAATAAAACCGGTGTTGGACGGGCAGCCCGAGGACGGTCTGCATTTTGCTAAGGGGGAATGTGTCGCCCTGGGCAAGCCAGGGGACACAGGTCACAACAACACACGCACCCCACATTCCCTGCAGGCACAACAGCTAACCTACAAATCCTTGTTGCCTTCCTCCAGAAGCTGATGATTCACACCAGGGGGTGGGCCAGGCGGTTGGCTCCGCCCACCAAGGAGATCACAGCTCTGGAGGCAGGAAGAACCAGGCAGTTCAGCTTAGGGAGAGCTTGAGTGAGGAGTGAACAACTAGAGGAGTAAGGAAAGTGGAAGGAAGTAAGAGAAGTGACAGAAAGCCTGAAGTTGGTCTGTGGCTGCGTGCCCAGACGGAGTCAGCAAGGTCAGCAGACGGCGGTGAAGGTCTGGAGTGGGACTACCTGGAGGTTGCTGGAAGGACCCCGGAGGCTGTGTGCCCGGTGGTCTGGAGCAGTATACAAAAGGCAGTCAGCACCAGGGCAGGGGCCTTTCGGATCCCAGCAAGGCTTGGAGTCGCCGAATTTGCTAAATCCGTTAGTGAAGGGGACGTCTGTCTCCCAACAACCAAGTCCTGATTGAAGGCAAAGGTCCAACCATAACAGGGAGAACACCGCCACCACCAAGGCACCAGTTTCCCAGGGCCGGCGCCTGCGGGCAAAGTGTGGGGCTCCTCCGGCCCAGATTGTAGTCGGGGAGCGGGTAACCGGTGGGAATCCATCGCTACCAATAGACTTAACATAGGTGCAGGGAAGAGTGACCATCACCGTCAACTGCAGGGAACCGTAGCACCGTGAACCGTGAACCGTTTGTTTACCGAGAACTGTGTCGTGTTTACTGGCTGACTGGCTGAGTGAGTACCACAGTGCCGCAAGGCACAGCGCTGCCCCCGCGTCCCTGCGCCCACCAGGCCCTGCACCTCACAAGCCATCACCGGGCCCCGGGATCACCAACCCCTACCCACGGAGGGGCAACACAACACCTAGCTGCTCCCCTTCACCATCCCCGGGATCCCCGCATCGAGCAGCGGTGGTGCTACAAATCACCACAACCGTGGGTGGCGTCACGGACATTATCCCAACACCCCAAACCCCCCTTTCACTCACGGGCGAGGAGTGCCGCTCGAGGAAAACCCCCGGGATCCGGCCTACGGCTCGAGCCACCACTGAGCAGCCGGACCCGAGCAGAAGGGGTGAGCGCGGTGTGCTGACACCTTCCTCCCCGCCCGCGACAGAGACACTGCACAGAGGGGACAGTTTACAGGGGGAGATAGTGCTCCTCTCATGGTATGTGTTAAAGTGGCCCATTGAGACTGTTTCTCCCATAGCCCACAAAAACCTGGAGTTGGCCATTCTTCAACCTACGGTGCCTCACTCTCATTTTATCTCTTACGTTGTATCAAAGTGTCATATCTTCTGTGGCGCCCTGGACAAGCCAGGACGTCACAGGTACTACATCAACACACCCCACACCCCGGCTAGGCACACCGAAGTCAAACACAAATCCTTGTTGCCTCCCTCCAGGGGCTGATGTCCACACCAGGGGGTGGGCCAGGCGGTTGGCCACGCCCACCGAGGAGTTCACAGTCCTGGAGGCGGGAAAAGGAGTCAGTTTAGTTTTGGGAGTGAAAGAGTGAAGTGGTAGGAGAAGAGACTGACCGTGTCCCAGTGCGTGGCCCGGGCACATACAGCAAGGTTGGCAGACGGTGGTGACCGTCTGCAGGAGAGGCTGATTGGAGCGAACCGTAAGGACCGGGGACGGGCGGTGGCCCACCGGTACCGGATCAGGGAGTGAAGAGAAGCCAGCACCATTCGGCAGGGCCTACGGACCCCGACCAGGCTTGGAGTCGCCGTAAAACCAGTCAAATCCGTTAGCAAAGGGAACCTCCGGGGTTTCCCAGCAGTCAAGACCCAATTGAAGGCAACAGCTCAAACCGTGAAGGGAAATACAGTCACCGCCAAGGCTACAGTTCCCAGGGCCAGAGCCTGCGGGCAGAAGGGGCTCCCTCAGCCTCCATCCAAGCTGGGGAGCGGGTTACCGGTGGGAAGCCACCAGAACTGAGAACACAACACAGGTGCAGGGAAAGGCAGTCACCATCAACCTACCGAGAGAAGAACCACCGCAGCCGTCTGTGTGACCCGTCCATCCAGCCGTTTGTTTTACCGGAGACTTTGTATTCATCATTGGCTTAGTGAGTACCACTGTGCCGTGCGGCACCGCGCTGCCCCCGCGACCCTGCACCTCACCAGGCCCCGTAACCCGCCTGCCATCCTTCCCTCACCAGGCCCCGGGACAACCAACCTCCCTACCCACGGAGGGGAAAAACAACATCTAAGCTGCTCCCTGTCATCGCTCCCGGGATCCCCATCCAGAGCAAATGGTGTCACAACCTCACCACAACCGTGGGTGGTGTCACGGACAATATCCCCAAACCAAACCACCCCCTTTCACTCACGGGCGAGGAACGCCGCTCGAGTCCCCGGGATCCGGCCCAACGCTCGAGCCACCGAGCAGCAGCAGCAGCAGCCGGACCCGAGCAGTGGGTGAGCGCAGCGTCCCCTCCTCCGTCCGCGACACTTCACTGTTGTCCCATGAAAAGACATAAAATATTTACAAAAATGTGAAGGATGTACTCACTTTTGTGACATAATGTATAAGATCAGATCGAGGTCACCACTCCAGTGGTGAAATTAAGAAAAAAGCTGGAGTGGTTCTTTAAATTAAAGCTGATGAAAAATAATGTTTTCAACCAAAATGATTGCTTGTTTGGTAAAAACGTAAAGGAATTTTACATTGATGGCCCATCCTTAGGCGGGCTTTGCACACTACGACATCGCAGGTGCGATGTTGGTGGGGTCAAATTGAAAATGACGTACTTCCGGCATCGCATGCGACATCGTAGTGTGTAAAGGCTCGATGATACGATTAACGAGCGCAAAAGCGTCGTAATCGTATCATCGGTGCAGCGTCGGCGTAATCCATGATTACGCTGACGCGACGGTCCGATGTTGTTCCTCGCTCCTGCGGCAGCACACATCGCTGTGTGTGAAGCCGCAGGAGCGAGGAACATCTCCTACCGGCGTCACTGCGGCTGCCGTAGGAAATGCGGAAGGAAGGAGGTGGGCGGGATATTTACATCCCGCTCATCTCCGCCCCTCCGCTCCTATTGGCCACCTGCCGTGTGACGTCGCAGTGACGCTGCACGACCCGCCCCCTTAATAAGGAGGCGGGTCACCGGCCAGAGCGACGGTCGCAGGACAGGTGAGTCCATGTGAAGCTGCCGTAGCGATAATGTTCGCTACGGCAGCTATCACAAGGATATCGCAGTTGCGACGGGGGCGGGCACTATCGCGCTCGGCATCGCAGCATCGGCCTGCGATGTCGCAGCACGCAAAGTGCCCCTTAGGATACGTCACCAATATCTGATTGGTGAAAATGCAACAATAATTTCTTACGCCTTTCTTACTAGCCATCCCAGGTGCCAGCGGCTGCTGGAAGTGCTCAATCATTTAGCCACACAGCTCCATCAATGGTATAGTGGCCACTGTCAGGTACTGCACATCTGCCCCTATTAATCTGGATGGAGGATGTGCAGTAACAAGCTATGGCGACTATACCATTGATAGAGCTGAGCAGCTTAGCAACTGAGCACTTCCAGCCACCACCGGCACCGGAAACCGCTGATCAGATATTGATGACTTATCCTGAGTAAAACCCATCAATGTAATAGCCTCAATCAATCTTTTTAAGAATGAAATTATTTTAGCCAAACAATCATATATCATCAGTGATGTGACTTAGAGCTCATGGGCCGCAGTGCAAAACTTCCAGAGGAGCCCCCAATTATTGCATGTCTTTAATACTAATAGTTTTTTTTTCTATGGGCTAATAGGACATTTTGTTTCCATGCTCAGTTTCAGGGCACAGGAGCAATTACAATCCCTGCAGCTATTATAGTTACGCTCCTGCATTTCGTCATAATGGTAAATTATGTCAAACAGGTTCTTTTCAGACAAAATATCCTACGTTCAGAGTTATACCGTATTTTTCGGTTTATAAGATGAACCAGATTATAAGACGCACCCCAAATTTAGAGGGAAAAAAAAGTAAAAAAAAATAGGAGGGGTCTGTCCGGCCGTTGAGTAGGTCGATACTGCGGGCAGTGCGGGCGGCAGGTGTCCCAGATGCTGTGAGATAGGCAACTTCCAGAACCTGTCAGCGGTGTGGGCTTCAAAGAAGTCGCACCCGGATTCGGCGCTATATTGAGCTATATTGAGCTGACAGGCCAAGATCTCATCTGCGCACGTGCCACCTCCCTAAGTCCACTGCTGGGAGATCAATGGGCAACGTGTGCGCAAATGAGGTCTTGAGCCGAGAGCTCAATCTGCGCACACGCCGGCTCCTGACGCTTTTACTTGAATCTTGCACCTCCGACATTTTCAGGATGCCCCTGCCTTACCATCTGCCACACCAGCCCCAGCATAGCCTGTCACACCGGCCCCAGCATAGCCCACCGCATCGGCCCCAGCACAGCCTACCGCACCGACCCCAGCACAGCATGTCGCCTTCACCACAGCACAGTCTGTCGCACCAGCCCCAGCACAGCGTGCCGCACAGGCACCAATACAGCCCACCGCACCACCCCTAGCACTGTCGGTCGCCTTGGCTGCAGCACAGCAAATCGCACCATCCATAGCATAACCCGCCGCACAGGCCCCAGCACAGTGCCTGCCTCCTGCAACCCCTCTCCACCACCTCCCGGTAAGGTGCATTCGGATTATAAGATGATAAGATGCACCCCTCAAATGCACCCTTCCAATTTCTTGTGTCTTATAATCTGAAACCTACGGTATGTTCATGAATGATTTTTAATTGAAAGGATATTCCAGAAAGATTTTCTTTAATCATCCGATGATACTAGACATGTATGACCAGGTTGAACAACTATAACAGACATGATGGACTGAAATGTGTAAGTGTCGCGGGCGGAGGAGGGGACGCTGCGCTCTCCCACTGCTTGGGTCCGGCTGCCGCTGCTCTGCGGCCGCTGCTGCTCGGTGGCTCGAGCGATGGGCCGGATCCCGGGGACTCAAGCGGCGCTCCTCACCCGTGAGTGAAAAGGGGTGGTTTGGTTTTGGGGATATTGTCCGTGACGCCACCCACGGTTGTGGTGATCGTGTGGACACCACCGCTGCTCTGGACGGGGATCCCGGGAGCGGTGACAGGGAGCAGCTTTGTTGTTATTTCTCCCCTCCGTGGTTAGGGGGTTGGTTGTCCCGGGGCCCGGTGATGGGGTAGGTAGGGAGGACAGGCGAGTTGCGGGGCCTGATGAGGTGCAGGGTCGCAGGGGCAGCGCTGTGCCGCACGGCACAGAGGTACTCACTCAGCCCAATGATGATGACACAGTTCACGGTAAAACAAGCTATGGGGAGATAAGGTATGCACACCAGTGACTATGTAAGGGGAATACAAAAAGCCCCAACACTATGCCAAAGTATATAGCTATTGGATTTTTCAAGTCAGTATTCACACAGCAGTTTCTGCTATTTCATGTATTCCCCTTACATAGTCACTGGTGTGCATACCTTATCTCCCCATAGTGATGTTTTTTTAGGTTTTTGCACCCAGTTTGGACTTAGAATGGTGTTCCAAACGTTATTCCTATTTTTCACGGTAAAACAAGCGGCTGGATAGACGGGTCCCTCTGACGGCTGTGGTTGTTCCTCCCTGCAGGTTAGTGATGACTGTCTCTCCCTGCACCTAAGTTCAGTGTTGGTTGCGATGGGTTCCCACCGGTAACCCGCTCCCCGACCTGAATATGGGCCGGAGGAGTCCCTTTTGCCCGCAGGCGCTGGCCCTGGGAAACGGTTGCCCTTGGCGGTGGCGGTGTCTCCCCTTCACGGTTGGACGGTTGCCTTCTGTCGGGACTTGACTGTTTGGAAACCCGGAGGTCCCCTTCACTAACGGATTTGGCAAATTCACGGTGACTGCAAGCCTTGCCGGGATCCGAAAGGCCCCTGCCAATGGTGCTGGCTTCTCTTTGTATACCGGTCCAGTACCGCCGGGTCACCACCCGTCCACGGTCCTTACGGCAGACTCCAATCGGCCTCCACTGCAGACGGTCACCACCGCCTGCCAACCTTGCTGTCCTGTCCGGGCCACACACCCGGACCAACTTCAGGCTCTCTTTCTGTCACTTTTCTCCTCTCTACTACTTTCCTCCTTCCACTTCCTCCTCCAAACTCTATCTCTCCTCTCACTTCCCTAGCTTCACTCTAACTGCCTGTGTTTTCCCTCCTCCAGGACTGTCAACTCCTCGGTGGGTGGAGACCAACCGCCTGGCTCCACCCCCTGGTGTGGACAACAGCCCCTGGGGAAGGCAACAAGGATTTTGTGTTATGACTTTGATGTGCCTACAGGGAGTGTGGGGTGTGGTGGTGTTGTTACCTGTGGCCCCTGGCTTGTCCAGGGCGACACATAAGCCTGTGATAGTTTATTAAATAATTTGTTAAAAGATCGTTCAACCAACAGCATACCCTAATATGATCTGTATGGGGAACTTTCAGCAAACGGGTATCTTGTGTGTATGGCCAACTTTAGGATTTTTCATGTCTTGTGTACAATAAGAACAGTTATTTTGGAAAAGTTCTGAATGCTTTGTCAACTTGTTAAGAATATTTCTGTAAAATCTCATGATCAAAAGACTTTTATCTACTTGACTGTCACAGTACAATTGCCTGGAGTGCATTCTTACAATCACTTATCTACTGACAAGAAATCCGCCACAGGACAAAGTTACATATTTAACCAGAATTCATGACTTATCTTTTTCACAGTTTGTGGAAAGCAAAGTATATTCTTTTTTCTTAAATTAGTAATACAGGCCTAATGACGGCCTAGGATACAATCTACGAGCTCGCTTAAAATATCTGGGATGTTATTGGTGATACTTATGCTTCACTGAACGCCCTTCAAAGACAAAGTTTATGACTCGCTATGAGTCACTCAGACCTATGTTGGTGAAGACTTTCCATGTTTTCATGGTCTGTCTGGTAACACAGTAAACTGTAGTATCAGACATAACCAGTAGATGAGAATGGTGTAGTGTCCTTAAAAAAAAGTTGATTTTTTTTCTTCAACTCCTGGAAACCTTTTCTGTTTGGTTTGATCACCATCTTTGTAGCAATGCTATACTTATATCAGTAGATTTGTCAAATTTCAAAATAATGTTTCAAATACAATGGAACCTTGGTTTACGAGAACAATCCGTTCTGGGAGTGTGCTTGTAAAACAAGTTACTCGTCTAGCAAAGCCATATTTCCCATAGCAAATCATTGAAATGCAGACTATTCGTTCCAGAACGTGTTCAATGTCCCAACCTGGTCCCCTTTTGTGCCATTCCACACATGCACAAACACGCACAAACCCACTCAAACACACACAAACACGCACACGCAGATATTATGCTCACCTTACTTTCCGTTCCCTCGCCGGGATCCTGTTTCTTGTAGTTCGCCGGTACAGGATGTGTATCGGGTAACCATCGCGACAAGGTAGGAACTTCTGCTGTCAGCCACTACTCAAAGGCAGCGTGTTGACCAATCAGAGGCAAGCAGCTCATGCCTTTGACGTCAGCGCGCTGGCAGCGGAAGTTCCACCCTCGTTGCGATGGTTACCCGATATACATCCTGTAGCGGCAAACTACAAGAGCCGGGAGGCCGGCGAGGGAACGGAAGGTAAGGTGAGCATAATATGTGTGTGTCCGTGTTTGTGCGTGTTTGCGTGTGTTTGTGCGGACTGCAAGAGCGGGTTAGAGCATGGTGGAAGTACGGAACCGGAAGTGTGTGCGGTGAGTATTTGCTGGTATGGCAAAGCTTGCTTGTAAACTGAGTTACAAATTTACAGTAAGCTTTGCTCGTATAGCGAAATACTCGCACACTGGGTTACTCGTTAACCAAGGTTCCACTGTAATACATAAGTGTAATTTTGACATCGTTTTTTAGAAAGTATATTTCATTATGATCAATGATACACACGGAGATACAGTGATGCCACAAAGTAAATAAATTCAATATAGCAGAGAAATCATAGGCAAATGTTGGCCGCTAGTAATGTCTGAAGACCACTACATTACAGTGCACATGCATTATCGGGTATTTTGAAGTAATTCAAAAAGAAAGAAACAAATCACTGAGGTTTTTTAAATCAATATATAATTTTACAAAATTATACACAGGGCATAATAGGAAAAAATACCCAAATCTCCTGCCTCCCCTGCTCACATTTAATGAGTAGGAAGGGGTTGCAATAGGTGAGAAAATAATACGGAAAAGTCTGGTTGCAACTGCTACAGATATAGGTGCTGCAGGGTAATATAATAGTCACAAGTAATGGGAAACCCGAGCACTTAATAAGGAAGGAGAGGAGAATTTGGATGCAAGTGTTTTTATTTACAACCAACAAAAATGCAAAATGTGAACCCTAACACAAAGCAACAAACCAACGTTTCGGTTTATTAGACCTTTCTCAAGGTAGTTGCTTATAATAGAGACGCAGGGGCATACGGGTCACAAGGACAGCCGTCAGGGTAGAGAGTAAGTGGAGGGCATCACATTCAGCAGTATGCGGTATCAGGATGGTGGTGATGTGGTGAGTAAACACAGAGGCAGAAGAAGAGAGGAGAGGACACCTGCTCAAAGAGGACCATGTAGTGCTGGAACAGCGGTGGCACTACATGGTCCTCTTTGAGCAGGCGTCCTCTCCTCTTCTGCCTCTGTGTTTACTCACTGGCTTTGGATTTTCTAACCAACAAACGTTCCTCCTGAGAAGTTGTCTTGCGGGGTCTGCTGGACCTGGGCTTGTGAAAAACATCTCCAGTCTCTTAAAATCTTTTTTTTAATTATTTGTACTTGACTCTGAGACACTCTAAAGGTGCCAACCACCTCTAAAGTGGATCTGGTCTTCAGCCTCTTGATAATCAAGGTTTTGGTCACAGAGTTGATTTTTGGCATGTTGTCAGAGGTCAAGTGAAGGTATGGGGTTCTGGGTTTCTTTTTATATACACCCATTAATTAACCGATCATTTAGTGAGCACAGGTGAGGATGTAAACTAGGATTGGGTGCATTATATGACAAGGCGACAAAACGTTTGTCTTGCCAAAATCTGACCTTTCTGTGTTCATTAAATGATCAATATTTCATCTTTGCAGCAACTTTGATTTCTTAACCTAAACCAAATTTGGAAGAGTCTCAGCTTTCAAAAGAGTAATTTATAAAACCAATGCATGAATTCAAAGTCAGGTTATAAGCTTTTATTTACATAACATGGATAAGCGACAGAACTTCTGTCAGGGAGTGTAGTGTGGGGAAGTCTTTATTGAAATAAAGTATTTTTTCCTGTATGTGTGTGGGGGTTTTTTAACTACTAGGTTAGTATTGGGGGGGTGATAGATGCCTCTCCAATACTAACCCCAAGGCTTGATGCCAGCTGACAGCATCCACAAAAAGTATTATCCTGATTGCCATCGCACCATGGCAATCGGGAAGAGACGGTCAAAGTGTCAAATTTTGATGGAAAGAGCCAAATTATCATGGACCTTCCCAGCCTAATAAATCAACCCCTAGCTGTCTGCTTTACCTTAGCTATCAAAAATGGGAGACACAATGTCATTTTTAAAATGTATTTATTTATTTAGTTCCCAGTACAAACCTGGGAGTCAGGGATGCGTCCAAGTGTCTTCTCCATGCTGTTTCTATCCATTTCAGCAATTTTCCAGCATCTCAAGCCCTCTTGTTAGGGTCTATCGGAAAAATGTTCGAATTTCCCATTGACTTCTATTATACCCATTACTTTAGTAGAGCACATCCGAGCTTCCAACCTGCTCGATTCAAGTAAAGAGCACTTGAGCATTTTAGTACTGGCTGATCACTAGTTATTACATAAATATTAGCAGAATAAATTATCAAAATAGTTAAAATAACACAAATAGTGCATATCTTAGAGAGGGAAAAAAAAAGATGGACTGATAGATATCTGTTATTTTGGGGAAGAATGTAAACAGTAGTTCATGAGAAGCCGCCGACACCAACAACCATTTTGGCCGGAGGGTTGATGAGATAAAAATTTGTCAGATCTGTCTTTCACTTAAAAAGATATCATTGCCAGACACACCCCACACAATCTTATATCTGCTCTGCTAGATTTTTCCACTGTGAGTCAAAGCTCGGCACAATGCAGAGAATGCGGTTGTTTTGTTGCATGGAAATAGTCCAAAATGAGCAAAATATATTTTTCTTTCATCTTTACGATGCATACATATTTTGCAATTTAAAATATTGTGCCAGAGTGGCAGTGGGCAACTTTACTACTACATACAATCTTCATTTATTTTGCATCTAATGCATGAAATGGCCAACATTTAGCTAAACATTAAATCAATGAATTTCTGAAGAAACTTGTGGCTCCAAATCGTCTTCACTGTCCTGTGTCTGCATGAAAGACAACCGGCTGCAGCACAAGACTCCTTAATATGCCCTGTCTGGAGGAGATTATTCAGCCCCTTCTAATTGTCAAGAGGGTGTGGCTTAGGTCAGCAACCATGGAACTGATCAGCAGGAGAGTAATCCCTGTGTCCTCTACAGATTTTTAAAAGGTTTAGCCTCGATTCATTAAAATGGTGTTTGGTTCACTGTTTTTAATGATGGGCGTGCAGGAATATGTGACGCCCTGGGCAAGCCAGGGGTCACAGGTCATGACACCACCACACCCTACACCCCGGAGGGGTACACCAAAGCTAAACCAGAAATCCTTGTTGCCTTCCTCCAGGGGCTGATGTCCACACCAGGGGGTGGGCCAGGCGGTTGGCTCCGCCCATCGAGGAGTTCACAGCCCTGGAGGCAGGAAACCAGGCAGATGAGATTAGGTTAGAGATGAGAGGAGATGAGTTTAGGAGTTGAAGTGAAGTGGTAGAGGAGCAAGAGAGAGGAGTTAAGGTGGAAGAGAAAGTGACAGTTGAAAGCCTGAAGTTGGTCCGGGTGTGTGCCCCGGACTGAGACAGCAAGGTTAGCAGACGGTGGTGACCGTCTGCAGGAGAGGCTGATTGGAGGTTGCCGAAAGGACCGTGGACGGGTGGTGGCCCGGCGGTACCGGAACGGTATACGAAGAGAAGCCAGCACCATTGGCAGGGGCCTTTCGGATCCCGGCAAGGCTAGGAGTCGCCGTGAATTTGCCAAATCCGTCAGTGAAGGGGACCTCCGGGTCTCCCAACAACTAAGTCCCGATTGAAGGCAACAGTCCAACCGTTGGAGAGAGACACCGCCACCGCCAAGGCACCAGTTTCTCAGGGCCAGCGCCTGCGGGCAAAAGAGGGGCTCCTCCGGCCCATATCCAAGTCGGGGAGCGGGTAACCGGTGGGAATCCATTGCTACCAACAGTTACACTAGGTGCAGGGACAGAGACCGTCACCGCCAACTACCGGGGAAAAGCAACAGCAGCCGTCCGTGGGAACCGTCTTTCCAGCCGTGTGTTTTACCGAGAACTGTGTCAACGTCTCAGGCTGAGTGAGTACCACCGTGCCGTGCGGCACAGCACTGCCCCCGCGACCCTGCACCTCACCAGGCCCCGCACCTGGCCTGTCATCCCTCATCCTCCACCCCATCACCGGGCCCCGGGACAACCAACCCCTACCCACGGAGGGGAGAACTAACAACTCTGCTGCTCCCTGTCACCGCTCCTGGGATCCCCATACAGAGCAGCGGTGGTGTCCACACAATCACCACAACCGTGGGTGGCGTCACGGACAACAATAAATCCCCAAAACCAATCCCCTTTTCACTCACGGGCGAGGAGCGCCGCTCGAGTCCCCGGGATCCGGCCCATCGCTCGAGCCAAGGAGCAGCAGAGGCCGCAGCGGCAGCCGGACCCGAGCAGTGGAAGAGCGCAGCGTCCCCTCCTCCGCCCGCGACAACTTGGCGTCACGAACAGGATCTTACCGCTCTGCCGTTGGGTAGAGGTGCGCCTTGTTACCGCCGGAGGTGTCCAGCCAGAAAATTTCAGAAGCCGCCATCTTTGGCGCGAAGAGTTCCCGCTCGAGCGTCTCCTCGAGTAGTGGAGGCGCGAAGGCCAAACCCCCCCCCCCGATAGAGGAGGGTCGAAAAGAGGCTAAGGGGGACGAAATGGCAACTGGTCGCATGTAGCCGCGGCTATAAAAGCAGAGACGCCAGGACTCTGCAGCGACACTGGGTTCCTGGAAGGCTCGATTGTGAAGATACACAGTCCGACCGCCAACGAGGACGCTCCCGCACCCGGCACGGCGATGTGGCTGAGAGACCGGACTGCCCCGTTGAATAACCGTCTGCAAGCCCATATGCAGCTCCTCCTAGAGGAGTGGTAGACCGACGTGGCGGACATAGTGGCTGCTATGCGGAGACGCGAGGTGGAAGAGGATTTGGAGGAGCGGGTAAGAGACTCACGCCCCTGTATTCCCGAGGGATCGGCCGTTGAGCCTGAGGAGCCCGGCCTGCATCCGCTCACCCTGTCTCTCTCCCCGCTACCCGTGTTAGCTGCTGCCGCCCCGCCACTAGGCCCGCTACCTGCCCAACCGGTAGCGATACCCTGCCAATCCGCCCCGGCGGCCCAACCGGCTGCAGACGCTCAGGACGTCCCTGAACCACTCCCGGGGGAACCGCGTCACGGACAACAATAAATCCCCAAAACCAATCCCCTTTTCACTCACGGGCGAGGAGCGCCGCTCGAGTCCCCGGGATCCGGCCCATCGCTCGAGCCACCGAGCAGCAGAGGCCGCAGCCGCAGCGGCAGCCGGACCCGAGCAGTGGGAGAGCGCAGAGTCACACACCACTCCACTTAAGGATTTATGAGCATTAACTCATTGGTGTGTGCCTCTCACCAAAAATGCCACACCTATTAGGACCTGGAGTAATATTTATTGAGTAACGAAAGCCAAAACCGTTAGTAAATTCTTTTTGGTCTGTTTTTGCCATGCCTCATCACGCCCCAAACACTTTTTCAACGCCACACATTTTTACAGAGGTGCTCAAAACTGTTGCAAAGTCTTTATAAGTGTTTAAAATGGTCCCTGAGTCTCATTCAGTAGGCTAAACAATTAATGGGAAAGACTGTTGATAAATGGGGAATGACTGTTGATAAATGTCCAGAAGGCATTGATTGACACACTCCAGAAAGAGGGCAAGCCACAAAAGGTCACTGCTAAAGAAGCTGACTGTTCACCAAGTGCTGTATCCAAGCATATTAATACAAGAAAAACTGTGGATAGAAGTGCAGAATAGGGTCTTACCGAGTAAGGTAACAGATAAGCTAAGGTAATTTCACTCACCTATTAGGGTTGTGCCAGTCATAACTCCTAAACGCACATTAAAGATAGCGACTGCCGCTGCCCCGGGATGCTAAATCAGACGTAAAGGGGGAGAGATCAGGGGGTGTATGCTGCGCTATCACAAGAAATTCAGATGTTGATTATTTCCTTTCTTTATTCTTTTATTCAGGTGAACGCGTTTCAGACTGTTGTTTTTTCTTTGATGTCCTGTTGAAGGAGACTTAGTTCTCAGAAATACATCGACCTGAAGAAAAGACTAAAGAAATTAAATAATCAACATCTGAATTTCTGGTGACAGCGCGTCATAAACCCGATCTCCTCCATTACATCTGATAAAGCATATTAGTGGAAGAAAAAAGTGTGGTAGACAAAGGTGCACAAGCAGCCAGGATAACCATAACCTTCATAGGATAATTAATAAAAAGCCATTCAAACATTTGGGGGAGATTCCCAAGGATTGGCTGCTGCTGTAGTCAGTGCTTCAAGAGCCTCCACACACAGATGTATCCAGAACATGGGCTATAACTGTCGCATTCCTGGTGTCAAGCCACTCATGACCAATAGACAACACCAGAAGCATCTTAACTGGGCCAAGGAGAAAAAGAACTGGACTGTTGCTCAGTGGTCCAAGGTGTTGTTTTCAGATGGAAGTAAATCTTCCATTTCATTTCGAAATCAAGGTCCCAGACTCTGGAGGAAGAGTGGAGAGGCCACAATCCAAGCTGCAGGAGGTCTAGTGTGAAGTTTCCACAATCAGTGATGGTTTGGGGAGCCATGTCATCTGCTGGTATAGGTCCACTGTGTTTCATCAAGACTAGTCAGCTCAGCCATTTACCAGGAAATTTTAGAGCACTTCATGCTTCCCTCTGCCGACAAGCTTTTTGGAGATGGAAATTTCATTTTCCAGCAGGACTTGGCACCTGTCCACACTGCCAAAAATACCAATACCTGGTTTAAAGGGAACCTGTCACCGTTTATTCGGCCTATAAGCTGCGGTAACCACCAGTGGGCTCTTATATACAGCATTCTAACATGCTGTATATAACAGCCCAGGCCGCTGTGTATAACATAAAAAAAACTTTATAATGCTCATCTAAACCGGTCGCTGCAGTGGATGTGGCTCAGATGGGCGTCTTCGTCCTCCGGTAACACCTCTTTCGGCCTTCTTTGTCCTCCTTCTGAGTGTGCATGACGCATTTATGTCATACACACTCGCCGATCCCACGCATGTGCACTACAATAGTTTGATCTGCCCTGCTCAGGGCAGATCAATGTGCGCCTGCTCAGGATCTGAATGCTGGTGAGTGTGTATGACGTCGGATGCGTCTTGCGCCACAGCTTCAGAAGGATGACAGAGGCGGTGATTAAGATGGTCGAAAGAGGCGGCACCGGTGGATGAAGACGCCCATCTGAGCCACATCTGTGACGCCCTGGACTAGTCAGGTCGTCCCAGGTAGTTCCATGCACACACACACACCCTCCCCTTAGAAAGGTGACAGCAGACAAACTACAAACCTTTGTCACCACCCTCCAGGTTTGATGTCCACACCAGGGGGCGGAGCCAGGCGGTTGGCTCTGCCCACCGAGGAGTTCACAGGCCCGGAGGCGGGAAAACAGTAGAATGTGGAGAGTAGTCTTGACAGAGAGTGAGGACAGTCAAGTTCAAGGGCAGACCTGTGCTCAGGCCTGCCAAAGACTACACCAGGTGTCTGGGTTGGAGCCCAGGCACCTTTGGCAAAGAGGCAGATGGTGGTGGCCACCTGAAGGAGCTGGGATTACAGCCGATGGAACCGTAGGGACCGGGGACGGGCAGTGGCCCGCCGGTACCGAACCGGGGAACCGATTGGAAACCGGAGCACAAGGAGGGGTACTCAGTCCCAGTACGAGGCCCAGAAACAACTAGGCTAAGTCAAATCAACTTATTGAGGACTGGACTTTAGGACCTTTCCCACACAAGACCCGACAGAAGACAACAGCTCAACCATTAGGGTAAAGCCACTGCCAAGGCATAGAGACCCAAGGGGCCAGCGTCTGCGGGCAAACAGGGCTCTACCGACACACAGCATGCCGGGGAGCGGACTACCGTTACTTAGACATAGCAGTCATAATGTCTACATTAAAGAGGTGCAGGAGAAAGGCGGAAACCACCAATCTGTTAAGGGGAAGCTGCAGCCGGCTGCGGGCACCGTTCATCATCTCGTTTGGTTTACCAGAGACTCCAGTGTGTTGTATCATAGTGAGTGCACCAGCGCCTTCGGGCCGCGCATGGCGCCGCACCGCACCAGCACCCAGCACGCATCCATCCCCTCGCCTTAGCACCTCCATCGGGTCCCCGGGACCATCATCCCCCTACCCACGGAGGGGGTCAACACCAGGCTGCGCAACACCGTCCCCGGGAGCCTAGTCAACGTCAGCGGTGGTGTCCATCCATTCACCACAACCCATGGGTTGCGTCACGAACTTAAATCCCCCTGCAAACCACCGCGGCTCTGGCCGTGGACCTCCCCACCAAAGTCCCTACGTGTAGCGCCAACCCCCTTTCAGAGCGACGTGACCCCCCCGGGTCCATGGAAGAGCTCGAGCCACCCACCGACGAGCACAGATCCCAGCGGCTCGGCAGCCAGCCGAGCCCCGGGGCGGTACACATCCACTGCAGCGACCAGTTTAGGTGAGTATTATAAAGTGTTGTTTATGTTATAGATAGCAGCCTGGGTTTTTATATACAGCATGTTAGAATGCTGTATATAAGAGCCCATTGGTGGTTGCCGCAGCTTATAGGCCGAAAAACCGGTGTCAGGTTCCCGTTAATAACCACAGTATCACTGCACATGATTGGCCAGCAAACTGGCATGACCTAAATTCCATAGAGAATCTATGGGGTATTGTCAAGAGGAAGATGAGAGACACCAGACTCAACAATGTAGACAAGCTGAAGGCTGCTATCAAAGCAACCTGTCCTTCCATAACACCTCAGCAGTGCCACAGGCTGATCGCCTCCATGCCATGCCACATTGATGCAGTAATTCATGCAAAAGGAGCCCCGACCAAGTATTGAGTGCATTACTGTACAGACTTTTCAGTAGGCGCCAACATTTCTGAGTTTAAAATCAGTTTTTCAGTTGGTCCTATATAATATTCTAATTTTCTGAGATAATGACTTTTGGGTGTTCATTGGCTGTAAGCTGTAAGGGCGGCTTTGCACACTACGACATCGCAGGTGCGATGTCGGTGGGGTCAAATCGAAAGTGACGCACATCCGGCGTCACTTGCGATGTCGTAGTGTGTAAATCCTAGATGATACGATGAACGAGCGCAAAAGCGTCGTTATGGTATCATCGCTGCAGCCTCCGACATTTCCATAATGCCGGTGCAGCGACAGGTGCGATGTTGTTCCTCGCTCCTGTGGCAGCGCACATCGCTGTGTGTGAAGCCGCAGGAGCGAGGAACTTCACCTTACCTGCCGCCGGCTGCAATGAGAAGGACGGAGGTGGGCGGGATGTTTACATCCTGCTCATCTCCGCCCATCCACTTCAATTGGCCACCTGCCGTGTGACGTCGCTGTGACGCCGCACGACCCGCCCCCTTAGGAAGGAGGCGGGTCGCCGGCCAGAGGGACGTCGCACGGCAGGTATGTGCGTGTGAAACTGCCGTAGCGATAATAATCGCTACGGCAGCTTTCACTAGATATTGCACGTGCGACGGGGGCGGGACTATCGCTGCAGCATCGGTAACACATTGTTACCAATGTCGCAGCATGCAAAGCCCACCTAAGGCTGTAATTATCAACATTAACAGAAACAAACACTTGAAATAGATCACTCTGTGTGTAATGACTCTATATTAGGCCTCTTTCACACGTCAGTGATTCTGGTACGTTTGTGCTTTTTTTTAAACGTACCAGAATCACTGACATACGCAGACCCATTATAATCAATGGGTATGCTCAAACGTCAGTGATTTTTCACTGCACGTGTCTCCGTGCGGCGTACCCACGTGTGCGTGATTGCCGCACGGAGACATGTCCATTTTTTTCTGGCATCACTGATGTTCCACGGACCACGCAGTGGTGTGGTCCGTGAAACACGTGCCAGAAAAAAATGTGCTTTTAAAATAAAAATCATTTTTACTCACCCGGCGTCCAGCGATGTCCTCTGCAGCCAGTGCAGCTTGCTGCTTCTGAGCCGGCTCATTATTGTCGCGCATATTCATGATGCGCGACATAGCCGACCCGGAAGCAGCTGCTGCAGGGGTCAGCGCCGGCCGGATGCTGCACCGCGGGAGCGTTCAGCACCATGGAGAGCGGGAGCGGGCACAGGTGAGTTGATTACTAAGTGCAATCACGGGCCACGGAGAACGGAGCCCGGATTGCACTTAGACAACCCACGTGTGCCGTGATTCACGGCCCACAGAGGGACATGTGCGTGTTTTACACGCCAGTGAAAAACGTCAGTGTTTTTCACTGACGTGTGAAATGGGCCTAATATATAGAAATAGATCACTCTGTGTGTAATGACTCTATATAATATATAGGAATAGATCACTCTGTGTGTAATGACTCTATATAATATATAGAAATAAATCACTCTGTGTGTAATGACTCTATATAATATATAGGAATAGATCACTCTGTGTGTAATGACTCTATATAATATATAGAAATAGATCACTCTGTGCGTAATGACTCTATACAGTATAATATTTGTGTTTCACTTTTTGTATTGAATTACTGAAATAAATTAAGTTTTTGATGATATTCTAATTTATTGAGATGCACTTATTTGTCATTTTGAACCTATGTAATTATGTAATCTAGTCTGTGTAAGGCCCGTTTCACACGACAGTGAAAAACACTGACATTCTTCACTGACGTGTAAAACATGCACATGTCCCTCCGTGTTCCGTGATTCACGGCACACATGGGTTGTCCATGTGCAATCCGTGATCCGTGATTCCGTGATTGCATATGGACATTACTCACCTGCCTTCACTACTGCTGTCCATGGTGCTGAACTCCTCGGGTCTCCAGCGTCCGCCCACCGCTCTCAGCACCTACTTCCTGGTCGGCTGTTCCTGCTCTCATGAATATTCATGAGCCAGGCAGGAGCTGCCGAGAGCGGAGCAGGCAAGGTAAGTTGATAATATTTAATATGTCCGTGATTTTATGGTACGTGTTTCACTGATCACACACGGATCACACCATAGTGTGGTCCATGGGTCATCAGTGATGCCAGACAAAAACTGACATGTCTCCGTGCAGAATCACGGCCAAGGGTGCACGCTGCACGGAGACACGTTCAGTGAAAAATCACTGATGTGTGAGCAGACCCATTGATTATAATGGGTCTGCGTATGTCAATGATTCTGGTACATATAAAAAAAAGCACAAACGCACCAGAATCAATGACGTGTGAAAGGGGCCTAAGGTGTAAGAAATACTGCAATGATAATTCTCCATTGCTTAGTTTTCCTGCACAGTTTATTCCTAAGTATTTTGTCAGGATCACATAAAGAGAACAAGTTATTCCCTAGTGGCCATGAATATAGCCTAGATTTTAGGAGGGTTTGTATGTAATTGTCACTGCTCTCTTGCATATATATTAGAGATTACTGTACATGTTATGTCTCCTTTATAGCATCTTAAACAGCATCTGATCATATGAGGAACGTTGGAATTCAGTGCTTACAATAACCAAACTAGAACAATTATGTTAATTGTTTACATAGAGAATCAATATTTCTAATCAATGCAGAAAACATACAATAGATCTGGATAAAGTGAAGCTTGTCAATCCATAGTCACAGTTATGGACAGTCCAACAAATACACATACAAAATCTCAGACATATATAGATTTATTTTCATATTTTAAATATTTTACCAACCAGTCAAGTTTATGAATTTAACCCTTCACATGAATTATGTATTGATGCCATCAATTTCTAAATTACTTAATTTTTTAAAATGCAACGGAAAAATGTTAATCTTCAACTTCTGATCTGTGTTCTATGTTCTGCTGTGAATAAAATCTAATATATAAAGCTGAATGTGTGTATGTATGTATGTATGTATGCATGTGTGTATGTCCGGGATTGGCATCTGCACCGTCGCAGCTACAGCCACAAAATTTTGCACACTCACACGTCTGGACCCCGAGAGTGTCATAGGCTATGTTGTGAGGCAAAATTTTAATCCCGCGCGTTCCAATTTACCAATCAATTTTGATTACATAATGGGGAAAAAGTGAAACGAAAAGTGTATCCGCACCGTCGCATTTACAATCACGAAATTTTGCACAGACACCTCATGTGACCCAGGGAACGTCGTAGACTATGTTTTGACAGGAAAATGTAACCCCGCGCTTCCAAAAAACATGGCTCCATTAAAGTAAATGGAGCCTGGAACTACAGGTTATTAGTAGGAGCTGCATTGGTTGCTATAGGAACAAAAGACATTCATAGTATAAGAAGCTTACATGTGAGGTAATATGATGTCGGTGGGGAGACGGATAGCGAGAGAAAGACCGAGAGAGACAGAGAGACAGACAGACAGAGAGACAGACAGGGGAAGAGACAGACAGAGACAAACGGTGAAAGAGACAGACAGAGACAGACGGTGAAAGAGACAGACAGAGACAGACGGTGAAAGAGCCAGACCTGGAAAGAGACAGACCTGGAAAGAGACTGACCTGGAAAGAGACTGACCTGGAAAGAGACAGACCTGGAAAGCGACAGACCTGGAAAGAGACAGATGGGGAAAGAGACAGATGGGGAAAGAGACAGACAGACATGCAGACAGGGACAGAGACAGGCAGACAGGGAAGGAGGAGACAACCAGAGAGACAGACAAAGATAGATGGGGAAAGACACAAACCTTGATAAAGACAGACAGGGAAAGAGACAGAGAAATAGAGACAGACAAGGAAAGAGACAGACAGAGACAAGTGTCGCGGGCGGGGAGGAGGGTGTCAGCACACCGCGCTCACCCCTTCTGCTCGGGTCCGGCTGCTCAGTGGTGGCTCGAGCCATAGGCCGGATCCCGGGGGTTTCCTCGAGCGGCACTCCTCGCCCGTGAGTGAAAGGGGGCCACCCACGGTTGTGGTGATGTGTAGCACCACCGCTGCTCAATGCGGGGATCCCGGGGATGGTGATGGGGAGCAGCCAGGTGTTGTGTTGCCCCTCCGTGGGTAGGGGTTGGTGATCCCGGGGCCCGGTGATGGCTTGGGAGGTGCAGGGCTTGGTGGGCGCAGGGACGCGGGGGCAGCGCTGTGCCTTGCGGCACTGTGGTACTCACTCAGCCTGAGACTTGGACACAGTTTGTACGGTAAACCAAACGGCTGGTAGGACGGTCCCACAGACGGCTGCTTTGCTTTCCCGGTAGGTGACGGTGATGTCCCTCTTCCTTGCACCTGTATGTACGGATGGTTGCGATGGGTCCCCACCGGTAACCCGCTCTCCGGCTTCAAGCTGGGCCGGAGGAGCACTACACTTTGCCCGCAGGCGCTGGCCCTCAGAGACTGGTGCCCTGGCGGTGGCGGTGCCTCTGTTGTACGGGTTGGGCTGTTGCCTTCAATCGGGACTTGGTTGTTGGGGGAATCTACGTCCCCTCTATGCCTATAGCTGCCGCCGTTCTCAAGTTAATGGCGGTGGACAGGATATGGGTGGACACAGTGTGTCTTCCATTTGTAATGGATCCTGTAAGAAAATGGATTTGTTATAAATGCAAGTAAAACGGATGGCTAAATAGTAATCTGCAGTTAACAAATTCGTCCTCCATAGACTCTCATGTTAAAAAAAATGGATCCAGCAGAAATCAGTTATCTAACAACAGACAAAAAAGTTGTGTTTGCAGAACATTTTTGCCAATGGATCTCTGCAGAATCCGTTCTAACAAATGATTATTGGACATGTGAACTCAGCCTTAATCGCTAAATTCTGGATCCCAGTAATACTAAAAAATCAAAATTATTACCTACAAGGCAAACATTTTCAGTTCAACCCCTTAAGGACCGGACGATTTTTAATTTTTTCTTAAATTTACCGTATTTCGGACTATGAGACTCACGGACCATAAGACGCACCCTGGTTTTAGAGGAGGAAAATAGGAAGATAACATTTTAAGCAAAAAATGTGGTCATGACACACTGTTATGGGGCGAGGATCTGCTACTGACAATGTTATGGGGGTAATGTCCCTAAATTCTCTACTAAGGTACCCCATTCTGGTAATGATCCTCCTGCCTTGTATATGATCCTCATCCTTGTATTTATGTCCCCCATCCTGCTATAGCCCTCATCCTGGTATATGGCCATCGCATCCTGTGGCACACATAAAAGCATAAACGTTTATACTGACCTTTCCTCACTCCATGCAGCATCACTTGCCTTCCTGTCTGTGCCAGCAGCAGCACCGCTGACCTGTGTGGAGTCGTGCGTACAGTGATGACGTCATCATTGTGTGCACCGCTCTCCACACACATCAGCGGGCAGACAGACAAGAGGTCATCGCAATGCTGCAGGGATCGGTGGCTGGTGAGTATACTTATTCACTGCCCACCCCCCGCGCTGATGATGATACACGGGGGGTAGTGAATATAGCCACTCACATTCACTCGAGGCTGTATGAGCCAGGGATGTTCACGAGGGCCGGCTGTTTAGTATGGGCGCACTCCGCACCCATCATCCCGCCCACCTCTCAGCTCCTGCTTCAGGGCTGAGAGATGATGGGTGTCAAGATGCAGTGCATATGAAATGAGGCTAATAAGCTTGCCCACGTTGTCACAGTAGGCGCTGCTGCAGCCTGCTCCTGCCTCTGATGACCCGCTCCACCACCGCACCCCCCTTCACCGCAGCCATAGGACTATAAGACGCACCCCCCACTTTCATCCAAAATTTTGGGGGAAAAAAGTTTGTCTTATAGTCCGAAAAATACGGTATTCCAAGAGCGATAACTTTTTGTTTTTCAGTCGATTTAGCCATGTGAGGGCTTACTTTTTGCGGGGTGAGTTGTACTTTTGAATGATGATCATATGATGTAATAGTAAGCGGGGAAAAAATTCCAAGTGTGGTGAAATAGCAAAAGTAAAATTTTGCAATTATTTCTTGGGGTTTTTATTTCCAGAGTTCATTTTACCATACAACTGACCTGGCAGTATAATTCTGCATGCCAGTATGATTATGAAGATATCAAAAATGTTTAGTTTTTATTTTATTTAAGTGGTAAAAAAAATTCTGAAATTTAAAAAAAAAAAAAAGTTGTTTATGTCTTAAGTTTTCAAGAGTCATAACTAGTGATGCGCAGACTCACAGATAACCGGGATCAGCGGGTCCAACCGGGTTAAAAAACAACACCCAGTTCTGGCCTGGAATGGATCCCTGATATCTGGCCGGACTATGTCTATAGGGACAAAAATCCGGTGCTTTAAAATGGTGGTAGAAGGGATAGGGGGATTGCAGCAGGCGTGCTATACTTACTGAGTTTCCCTGAACTTTACCCGGCTCATCGCGATTGCCCTGATGCAGTGCCATTCGAGGTAATAAGGGGTTAATAACAGCTCACAGCTGCCAGTAAGCCCTTGATTAGTATTGGAAGGCATCTATGGGACCCCTTCCCTGTTACTAATCTGTAAGTGAAAAGAAATAAACACAAATACTAAAATAATCCATTTGTGAATTAAAATGCAAAACTAAAATAAAATACACCTGAGGTCAGTCAGTTTAACGAGGTCACCTGCTGTCAGGTCACAGGTGGAGGACCGTAGAAAGCTCTAACTGTGACCGCAAATAGTCTGCGAGACGTCACCACTCATCGTGCGGTGCAGTCTCTGCCTGATGCTCGCAGCAAGTGGTCATGTTCTCTGGCTGCATTCTGTCACTTCAGATGTAGCAGGGCTAGAATAGTCGTGGGATTTCTTGTGGATTACATCAGACCTGGATGTTTTGGGGGTTAATAAAGGAGTGAAAGAGGGTGTGTGAATTTTATGTCAAAGGATTTTTTCGGTGTTTGTATTTATTTCTTTTCATTTACAGATTAGCAATGGAGCTGTCTCATAGATGCCTTCCATTACTAATAAAGGGCTTAGTGGCAGTTGTGAGCTGTTATTGACCCGCTATTACCTCGATTGTCACCGCTCCAGGGCAATCGGGATGAGCCGAGTAAAGTTCTGGAATTGTTGCATCTAATGGATGCGAGAATCCTGAGTGGCTGCAGGCTATTATTCTTAGTCTGGGAGCCCAATAAGCATGGATCTCCCCAGCCTGAAAATACCAGCCCCCAGCTGTCGGCTTTATCATGGCATGGGTATCAAAATTGGGGGGGACCACATGCAATTTTTTAAAATTATTTATTTAAATAATTGAAAAAAGCTGCATGCGGTTCCTCTTATTTTGAAACACAGCCAAGATAAGCTCATGGCTGGGGGCTGAAGCCTGTAGCCGTATGCTTTATCTGTGCTGAGTATCACATTATGGGGGAACCTAACACCAATTTTTGTATTTATTTATGTATTTATTTTTACAGCAATATAGACACAGACAGCATCTCTGATTGAAAGTAGTCAGACACGCTGTCACACAGGGTGGGTGAGCATCTGATTGCAACCAATCAGAGAAGCAGGGACTGTCGGTGGGCGGGGGAAGCAGTGCATATGCATGAGGTTAATGAGCAACCACGTAAGTAGTATGAGTGGCCCAGAAGCAGTGTACAGCCATACGAGAAACTCGATAAGTATAACATGCCTGTTTTCCCCTTTTTTTCTATATTTTTCCTTTCTTTTGTGCAGTTGCCGAACCTGGATCTTTACCCAGAGTTCCCTGAGAACTCTGGGCCCGGGGTCGGTGCTTGGGTACTTTTGAACTCGCACAGATCCGGACTTTTAAGGGTGCTTTACACGCTGCGACATCGCTAGTGATTGCTAGCAATGTCGAGCGCGATAGCACCCGCCCTCGCCGTATGAGCAATATGTGGTGATCGCTGCCGTAGCGAACATTATCGCTACAGCAGCGTCACACGCACATACTTTGTCAGCGATGTCACTGTGACTGCTGAACAATCTCTCCCTCAAGGGGGAGGTGCATTCGGCATCATGGCGACGTCACTGCGGCGTCACTAAGCGGCCGGCCAATAGAAGCGGAGGGGCGGAGATGAGCGGGACGTAACATCCCGCCCACCTCCTTTCTTCCTCATTGCCGGTGGACGCAGGTAAGGAGATGTTCGTCGTTCCTGCAGTGTCACACATAGCGATGTGTGGTGCCGCAGGAACGAGGAACAACATCGCTACGTACGAGACAACTATTTTTGGTGTTTGGACGACCTCTCCAAAACCAACGATTTTTGTCTCTTTTGCGATCGTTTAAGGTCTTTCGTACGTGTCACACGCTGCGATGTCGCTAACAGCGCCGGATGTGCGTCACAAACACCGTGACCCCAACGATAAATCGTTAGCGATATCACAGCGTGTAAAGCCCCCTTTACAGTCCATGTCTGCCCATCACTAATTATAACTTTATGTATGCCTAATAAAAATAATTTTTTAAGGGATTCATTTGAGTTTATGTCCTATATTCTTAGTTCTTTTTGACAAAAATGAAATATTATATAAAACAATGACGTTTCTATACATAACACTTGTTGTACAATGCAATACAATTAATGAACAAAAAATTTCAATTGTAAATTAAATTCTTTTATAATATATCTAAGTAGAGAAATGATTAGATCATGCTTTATAGTATCTATACTATGATTAATACAGTGAGATTTGTATAGTATGACTACACCACTGTGCATTTAGCAGAATAAATCATTATGCCTCCACATATAGGGCTGTCCTCCTTTTTTCTTTGGGTCCACAGGAAAAGGCACCCGTTAGTGACCGGTTATCTCTACACCCACTCTAGCTACCAGTGTGTATGAGATATCCACTCATCGGACACATCACTATCTCTACAGACAGTACACTTTCTCCTCAAAACTTTTGATCTTGCATGAACATTGAGTTTGTCTGATTTATTGTTTAGGTTGATGAGACCCAAACATGTCAGAAAGGAAGAATGAGTACATAGCAATGGCTGTTCTTTAATCAGAGGCATCTACAATAAAAATGCAACCACAGACAAACATTCTGAATGACTAAGTTTCTACTTTCTAAGTTCAATTTATCCCCATGACAGTTTCCTATACATATGTGACATGGATTGAACATGGGTTATTATGGGTTTGTCAAACAGTGGATATTTTTTCAACTGTTTTGTTTCACTGATGACAAATAGGAACCTTGGACTGGATTTTAATGCTGTTTAATTTCAGGTGTGTTTACAAGAAAACCGGCTGTATGAAAAAAATACACTTCTATTTTCCGGCCAGTCTGTTTCTAATTTACAATTATTCTTATTTAGAGGAAGCTTTGGGGCATTTTAAATACTGTGTTATCACTTATTTCAATGTATAACTGTATGCGGTGAACTCCTAAGTTCCCCTAGTGGTGGCTGATGGTAGTAAAGATGGTGTCTTTGAAAGGGAACTTGTCACCTACTCACTTGCAGGGAGGTCCGATATAATCCGGTCCAATGGGCATTACTGTTCTCAGGTCCGGCCCTTCTTCTATCCTTTCTGTTCTCTAGTCCAGTGCCTCCTCTATCCGTACGAACGCCATCCTCCTTGCTTCATGTGGATGACATGTCCTACGTCATTCACACAGGCCGGCATTGCGGTCCTACACATGTGCACTTTGCTCTTCCATGCTGAGGGCCAATCAAAGTACTGTAATGCGCAGGTGCGGCAAAAGGTCACAGATGCCTGCACATTGCAGTACTTTGCTCTGTCATCAGCAGGCAGAGCAAAGTGGCAAAGTGCGCGTGCGCAGGAGCGCAATGCCAGCCTGTGTGGATTACATAGGATGCATCATCCACATGAAGCAAGGAGGATGGCAATCACAAAGATAGAGGAGGCGCCAGACCCGAAAACAGCAAGGAGAGAGGAGACACCGGACGCCAGAACAGCGAAACCAATCGGACCGTATTGGACCGCCCCACACGTGAGTAGGTGACAGGTTCCCTTTAAATCAATTTGTTTAAGCAAATGTTCCACTCTTTCTATGTCAATTCGCATTATCGGTCAGCATTTTTATGGAATTCTATTAGAACTGCAGGTAGGTGTAGCATCATAGTTCAAAAAGAGAAAGCCCTAGCTGCTATTTACATTTTTTTGTAAAAGCGGCTTCTCTTATACATCATAATATACATTTTGTATATGTTGAAACATATAGTAATGTGTATGATTTTTCTGCTGAGAGTATCTCGGAAGTTGGTGAGTAGTAACTTAGCAGGTGGAAACCCCAAGGCAATTGCCTATTTTGCCTACTCTATAATTCAACAATGTTAAAGTTAGATGTAACATTACCATCTGGAGTCCAAAAATGGATTGCATTTAATTTCTAATATCTACTGTATTAACAGTGAGCTCTGCCCTCACCTACTGTCCCCTCACCCATCCCTTGTAGATGCTGAGCCCTCGTGGGCAGGGTTCTCTATCCTCCAGTACCAGTCTGTGCCTTGTTTTGTTTATGATTTTTTTTACTTAATTTTATGTATACCCTTTTCACTTCTAAAGAGACAAGGAATAAATTGCACTATAATAATAATAAATATTAATAATTAAAATATTAACATTAAAAATATGTTTCTTTAAATGGGTTTCAAATCATTTTCTCAGTGCTCATTATATCATCAGTATAATCAGATTTATTATATCCTAATGGGATACTTTCATCTTACAAGACTAAAAAAGTATGTAATGGAAAGGGAATTTCATCTGTTTACCAGTCATTTATATCTGATGTCTTATCCCTAGAATAGTCCATTAACATTAGATCCAATGGGGGTCTCGCTATTGGCACTTTCTCCAAACACCTTTTTAAGAGGCAGTGGTGGTATAAAATAATAAAAGTTAAATATGTACTAAATATGGTATCATACCTTCATGTAGGACAAGTATATCAAGGTTCTGCACAAAAGATATGAATGAAGCATATAGAGAGAAAGCGCTCATTGAATAAATATAGAAAAATTCACAACTTATTGGAAAATAACATTTTCCAATAAATTTAGAATTTTTCTATATTTGCTTAATGAGCACATCCTTTCTATAGGCTTTATTGTTCCATTAAAGTGAATGGAATAAATCTGCAATACGTTGTATCACCTCTGTGAAAAGTACAGCAAGTATGAATCAGCCTGCATCCAGCAGCAAACATTAAAGAGTCTGTGGCGCTCACACAATCACCGCAGCCTCTCTACTCAACTGCCTATAATCAAATCCCCAAGGATGTCATATTGATGGCCTATCTTAGGGATAAGCTACTAATTTTTAAAGATTGGATAGCCCTTTAAGGGCTCATGCGCACGTTGCGTACTTACATGCATTTACGCTGCATATAGCACTGCAGCGTAAATGCATGCGTCCTGCGTCCCCTGCTCAATCTGTGAAGATTGTGCATGATACGTGCACACAATGCTTTTTTGAACGCTGCGATTTGGATTCTAAAATTTTGACCCAAATCCGTGCGTTCATAAAAGCAGCATGTCAATTAATTTTTTGCACTTTGGATGCAGCTTCCACTCTGTCTATGGTGGGGGCAGCAGCCATAGCGCATGAAATCAGCTTTTGTTCTACAGAAATACTGCATCCATTATGCAGTGTTTCTGCAGCGATTTGAAGCGCACATGTGCTGTCAAATCGCCACAGAATATTCAGCAGGTACATGTGAACAAGGCCTAAGAGAAGGAATAGAAGAACACTAAAGGCCCCGTCACACGCAACAACGTATCTAACGATATATCGCCAGGGTCACGGATTCCGTGATGCACAGCCGGCATCGTTAGCGACGTCGTTGCATGTGATACCAACGAGCGACCATTAACGATGGAAAATACTCACCAAATCGTCCATCGTTGACACGTCGCTCATTTTCAAAAAATCGTTGATTGTTGAGGTCGCAGGTTGTTCGTCATTCCCGAGGCAGCACATATCGCTACGTGTGACACCACGGGAACGACGAACTATGGCTTACCTGCGGCCGCCAGCAATGAGGAAGGAAGGAGGTGGGTGGGACTTTCGGCCCGCTCATCTCTGCCCCTCCGCTTCTATTGGGTGGCCGCTTAGTGACGCCGCTGTGACGCCGCACGAACCGCCCCCTCAGAAAGGAGGCGGTTTGCCGGCCACAGCGACGTCGCTAGGCAGGTAAGTCCGTGTGATGGCTTCGAACGATATTGTGCGCCACGGGCAGGGATTTGCCCGTGACGCACAAACGACGGGGTGGGTACGCTCGCAAGCGATATCGCTGCGTGTAGTGGGGCCTTTAGGGTATGTGCACACGATTTGTATTTGGTCTAGAAATTTTCTGCATCTTCTGGCAGAAAAATGCACCAAAAAGAAGATGCGTTTTTTTTTTTGCCATGCGTTTTTCATAATGAAGTCAATGGGTGGAAGAGCTGAAAAATGCTGGCAAAAACGCACCAAGAATTGACAAGCTGCAGATTATTTGTGCAACCAAATCTGCAAGGAACAAATAATCAACATGCACACAACACTTCAGAATTCTCATTGACTTTGTAGCATAAGGATAAGCAGACAGTTTTGTGACAAACCGCATAAAAAACGCATTGTGTGCACATGGCCTTAAGCAGTGAGCAAAACAACCTTTTTTATTTTAGGAATGCCACTGCCCAAAAAATACATCTATCCAAATGCAGATTTCGTATTGATTGCTAAGCACCACAATATTTTGCTTTGTAAAATACAGAAAGTAACCACACACCAATACCATCCTCTAATGTGAATTCAGGTGCAGGTATACAAGTTACAGAAAAGATGCTAGGGCTTATCACATCTGCAGTCCTTATAAACAGATTTGTGCCGCTTCCCATTGTGGACCATCAGCTCAAGTACTTTGTGTAGTAAAGAAAGTAGCATATAAAGTGTGATCAAAAACTTGTATTTACATCATAGAAAAACTAATGCGGTTCTTTCAGAATACAAGTTCTTGACACTTGTTTGTAATGCAAATGGAATAAAGATTTTTTTTTTTAATCAAATCATTTTTATTGAACATAATGTAAAGCACCGGAGGAGGGCAGTCGTGGGCGAGGGTCATGGCTGACCTCAATCCACCCCGACACAGTACAGATACGGAGGGCAGAGTGAAGTAGGTGGTATGCGGTGCTGTAGAGGTGGTACCTGCTGACTGCTGCCATTCACATTCTGAGTCCTGTTCACTCCTTGAGCACCAATCAGTCAGGAAGGAGACAGACACCTGGTAACATTTGCTTCACTTTACTAAACATCTTGCAGGCAGACAGTTTCAAACAGTTTACAGCAGACTTGTCATCATCATTATCTTTCAAGTACATTAACTCCAACATCCAGCTCGGCTTTGCAGGGACAGCCGTAATAGGGCGACTTATTCTCCCGCTTCGGACCCACTCCCCCAGCATGGTGGTGGATCACACAGCTCGGCCCACAGGTGGTTGGACTCACTTGATGCCCACCGCCACAACTGCTTTCCCTAAGGTAACGGCAGATAACGCCTAAGGTAGGAGCGTCCCACTTTCTCCTTATGTCTCCATGACACTCTGGACTTACAGTTAAGTCCAGAAATATTTGGACAGTGACACAATTTTTGCGAGTTGGGCTCTGCATGCCACCACATTGGATTTGAAATTAAACCTCTACAACAGAATTCAAGTGCAGATTGTAACGTTTAATTTGAAGGTTTGAACAAAAATATCTGATAGAAATTGTAGGAATTGTACACATTTCTTTACAAACACTCCACATTTTAGGAGGTCAAAAGTAATTGGACAAATAAACCAAACCCAAACAAAATATTTTTATTTTCAATATTTTGTTGTGAATCCTTTGGAGGCAATCACTGCCTTAAGTCTGGAACCCATGGACATCACCAAACGCTGGGTTTCCTCCTTCTTAATGCTTTGCCAGGTCTTTACAGCCGCAGCCTTCAGGTCTTGCTTGTTTGTGGGTCTTTCCGTCTTAAGTCTGGATTTGAGCAAGTGAAATGCATGCTCAATTGGGTTAAGATCTGGTGATTGACTTGGCCATTGCAGAATGTTCCACTTTTTTGCACTCATGAACTCCTGGGTAGCTTTGGCTGTATGCTTAGGGTCATTGTCCATCTGTACTATGAAGCGCCGTCCGATCAACTTTGCGGCATTTGGCTGAATCTGGGCTGAAAGTATATCCCAGTACACTTCAGAATTCATCCGGCTACTCTTGTCTGCTGTTATGTCATCAATAAACACAAGTGACCCAGTGCCATTGAAAGCCATGCATGCCCATGCCATCACGTTGCCTCCACCATGTTTTACAGAGGATGTGGTGTGCCTTGGATCATGTGCCGTTCCCTTTCTTCTCCAAACTTTTTTCTTCCCATCATTCTGGTACAGGTTGATCTTTGTCTCATCTGTCCATAGAATACTTTTCCAGAACTGAGCTGGCTTCATGAGGTGTTTTTCAGCAAATTTAACTCTGGCCTGTCTATTTTTGGAATTGATGAATGGTTTGCAACTAGATGTGAACCCTTTGTATTTACTTTCATGGAGTCTTCTCTTTACTGTTGACTTAGAGACAGATACACCTACTTCACTGAGAGTGTTCTGGACTTCAGTTAATGTTGTGAACAGGTTCTTCTTCACCAAAGAAAGTATGCGGCGATCATCCACCACTGTTGTCATCCGTGGACGCCCAGGCCTTTTTGAGTTCCCAAGCTCACCAGTCAATTCCTTTTTTCTCAGAATGTACCCGACTGTTGATTTTGCTACCCCAAGCATGTCTGCTATCTCTCTGATGGATTTTTTCTTTTTTTTTCAGCCTCAGGATGTTCTGCTTCACCTCAATTGAGAGTTCCTTAGACCGCATGTTGTCTGGTCACAGCAACAGCTTCCAAATGCAAAACCACACACCTGTAATCAACCCCAGACCTTTTAACTACTTCATTGATTACAGGTTAACGAGGGAGACGCCTTCAGAGTTAATTGCAGACCTTAGAGTGCCTTGTCCAATTACTTTTGGTCCCTTGAAAAAGAGGAGGTTATGCATTACAGAGCTATGATTCCTAAACCCTTTCTCCGATTTGGATGTGAAAACTCTCATATTGCAGCTGGGAGTGTGCACTTTCAGCCCATATTATATATATAATTGTATTTCTGAACATGTTTTTGTAAACAGCTAAAATAACAAAACTTGTGTCACTGTCCAAATATTTGTGGACCTAACTGTATGTCCTGCTGCGATAGAGCCCTATCTAACAGCTTGGCTTCTCTCCTTCTTTCTGTCCTGTCTCTGTAGCAGGGACCAGGGGATGGCGAAGGTATGGGCTTCCTTCATCCTTGAATCCTTTCCCTGTCACCTCTACCCTTCTATACTCCACTCTGATCTTCTTCTGTCCCTCCTTGACTTCTCTCTCTTGTTCTGCTCAGTATCACAGTCTTTCCTTATCTGCCTGAACCAGGAAGTTCTTTCCCCTATATCTCCTCCTGTGGTTATGAGCCATCCTCTCAATTAACTCCTGCTGCCCTGTCATCTCCCAGTCCATCCCTTCTCTCTGAGGGACCCAGGACTCATGACCTCCGGTGACAGGCGGCCGTATTACAGGAGGAAAAATGCACATTAATACAAGGCAGTTAATACAAATACAATACAGTGTCATTCCAACAATCACCACAGGAAGTGGGGGCGGTGGGGAACTGGTCACCCAATTACAATAAGACAAAGTGTACAGAGCAAATAAAGATAGACATCACCTAATACATATGCATTTGTATCATAATACACTAAATGGCACAATATTACTCAGGATAACAGATCCGCCCTCTGTACAATTTTGTGTCGATGTTTTGGTTTTTCCATAACAAGAACAGTTAACCAACATAACGTTATTAAATTAACGAAAAATTAAAGATAAGCTTTTGCAACTATACATCAGGGATAAAAGAATTTTAAATCTTAAGAAACGTGGATGTTCTACTTTATTCACTACAGCAGATACATACGTAAGGTAAGAAACAGCTTGCAAAATAGAGCATGTCTTCTAATTCTGAATTTGAACACAAAATGTTTCTTTAATTCATATTCATCTTTACAACTTACTTTAAATGTAGTAATCAAACAATCTCTGAAATATACATTTCCATCAGATACGTCATCCTTAGTTAAAGAAATATTTCTTTGCGGGCTTATACTTAGGGGTACTTTGCACGTTGCGACATCGCTACTGCGATGTCGTCGGGGTCAAATAGAAAGTGACGCACATCTGGCACCGGTAACGACGTCGCAACGTGTAAAGCCTAGATGCATAATAAATAAATCGGTGATCTGTGTAGTGTCGGTCATTTTCATAATTTCGCTGCAGCGACAGGTACGATGTTGTTCTTCGTTCCTGCGGCAGCACGCATCGCTGTGTATGAAGCCGCAGGAGCGAGGAACATCTCCTTACCTGCGCCCGCCGTCCACCGGCAATGCGGAAGGAAGGACGTGGGCGGGATGTTTACGTCCCACTCATCTCCGCCCCTCTGCTTCTATTCGCCACCTGCCGTGTGACGTCACTGTGACGTCGCACGACCCGCCCCCTTATTAAGGAGGCGGATCGCCGGCCAGAGCGACGTCGCAGGGCAGGTAAGTGCGTGTGAAGATGCCGTAGCGATAATGTTCGCTACGGCAGCTATCACAAGATATCGCATGTGCGACGGGGGCGTGTACTATCGCGCTCGGCATCGCTACCATCGGCTAGCGATGTCGCAGCGTGCAAAGTACCCCTAATGGTGAAAAATAGATTACTTATTAGAATGGTGAAAAATAGATTACTTCCTATCTACTCCAGATATAAAAGCTTATCTATTCAGATGTAGTATTTACTATATATTGTTAACTATTAGACTTATTAATGCCTTTATACCAAACAAATGTAAAATTAGAGTTTGGTGAACCAAAATTAGTATCCAACGTCTAAAATATATAAATGGTTTTATTAAAATCCAATCAATATGTAGCAGAAAAAAAAAATTGGGAACATGCTGTTCGAACTGCAGCATAGATTCTATTGCAGAGTTTTTGCATATGTTCACCACAGATTTGACACCTTTTCTAATGGAAATAGTGAAATTTGTAGAATCTGCGGATTTGGATTTACCATTGCCTTGAAGATTCTGAAGCGATAGAGAAAAATCAGCCATAAAACACGCTGTGATCAGATTATCGTTGAGGGACTTTTTAATAAAAAGTGTTTAATTGAAGTATATAATTTATGGTGCTTTATAAATTGGTAAAATAAATAAATAAAATAAAATATAGAATATGTGCATTGAAGTATGGAATGGCGGATGTATTATTAAATGTCACTTCAGACATAAAGTTGTGTTTTGACCTGTATTGGATAAAGTGGCGTATGAGAAAACATTTCAAGAGTGCAGATGCCCCTTAGATACCCTTTATACTAAGTTCAACTCTTTTCAAGAGAATACTCATCACCTTCAACACTGTCTCTACCTTGCATTTCCTGTTGACCTCTGCCGCTAAGGTTAAAGCTGAATATCAGACCTGCTGGATTGTCTGCCAGTGTGAAGGGAAGTGCTGACAAGTATATATTAGCTGTTTGCTGATTCAAGAATAGAGACGTGTTTTGGCAATGTATGAATGTTACAAGCGTCCTCCTAACTCAAGCTATTTGCGAGGATGATCTGAGGTTAATGTTTCTAGTTGTATATAATATGGAAACTGCTGCATTAGAATTTGTTCTATCAGTGACCCAGAAATAATGTTTATTTTCTAACATATAGGATTGAATATTGATGTAATCTATGCACTTATCTGAAACCCTGCCTAACCGTCCCTGTATCTAGTAGCATAGATAAATTATTTCCAAAGATCCTTTATGATATGCTTATGAGTGCAGGGACTAGTCGCAAGGGCGTTAGTTCCTGCGCTCATTCCGCCCTCTTAGCATGTTAGAAAGGAAGAAATAAAGTCTACAACACAGTAGCCGCACCCTCATCGATCCACACCACCTGTTGTCAAAGATAGTAACCATTTAGGAAAGGATTAAAAGATCACCACTGAATCACCATCTTACAACCATGTCTACAGTTACCAGGAGTGTATATTGAAATCTTGAGAACCCCATAGCAAAAGTTCTCATTGGGCCCCCCTCCCAAAAAAAATATTTGGCAGGGTTAGGTCACATCTTCCAATTTTTATAAACTGAGAAGAACATGTTTTTGGCATGTACACATTAATTATCTCCCTCTTCAAGCCTCTTAGTGTTCTCACCTATGACACCCTTTACTTGGCCACAAAAGAGTATGATGCTCCCAAAAATCCTCCAGCCCACAAACACAGTATAGTATTGCTGCAGTGAATTCCTACCACATTTTAACCCAACAGCACACCCATACAGTATCTGCAGGAAAGTATGACACCCCCATCAACACAGTATGATGGACCCCAGAGCCCCACACTCAGTAGGATACAACCACAGCCCCCCTCAGCATGATGGCTCCCACAGCAACCTACTTAATATGATACCTACACAGATCCCCTCATTTTGCTGGCCCTCAAAACCCCATACTCAGAATGATGACCCATACCCAATATGATTGCCCCCACAGCCCTCTCACAGGATGATACCCTCCACTCATTATGATGGCCCCTTGAGCTCCAAACTAAGTACAATGACTACCACAGCCTTCCACAAAATATGAGAGCCCCACAATCAACACCCAGTTTGATGGTTCATACAGCCCCCCCACTCAGTATGTTACCTCCTCAGCATCCATTAATTTTGATGGTCCCCAAACCACATTCTCAGTATGATGACCAGCACAACCTCATACAGTATAATGGCCTCCACAGTCCCCCACTCATTATGATTGCCCCTACAGTCATATACTCAGTAAATTGTCCCTCATAGGCTTCCACAAATTATGAGAGCCCCACAGCCCCCCAATCAGTATGATGGCTCTGACAGTCTTCCATTCCATATAGTACTCCCACAGACTTCACTGAGAATGATGATATGATAAATCCCAAGCACTCAATCAAACGCAAAGGTAATGCAAAATGTGTTTTTTTTATTAGTAGATTATTTGCAAAAAGAAAAGAAAAATGCCACTACCAAATAGAGCAAAGCCAAGCGAACGTTTCGGCCTGTGTTAGGCCTTTGTCAAGGTCTTGTGTTCTAATAGAACGGTGGATTAGATGAATTAGACGTCTGAGGACTGTACCGCAGATAGGGCGTTTTGCTTTTCACGAATAGTTTGCCAGAGTCGGGAAGACATGAAAAACAAGTAAAGGAGTAGAGAGGGTGCCCGAGGCTCATGAGGAATGGGGCAGGGTCCCAGAGGTACGGGCAGGAGGCGTGTAGCACAACGCAAGACCTTGACAAAGGCCTAACACAGGCCGAAACGTTGGCTTGGCTTTGCTCTATTTGGTAGTGGCATTTTTCTTTTCTTTTTGCAAATAATCTACTAATAAAAAAACACATTTTGCATTACCTTTGCGTTTGATTGAGTGCTTGTGATTTATCATATTGTCTATAGTCTTTTTCCCTCAAAGCACCTCCCCTTTACAAGCAGTAGAGCCCAACTTTACCCCTATTATTTATTTCACTGAGAATGATGACCCCCACTGCCTTATACTCATTATGATGGTCCTCACAGGCTCCCACACAGTTTGAGGGTTCCCACAGCCCCCCACTCAACATGAGGGATCCCACAGTCCACATTCAGTATTATGACCCCACAGCCTTCCACTCATTATGATGGCCACTATATCCCCTAAGCAGTGCCCTTCACGCAGTATGATGATCCCAATAGTCCCTCACTTAGCTTGAGGGATGCCACAACTATTCACATTTTTAAAAAAAATTAACATTACTCAACTTGATTCGTTCCCCCAGAGGGCTGCTCGAGTCTGTGCAGTGCAAGTATTGAGGCTCCACAATACAAGTGTGATGTATTGATGTAATTGCGCATGCAGTGCTCGGATTATCAGACTCCGGCTCCCTGATCCATCATTCTATTCAATGGAACCTTTATTCAGGGGATGCAGAATCTTCAGAAATTGTGATGACAGGTGGAGGGACTGCCTAGCGCTTCGTGATCTGCCACCATGGGTGGTTACGCCTCTACCACATCATTATATTACAAGGCAAAAAGTACAAGGTCAAGGACATGTTGCTGCATACACGCAGGGAAGGGTTAGGAAACATTGGGCCTTTCTGTCCAGTAGAGCGGTTCCGCACTAACAAAGTGTAATGCCAGTTTTTCTGTTTGCAGATCTGCTGCAGTTGAGGTCAGCTGCACCTGTTTTGTAGCCACACTCCCCTGTGCTTAAATAGCCAGGTATCCCAGCTAGCTTTGCTGACTGTACAAATCATTTGTATGAAAACCGGCTTGGAGGAAGGAAGCTGCTGCGGATAGTTTTGAAGTCGTATGATCTCCTCTTTTGGTTCTTTAAGCCCTGTTTGTCTCCCTACCCTCTTGTCTCTTTAGTGCAGTGGTGGGTCTAGTGAACCTCACCTGCCTTTCACTAATCAGGGCCTCTATAAGGTTTCCAGGGTGCTGCTTGGCGACAGTTGCGGAAACTGTATAGGGACTGGTTAGAAGAGCAGGGACAGCTCAGGTGAGGTTAGGAGGTGACCATCTACCCTCTCACTAGTGCCAGGGCCCACCATTGTTATTGTGTCCTCGGTATTTCCCCCTTGTCTGGGGTGCTGTTTAGGTGTTTTTTCGTTGCGCGTCAGACTTCAGTTCATCTGAACACGCTCCCCACACAACGTTGCGTGACATTAGGGCACCCAATTTTGAATTTAATCTTCTTTTTTTATGGCAAAGTCTGAGACTAACATGATCCATAGATGATTTTTTTAGGCCTAATTTTATAAAAATTAGACAGTTGATGATTCAAGACACTTTTCTTAAACTACTTAACTGTACGTAACTGTACGAAATCCATCTGTTTGGACATACTTTTGCAAAAATCGTTTTTTAAGATCATTAAGACAATACATTTTATGTAGACGGAAAGTATCTGTTTACCCTTCTAGACTAATTACAAGAAGCCGACGGCCTTGTTGAGCAGCACTTTCAATCATGCACTAACTGCTGCAGATCAAGCAGAATCCTCGTTAGTGATCATTTCAATTTAAGTGTAATGTCAAACATGATATTCAATCTGGTCAATTTCTTTTATCAGTTGAATCAACATTTGTGAAAGGTCAAGCAACAATAGTGGCAATTATCCATGCATATCATTTACATCTCACTCAAGGTCCAGATACAAGCGCTTCAGAGCCAAATGGATATGTCTGCTTCATAGGTTCTCATGTGGCACTGAGCTAATTAATAGAACATTTTGTTACAGTACCTAGTATGGGCTTGACATAGAGAAATGTTATATTCTCACTATGTTTATTTTGTGCTATTCTGTCAATATATTAATGTTCTTTGCCTTGAGTCTGTTTTATATGCTTCTGTTCGTGATTTGGCAATGTCAGAATAGGTTTGGGAGTAGTTATACAGAACACACTGAGCTTAGAAAAGAGCAAGTCTGTGCAGTCTGTTTCTATGTAAACATCCAAAGCTTACAATAAACAACATAGCCAGGAAATGTGAGTGTGTCTTTCAAAGCTAATATATATGCAAAACACATAGCTCATTAGAAACCATAGATAGTTTGAAATGCAATCTTACTTTTTCTCTACATCTCCACATGCCAAAAAGTGGTAGGCTTTTGTATTGTCATGATTTGCGGTGCTATGTTATCCTGAAGAACCTTTGCTGGGCTTCATATTTTCTTCTGGTTCCCAGTCTAGTCTTGTGTAGTGTGGGAGGGGTCTGTTCATTTGAGCTTTGTTCTGGGTGATTGCTCTGCTTTATCTGGGAGTTGTTTCACCCAGAACGCCACCAGTGATAGTTCCTGTTCGGCAGTGTACGTCTCTGGTTCCCGTGACTGACCTGATCTTTTCCCACTACCTAGTTCCTCGTACTTCATACCATCTGCTCCCCTATTTTGACCTGACTCCCTGTCTCAGTTACCTTTGGCTAGTTTCCTGACCCCGGCTCCTTTCACTTCCGTGTACCCGGCTTGTCCTCTTGGCTTCATGACCTCGGCTCGTCCCCTGACTCCACTTTCTTCCTGGTTCTCGATGAGACTTTCTGGTTTACAGACCCTCGGCTCTTACTTAGACTTTGGGTTGTCTTTCTCCCTCCGTCATTGACATTACTCCCAGCTTCTGACTCCTGTATTGTTCGACTATCCCTCACTAGTGTGTCTAGCGACTCCTAGTGTACACCCCCTGCAGATATCCTCCACTAGTGTGTCTGGCGACACCTAGTGGTGTAGTGTCTCATTATTAGAGTTGAGCGCGGTTCGTGGTTCGTGGTTCTCCAGTTCGCGGCTCGAGTGATTTTGGGGCATGTTCTAGATCGAACTAGAACTCGAGCTTTTTGCAAAAGCTCGATAGTTCTAGAAACGTTCGAGAATGGTTCTAGCAGCCAAAAAACAGCTAAATCCTAGCTTGGTTTCTGCTGTAATAGTGTAAGTCACTCTGTGAATCAAACTATTATCACATTTCAGTGTATAGTGTGCGTGAACAGCGCCTTCAGATCACTGCTGTTTCTATAATGGCGATCGCCATTTTTTTTTTTTTTTTTCTTGTCTTCCTTACCTAAGCGCGCGCGTCTTGTGGGGCGGGCCAGCATGTCAGCCAATCACAGACACACACACACCTAAGTGGACTTTGAGCCAGAGAAGCAACGGCATGTGTGATAGGATCTGCATGTCACATGTCCCTGCATTATAAAACCGGACATTTTCTTCACGAACGCCATTATCTGCCTTCTGCGTCTTTGGTGTCAGACATCAGTGTCGCAGCTCCGTCCTCCTGAGTCCTATAGCCGATACAGCTGTATGCGCTGCATACACAGCGTTAGACAGCTTAGGGAGAGCACTTTCTAGCAGTCCTTTTAAGGGCTCGTACCGGCAGGGTCAGAGAGCCATAGGTGACAGGTCCTGCAAACAGCAACAGCGTCTGTGTAGCCCAGGTCAGGGATTTCCTCCCTGCATTTCACCATTAGGAGGGAATAGAAAGGCAGGCTTCCATTCCTCTACCCAGAGCACCACAATCCTGCCACTGTACCCTCTTGTCCTCTGCACACTCCAACTCATTCTAAGTAAGCCATTATACTAGCAAACATTCAGTGTACCTAGTGGCATCCTATACGTGGCTATTGGACTTTGCTATAGTCCCACTAGTGCAAAGACATTTGCAGAGCACGTCTGCCTGCATTGCACACTACAACTTTTTTAAACTAAGCAATTTTACTAGCAAACACTCAGTGTACCTAGTGGCATCCTATACGTGGCTATTGGACTTTGCTATAGTCCCACTAGTGCCAAGACATTTGCAGAGCGCATCTGCCTGCGTTGCACACTCCAACGAATTATAACTAAGCCATTATACTAGCACACACTCAGTGTACCTAGTGGCATCCTATACGTGGCTATTGGACTTTGCTATAGTCCCACTAGTGCAAAGACATTAGCAGAGCACATCTGCCTGCATTGCACACTCCAAGTTTTTTAAACTAAGCAATTTTACTAGCAAACACTCAGTGTACCTAGTGGCATCCTATACGTGGCTATTGGACTTTGCTATAGTCCCACTAGTGCAAAGACATTTGCAGAGCACGTCTGCCTGCATTGCACACTACAACTTTTTTAAACTAAGCAATTTTACTAGCAAACACTCAGTGTACCTAGTGGCATCCTATACGTGGCTATTGGATTTTGCTATAGTCCCACTAGTGCCAAGACATTTGCAGAGCGCATCTGCCTGCGTTGCACACTCCAACGAATTATAACTAAGCCATTATACTAGCACACACTCAGTGTACCTAGTGGCATCCTATACGTGGCTATTGGACTTTGCTATAGTCCCACTAGTGCAAAGACATTAGCAGAGCACATCTGCCTGCATTGCACACTCCAAGTTTTTTAAACTAAGCAATTTTACTAGCAAACACTCAGTGTACCTAGTGGCATCCTATACGTGGCTATTGGACTTTGCTATAGTCCCACTAGTGCAAAGACATTTGCAGAGCACGTCTGCCTGCATTGCACACTACAACTAATTATAACTAAGCCATTATACTAGCACACACTCAGTGTACCTAGTGGCATCCTATACGTGGCTATTGGACTTTGCTATAGTCCCACTAGTGCCAAGACATTTGCAGCACGTCTGCCTGCGTTGCACACTCCAACTAATTATAACTAAGCCATTATACTAGCACACACTCAGTGTACCTAGTGGCATCCTATACGTGGCTATTGGACTTTGCTATAGTCCCACTAGTGCCAAGACATTTGCAGCACGTCTGCCTGCGTTGCACACTCCAACTAATTATAACTAAGCCATTATACTAGCACACACTCAGTGTACCTAGTGGCATCCTATACGTGGCTATTGGACTTTGCTATAGTCCCACTAGTGCCAAGACATTTGCAGCACGTCTGCCTGCGTTGCACACTCCAACTAATTATAACTAAGCCATTATACTAGCACACACTCAGTGTACCTAGTGGCATCCTATACGTGGCTATTGGACTTTGCTATAGTCCCACTAGTGCCAAGACATTTGCAGCACGTCTGCCTGCGTTGCACACTCCAACTAATTATAACTAAGCCATTATACTAGCACACACTCAGTGTACCTAGTGGCATCCTATACGTGGCTATTGGACTTTGCTATAGTCCCACTAGTGCCAAGACATTTGCAGCACGTCTGCCTGCGTTGCACACTCCAACTAATTATAACTAAGCCATTATACTAGCACACACTCAGTGTACCTAGTGGCATCCTATACGTGGCTATTGGACTTTGCTATAGTCCCACTAGTGCCAAGACATTTGCAGCACGTCTGCCTGCGTTGCACACTCCAACTAATTATAACTAAGCCATTATACTAGCACACACTCAGTGTACCTAGTGGCATCCTATACGTGGCTATTGGACTTTGCTATAGTCCCACTAGTGCCAAGACATTTGCAGCACGTCTGCCTGCGTTGCACACTCCAACTAATTATAACTAAGCCATTATACTAGCACACACTCAGTGTACCTAGTGGCATCCTATACGTGGCTATTGGACTTTGCTATAGTCCCACTAGTGCCAAGACATTTGCAGCACGTCTGCCTGCGTTGCACACTCCAACTAATTATAACTAAGCCATTATACTAGCACACACTCAGTGTACCTAGTGGCATCCTATACGTGGCTATTGGACTTTGCTATAGTCCCACTAGTGCCAAGACATTTGCAGCACGTCTGCCTGCGTTGCACACTCCAACTAATTATAACTAAGCCATTATACTAGCACACACTCAGTGTACCTAGTGGCATCCTATACGTGGCTATTGGACTTTGCTATAGTCCCACTAGTGCCAAGACATTTGCAGCACGTCTGCCTGCGTTGCACACTCCAACTAATTATAACTAAGCCATTATACTAGCACACACTCAGTGTACCTAGTGGCATCCTATACGTGGCTATTGGACTTTGCTATAGTCCCACTAGTGCCAAGACATTTGCAGCACGTCTGCCTGCGTTGCACACTCCAACTAATTATAACTAAGCCATTATACTAGCACACACTCAGTGTACCTAGTGGCATCCTATACGTGGCTATTGGACTTTGCTATAGTCCCACTAGTGCCAAGACATTTGCAGCACGTCTGCCTGCGTTGCACACTCCAACTAATTATAACTAAGCCATTATACTAGCACACACTCAGTGTACCTAGTGGCATCCTATACGTGGCTATTGGACTTTGCTATAGTCCCACTAGTGCCAAGACATTTGCAGCACGTCTGCCTGCGTTGCACACTCCAACTAATTATAACTAAGCCATTATACTAGCACACACTCAGTGTACCTAGTGGCATCCTATACGTGGCTATTGGACTTTGCTATAGTCCCACTAGTGCCAAGACATTTGCAGCACGTCTGCCTGCGTTGCACACTCCAACTAATTATAACTAAGCCATTATACTAGCACACACTCAGTGTACCTAGTGGCATCCTATACGTGGCTATTGGACTTTGCTATAGTCCCACTAGTGCCAAGACATTTGCAGCACGTCTGCCTGCGTTGCACACTCCAACTAATTATAACTAAGCCATTATACTAGCACACACTCAGTGTACCTAGTGGCATCCTATACGTGGCTATTGGACTTTGCTATAGTCCCACTAGTGCCAAGACATTTGCAGCACGTCTGCCTGCGTTGCACACTCCAACTAATTATAACTAAGCCATTATACTAGCACACACTCAGTGTACCTAGTGGCATCCTATACGTGGCTATTGGACTTTGCTATAGTCCCACTAGTGCCAAGACATTTGCAGCACGTCTGCCTGCGTTGCACACTCCAACTAATTATAACTAAGCCATTATACTAGCACACACTCAGTGTACCTAGTGGCATCCTATACGTGGCTATTGGACTTTGCTATAGTCCCACTAGTGCCAAGACATTTGCAGCACGTCTGCCTGCGTTGCACACTCCAACTAATTATAACTAAGCCATTATACTAGCACACACTCAGTGTACCTAGTGGCATCCTATACGTGGCTATTGGACTTTGCTATAGTCCCACTAGTGCCAAGACATTTGCAGCACGTCTGCCTGCGTTGCACACTCCAACTAATTATAACTAAGCCATTATACTAGCACACACTCAGTGTACCTAGTGGCATCCTATACGTGGCTATTGGACTTTGCTATAGTCCCACTAGTGCCAAGACATTTGCAGCACGTCTGCCTGCGTTGCACACTCCAACTAATTATAACTAAGCCATTATACTAGCACACACTCAGTGTACCTAGTGGCATCCTATACGTGGCTATTGGACTTTGCTATAGTCCCACTAGTGCCAAGACATTTGCAGCACGTCTGCCTGCGTTGCATACTCCAACTAATTATAACTAAGCCATTATACTAGCACACACTCAGTGTACCTAGTGGCATCCTATACGTGGCTATTGGACTTTGCTATAGTCCCACTAGTGCCAAGACATTTGCAGCACGTCTGCCTGCGTTGCACACTCCAACTAATTATAACTAAGCCATTATACTAGCACACACTCAGTGTACCTAGTGGCATCCTATACGTGGCTATTGGACTTTGCTATAGTCCTACTAGTGCCAAGACATTTGCAGAGCGCATCTGCCTGCGTTGCACACTCCAACTAATTATAACTAAGCCATTATACTAGCACACACTCAGTGAACCTAGTGGCATCCTATACGTGGCTATTGGACTTTGCTATAGTCCCACTAGTGCCAAGACATTTGCAGCACGTCTGCCTGCGTTGCACACTCCAACGAATTATAACTAAGTTACATTGTCAGGGATATTTATTCTTTATTATTCTGCTGTTAATAAAGCTAGACCACCACTGCAATCTTCACCACCTCTCAATTTTTACTACCACATTTTCAGTCCACAATCTTGTCGCAATCAACATGAGTGGCAAAATGACAGATGCTGGTGGAAAGGGGAAGAGGCGTGGTGGAAAAGGCAAAAAAGGTTTTGTCAGTGGGGAAGGTGCCAAAGCTCCATTATCATCTGCTGAAGATAGACCATCTACTAGCAAAAGTAAGATGTCTACTACTTATTGTGGACAATCCGATGTGCTCCCTTTTTTACGGACACGAACAAGAGGAACAAAGGTAGATGATGGGCAAAAAAGGAAAATGCTTGAATGGATCTCAAGTGGTCCAACAAGTGCCCTCTCAGCCACTTCAAGTACCGCATCCAAAAAACACCATTCCTCTGAGTTGTCATCCCAATCACACTTGATTTCTCCCAGCTCTGAAGTCTCCATCAGCCCTGCACAGTATGGTGGAACTGAGATGGCTGAGTCTGCAGAGCTGTTCAGTCACACTATAGCCTGGGAATCAGAGGTCTGCTCCCAAGCTACAGTGAGTACAGAACAGGAAATGGTCTGCAGTGATGCCCAGAACCTTTGTGACTCAGATTCAGGCCGTGAGGACCAAGTTTCTGAGCATAATGTTGACCCTTTGTCACAAACTGTAACACCTGTGGTTATAGACAATGAGGAACATACTGATGAAGATGAGACGCAGATACCCGATTGGGATGACAACTTAAATATTCGGTCAGGGCAAGAAGAGGCTCGGTCTGAGGGGGAGGGGAGTGCGAACACAACAATTGATGATGACGTTCTAGATCCCACCTACTGTCAACCCCCAGTCAGGCACTCGAGGAGGTCAACAGAGGCGGTGGAGGAGGATGCAACCGACGACGAAGTTACCTTGCGCCTTCCTGGACAGAGTCGGAGCACTGGTAGCACGTCTACAACTGCATCCTCAGCCACCACTCTGCCTATGAGCATTATTCGGGGTGGATCAACAGGTCGCATGGCCTCTAAGCCTTGCCTAGCCTGGGCCTTTTTTCACATCGAAAAAGATCGCCCAACTCATGTGATATGTAACATTTGTCATGATTCTGTTAGTAGAGGTCAAAACCTCAGCAGTTTGACAACTTCTTCCATGAATCGTCACATGAATAAATATCATAAGTCCCGGTGGGAAGCTCACCGTGCTGCAATGCCGGCTAGCGGAGCGAACCATCCACCGCCCGCCCCTTCCAGTGCATCCGCGCGCTCTTCATCTTCTAGGACTGTGGGGACAGCTGTCACACCTGTTTTTCCACGCAAAACTTCCACCACTGTAACCGCAACAGGCAGTTTGCTTGTAAGGTCGTCAGTTGGTTTGGAAGGGGAAACAAGTGAGTGTGTACAGCTCTCTCAGACATCGATAGCACCAACGTTGGATGAAGGCAACATCATGTCTCCGCCTGCACTTTCCTCACAAACCTGCATTTTTCCAGGGACACCCTACTCAACACCGTCTACACACAGCAGCCAGATCTCTGTCCCTCAGATGTGGTCAAATAAAAGGCCACTTCCTCCGACCCATGACAAAGCTAAGAGGTTGACTCTATCCCTCTGTAAGCTGTTGGCTACCGAAATGCTGCCTTTCCGCCTAGTGGACACACAGGATTTTAGAGACCTTATGTCTGTCGCTGTGCCCCAGTACCAGATGCCTAGTCGCCACTACTTCTCTAAGAAAGGTGTGCCCGCGCTACACCAGCATGTCGCACACAACATCACCGCTTCCTTGAGAAACTCTGTGTGTGAACGGGTGCATTTCACCACCGATACTTGGACCAGTAAGCATGGACAGGGACGTTACATGTCGCTGACTGGGCACTGGGTAACTATGGTGATAGATGGTGAAGGGTCTGCTGCACAAGTCTTGCCGTCCCCACGACTTGTGTGTCAATCCTCTGTCTGTCCAAGTTCCGCCACAGCTTCTGCATCCTCCACCTCATCTGGGTCCTCCACCTCCGCCCCAAGCCTGCCTGGTCAGGCCACCAGCGTTCTCACTGCGCAGAAGGAATCACGCACGCCTCATTACTATGCTGGCAGCCGAGCGCAACGGCATCAGGCGGTCTTTAGCTTGACATGTCTTGGTAATAAGAGTCACACAGCTGAGGAGTTGTGGTCAGCTCTGCGGTCCGAGTTTAATAAATGGTTGTCTCCACTCAACCTGCAGCCTGGTAAGGCCGTGTGCGACAATGCTGCAAACCTGGGTGCGGCCGTTCGCCTGGGCAAGGTGACACACGTACCTTGTATGGCTCACGTGTTGAACCTTGTCGTGCAGCAATTTTTAACACACTATCCCGGCCTAGATGGCCTTCTGAACAGGGCACGAAAACTGTCTGCTCACTTCCGGCGTTCAAGCGCCGCAGCTGAGCGACTTGCATCGCTACAGAAGTCTTTCGGCCTGCCGGTTCATCGCCTGAAATGCGATGTGGCGACACGCTGGAATTCAACTCTCCACATGTTACAGCGACTGTGGCAGCACCGCAGAGCCCTGGTGCAATACGTCATGACGTATAGCCTGGGCCAACGAGATGCAGAGGTGGGGCAGATCACCCTGATGGAGTGGTCTCAGATCAAGGACCTATGCACCCTTCTGCACAGTTTCGACATGGCGACGAATATGTTTAGCTCTGACAATGCCATTATCAGCATGACGATTCCAGTCATTTACATGCTGGAGCACACGCTAAACACTATTCGGAGTCAGGGGGTGGGACAACATGAAGGGGAGGAACTACAGGAGGATTCATATGTGCAAGGGACAACAACATCACCAAGGTCCAGACGTTCATCATCACCAACGCAGCAGGCATGGGACCATGGGGAACAGGGATCGACAAGGGCGCATAGTAGCAGGCGAAATGTTGAGCAAGGTGCAGGAGAACATGAAGAAATGGAGGACGAACTGTCCATGGACATGGAAGACTCAGCGGATGAGGGAGACCTTGGTCAAATTTCAGTTGAAAGAGGTTGGGGGGAGATGTCAGAGGAAGAAAGAACGGGTAGCACCTCTATGCCACAAACACAGCGTGGACTTGGTCCGCATGGCTGCGCAAGACACATGAGTGCCTTTTTGTTGCACTACCTCCAACATGACAGTCGTATTGTCAAAATTAGAAGTGATGATGACTACTGGATTGCCACACTATTAGATCCCCGGTACAAGTCCAAATTTTGTGACATAATTCCAGCCATAGAAAGGGACGCACGTATGCAGGAGTATCAGCAGAAGCTGTTACTCGATCTTAGCTCGGCTTTTCCACCAAACAACCGTGCAGGTGCAGGGAGGGAATCTCCCAGTTGTAACTTGACAAACATGGGACGGTCTCGTCATCTTCACCAGTCTACCCGTACCAGTAGGACCGTATCTGGTGCCGGTAACAGCAATTTTATGGAATCTTTTCATAATTTTTTTAGACCCTCTTTTGCAAGGCCACCAGAGACAACAAGTCTGACACATACTCAACGGCTGGAGAGGATGATACAGGAGTATCTCCAAATGAACATCGATGCCATGACTGTGCAACTGGAGCCTTGCTCCTTTTGGGCTTCAAACATAGAAAAATGGCCAGAGCTCTCCAGTTACGCCTTGGAGATTTTGTCGTGTCCAGCTGCCAGCGTTGTCTCTGAACGTGTATTCAGTGCTGCTGGGTGTGTGCTGACAGATAAGCGCACGCATCTGTCCAGTGACAATGTGGACAGACTGACGTTCATCAAAATGAACAAGTCATGGATCCAGAAGGAATTTACTACCCCTGTGTCATCCTGGGGAGAGTAAATGCTTGTGGATTTGGAATGTGCTTGATGCAAATCAAAACATCCTGTTTGCAACTAGGGCCCAAGTGCTGCCACTGATGGGGTGGGTGTCTGTGTGGCCCAATTTTTGGAAAAAAGGGAGACTCCGCTTGGAGTAACCCTTGCTTACATTGTTTTTAAAAGAAGCCAAGATGAACAAGTCATGGGTCAGCAAAGACTTTGCTACCTACCCCGGTGTCATCCTGGGGACGGATAAGAATGCCGTATTTTTGAATGTGCTTGATGCAAATCAAAACATCCTGTTTGCAACTAGGGCCCAAGTGCTGCCACTGATGGGGTGGGTGTCTGTGTGGCCCAATTTTTGGAAAAAAAGGGAGACTCCGCTTGGAGTAACCCTTGCTTGATGTGTTTTTAAAAGAAGCCAAGATGAACAGAGCTGGGATCAGCAAAGACTTTGCTACCTACCCCGGTGTCATCCTGGGGACGGATAAGAATGGCGTATCTTTGAATGTGCTTGATGCAAATCAAAACATCCTGTTTGCAACTAGGGCCCAAGTGCTGCCACTGATGGGGTGGGTGTCTGTGTGGCCCAATTTTTGGAAAAAAAGGGAGACTCCGCTTGGAGTAACCCTTGCTTGATGTGTTTTTAAAAGAAGCCAAGATGAACTGAGCTGGGATCAGGAAAGACTTTGCTACCTACCCCGGTGTCATCCTGGGGACGGATAAGAATGGCGTATTTTTGAATGTGCTTGATGCAAATCAAAACATCCTGTTTGCAACTAGGGCCCAAGTGCTGCCACTGATGGGGTGGGTGTCTGTGTGGCCCAATTTTTGGAAAAAAAGGGAGACTCCGCTTGGAGTAACCCTTGCTTGATGTGTTTTTAAAAGAAGCCAAGATGAACAGAGCTGGGATCAGCAAAGACTTTGCTACCTACCCCGGTGTCATCCTGGGGACGGATAAGAATGGCGTATTTTTGAATGTGCTTGATGCAAATCAAAACATCCTGTTTGCAACTAGGGCCCAAGTGCTGCCACTGATGGGGTGGGTGTCTGTGTGGCCCAATTTTTGGAAAAAAGGGAGACTCCGCTTGGAGTAACCCTTGCTTACATTGTTTTTAAAAGAAGCCAAGATGAACAAGTCATGGGTCAGCAAAGACTTTGCTACCTACCCCGGTGTCATACTGGGGACGGATAAGAATGGCGTATTTTTGAATGTGCTTGATGCAAATGTAGCTGTGAAGTGTACAACTGGGGCACAACTGCTGCCACTGAAGGGGTGGGTGTGTGTGTGGCCCAATTTTTGGAAAAAATGGAGACTCCGCTTGGAGTCACCTTGCGGTGTTTTACATGATTTTAGAAGGGCGTGCCATGCCTATATCTGTGTGTCCTCCTCTTTTTCCTTGTCCAGCTGTTTTGTTTTCGCATGAGTATATGTCCTTGTCACTTTCCAATGTGTTTGAGTTGTTTGTCACCTTTAGAACACCTTTGAGGGTGTTTTCTAGGTGTTTTTCTGTGTTTGTGATTGCCTGCCATTGTTTCCTATGCAGTTCGAGTTCGGTTCGTCGAACGTTCGACGAACCGAACTCGAACGGGAGGTCCGTTCGGCGAACCAACCTCGAGCCGAACCGCGACCGGTTCGCTCATCTCTACTCATTATACCTCGGTGTTTGGCATCACATGTATGCTACTTTTCAAAGTGGTGAAATATTTGGACAGTGGCCGACTCTCCATGATTTCAGCTCTGCATGCCACTACTTTTTATTTAAAATGAAATAACTGAGAGACAATTGAAGTGTTTAATTAATGAGGTTGAAAAAAATATCATCTGAAACATTTAGGAATTGCAACCATTTTTTTTTACAAAGCCTCCTCATTTCAGTAGCTGAAAAGTAATTGGACAAATTTACCATTAGTAAAATGTATTCATCTTTAATACTTTGTAGAGAATTCTTTGCAGCAGTAGGGTAGCTAGCGGGGGGGGCAGAGGGTGCGGTCGCCCCGGGCCCCGTGCTCAGAGAGGGCCCACTCGGAGCTACAATACAGCTAACTATATCAGTGACACTGCACCTTTAAATATATCAGCTTGGCCGCCTCACGAGGTTTAGGTCCTATTATACAGTAGCGCACTGTGTGCAGAGGATTCCCTGCTGTTCTTCCAGGACCTGTGCTGGCTCCGCCTCCCTCTTCCTCTGCTGTACAAGGAGCTCTGGGCTGATGGTAAGATGCAGAGAGGATCTAAGATTGTGTGCAGTGAGGAAGGGACATAAGTGGTGACAGGTGGCAGAGTGTTCATTACTTTGCAGTGTTTGGGCCCGATACCATGTATACAATGAAGTGATGTGTGTGGGGGACGGGGCTATTATACTGCAATGTGGGGGCCGATACCATGTATGTAATGAGGGGATGTGTGTGGTGGAGGGGGCTATTACACTTCAATGTGGGGGCCGATACCATGTATGTAATGAGGTGATGTGTGTGGGGGAGGGGGCTATTACACTGCAGTGTGGGGGCCTGATGCAATGTATGTAATGAGGTGATGTGTGTGGGGGAGATGGCTATTACACTGCAGTGTGGGGGCCTGATACCATGTATGTAATGAGGTGAAGTGTGTGGGGGAGGGGGCTATTACACTGCAATATGGGGGCCCGATACCATGTATGTAATGAGTGGATGTGTTTGGGGGAGGGGGCTATTACACTGCAATGTGGGGGCCGATACCATGTACGTAATGAAGTGATGTGTGTGGGGGAGGGGAGCTATTACACTGCAATGTGGGGGCCGATACCATGTATGTAATGAAGTGATGTGTGTGGGGGAGGGGGGCTATTACACTGCAATGTGGGGGCCCGATACTATGTATGTAGTTGTCGCGGAGGAGGGGACGCCGCGCTCTCCCACTGCTTGGGTCCGGCTGCTGCGGCCTGCTGGTGCCGCTGCTCGGTGGCTCGAGCGATGGGCCGGATCCCGGGGACTCGAGTGGCGTTCCTCGCCCGTGAGTGAAAGGGGATTGGGATTTGGGATTGTTTATTGTCCGTGACGCTACCCACGGTTGTGGTGATTTTTTGACACCACCGCTGCTCTGTATGGGGATCCCGGGAGTGGTGGTATGGAGCAGCTAGATGTGAGTCCTCCCCTCCGTGGGTAGGGGGGTTGGTTGTCCCAGGGCCCAGTGATGAGGTGGGTGATGCAGGGCTTGGTGGGGTGCAGGGACGCGGGGGCAGCTCTGTGCCTTGCGGCACTGTGGTACTCACTCAGCCTGAGACGATGACACAGTTCTCAGTAAAACACACGGCTGGAAAGACGGTTCCCACGGACGGCTGCACTTGCTTTCCCCAGTAGGTGACGGTGACGGTCCCTTTTTCCTGCACCTAAGATGATGATGGTTGCGATGGGTTCCCACCGGTAACCCGCTCCCCGGCTTGGATATGGGCCGGAGGAGCCCTACTTTGCCCGCAGGCGCTGGCCCTGAGAAACTGGTGCCCTGGCGGTGGCGGTGTCTCTCCGTTACAGTTGGACTGTTGCCTTCAATCGGGACTTGGTTGTTAGGAGACAGACGTCCCCTTCACTGACGGATTTGGCAAATTATGGTGACTCCTAGCCTTGCCGGGATCCGAAAGGCCCCTGCCCTGGTGCTGACTGTTCTTCGTATACTGCTCCAGACCGCCGGGTCACCACCCGTCCGCGGTCCTTCCAGCAACCTCCGAGCAGTCCCCCTGCAGACTATCACCGCCGTCTGCTGACCTTGCTGTCACTGTCCGGGGCACACACCCGGACCAACTTCAGGCTTCCTTAACTGTCACTTTTTTACTCTTTTTCTCCAGCTTCTCTACTACTTCACTTCCTTCTGCTTTCACTTCCTAAACTGCACTCTGTTCCTCACTCAAGCTCTGCCTGAGCTCAACCCTGTTCTTCTTCCTGTCCAAACTCTATCTGCCTGGTTCCTCCCGCCTCCAGGGCTGTGTACTCCTCGGTGGGCGGAGCCAACCGCCTGGCCCACCCCCTGGTGTGAACATCAGCCCCTGGAGGAAGGCAACAAGGATTTCTGGTAGCCTAGGTGTTCCTAACTGGGGTGTAGGGTGTGGTGGTGTTGTGACCTGTGACCCCTGGCTTGCCCAGGGCGTCACATAATGAGGTGATGTGTGTGGGGGAGGGGGCTATACACTGCAATGTGGGGGCCGATACCATGTATGTAATGAAGTGGTGTGTGGGGGGGGCTATTACACTGCAATGTGGGCGCCCGAGACCATGTATGTAATGAGGGGATGTGTGTGGGGGAGAGGGCTATTACACTGCAATGTGGGGGCCCGATACTATGTATATAATGAGGTGATGTGTGTGGGGGAGCGGGCTATTACGCTGCAATTTGGGGGCCCGATACCATGTATGTAATGATGGGATGTGTGTGGGTGAGGGGGCTATTACACTGCAATGCGGGGGCCCCATACCATGTATGTAATGAGGGGATGTGTGTGGGGGTGGGGTGCTATTACACTGTAGTGTGGGGGCCCGATACCATGTATGTAATGAGGTGATGTGTGTGGGGGAGGGGGGGCTATTACACTGCAGTGTGGGGGCCTGATATAATGTATGTTACAAGGGGATGTGTGTGGGGGAGAGGGGCTATTACACTGCCGTGTGGGGCCCGATACCATGTATGTAATGAGGTGATTTGTGTGGGGGGAGGGAAGCTGTATATTATAAGGGCCTGACAACATGTATTTAATGAGGGGATGTGTGTGGGGGAGCTATATATTATAAAGGCCTGATAACATGTAGTGTGGGCCCGTCATACTTTGTATAGAAGAGCTATGTATGGGCCTATTATAATTTCTATAGGGGAGGTGTGGGCACATCATACTGTGTATAGAGCAGCTGTGGGCCCATGATACTTTGTATAGGAGAGCTATGTGCCCATTATACTTTGTATAGAAGAGCTGTGGGCCCATTATACTGTGTATAGGGAAGATGTGGGCCCATTATACTTTATAGGGAGCTGTGGGCTCATCATACTCTGTATAGAGAACTGTGGGGACATCATACTTTGTACAGATAGCTATGGGGACCATCATATTGTGTACCTGGGAGACTCAGGAGACATTTTTAAATGTTAAGTAGTGGACACTTAAGAAGCATTATTGTTATAGGGGCACTCAGGGTATTGTGACCATCACAGACACACTGGGGGCTTTATTACATTCTAGGGGCAAAATGTGGACACTTTTCTAGGGCACTTTCCAAGGGCAATAATAATTTTGAGGGGCCAATTTTACCATCTAGAGTGCACAAATGAGGCATTATTACCATGTGGGGGTACAGCGGTGGCATTAGTATGTGGGACTGTAAGAGGAGCACTGTTATTGTAAAACACAGCAGGTGCAGTAATAGGGGCACATACAGCAGCACTGGCTCAGTATTGGGGTATCAGGAGGATGAGGGGATTTGTGCGGGTCGGGAATAGATGCAGTCGGGGCTGGAAATGTGAGAAGTCAGATGAGTCTGTGTTGTAATTTCTGCAGACGAGCCCTGGCTGGAGAAGTCGTCATGTGGGGCTGGGACAGAAAGAAAAGACAAGAAAAGTGAATGAGTTCATCAGAAAGAACATTAGCTGTAAGCTGTAAGTCACCACCTATAACTGTACTATAATCTCTCACATGTTCTGCAGGACTGATATCTACCACTATATGGTCACCATATGGCGGTAATATCAGTGTTAACCTTTGTGTAGATTTATTTTCAGCAACAGCGTGGTCATCTGCTGAGGTTCCTCTATACCCATTATTAAGGCGTGATACTATAATTGTTACCAGGTTAGGGGCCCATTCAGATGTTTCGCCCCCCCTCCCCCCCCCCCGAGCTGGACCACTAGCTATGCCACTGCTTTGCAGGCAATGACTGCCTGAAGTCTGGAAGCCATGGACGTCACTAAACGCCTCTCTTGTGATGCTTTGATGGGCCTTTGTCAAGATTAGCACCTACCTAATTTATCTCTCCAACCCAAGGCTAAAATATATTTATCTAGATCTGCTCTTCTCTACTCAAAAATCCCCACCAGGAGCACTGCCCTCCATAGCTGTGTGCTAGACCTAGTGCTAATTCACCAAGTTGGCAGACACACATCATGGTCCCTTGAGCCACATGTGCCTCTAGAGCCACAAGTTGGGGATCCTTGCCTTAAAGTGTAACTATATCTTGATTAGTTTATATATTGTATACCTTTGAATTCCCTGCTGATTGGTGAGAAACCCTCATCCATTGCTAATTCAGTAGTCAGAAGCATTCAAGTCCTGAGCTTTGCACTTTTAATTAGTCTGGACAAAAGGTGATCATTATCTGGAGTTTGGATTCTGAAAAAATAAAATAATTCACACTCGCCTGTTTGCACTCTTCTGGATCTAGACTTCTTCATGGTTGCGCTGGCACCACATGCAATTATGTTACCATTTAACTAGCCACAGGACCATTGTGGTTTGTGAAAGGCTGCAGCAGTCAAGCGACTTAAAGTGTGTTTCATTTATAAGGGTGCGTGCCCATGATCAGTGCTTGCAGCGTTTTGGATGTAGCGTGTTTTTTCCGAGTCCAAAATGTTTTGTTGTACAGTACAAGAACAGTGAATGGAATTTATAGAATCCCATGCCCACTGTGTGTGTACGGCTTGCAGAGAAAACTTACCGAGCTGCAAGCATTTCAATTCTTTGTAGAGACGCATGCGGAGAACACAAGCGAGAGATCGCAGCGCACTGAACCCTGATCGTGGGCACGAGCAGCTGCGGTCTCCTGCGGAGAAGACTTACGGCCCCGAGTTCAGGACCCACTGAGACCAGGACACAGCGGGTCCTGATCGTGGGCACATACCCTTCTTGTTCTGATAATGGGCAGTTCAGATCCTATGTCCACTGCAGCCTACCACAAGCTAAATAGGGAAGTCATCACTTCTAGTGATGATGCAGACCACAGAGCATCCTGAATCTTGGAGAAGGACAACAGGTTAGTATGATCTGCCAACTGAAGAGACAATGCTTGACCCCCTGAACTAAAATTGTCATAGTTTCCAATTGACATTTAACTAAAATGGCGGGTAGACACTGATGGAGGAACTAAATCCCATGGTTGAAAAGTGCCAGGAGGAAAATGGTGAAAGGCCTGATGACAGCTGATTCATTGCGCTTCATCAGTCTCAAAAAACTGATGTACGTAAACCCAGACTTATTTTACCTTCTCTGTTTTAGTTTTTCACTGCTTTTTTTCCTATGGATGCCTCTCATCTGTACAGTAATGTCTTGTATTCATTTTCAAAAGCAATAATATAGGAATCTGAAGTAACGAACACTTCAATATTCAATATGGTCTTTATGCCCATGTTTTGTCTCTATTGCATCTCACGGCTATTGAATTGATTTTTATGGACAATATTTTACAGACTCATTAGAACAAAATGTTTCTGTGCAGTAACCAGAAACAATTTGAAAACACAATAATTTTCATTAGGAAAATTGTTTTTTAAGTCTATATCATAAGATATGTTAAGAGTCTTTTAACAACTTTAAATGGGCTATCATTGTGGACTGCTATGTGTATGATACTATACCGGTAACCCAATAGCCAATATCAGGTGGCATTGCTGACGGTCATCCTTATACATTGTTTGCATTAGGGGCTCTGCAATGTAAATCTTCATTTTTGCAGGAGCAAAAGTCATCTATGTAACCATTAACTTGAAGCATCTGTGTGATGCTCATAAAGATTGCCGGATTGTCTTTTATTAGTGAAGCATGCCTTAATTGCAGAAGATATATAGAGGAATTTATGAAAGCAGGCAGCCATGTCGTAACAGAGTAATAATAAAGACAGTGAAAAATAATATTTTTATCTGCACTATATCAATTTATTTGTTAGGTATTTAGTATTATATAAGTTAATGGGAACCTTTCACCAGATTTGGGGCCTATAAGCTGCGGCCACCACCAGTGTGCTCTTATATAGAGCATTCTAACATGCTGTATATAAGAGCCCAGGCCGCTGTGTAGAATGTAAAAATTACTTTTGGTGCGGAGCAGATGGGTCAGATGGGTGTCTCCGTTCTCCGGTACCAGCGCCTCCTCTTTTGGCCATCTTGTCCTCCTTCTTCTGAAGCCTGGGTGCATGACGCGTCTGACGTCATCCACAAAAGCCAGCATTGAGGTTCCGTGCATGCGCACTACAATACTTTAATCTGTCCTGCTCAGGGAAGATCAAAGTGCGTATGCGCAGGACCCCAGTGTCGGCTTGTGTGGATGACGTCAGACACGCCATCCACACTAGTTTCAGAAGATGAAGGACAAAGATGGCCGAAAGAGGAGGCGCCAGTACCGGAGAACGGAGACACCCATCCGACCCAACTGCTCCGCACCGACCATTTAGGTGAGTATTATAAAGTGTTTTTTACGTACTACACAGTGGTCTGGTCTCTTATATACAGCATGTTAGAATACTGTATATAAGAGCCCACTGGTGGTGGCTGAAGCTTATAGGCCCCAAATCTGGTGACAGGTTCCCTTTAAAGCAAAAGATGAAAAGTGTCACTTAATTTGATTCAGCCTTGCAATATGACAAAAGAAAACATACCTTGTAGGATTTTTTATTTTTAGATTATACTTAAAAATGATCACATTTACCCACCACAGGATATGATCTTATATTATTCAAATCACAGCAATTGAAAGTGGGAGATCTTCACCCTGTACATGGACTGTTAAAATCACAATTTACTTACCATTCTGTCAGAGGCAATACTTCTCCAGCCAAATCTGTAATGGTTCCTTACTTATGAGCACATTTTCACATTGAAGTTTTTTTGTCATTGATTTAGAGGCGGTTCCCTTTCAAGATCTTGATTAAAAAATGCTTTGATATTCTTTACATTCATTTCAATGGTAAATCCACATTGCTTTTCAAACCTTAAAGGGTTTGTCACACTGGTAAAGTACATTTTAATCATTAGATCTTGGAATAATAATAGTAAGTTTCAAAATTTGATGTGTTAAAAAATGTTCTTATGCTAAGATAATCGTATATATATGCGCCCTTGCAATGTACTGTGTAATGGCCGTGTCTGACCATACAGGGACATGATCTGATCATACCACAGCTACTGGGCAGGGTAGGATGCAAAAGAGGGTATACAGACAGGACAACATGGGATCTCAACTTGTGGTTTCTGTGAGGTAAAACATGTCTAAAAACAGCAGGGAAAAGTTTTATCTCATAGAAAGAATCAGCTGTAATCCCATGCTGTAATGTCTGTATACTCTCTTTTGTTTTCTTCCCTTTGTACTCTCTTTTCTTTTTTCTCCCAGGAGATGTGGTATGATTACACTCTGTTCCTGTATGGTCAGACACAGCCATTACACAATACATAGCAGGTTCACATTTATAAGATTATCTCAGCACGGCAAAAAAAAAATTAATATATCTAGTTGTGGAACTTATTATTAAACCAAAATATATTGATTAAACTGTATTTTGTTCATGGGACAATGTTTTTAAGATTTTTTTATTATTAAGGTGTTGAAAACTTTCTGAGGAAATAAAAGAAGTGACAAATCACTTCTTAAATGTAGATTCCGCTTGGAATCGGTTTAAAACTGTACACTGTCAAACCAAAAGGCTGAAAAAATGAATCAAAACAACTTTAGCTCAGAGAACCTATTAAAAATCTACATGGATTTCTCCTGAAAAACCATGTTGGATATTTCTGCTTCAAAAATATTCCATGTGAACACACTCTTATGTGCCAAGGTGGTCTCTTTAACTTGACAGAAGGGCCTCTGGCCACCTGCAGGCTTCGGGCAGCACCCTTTAAGCAATGATCCTTTATCTGTGCAGTATATTTTCATTTCATATTACTACATACCTCTAAAATCCCATAAAAATGAAAAATGACCTCGGGCAGCTTTAAAAGCATCTCTTGGTGGTGTTAAGCCTGCTTTAGACGTTGCAATTAGTTGTACAATCGCATTTGCGATATGACACACTCAGGTTGCATATGGGATCTTATGAGATTGCACGTTGGTCGTTCATTTGCTGTCACACGTGCGTTAGTAGTCTATGTTAACTTGATCAATTTTGTGTGTGATCCCTTAGATCATGTGTCTGTGACGTATGCATTGGGCACCCTTTTTTTTTTTATTTATTGACTTGCCAAGCATGTGTAATGTGTAGGGATGCGTTTTTACTATGTCATCTGCCATTCAGCTCTGCTACATGGCCACTAACAGCAGACACAGACAGCCATGTAGCAGAGCTGAATGGCAGATGACAGCAGACACAGAAAGAGCCGCACGATCAGAATGAACTCCGGTTAACTTCACCCGACTTCATTGTCATGCTGCGGCTCTGTCTGTGTCGTGTCCTGATTAGCGGTCACCAGTGAAGGACTCACCGGTGACGTCTAAACTCCTGAGAAACTGAATTGAGCAGCCCTCTCTCATATACTCACCGATCCCCAATCTCCGGCGCGGCACTGCACGGCATTCACACTGCTCCGGCGGCTTTAACTATTTTGAAAAAGCCGGCCGCTCATTAAACAATCTCGTATTCCCTGCTTTCCCCGCCCACCGGCGCCTATGATTGGTTGCAGTAAGACACGCCCCCACGCTGAGTGACAGGTGTCACACTGCACCCAATCACAACAGCCGGTGGGCATGTCTACACTGTGTAGTGAAATAAATAATTAAATAATTTAAAAAAACGTCGTGCGGTCCCCCCCAATTTTAAAACCAGCCAGATAAAGCCATACGGCTGAAGGCTGGTATTCTCAGGATGGATGTTACGGTTGCTGTGGCACTGGAGACTATGTTCGGATTTCTTGCTACTGCACATGTGCGAGCACTGGAGACTATGTTCGGATTTCTTGCTACTGCACATGTGCAAGCGCTGGAGACTAAGTCCTATCTTGGAGCCATTGCACATGTTCGGGTGACATCATCGCTGACACGAGGTCACATGTCTCTGACACCTTCTAAGCTGATTGGCCGCTGGTCATGTGCTTGTGACACGTGGTCACATGTCTCTGACACCTTCTATGCCGATTGGTCGCTGGTCATGTGCTTGTGACGCTTTGCTCGGTGATAGGCCAGCGTGACGTCATTGCTGTTGTTCTAGCAGCGGATTGGCTCTGGTGTCCTCCATCTTGGATGAGGCACAGAGTCTATATAAGACCCTGACGCACGCCGCCCAGCGCTCAGTCCTCTTGGTTCATGCATGAGAGTAGACGCTCTGTGCACGTCCCTCTAGGCATCTCTCTGTCTATGCTAGGTGAGCGCTACCGGCAGGGTAGCGTTCTTATACCTTACAGCTTCAGCTGCAGTCCGTATCCTTACATCTTAGTGGAGCGGACATAGGCAGGTGCCTGAGGCACATGGTCCGGCTGGGCCTTGTGATTCTACTCGTAGGTGGACGTTGCCGCTAGGGTAACGTTCCTTATACTGCGTCTGGCAGTTGTTCGTATCCTCGCACACTAGGGGAGCGAACATAGGTAGGAGCTTTGTGCGGCTTACGCTGCTGTCCGTCTCCTGGCACCGCTAGAGGAACGGACCTAGGTAGGTGCCATTTCACACTCATGGCTTTTGTCTCTGTGACCATTAACAGAGACCATACCACACACCCTCCAAGCAAAGGAGGAATTGCTTTATTTCCTAATTATATTCCTCTGTGAGTTTAACAGAGGTATTGCACTCTGCACTTGTGCTATTACCATTTACAGTGGCACACTTATATACCCCTTATCCTCTGCCATAGTCTGCAGCAGAGTCTTTGCACAGTGGACCCTGACTGTCTGATATTCCTTTGGGTTTTATTATCAGACAGCCCCCCGTAACAATGGGGAGCTCCACGTTATGGGGAGACCCCCAGCCTAACAATATCAGCCAGCAGCCGCCCAGAATTGCCGCATACATTAGATGCGGCAGTTCTGGGACTGTACCCGGCTCTTCCTGATTTGCCCTGGTGCGTTGGCAATCGGGGTAATAAGGAGTTATTGGCAGCTCATAGCTGCCACTAAATCCTAGATTAATCATGTCAGGCGTCTCCCCGAGATACCTTCCATGATTAATCTGTAAGTGACAGTAAATAAACACACACACCCGAAAAAATCCTTTATTAGAAATAAAAAACACAAACATATACCCTCGTTCACCACTTTAATAAGCTCGAAAAAGCCCTCCATGTCCGGCGTAATCCAGGATGGTCCAGCGTCGCTTCCAGCTGTGCTGCATGGAGGTGACCGGAGCTGCAGAAGACACAGCTGCTTTTCAGCTGCGCTCTGAAGCGGACCTTTTTTAAGCTGCGGTGCAGAGCGCACACCTGCGCACATAGCCTCAGACATCAAAATCGTATGAGGGATGTCACACGTTTCAATTGACTAGGTTCGTGCAACAAAACATTCAATTCTAGACAAAGATACGATGTGTTTGCAATCAACGGTTTTGCTTTCAATCCTGATCGCACGTAGGTGTCACACGCAAATACGTCACGAACGATGCCGGATGTGCGTCACTTACAACTTGACCCCAACGACGGATTGTGAGATATATTGAAGCGTGTAAATTGGGCTTTAGGGTGAACTCTTAATCAGAGATCACTAGTTGCCTACTGCCTAGCCTACTTGGTGTGGATCGAGTGCATGCTTGAAAAATGAGATCAGACACAGTCGGATATTCATCTTTCCTCAACAGAAGTCAGCCCATGCTCTGCCTGATTTATTCAAGGGCATGCCTTTATATAACCTAGGAAAGGGGCATGGTCAGCACCACAGTGAGCATACTTGGATGTGTCCATTGGTCAGTGGGTTGAACAATGTGTTAGTCCATGAGCTGATTGGTGGGCGTCATTGTAGGCGGGTCTATGAAGTCATCGGATGGATCCATGGTGATGGTGATGGGAGGGACGTCATCTGGTGGATCCATGCTGATGGTTTGGTGTGTGATGTCATCGGGGGCCATCTTTGCTTCCTCTGAAGAGTGACTGGCTTATGTATAGAGAATTGATTTAATTGAACACACTTCTCACAGTGCTCTATGTCCAGAGGTTAATTAAGTATTTCATCTTATGGCTCTCCTCAACAGTGGGAACGCATTCTACTGACTCTAATCCTAATCGAGCTGAGCGAACCCGAGATTCCGTGTTTGTACCAAACAAAAAAACTGAGTTTGGGTTCGGAGTTCTGGTGCTTTACGTATGAAAAACACTCTCGCGAACATCGCTGTGCTTGGGTGCGATCGGGGTTCGACCCAGTGCAAGCCGCTTGCAGAGTTTGATCGGCTCGTACTAGGGGTAACAACACCATGATTGGATGTAGTGTGCAGCCAAAAAAAATCTATGGAAAAACCCTGCCTACCCTCTCTCTGGAAATGATCTGTTAATGGCTGGGTGCATGTGGATGGAGACCCAACTGCCCAATTAGTGACTTCCATTGAGGTTCAAGTCCAGTCCAGTTCCCAAACCGAGCTTTATCTAAAGTCCCCTGAATCCACCGAATCGATCTTCAATGGGTTCGCTCATCTCTAATAGCTACACTTGTTCAATAATTGTATTTTCAAGCTGTAGTTTTCTATCTAAACTTTACAAAAAAGAAAGAAAATAAATTTCTAACCCATTTGTTATTTCGTTTCCAGGTGTAAGTTCAACTTTTGCTGCCTCCAATATCATGTTTTATAGTTGCTCTGTAACACTTTATTAAAATAACATAAAATAAAGAAAGTGCAGACATGAAAATCTATTTTGTTGTTAAACTGAGTTTTGAAAAGTCTAAGAAAATATTTTCTTAAACACAATGCTTCAGCATCTTGATATTGGCGGAAAGGTTTTAATATGCAAGACAAGATGTAGGGTGCTAGCTGATCCAAATGCCAGTCTATAGATTTGAAAGACTAAAGATCACATCACTGGGAGGTTGACAGAAGTGACACTTTGCAAAGTGCCAATGATTTATGCCAATGTCTGACTCGATGATACTGTTATAGACAGCACTGTCATTACACACTCCCTGGGGACTTCAGGCTACATTTATAGTGCACAAATTATAGGTGAGCCTGGTGATCGAAGCCTGCCGTTAGCTTCAAGCTGAATCAGATTTCCACATAGCGCTCCTGTACTTTGTTTAACCCATAGCACGGACACTTTATGATTTGTTATATTTCTACGATTTTTCTCTATGTTGTCTACAAAGTTAGTATATTCTCAGTAGATGTCATACAGAATTTCCGAAAACGTGTTCATATATATGGAACTTGAACTAATGTTAGCACAATGCTTATGACCTTTGTGAAGAACACTGACCTAATCAATTGATGGCAATATGTTACTGCTGCAAGGGACACAAGGTGCTGATTAACCAGTTAAGTACCATAAAGACCGGCAGCACCCTATGTCAGCTAAAGGCCAAAGATATAATAACTCTCAAGACCTCGGATGCAGCAATGTTATATTTAATGGTCATAAAAAAAAGGTAAATCAACTCGATCTGCATAGCTGCTATAAGGTTATAAGGTATATGTAGGATATTGTATTATTTATATACTGTTTTATGTATTGCAAGTCATATTGTGAAACATGTGCAACATTCTTGTCTGTACTAAACCAGCCAGTCAATGAGAATGGCAATATCTGCAATACGAAAATCAGAATTGTCCATACTTAAAGAACAGAAAATGTCACTGTATAGTCCTTTTTCCTGGCACATGAACATTGCTACAAAGATCACAGAATTTTAGAAATTTCTAACACTTCTGAAAAAAAACCTTTCCAAATTCATTGCCCGATTTTAACCTTTCTATATACATAGATACATATGTATGTACGTGCACTTATTAAAGCAGTGCTGTTAAAAATACCCTTTCTATGCTGAAACCCATAATTCTAAAGGTGTATATTCTTGGCGATATCTCGTTTTGATATTGATACATTTAATCTACGCTTTGTGAAATAATGTATAAAGGTATGGATCGATCTTCTGTTCAGATGCCTACTTTTTCTCACGCGCAGGCATATCCATGAAAGTATACAAAGTTTCGTAGATTTCACCATCATATATCAGGCTTGACTGTTTCGCTGCTGGGCATTAGAGGATTAAAACATTTTGCTGTAAAGAGGATTACGTTAAGCTTACAACTTGTTTGAAATACCAGAAGCAAACATGGTATTAAATGTAAATGATAGCAGGAAAGTCTCATAATGAATAGTTATCCTGTCTGTCATAGGAAACATTACATAAAGTCTATTACAATTATTGGATTAACTATAAATTGATGGTAAACTAAGCTAAAGGTAAAATGAAGCAAAAAAGGAACGTGTCGTGTATCAATCATAGTCATGTTATGTAAGTTGTTAGAAACTGCTCGATAGGTGATACTGCTACTACCTGCCTTGAGTTTATTAATGAAGATATCAACACATAGGGGAGATTCATTAGGATTGGTGTAGCGCACACCAGTCTTAATTAAATGCTCGTTGGAGTACACTGACCTGGATTTCATTAAGCCACATGTGCCACTTAATAAATCAGGTGCATCTGATACTCAGCGTTCACCACCATCATAAATGTTTGCCAACAGTAGACTGGCATACAATTCTGGAGTAAGTTACACCACTAATTTGACAGACGGGTGTGACCATGCCCCATCCCACCCATGTCCTGCCATTTATATGCCCATATTTTCATGGCTTGCCAGGACTGGCCAAATCACTTTGCATAACTTCCAATTTTGCGACTTATTAAAGTGTTTACACCAGGTTTCTAGAATAAGCCCCGTAAGGAATCGGCCCCATAGAGTGGGATTTACTTAGACTGCATTTATTATGTCCTAAATAGGTTTTCCTTGATAAGAGTAATGTTGGCCAATAAATATGATTGGTCATCAATATTAGATTCCTGGGGGACTGACTCTCAGCAGCCTGACCAAACAGCTGCTTGAAGTTCTCGCACAGCTTGTTTGAGTACTGTAGCCTCTTCCGTGTTAGCACTGCAGTGTTCCTTCATGTCCTCGTCTACTTAGTAGCAGCTTTGCTTGGAATTTTGTGACCCCAGGAAATCTCTTAAACCTGTTTTGCACTGGAGTCAAATTTTCAAAATGTTCTTCAGAGGAACACACATTGTTTTGCAATTTTGACAAATTTTTGGCATGATTTATTATGAATCTGTAAGACTGGTGATGGCTTTGCACCTCAAATTTTTTCCACCTATTTTTACTTTTTTCAAAAGCGACAAGAACAAAGTAGCAAAAATGGAGTATGCCACAATTTTTAACATTTAACAACTTTTTTTTAATGAGAAAATATAGCCAGACAATTGAAAGGTTCGGGTACAGAAGGTATCGGCAATAAAACCAGTTAGCAAAGAATATTCAAGTTAAAGTTGGGTGGGGGACAAGAATCAAAGAGACAAAAAGCAAAGCACAGAAGCCAAAACATAGTGTAAAAAGAACATGAAATAACTAGAAATATTTCATAGAAGCAGGGGCATAACTACCATAGGTGCAGGGGTTGCAATTGCATCTGGGCCCTGGTGCCTAGGAGGTTTCAAAAGTTCCTATGGCCTATCTAAAAAGACTAATGCTATTAACATTTTGAATAATTGGGGGATGACTTGGAGCTTTTGCATATGGAGCCATGAGCTTCAAATTATGCTACTGCAGTCAAGGCTTAGGGCTAGACTTGAGGAAGACTAAAAACAAACATTTGCAGTAATATTCCCATCTGAGCATCATTGAGGACTCACACACATACCATATTTACTTATTCATCCTGTATAATGTGCACTTTTTCTCCTTCAAAACAAAAATGTGCTGTAGATCACTTGTGACAACATTTCCCTTAATTCCTTTCTTAAACTAAAGCAAAATAATTTTAGAAAAAGTATTATTCAAAACTTTAATTTACTGGTTCTTTTTTTGTTCATCATCCTAAATATTTTTGTATCAGACCTACCAGACTTTCCGGTTAATATTCTTTGTCTACCTAAGGGGCAAAATTCACTTTCTCATATTCTACAACTTCATATTACGTAAACCTTTTCACCGTTTCACCCCCGTGCCTTATTTCACCAGACCAATATTTTCAATTCTGACCAGTGTCACTTTATGTGGTAATAACTCTGGCACGTTTCAATATATTCCAGTGATTCTACAAATGTTTTTTCGTGACATATAGTACTGCATGTTAGTGGTATATTAAAGTTGTTAATTTTTGCGTTTATTTGTAAAAATATCAGAATTTTGGCAAAAACTTAGAAAATTTTGCAATTTTCAAACTTTTAATTTTTATGCCCTTAAACCAGAGTGTTATATCATACAAAATAGTTAATCAATAACATTTACCCCATGTCTACTTTACATCAGCATTATTTTTGAAACATATTTTTTTTTTATTGGGAAGCTATGGTAGAAGGGTTAAAATTAATTTCTTATTTTTCCAACAAAATTTACAGAACCAATTCTTTTAGGGACCGCATCACATTGGAAGTGACTTTGAGGTGCCTCTGTGACAGAAAATACCCAAAAGAGACACCATTTTAAAAAGTACACCCTTCAAAGTATTCAAAATAACACCTTATAACTTTTTAACCCTTCAGGTGCTTCACAGAAATTAAAGCAACATGGAAGGAAAAAATGAAAAACTAACATTTTTCCCACAAAAACGTTGCTTTAGCTCCAAGTTTAGCATTTTCACAAGAGTAACAAGATAAATGGAAAAATACTGTTTGGGCGCATGGCAAGCCTCAGAAAGGAAAGAGCGCCATTTGACTTTTGGAACGCAAAATTGGCTTTACTAAATAGTGGACGCCATGTCGCATTTGCAGGGCCCCTGATGTGCTTAGACAGTGGAAACTCCCCCCAGAAGTGACCTTATTTTGGAACTGCATCTCTCAAAAATGTATCTAGATGTATGGTGAGCAACTTAAACCCACAGGTGTTTCACAGAATTTTATAACGTTGATCCTTGAAATATCAAATCATATTCTTTCAACAAAAATGTTGCTTTAGCCCAAAATGTTACATTTTCACAAGGGTAACAGGAGGAAATAGGCCATATATTTTGTTGTGTAAAATCTCCTGAGTAACTGATACCCTTTGTGTAGTGCAAAACTACTATTTTGACATACAGCAAGGCTCGGAGTGGAAGGAGCATCATTTGACTTTTGGAACGCAAAATTGGCTGACATAGATAGCGGACACCATGTCTTGTTTGCAGAGCCACTTGTGACTAAATAGTGGAAACCTCACAAAAGTGACCCATTTTGGAAACTACATCACTCAAGGAGTAACTTAACTAGATGTGTTTTGAGCACCTTGAACCCCCAGGTGCTTCATAGAACTTTACAACGTTGAGTCGTGAAAATTAAAAAATTATTTTTTCCTGCAAAAATGTTGCTTCAGGCCCTAATTTTTTGGTTACAGAATAAAATGGAACATATACTTTGTTGTGCAATTTCTCATTATGTGGTGGAAAACTATTGTTTGTGTGCACAGCAGGGATTGAAAGGTAAGGAGTGCCAATTGAATTTTGGAGCTCAGTTTTAGCAGGAATAGATTGCAGGTGCCATATTACATTTGAAGAGCCCCTGACATGTTAAAACTGCAAAAACCCCAACAAGTGACCCCATTTTGGAAAGTGCACCTTTAGAGGAATTGATCTCGGAGTGTAGTGAGCATTTTTTAAGCCACAAAACTGTGTAACAGTGGGCTGATTAAATGAAAACTACCATTTTTTTCCACTAAAATGTTGCTTTTGCCCCAAGTCTTTAATTTTCAAAAGGGTAATAGGTTAACATAAAAAAAATAAAAAATTTTAAGCAATTTCAATTTAGTGCACCGATACTCCACATGTAATTGAAAACTACTTTTGAAGCATAGAGCAAAGATCGCAAGGGAAGAAGAGTCCTTGAGGTGCCAGACTGGCAGAACTCCCCATAATTGACCCCATTTTATAAACTACACCACCCAAAGAATTTATCTATACCATACTATTACACCCAATAGGGAGGTGCCTGAGCAACTTCAGTACCTATTGTGTCTTGAACCTGCTAGTGTGTTGTCAGGTCCCGATGACCTGTATTCATTATACCCTTTACCAGAACCTGTTCCATTTGTACCTGCCATCCTGGCTGCACCTTGTTCTGCCTGAAGCTGCACCTGTACCTAAACCTGTCCCATCTGTGGCTCTGACTCTGTCTATTCTGCTGCCAGCCTTGACTCCAGCCTTTGGTTCCAATTCCGAATCGCCTCCTACCAGTCCAGACACCAGGCTGTGGCTCCAATTCAATCTCTCCTGTTACCAGTCCTGACTCCAACCTTTGGCTTCAACTTTGTCTTACTTCTTGCTGTTTGGGTCAGCTACTGTGGACCTGGGGACTGCCTTGGAGTGGCACCTGGTGACTACCTGCCCCACAAATCTAACCTCAACACCAGAGGCTTTAGAGAAGACCAGGTAGCCACTTAGTCGCACAACTCTAGGGTAAGCCTGGGCTCTGTGTTCCAGTGTTTCCACTCACCCCTTTTGGCCATAATGGTCACCGCCCCTCCAATCTTAACAGTGTGCTGTGCAGCTAGAGTCATGAGCTCCTTGATTCAGCCAACTGGAAAGCACCTCACCCTACAGAAGCCTCCAGCTTTTTGTTGGATGATGCCAGGTATAGCCTTGTGCACCTCTGGTTAAGGTTTGTGGTCTTTCCGCATGTATAGTATTAGTGTTCCCTGTTTTGACCTTGGCTTGTTTATTGATATTTCTCCTGCCTGATGATTCTGTACCTTCTCTTCCCTCATAGTTTTGACCCAGCTATCTGACGATTCTCTTGCCGTGGTTTGCCCCTCTGGACAGCATCTCTTCTGTGGAAGCAATCTAGTGGACCCCGTTAAAAACCAGATATTTTTATGGGGGTTTAAGGCTGAATGCCTGGGTTCCTTTGGTATCTGCCATATGAAGTAGCTTGAACCATATCTATTTGACATAGCCTTATGAACGTGTGGCCTCTGACATATTACACTACTATTTTTGCATTTACTTGCATCATTTAGGCTGAATTTTACATTGAGTGTTTGATGCATTTTTTTTGTGCAATTTTGGATTTCGTTTTTTAAGCCAAATTTAGGAGTGATGTACAAAGTTAAACTGCAAGTCTGAAAGAGTTAACCTTCAGACCAAAAACAATAGAATAATAAATTGGGAAACATTCATTGGTCAAGTTTCTGAAATGTCAACTAGACTGGCATTTTGAAAGTTTGTGATCTACGATGGCTGTGAATAATGTTCTACCACTTTGCAACCTGGAAATAAGTTTCCTTTGACAGATTTTGCGTTTCAAAGAGTAAATGACATTTTACTGCATTTAAAAAACCTTAATGAAATAAAGACCATTGAAGGTCAGCATTTACATATTGATCCACCTGTAAGTTTAAACATGTAATTAAGTTTGTTGTTATTGAATTTTGGTTCATAACCAATGTATTAGTCATAGTTGCACCATCACCCACAATTCAGGTGAAATGAAGTGTGAGTGGCAGGCATTTGTGAAAATGCCATATGCAACCTCAGATAACCTGATAATGCCAGCGCCTATCCCAAATGTAATTTGCACATGCTTTAATTGGCACTTGCATTATATATTCTGTTTTCCCTCATTTTAATTTCCTTGTCACGTATCACACAATTTGCTTTTCAAAATATAAAAAAAAATATTTGGCTTAAAGTTTATTTGAAAAGCTAAATAATTTCTTTTTGGGCCTATTTGCTGTAGCACCTTAATATATTAAAAGTTTACATTGTACAACAGAAGGTCTTTAATTATTTCTGATCAATAGAGTATTAAAATGAAATTTGGTACTGAGTTCACACATGATGGTAAAGGTGAAACAGAATCCTGGACAAATAGGATTGAGCTGCGCAGGGAAAACACTATGTGAGTAATGACGACGTTGTACCTTGATTCTGCCCCATATATAAAATAAGCCCACATAACACATTTCTGGGAAAACTCCCTTAGGCCTCTTAACAAGTCCGTGATTCCGGTACTTATGACATCCGTAGATCTATTAAAATGGGTCTGCGCACACATCTGCGTTCTCTCACGGACGTGTGTCTGTGTGCCACACACGCGTGTCTGTGTGTTCTGTACGGAGACATATCCGTTTTTCCTTGGCAGCATGGACGACACACTGATACGATCCGTGTGTCATCAGTGTGACACGTATCGGAGATAATACGTGTCTCTGAAATAAATTATTTTCTATACTTGCCTATCTCCAGCACTGCTTTCTTCAGTGCTGCTGTCACTTGCTTCCAGGCCCGCTCATTAACATCATGCATATTCACTGCATGGACCTGAAGACAGCAGCGGTGGGGACAGGTGAGTAAAAAGTTCCTGCTCTCCATGTGCTATCACATATAGCACACGAAGAACACACGTGTACCAAAATCACGTCCTACGGATGGCCATAGCACCTTTAATACAGTCCATACAAATCGTCAGTGTTTTTCACGGACGTGTGAAGGGGGCCTAGAGGCCGTTTTACATGCTGCGATCTCGCTAGCATGATCGTTAGCGTGCGTACCCACCCCCATCGTTTGTGCATCACGGGCAAATCGCTGCCCGTGGCGCACAAAATCGCGCAGACCCGTCACATTACTTACCTGCCTAGCGACATCGCTGTGACCGGCGAACCGCTTCCTTTCTAAGGGGGCGGTTCGTTCGGCGTCACAGCAACGTCACTAAGCGGCCACCCAATCGAAGCGGAGGGCCGGATGTTAGCGGGATGGACATCCCGCCCACCTCCTTCCTTCCTCATTGCCGGCGGCCGCAGGTAAGGTGAGGTTCCTTGTTCCTGTGGTGTCACACATAGCGATGTGTGCTGTCGCAGGAACGATGACAACATCGTACCTACATCTGCAACGATAATTGGGAATAGGTGAGCATGTCAACGATTAGCAATTTTGCACATGTTTGCGACAATTTTCGATCGCACGTAGGTGTCACATGCAACAACATTGCTAACGTGGCCGGATGTGCGTCACGAATTCTGTGACCCCCCAACCACATCGCTTTAGCGATGTCGCAGCGTGTAAAGCGGCCTTAAGGCTGTGTGCCCACAAAGCCTTAGTTATAACAGGTTCACACGTTCAGTATTTGGTCAGTGTTTTTCATAAGCATTTGTAAGCCAAAATCAGGAGTGGGTGAATAATACAGAAGTGGTGAGTGTGTTTCTATTATACTTTTCCACTCCTGGTTTTGGCTTACAAATACTAATGTAAAATACTGACCAAACACTGATCAAGTGAACATGGCTGCTGATTTTCTTGCTGGAAGTTCTACAACTATCCTATTCAGAAGTTCTACAACTATCCTATTCATCTGAAACAACCACATTCATCTAAATGCAACCATTTGTCAGAAACAAACAATTCTGCAGCATAATCGGCAGCATGGGAATTCACCCTAAATTTTTCGCAATTACTTTGGGGATTATGTTTTATGAAATGAATATTTTAAAGTCCATAGGTGAAAAACATCACTGAAATCAATAGGGAAAACAGTCCAAAATACCCAAAAGAGTATTGAAATAATAATACAAGCCTAAAACCAATGTGTGTATTACAATAACTAGAATCACTGTTATGTAAAATCTTTCTAAGATGTTTTTTTCTGAATTTCCCGGGAAAATTCCCTAAAGATCCATACAGACAAATAGATTTCATGAAGAATTCTTGTAATAAGTAAGCTGATTCGCATCCATAGCATAAGTATACATTGCCCTCAGCTTTCAATTCATTATCATTACAGTCATCAGTGTCATGAGCCAAAAGACCTTTGTGTTCAGGTCAAATGTGGTTCACCGGGTGCAGATCGAAGGAAACAAGACATTCAGTGTCCTCTCACTATATAATAATAATAATAATTTTATTCATTTATATAGCGCTATTAATTCCACAGCACTTTACATACATTGGCAACACTGTCCCCATTGGGGCTCACAATCTAAAGCAAACAATGTCAAAGTAATAATACAGTATATTGATATATGATATACACCAATCATGTAATGCAGATGGCAGCCTTTTAAAGGGATTATTCAACTTATAAAAACACATAGAAACAGCTGTGAAACCTATAGAAAAAAAGTAAAACTATACTCACTAGAGATTAAATGATTTTTTAAAATTTGAAGTTGCTAGTTTCACTGAATATTCAAACAAAATTTGATTTATGGCGAACAAAGTCGCACAAATGTCAATACTGAAAATATTATTATTTGTAATATACATGTTCAGAAGATGACAGAGAGAGAAGACGCCGCTGATCATAAGAGCTTATACTCTATAGAAGAGAGAGAGAATGCCGCTGATCACAAGATTTTATACTCTATAGAAGAGAGAGAGGGCCGATTATAAGAGATTATACTCTATAGAAGAGAGAGAGAATCCCGCTGATCATAAGATTCTATACTCTATAGAAGAGAGAGAGGACCCCACTGATCATAAGAGCTTATACTCTATAGAAGAAAGAGAGAAAACCCCGCTGATCATAAGAGTTTATTCTCTATAGAAGAAAGAGAGAAGACCCCGCTGATCATAAGATTTTATACCCTATAGAAGAAAGAGAGAAGACCCCGCTGATTATAAGAGATTATACTCTATAGAAGAGAGAGAGAAGATCCCGCTGATTATAAGAGATTATACTCTATAGAAGAGAGAGAGAGGACCCCACTGATCATAAGAGCTTATACTGTAGACAAGAGAGAGAGAGGACCCCGTTGATTATAAGAGATTATATTCTATAGAAGAGAGAGAGAAGATCCCGCTGATTATAAGAGATTATACTCTATAGAAGAGAGAGAGAAGATCCCGCTGATTATAAGAGATTATACTCTATAGAAGAGAGAGAGAGGACCCCACTGATCATAAGAGCTTATACTGTAGACAAGAGAGAGAGAGGACCCCGTTGATTATAAGAGATTATATTCTATTGAAGAGAGCGAGAATCCCGCTGAGCATAAGATTTTATACTCTATAGAAAAAAGAAAGAAGACCCCACTGATCATAAGAGCTTATACTCTATAGAAGAAAGAGAGTGAAGACCCTGCTGATCACAAGAGATTATACTGGATAGAAGAAAAAGAGAATCCCGCTGATCATAAGAGCTTATACTCTACACTGTGTGCAGACTTATTAGGCAAATGAGTATTTTGATCACATGATAATTTTTATACGTCCTACTTCAAGCTGTATAGGCTTGAGAGCCAACTACCAATTAAGTAAATCAGGTGATGTGCATCTCTGTAATGAGGAGGGGTGTGGTGTAATGACATCAACACCCTATATAAGGGGTGCATACTTATTAGGCAACTTCCTTTCCTTTTTCAAAATGGGTCAGAAGAGAGATTTGACGGGCTCTGAAAAGTCCAAAATTGTGAGATGTCTTTCAGAGGAATGCAGCAGTCTTGAAATTGACAAACCTTTGAAGCGTGATCACCGAACAATCAAGCGTTTCATGGCAAATAGCCAACAGGGTTGCAAGAAGTATGTTGGGCAAAAAAGGCACAAAATAACTGCCCATGAATTGAGGAAAATCAAACATGAAGCTGCCAAGATGCCATTTGCCACCAGTTTGGCCATATTTCAGAGCTGCAACGTTACTGGAGTATCAAAAAGCACAAGATGTGCCATACTCAGGGACATGGCCAAGGTACGGAAGGCTGAAAAACGACCACCTTTGAACAAGAAACATAAGATAAATCGTCAAGACTGGGCCAAGAAATATCTTAAGACTGATTTTTCAAAGGTTTTATGGACTTATGAAATGAGAGTGACTCTTGATGGGCTAGATGGATGGGCCAGAGGCTGATCAGTAAAGGGCAGAGAGCTCCACTCCTACTCAGACGCCAGCAAGGTGGAGGTGGAGTACTGGTATGGGCTGGTATCATCAAAGATGAACTTGTGGGACCTTTTCGGGTTGATGATGGAGTGAAGCTCAACTCCCAGACCTACTGCCAGTTTCTGGAAGACAACTTCTTCAAGCAGTGGTACAGGAAGAAGTCAGTATCGTTCAAGAAAAACATGATTTTCATGCAGGACAATGCTCCATCACATGCATCCAACTACTCCACAGCGTGGCTGGCCAGTAAAGGTCTAGAAGATGAAAAAATAATGACATGGTCCCCTTGTTCACCTGATCTGAACGCCATAGAGAACCTGTGGTCCCTCATAAAATGTAAGATCTACAGGGAGGGAAAACAGTACACCTCTCGGAACAGTGTCTGGGAGGCTGTGGTGGCTGCTGCACGCAATGTTGATCGTAAACAGATTAAGCAACTGACAGAATCTATGGATGGTGGGCTGTTGAGTGTCATCATAAAAAAGGTGGCTATATTGATCACTCATTTTTGGGGGTTTTGTTTTTGCATGTCAGAAATCTTTATTTCAAAATTTTGTGCAGTTATATTAGTTTACCTGGTGAAAATAAACAAGTGAAATGGGAATATATTTGGTTTTTATAAAGTTGCCTAATAAGTTTGCACAGTAATAGTTACCTGCACAAACAGATATCCTCCTAAGGTAGTCAAATCTAAAAAAAAAAACACCCAACTTCCAAAAATATTAAGCTTTGATATTTATGAGTCTTTTGGGTTGATTGAGAACATAGTTGTTGATTAATAATAAAAAAATCTGCTAAAATACAACTTGCCTAATAATTCTGCACCCAATGTACAGAAGAAAGAGAGAAGACCCCACTGATTATGAGAGATTATACTCTATAGAAGAGCGAGAGAGAGGACCCCGCTGATCATAAGATCTTCTACTCTATAGGACAGGGGTCATAGAAGAGGAAGAAAAACGATCAAACATCCAGTTTATGTTTAAGAAAATAATTTTTATTGATCAGTGCAAAGGGTGGACATGCAAGAATAAAATGATTAAAAACAGCAACCAGGAAATACCAGCAGTGTAACAATCACAGATATATAATGTTTGACTTATACAAGCACCATATGTATATATATATATATATATATATATATATATATATATATATATCACAATTGCCAACTAGTATATGTATAAAAGATCATAGAAGACAATAATAGGCTAATGGTGTGGAAGAACAGATGGGGGGTACGTGATCCAGAACTGCTGCATATATTAGACTACTGGATTAATATATTTATCAATCCAGAGCTGCTGTGCACATTATATGTTAGACTACTGCATTTGCTAGATTATAGCCAATCATACAGCAATTGAAGGATCCAGGCCCACACATATGTTACAACATCCCACTCATTGTATATTATCCAATGTAACTAGTATATCTGACAGTGGTGCTGGCAGAGTCAAACAAGGAACCACGTGGAGAAATTAGCATAATCTGCTGGGTGAGAAATGCAAATAAGTCACACCACAATAGAATGGAGCAGGTGAGAGCCCATTTGTGCCGCTCAAGTGCGAGTCAGCAAAGCCGACAGTCCTCTCCATGCTTCCAAATAAAGGTGGATTTACACATGCACGATATCACAATATAAGACTTACCACGTAATAATAGAATGAATGGAAAGCAAACCGCTGGAAGCTCCTCCTACCCGACGGCCGTTTCGGCAACCGCCTTTGTCAGGGAAAGATAGAGGATGCTACTGACCATAAGAGCATATACTTTGTGTTTCCTAGGAACACCAAGGGAACAGGTGAATTTGCATTTTGACTGATCTCCTCATCTCTACTGACCACCACTATATGGGCGCTTTTCCATTTGGGTACCGCTTCCGATTAATTCCATATCTGCAGGTTAGCAGAATTTTTTGATATGACATTGCCTTTAACAAATTTCCAACATGTTTCACCTGATGTGTCCCTGTGTGAGAAATGTTCTCCAGTCAGGGCCTTAAGTACATTTTTGTCTTTTTTTGGCATACATGTTGCTGAATCGGATGGACCTTTTTGCTAAGCTTTACACACGTTTTAAAAAGTTGGCAAAGCTGGAGTAAAAGTGTAAAACATTGCAAAACGTTTTGAACTATAAATTGTGCAAAAACAATTGACATCTCAATCATGATGAGTCAGACTTATAGTTTCGGGAACGCTTGTGGGTGATATTTATTTTTTCTATTGAATATATTTTGCCTCTTGTCTACAATGACGGAATGTTCATACAGTGCAGTTGTTGTAAGATACCTTATAAGTGGGGAGTATGAGGTTGAACTTCCACCAATCACACACGTGTTTTAGTCTTCCTTCACATAAAATATGTTAATTCTCACATAAACACTTAGGTTTTACAACATTCTGCAACATTGCTACTACAAATGTGTCTTTACAACAGGAAACAGCGCTGAGCTATGAAAAGCAGGTTATTCCTGTTCCAGTGTAATTAAAAAAGAGACACTTAAAAAGGTATCGGTTACCTGCCTAAGGCAATTTCATTTTTTATTCTGTATTTATTTTCATTTCCATTTTCTTTGATTGCTTTGCTCCTTTTATGGCACAGAACTTAGTTAAAAAATTCCTCCTGGAGCTCAAGAACAGGTGAAAAAAAAAAGTATACCATACACCATTACAAACCAAAAATAATATAAGGGGGAAAGGGGTGAACAAACATGTTTTCATGACCAGTCAACAAACAGGGTTTGTTTCTAGTCTGTAAACATGGAAACGTAGATTTACATATGAATGTGTACGTGGAATGAAAAAAATAGCATTTTTCATTTTTGATTTTTGATGTATTGAACAGTAAAAAAAATGTTGCATCTGTGTACATACCCTTTAATATGGTTTGTAATTTGCAAAATACTAATTTTGTAAATCTTAACTATAGTGAATTCATATGTATCCAAAGGTTTTAGAACAGAGCAATTTCCTGGTATTGAAAATGTATGTACCTTTTCAGAGAAAATCCATAAAAGAGGACAATGCGAGAAGAGTAATGATCACTCTCATTCACAGTAGCTCGTGCTGTCTTTGTATTATATAAGTCACTTGTTTGTGAATTCTTATAACTGGCAATAAAACAGGTTTTGTAACATCCAGTGCACTAAAAAGGTCAGATCACCTTGATTTACCCTAAGAGGAAAGAACACTGTTTTTGCAGATTGTATAAGATATAACTAGTAATTGTGGTGATGTTTCATTTGCTTTTTTAAGAGTTTCTTGTAAATATTTTATCTGCTTGAAGACAGATGTGACTGTAGCATAGCGAGGGACAGGGGCTCATATGCTGTCCCTCATGCTAGGGCACTGGCGGACACAGACAGAAAAGCCCACTGTGCAAGAACAATATATGGGTCCTTTGCACCCCAAGAGCTCAATAAAATGCACAATTCCACCTGCTTTGGAGGTAAAAATGGGCCCTCTAACCACTTGGGCCCCTGTGCGGCTGCACAGTCTACAAAAATGTCCGCCCCTGCGCTAGGGGACCCGAGGCTATCCCTAACCTCAGGATTACCCTTAATGGTGAAAATGCCTGAGTCCCTTGCCTGGCTGTGCTCCTGACCAGAACTAATCTGATTCCCCCTTCCCACCAGGGAAGGAAGGGGCAGGGATGAGATGGAAACACAGATAAAGACAACAGGGGAAAACCAAAACTTGGACACACTGCAAACTCACAGGAACAAACAATGAAAGACTCAGGAGAAAAACAAGAGCAGGAAGGTAGCAACAAAAAAGACAGTTGTTAACTCCACAACCACACATAGCAACTAGTACTACAGCCACCAGATGGATGACACCTCACCAGGCCAGGTTAGATAAACTATAGCTGGCATAGAAGGAAGGATTTGGCCAGGATATAAAGGAGGGGAGCAAATGTGGTTTTCTCCCCCACAACATGCGAACAAAGGAGACATGACAGTCGGCGATGTTTGCAAAAACCTCCATAAGAAGTGAACCACATATAGTTTCTTTGCTATTGGGCGGCCACTTAGTACTACATCGGGGCGCAGGTAAGGAGATGTTTGTCGCTCCTGCGGGTATACACACAGCGATGTGTGGAGCTGCCAGAGCGACAAACAACATCGTACCTGCGGTCGACCTGACATTATGAAAATGAACGACGCTACACAGATCACCGATTTTCGACGCTTTTGCGAACGTTTATCGGCTCATCTAGGATTTACACGTTGCGATGTCGTTACCGGCGCCGGATGTGCGTCACTAACGATGTCACCCCAACGATATTTCAGAAGTGATGTCGCAACGTGTAAAGCCCCCCTAAGGAATGGCCATAATGAATATTTCAAATCTTGAAATATTCACACAACCTAAAGACCTATATTACAAGGTGATTTTGCTTTTAATTTCTGGGGGAAATGCTCTTTAAAAGATGAAAGGTAAAAATGCGCTATTTCTGGCTCATCGTCTGTCGCTCTCAGAGAAGTTCATGAACTTTTAAATTGCTTTGCTCCTCTTAGTTTCTTTTTTAAGAAAAAAGGCCGGTCTGAATTTTCACGTGTGCAGCTGCAGGAGGTGTTTTTCAAAAGAGAACCTTAGGTATGTGCATGTATACACTTGCTGTGTCCTTTGATTGACTGTACGGCGCTGTTCACCTGGGAAAGAATGGAGCAAACAAGGGCTAACTCCTGCAGTCACCTATTCAGGACTTGTTTCATTTCAAAGTTTACCTAGATTTACTTTGTTTGTTCACTGCAACGTTTAAGAGAGAGTAATGAAGAAAGGCATTAAAAAGAACATGTTATGGAGTTAGATCTCTTTCAGGGATAACCAGGATAACCTCTTATTTAATTGTAATTGGCTCTGGCATCGCTAACACCCCACAATCAGTTGTCATAGATCACTATTTGGCCACTCATTTTTCCTACAACCGATGTACTGGCAATATAGCATTATATTACAACATAATTTCTATACTAATACATATACATTGAGGGCCATGTAATGTATGGATTGCCCCCTCTGATAAAACTCTATGACCTATCCTAACATTGCATAGGGTAAGGGATTTCAGTTATGTCATGCGCTATATGGAGATAACCGGGGACTGGGGCTCCGAGCCCTAGCTGTCCCTTATCCTAGAGGTACTTCTGATGGTGAAGAGGTCTGGACCGCTAGCCTAGCCCTGCTTCTGGCTAGCCCTGCTCTAATACCCGCTCTCCATCACCTCCGGGGAGGACCTTGACAGGAGTGATTAATCCCACACAAAAAGACAGACAGGGCAAAAACAAAACTCAAACTCACTGCACACACACAGGTATAGACAATACATGATCAGTGGGATATAAAGAACAGGGAGGAAATAAACAAAGAACAAGATTATTTCCCCAACACACCATATAACGCACTGCAAATCTCCAGGAACTGGGAAATCACAGTACAAGTAATGGTATCGTAAAATCTTTAATCAGTGTGGGAGGATCAAATCCACTATCTTAAAAAGGGCAGGGAGTAGCTGTGATAGGTTTCTCACAACATGTGACTCCAGGGACAATCTCCAGGCAAACAGAACTTAACTCCTGCAAGCCGGAACCAAAGAGAACACAGTTTACAGTTCTTTTATAGAGAACTTGGTAATGCCCAACCAGCGTCCCTGCCTATGGAGAAGTCAGGAGTGAGAGTTATCACACTAAAGTAATTCTGCCAGCAGTTATCTAAAGGCCTCATTACAAGCAGCGACGTATCTAACGATATATCGCTGGGGTCACGGATTCCGTGATGCACATCCGGCATCGTTTGACACCAACGAGCGGCCGCTAACGATGGAAAATACTCACCATATCGTCGTTCATTTTCAAAAAATCATTGATTGTTTAGGACGCAGGTTGTTCGTCGTTCCCGGGGCAGCACACATCGCTATGTGTGACACCTCGGGAACGACGAACTACAGCTTACCTGTGGCCGCCGGCAATGAGGAAGGAAATAGGTCAGCGGGATGTTACGGCCGCTCATCTCGGCCCCTCCTGTGCTATTGGATGGCCGCTTAGTGACGCCACTCTGACGCCGCACGAACCGCCCCCCTTAGAAAGGAGGCGGTTCGCCGGCCACAGCAACGTCCCTAGGCAGGTAAGTCCGTGTGACGGGTCCTAACGATATTGTGCGCCACGGGCAGCGATTTGCCCATGATGCACAACCGACGGGGGTGGGTGCTTTCACCAGAGACATTGCTAGCGATGTCGCTGCGTGTAAATCCCCCTTGCACTTGCAAGAGACTTGCACGAGTCTCGCATCGTATCACCCAGCGCAGCCGCACATACTGCTGACAGGAGCGGATCGGCTGCATGTATTTCTATGCAGCTGAGACACTCCTGCCTGGAGAGTGTACGGCTGTGCCGGGTGATGCGATGTGAGACTCGAGCGAGTCTCTCGTAAGTGTGACTCCGGCCTAACACTGAAAAATGCACTATGGCAAAAGACCGTGGCTAAAAATGTGTGAACATCGGATATTTGCTATACCATGTTGGAAATCAAGTTCTAATGTCTAATAGTATTTATAAAATTTGGTAACACCCATTCCACCCTATCTGTACATTGTAGACCTACTTAGATAAGGGTGTGTGTTATCTAAAAGTCAAACTTAATTTCCTTGTTTTAATATTTCAACATATAAAGAGTATTGTAGTATATACAGTAGCTTCATCCAAAATGCTCAGTATTTCAGCTTACACCATCACTGTAATTATCACTTAATTTATGCACCCTGTTTGAAGGCAGAAGGCATTAATGCCAGGACTCTGTAGCCTACATACGCTTATGGATCAGTTTCTGCTTTTTTGTTTATTTATATCACGCCTACATATTCCTGAAAATGAATTACCATCATTCACATCAGTCCTTGTATTTTATTTCCGTCTTTAAAAGCTCACACGAGGAGCTATTTCATAGGAAGCCATTTAACCTACCCATATGTTTTAGAAGAGTTATATAAAATAGTATACCCCAACCAAAACCCACACAAACATAAGAACAATATATACATATTCTGTGCAGAAGTCTCTATTTGATTGGAGAAATAGCAAACTCCGTGATGTGGCCAGTCATTTATTTTTTATTTAACTCGCTTATGTAGCGTCTTTAATTTCCACTTTACAGATATTGTAATGTCTGACACCATTGGGGCTCATGATAGAATGTGCTTGGCACAGGAAAAATGTGTCCGATAGTCAACTCCTATGATCCATTCTAAACTTTCAAGAATTTTTCAGTGCAGGAAAAATGGCATTTAAAAATAGTATGCATTTGTGCTAGAATTCCCATGTTTTCCATATCCTGACAAAAAAATGGTTTGTTTATGAAGGCCGTCAATCACGCAAGCCAAATAAAGGCTATGTGCGCACGTTGCATTTTTACATGCGTTTCAGCAGCGTTTTGAACTGCAGCTTTTTAATGCCAAAATGCATGCGTTTTGTTTTCCAAGCAAAGTCTATGGAAAATAGGCATATTTTGTGCTCACTCTGCGTCCAAAAACGCTGCGTTTTTTGTGACAAAAATTTGTCAAAATCTCAGCATTTGAAGAAGCAACATGTTAATGGATTTGGGCGTTTTGGCAGCGTTTTGCTAACATTGAGGTCAATGAGAATTGTCAAAACGCATCCTAAATCAAAATCCTAGCGTTTTGCATGCTTTTTTGATGCAAAACGCATGTTTTTTTGTCAAAATCAAAACATGCGTTTTTGGCATTAGGCTGTGTCCGCACTTTCCGTTTCCACCTGCGTTTCAGTTGCTTTTTAGGTCCGTTTTGAACTGCAGCGTTTTCATGCCAAAATGAATGCTTTTTGATTTTCCAGCAAAGTCTATGGAAAATGGGGATTTCTAGTCCGCACTTAGCGTTTCCAAACACAGCGTTTCATTTGCATATTTTGTGGCAAAACACATGCTTTCAAAGAAGCAGCATGTCAATTGCTTTTGCCATTTGGGCTGCCTTTTGCTAACATTGAAGTCAATGAGAAGTTGCAAAAAGCAAGAAATATCAAAATCCTAGCGTTTAACCTGCTTTTTAGCTGCTGAAACAATGCGTTTTGGACTAACAAAACGCATGCTTTTCTGACTTCAAAATAATAATATGTCCCTTTACACATAGTCCGACAATTAAATTAACGTAAAATATAAATGTAATGCTATTTTACCGCTAAATAGTATAAAACTGCTATAATTCTATGAAATATAACTATTTTCATCATTTCAATATTTATGTATCTGTTCTTTTTTTTCTCCTTTTTTCATTGTGTTTGATTGTTTAAACTTTATTTAGCAGTGTCTTTATTTTGTCTTTATGTTCAAAACGCATCTTTCAAAACGCAATGGAAAAGCATGTAAAAAGCGCAAAAAACGTGGCTAAAACGCGGTAAATACGCATGCATTTTTAGCGCTATTTTGTGGTCAAAAGCAACTTTGGCAAAATCAATTACTGCCAGAGGGTGCGTTTTGAACGACACAAAGTGCGGACACAGCCTTAGGCCCGTTTCACACGTCAGTGAAAAACAGTGACGTTTTTCACTGGCGTGTAAAACACGCACATGTCCCTGCGTGTGCCGTGAATCACGGCACACGTGGGTTGTCTAAGTGCAATCCGGGCTCCGTTCTCAGTGGCCCGTGATTGCACTTAGAAATCAACTCACTTGCGCCCGCTCCCGCTCTCCATGGTGCTGAATCCTCCCGCGGTGCAGCATCCGGCCGGCGGTGACCCCTGCAGCAGCTGCTTCCGGGTCGGCTGTGTCGCGCATAATGAATATGCGTGACAGTAATCAGCCGGCTCAGAAGCAGCAAGCTGCACGGGCTGCAGAGGACATCGCTGGACGCCGGGTGAGTTAAAATGTTTATTATTTTAAATGCACATTTTTTTCTGGCACGTGTTTCACAGACCACACCACTGCGTGGTCCGTGGAACATCAGTGATGCCAGAAAAAAATGGACATGTCTCCGTGCAGCAATCACGGACATGCGGGTACGCTGCACGGAGACACGTGCAGTGAAAAATCACTGATGTGTGAGCAGACCCATTCATTATAATGGGTCTGCGTATGTCAGTGATTCTGGTACGTTTAAAAAAAAGCACAAACGTACCAGAATCACTGACGTGTGAAAGGGGCCTTATAGTGAAGCCAGAGGTTTCCTTTTGCCCTCCCATCCAGCCCGACTTAAAATAAGAGTCAAACAATAAATTAACTTTATTTTATACATATATATTAAATCTCAATAATCTTTTGATTAAAATTAGCATTTTAGTGTATGATTTAAAGCATGAATTTTTTATTTTTTTTTTTCATTTTTTTCCTAGTGTTTGAATGTTCAAACTTTATTTAGTAGTGTCTTTGTATTGAAAATGCATCTCATTGTAAGCACTGAAAATGCATGTAAAACGCGGTCAAAAACGCAAGGGACACACATGCGTATTTCCTGCGTTTTTGTGGTCAAAACCAAATTTGACAATGACAAATTCTGCCAGTGGATGAGTTCATTTCTGCAAGGTACAGGACGCAACGTGCGCACATAGCCATATAGTCAGGTGAAGGGAGGTAAGTTAAAATACATCTCCATGACTAAGAGCGATTTTGAAAGGGGTTTTCCACTATTAGGACTACCCCTTCTTATTTCACGCTTCACCCAGGTAAGATAAAAAAGCCTATATTCCTCTGCAGCCGCCACGATTCATTCGGTGACGGGGCTCGCGTTCCGAGGGCTCACATGACATTGCTACGTCACATGAGCTCCGTATTTAATCAGTGTCTTCTTTTATCTCCCGCCTTCAGACAAAGGACTTAATCAACAGGAAGTGAGCGCTGCGGCTGCCACTCACTTCCTGTTCATTGCTCCTGTGTCTAAAGACTGGGAGTCAGAAGGCGGAACTGTCTGGACGCGAGGCTCATGAGCCCCAGCACTGCTGGAACCATCCTGGACACAGAAGTGAGTATAGGCTTTTTTATTTTATCTGAGGTAAATTTGTGGAATCAGAAGGTGTTGTCCTTGTAGTGGACAACTGCTTTGACACTGGAAACGCATCAGAGATGATGACGGAGAGGTTTTCAATTGATTTAAAATAAATGATTAAACTTTTTATAAGTGGATGTACCCATTTATCTTCAAGTTTCTCGAGTCAAAATATACTTCATATACTGTATGATACTTGGATTTTCTGTCCATTTTTTAACTCAATTGCATATTGGTAAATTGAGAAAAACTTGTTTAGGAATATGGAAAGTATTGTTTGTTTCATCAGTTTTATATACTATTAATGCCTTATTCCACTACAATTTAAAGTTGTGTTAGGGTACGTTCACATTTGAGTTTGATATTTTGTTTTTCTGTTCCATTTTTAGAAACAAACAAAATTTATGTTTAAAACGGATCTATCGCATAACTGATGAAAGCGGAAGCAGAGTTACAATATTAATTATTACACATTAAGTTATGTGCTTGTTTTTAGAAGAAAAACACTTCATGCAAGACCTTTTTCCATTGTAAAAAATCAGACTCATTGAGGTAAAGAATGGGGTCACTCTGCTTCATCTGCATAAATAATACATTTTCCAGACATTATAATTGGGGCTTGAAAATTCCCTATCAGTATATCTTTGGTGTCTGGGAAGAACTCTGAGTACCCAGAGGAAGCACACCCAGAACACACAATCTCGTTGCAGCTGTTGTCCTTAGATTTGAACCGAGGACTCCAGAATTGCATAACAACTACTGAGCCGCCAAGCTGTCACAAAAGTACATTCAAAAATAATGATTTAGAGCATGCTGGATACAGAAAATAAAAATAAGGGTGAAAAGTGTATGTTTCCATGAATAAAATGCTCTAATATATTGTAAGGGTATGTGCGCACCTTGAGTTTTTGTTGCAGAAATTTTGTGCACCAAAAAATACACCTAGTGGCTGAAAAAGCACCAAAAAATGCACAAAAATCCCCTGTGTTTTTAATGTGTTTTGGGTGCTTTTTTTAGCGAATTCCAAGGCATTGTATGAATTGAATTGACATGCTGCTTCTTTTTTCTGCACCAAAAACTACAAGGAAAAAAGAAGCAATGTGAGCACAGCATTTCTGATTTCTCTTAAGGCCACTTTACACACAGCGACATCGCTAGCAATGTCGCTGGTGAAAGCACCCGCCCTCGTTGGTTGTGCGTCACAGGCAAATCGCTACCCGTAGCGCACAACATCGCTTACACCCGTCACACGTCCTTACCTGCTTAGCGACGTCGCTGCAGCTGGCGAACCGCCTCCTTTCTAAGGGGGCGTTCGTTCGGCGTCAAAGCGGCATCACTAAGCGGCCGACCAATAGAAGCGGAGGGGCGGAGATGAGCGGGCTGAACATCCCACTAACCCTCTTCCTTCCTCATTCCGGGCGGCCGCAGGTAAGGTGATGTTCCTCATTCCTGCGGTGTCACACATAGCGATGTGTGCTGCCGCAGGAATGACGAACAACCTGTGTCCTGCAACAGCAACGATATTCGGGAAAGGAATGACGTGTCAACGATCGACATCTCGATCGACATCTCGACATCTCGTTAGTGATAGCTATAGATGTTAACCCGCTTTAGACTTTGCTGGGATAAGGACTGACATGCAGATTTTGGCAACAAACTGCAAGATAAACTGCACCAAGAAACGCATCAAATATTGCACCGTGCGCACAGGGACTTAGGCCACATTCAAACATTAGGGTTTTTTAAATACCTGAATATCTGAAGTTTTATGAGAGTTTGGTCTGATTTTCATCAGTTTTTCTCATAGGTGAAAAAATGTTTCTACAAGGTCTCTTATGTGACAGTTTGTGCAAGTCGGACCCTATTCGGATGACATACCAGCGCTGTCTATTTTTTTTTTTAACAGACCCATACACTTGCATTGCCAAATTTTGATTAAACACTGCGATCAATATTGGACTTTTCTCTGTGATTTTGCTCGGACCGCTTGGTCAGCGAAAAATCACATACATGTGAACAGCGCCATTCACTAGAACAAGACATAGATAGCACTCATACCCAAGAATTGGCTGACTGAATGAGGCCTGATTCTATTTTACAAGAAACAATATTCACTGATAAATGTTTCTTATGAGAATCACAAAAAAAGTTGTTTAGAAATTGTGTATTTCATCAACAAAAGAAGAATCTGAAGGCTCCGCATAGTTGAATGCAGTCATATAGAGTGCATGTAGCATCAGGTGTGCTAATCTCACCTCACATCTCCGGGTCTCTGTCTATAAGGGCAGATTGGATCACACAGCTGTATCACTCTCAGACTGTTGACCTATCATTATCACTGTTGACTTGGAGTTGGCAGGCATGACCCTGTTTTGCTGGCAGCATTACCTAATGCTGACATGGGAAAAGGGAGGAGATGTTCCAATAATGACTGCGCAGAGCTGACAAAAGGAAAAACTCAAGAACAGTACGATTTTAAGCAGTGTTAGACCTGTGCTAATAGATAGTATCGGTATAATTATAGAATGAGATTCATAGTTATTTAGTTGCATAATTAATACTGTTGAAAAAAGACAAATGTTCATCAAGTTCAAAAGAGGGATGGGAAAAGGGAATAGTATATATACAACCATACAAAAGATCCGGTCCTAATCCCAATTGCCCATCCACTGGACTAAACTTTAAGAGAAAAACTTTATACCTTTAAATAAGCATATATATTATTAGCCCCTAAAACAGTATTTTACTCTTTGTTAAAACAAACATCAGTTTTTACTGTGATCTGCTCTTGAGGTAGATTATTCCACAGATTAAGGGCTCATTCACACCACCGTATACTGTATATCGGACAAGTGCTATCCAATTTTTTTATCAGATAGTTCTCAGACCAATGATATGTCATGGTGCCATCCTGATCAGAGTTCTTCTTCTAATACCAATTCGGCATGAAAATATAATGATTCATGCTGCAATTTAACACACAAGTCGGATGCCACTCATCCATTCAATTCTATGGGTGCATGGAAATCATCGGACTCCCAGAATGGAGAAAATGGAGAAATTGTGTTTTCCATATTCTCCTCACAGTGTGATCCAATTCTCCTGTCTGAGACACTCAGAGCACACTATGCTGACACTTTGATCACTCTGATCAGAGTTTGACCAGAGTGTCATTAGTATAATCAGCCCAATTCTCTCAGATTAGAGAATCTATGGTCTTGTGACCCCGACTCACAGTTCTTATGGTTTAGAATGCTTGTCTCCTCTGGGGCCGAACCTTTCTCTCTCTGGCTGGAGGAAATGCATCTTGTCTTTTGAAGGGGTTTTTACTGAAATAGCTTTAGACCATAGCTTTTGTGTGGACAATTTATGTACTGTAGTCACCCTTAATTCATCTTTTGTCAAGCTAAAATACATTTAATTATTTTAATCTTTCCTCACTTATGACTAACATCCTCCATGCCTCTTATCAGTTTTTTGACTATTCTTTGCACTTTTTATAACTTCAGGACATCCCTTCTATGAACTGGTGTCCATAACTGGCGGTTGCGGTGTGCGCATGTGTTGACTCCAGCATCATTTTAATGAAGAATTTAAAGATAACGTGAACATAGCACTGCGCATGTGACAACCAAATGGTTCGATCCTGGCTTGGGACAGAAGGACGCGTTCAGCATTACAGTTGAAACCAGAAGTTTACATACACTCTCTATAAAGACATATCTGCATGTTTTTCTCACTATCTGACATGAAATCAGAATAAAGTTTTCCCCTTTTAGGTCAATGAGGAACCAAAATTATTTTTAATTGACAAATGCCAGAATAATGAGAGAGAGAAAATGTTTTAACGCATTTTTATTACTGTCTTCAAAGTCAAAAGTTTACATACACAGAGTACTATGCCTTTAAACAATATGGGACAGCCCATATGATGATGTCATGTCTTTGGAAGCTTCTGATAGGTTTATTGGCAACATCTGAGTTAATTAGAGACATATCTGTGGATGTATTTTAAGGCACACCTGAAACACACTGCTTCTTTGTGTATAATCATAGGAAAGTCTAAAGAAATCAGCCAAGATCTCAGGAAGAGAATTGTGGACTTGCATAAGTCTGGTTCATCCTTTGGTGCAATTTCTAGATAACTGAAGGCTCCTTGTTCATCTGTACAAACAATTATACGGAAGCATTAAGAAGATGGGAACGTTCAGCCATCATTCTACTCAGGAAGGAGATGTGTTCTGTGTGTCCAAAGTAATTGGACAATTATCTCAAAAGCTCTTAATGGGCTGCATGGGCTACTCCCTCATTAATCCATAATCAATTAAGCAGGTGAAAGGATTGAAGCTGATTTCAGGTGAGGCATTTGTATTTGGAAACTGTTGCTGTAAACCCACAACATGCAATCATCGAGCTCTCAATGGAAGAGAAACAGACCATCATTAGGCTGAAAAAAACAAAATCCATCAGATAGACAGAGCAGAAATGTTAAGAATGGTCAAATTAACAGTTTGGTACATTCTCCACAAAAAGAGCGCACAGGTGAGATGGGGAACTCAAAAGGCTTGGACATCCATGGAAGACATCAGTGGTAGATGATCACAGATTCCTATCCATAATGAAGAAAAATCACTTCACACTTTCCAGGAAGTAGGTGTTTTAGTATCTAAGTCTACCATAAAGAGAAGACTTCATGAAAGGAAATACAGAGGGTTTACCACTCAGCGAAAACCATTAATCAGCCTTAAGGATAGAAAAGCCAGATTAAACTTTCCCTAAACATTTAAAGAAGCCAGCCCAATTCTGGAAAAGCATTCTTTGGACAGATGAAACTAAAGTCAACCTGTACCAGAATGATGGGAAGAAAAAAGTATGGACAAGGCTTGGAACGGCTCATGATCCAAAGCACACCACTCCACCTACAGCTGTTAAAAGTACATGATGGCTATTAAATCAACCATCATCTGCTGGGAAAGATTCGGGCTTGGAGTGCAAGCCAGCATCAAACTCAGGGACATGACCTTTGACATACATGTACGTTAAAGGTTGTGAAGGGGTTAAAGGAAAATGCAAGCACTAAAAAATTCACAATTTTTACATGGATCAGACCTTTTAAGGACAGACTGATCTCTTTATTCTTTTACCTGTATAAAATATTCCTTAAAAAGGCTTAGTCTATTTTTTGGAGTGTGGTTGTTTTTTGTCTAGACATGTTCAATCAAAACCATTTAGATGAACCACTAATTAAGAAAGAGAGTTCACCCATCAGCAGAGAGTTGGGAGGACCCCCTACATATTAGCCTTCCCGATCCCGCCAAAGATGACAGGATTCTGTGGTCCAATGAAGGACAAGCATACAATCCACAGAAAGTGAATGGACTATGCGATCTACAGAAAATAAGGGAATTTATAATCTGCGAGAAATAATGGGAGTTTACAGAAAATTAAAAAAAAATGTATGAGAAGGTGAGAGAATATACAGTTTACAGTTTAAAGTGAAGTTTACAATCACAGAAGATGAGAGGAGCCTAAAATCTACAACAGTTGATGGGGACTTAGAATAAGATGCCTGATCCAACAAGCTACAGAAGATTAGTGGATTTTACAATCTACAGAATATGAACAAACAGGTGTAAATGCACTTTAAAGTCATATTCTTTAGAAACTTGATATACTTCCACTGGCACAACTGCATGTGCAGCTTTTTCTAGCAAACATCATATAGCGGCAACAGAGTCTCCGAATTTCCAAGCAATACATTTTGCATTTATTTTCTGAAAATCAGAAATGGTAAAAAAAAATGCATTGCTCTCAGACCTCAAAGAAAGAGAAGAAAACAAGTTCATAATTATTTAGAAACAACAATGCTAATAATGTTTTAACTCAGGAAGAGTTTAGAAATCAATATTTTGTGGAATAACCATCATTTTTATTCACAGCTTTCATGCGTCTTGGCATGTTTTCCACCAGTCTTTCACACTGTTTTTGGGTGACCTTATGCCACTCCTGGTGCAAAAATAAAGCAGTTCTTTTTTGTTTGGTGGCCTGTGACTATCCATCTTCCTCTTGATTATATTCCACAGTTTTTCAATGGGGTTCAGGTCTGGAGATTGGGCTGGCCATGACAGGGTTTTGATTTGGCGGTCCTTCATCCACACATTGATTGACCTAGCTGTGTAGCATGGCGCATTGTACTGCTGGAAAAAACAGTCCTCAGAGTTGGGGAACATTGCCAGAGCAGGAGGAAGCAACTGTTTTTCCAGGATAACCTTGTATGCGGCTTGATTTATACGTCCTTCACAAAGTTTAATCTGCCCAATTCAAGCCTTGCTGAAGCACCCCCAGATCATCATCAATTCTCCACCAAATTTCACAGTGGGTGCAAGACACTGTGGCTTGTACGCTTTTCCAGGTCTCTGTCTAACCATTAGACGACCAGGTGTTGGGCAAAGCTGAAAAGGACAATGCGCCATGCCACACAGCTAGGTCAATCGATATGTGGATGAAGGACATCAAAATCCTGTCATGGCCAGCCCAATCTCCAGACCTAAACCACATTGAAAACTCTGGAATATAATCAAGAGGAAGATGGATAGTCACATTCCATCAAACAAAGAAGAACTGCTTACATTTTTGAACCAGGAGTGGCATAAGGTCACCCAAAAGCAGTGTGAAAGACTGATAGAAAGCATGCCGAGACGCATGAAAGCTGTGATTAAAAATCATGGTTATTCCACAAAATATTGATTTCTGAACTCTTCCTGAATTAAAACATTAGTTATGTTGTTTCTAAATGATTATGAACTTGTTTTCTTTGCATTATTTGAGGTCTGAAAGCAATGCTTTTTTTTTCTTTATTTTGACCATTTCTCATTTTCAGAAAATTAATACAAAATGTATTGCTTGGAAATTCGGAGACATGTTGTCAGTAGTTTATAGAATAGAAGAACAATTTACATTTTACTCAAAAATATAACTATAAAGAAAAAAATCTGAAAAACTGAACATTTTGCAGTGGTCTCTTAATTTTTGCCAGAGCTGTATTTTTAAAGCACGCTTAAAAATGTGGCTGCTAGGTATTAGTCTGATTATCTGGGATAGTGCATTCCAGAAAACTGGGGCAGCATTAAAGTGTGTATGTGTTTGGATGAATTATCATCAAAAAATTGCCTAAGAATTTTGGAGCAAATTTCTCACGAAAAAATCTTCTAGTATTTTTACAGTTCACAAGTGTGATAACAAATAAACACAGAGCTGAAGGCATGCAGTAGATCAGTGGTCCCCAAACAAGCCACATTCAGCTATGAGACATGGTTAAGATCAGCATTCAGAGCCACCTCTTCCTACAGTAGTGACACTTAAAGACAGTCAAAGCTTACCCCTAAAAAGCACACTGAGACCTTGTCCCACATTCCTTACAGGCAGGATACTTACATCCAGGACTGCCGACTCTACCCCTATTCAATATTCTAACATCAATTACTCTCACCTCACTATTGCATCCAGTTGCAATCACCTGTCTCGCTGGCAGTATGATTCTGTCTCCAGCTTACCATATCTACTCCCCACACACCCTACATCTAATATGTGAGCTTCCAGATTTACTCTTCTGTGCCAAGCTACTCAGAAAAGTCACCATCTGGAGACCTGCTCTTCAAAACTGTTTGCTAGGCCAGGTACTAATGTACCAAGCTAGCAGACAGTCACTAGCCACACATAACAGGCCCGAGAGCCACATACATCTCCCAAGCCACAGGTTGTGGACGCCCGCTGTAGATATTCAAATCCTCTTCCATTTTTCTGTTTTCATCAAATGTAGCAGTATGCTTTAGTATAAAGATCTTACAGATCTAATTTAGTCATAGGGGACATACTAAGCAACTTATAAGGCTCGCACAAATTTAGTAGTTTATTTATCTCTGGTAAATTATTTGTACACCTTGTTCCCATAGAAGAAATGGACAGATTTCATTACAATGTGTCAATGTCGTTCAATGTAAGAGTTGTCTATGCAGCTCTGGTAGATAACAGCATGGGAAATAGAAACATCTGAGGGCCAATGTTCTGTATCTTTTATTTTGCACCTGGTAAGTGCTCGGGGTGGGACTGCGTCTGTACGCTTCTTATCTGCCAATTGCTATTTTCTGTGTGAAGTCTAAGCCAAATTTAAAATATTTCATTGAGTAACCGCACTTATTATCTTTGGATCCTAATCAAATGCTTCATTTGCTCCTGAAGACATTTGTCATCTGAAGGTTTAGGTAAAAGGCTTAAGACTTTTTTATGCATGTACAAATTATTGAACTTTAATAGTTTTTACTTTGAATATACATTACAGGAAATCTGTCTTGTCCCAAAACATTATTAACCTACAAATATGGGGTCAACCTGCAGGTTAATAGCATTCCAATGCTGCACAACCACTACACTGAAAGCCCAACTACTGGGAGGAAATTAAATGTAGTCTTCCTAGTAGCCTCCAGCTTTCAGTCATAGATGTGCTGCCAGTGTGTCTTCACTTATAGCCAGGGCTGCCATAAGGGCATTACTGCCATTACTCTTGTATCGGGCCCGAGTTACAGGGGGCCAATGACCCCAGTGCCTACTTCAGCTGGATGTGTGTGTTGAGGTCACACATCAAGCTGAAATGCTTTGCAGCACAGAGACCTGTTTGGTCCCTGCACTGCAAAACCCTCTGCCAGCCAAGCTGATGTCAGCAGTACTATGACTGGGGATGGCGCATGTGAAGTCATGAACCATGGTGCACACTCTATTGTCAGCTGCCGGCAACCATGCGCTGGCTACAAAGGAGGATACTGCATGATTTGGAAATGGTTGGAAGGTGAGTAGAATGTTTGGGGGGGTTTTATGCATTAGAGACAGAACGGGAACTGTATTTACCAGGAAGGGGCCAATTATAAGGCCATATATACAAGGATTGACCCAGGATGGGGACATATATAGCAGGATGGAGGACATATATACCAGAATGGGCCCCGATTGGGGGAAAGATTTACCAGGATGGGCCCAGGGTGAGGACATATATACCAGGATTGGGACATGTATACCAAGATGGGGACATATATGCCAGGATCAGTACATATATACCAGGATGGGCACATATATACCAGGATGGGAGACATAGATACCAGGATGGGACCAGGCTGAGAACCATATATACCAGAATAAGCCCAGGATGAGGACCATATAAACCAGTACGGCGCCCACCATGAACCTCTATATTATACAGCGCTGGCCAAAAGTATTGGCACCCCTGCAATTCTGTCAGCTAATACTCAGTTTATTCTTGAAAATGATTGCAATCACAAATTATTTGGTATTATTATCTTCATTTATTTTGCTTGCAATGAAAAAACACAAAAGAGAATGAAACAAAAATCAAATCATTGATCATTTCCCACAAAACTCCAAAAATGGGCCAGACAAAAGTATTGGCACCCTTAGCCTAATACTTGGTTGCACAACCTTTAGCCAAAATAACTGCAAACAACCGCTTCCAGTAACCATCAATGAGTTTCTTACAATGCTCTGCTGGAATTTTAGACCATTCTTCTTTGGCAAACTGCTCCAGGTCCCTGAGATTTGAAGGGTGCCTTCTCCAAACTGCCATTCTGAGATCTCTCCACAGGTGTTCTATGGGATTCAGGTCTGGACTCATTGGTGGCCACTTTAGTAGTCTCCAGTGCTTTCTATCAAACCATTTTCTAGTGCTTTTTGAAGTGTTTTTTGAGTCATTGTCCTGCTGGAAGACCCATGACCTCTGAGGAAGACCCAGTTTTCTCATACTGGGCCCTACATTATGCTGCAAAATTTGTTGTTAGTCTTCAGACTTCATAATGCCATGCACACGGTCAAGTAGTCCAGTGCCAGAGGCAGCAAAGCAACGCCAAAACATCAGGGAACCTCCACCATGTTTGACTGTAGGGACAGTGTTCTTTTCTTTGAATGCCTCTATTTTTTTCCTGTAAACTCTATGTTGATGGCTTTTCCCAAAAACCTCTACTTTTGTCTCATCTGACCAGAGAGCAATCTTCCAAAACATTTTATGCTTTCTCAGGTAAGCTTTGGCAAACTCCAGCCTGGCTTTTTTATGTCTTGGGGTAAGAAGTGGGGTCTTCCTGGGTATTCTACCATACAGTCCCTTTTCATTCAGACTCCGACGGATAGTACGGGTTTACACTGTTGTACCCTCGGACTGCAGGGCAGCTTGAACTTGTATGGAAGTTAGTCGAGGTTCTTTATCCACCATCCGCACAATCTTGCATTGAAATCTCTTGTCAATTTTTCTTTTCCTTCCACATCTAGGGAGGTTAGCCACCGTGCCATGGGCTTTAAACTTCTTGATGACACTGCGCACCGTAGACACAGGAATTTTCAGATCTTTGGAGATGGACTTGTAGCCTTGAGATTGCTCATGCTTCCTCACAATTTGGATTCTCAAGTCTTCAGACAGATCTTTGGTCTTCTTTCTTTTCTCCATGCTCAATGTGGTACACACAAGGACACAGGACAGAGGTTGAGTCAACTTTAATCCATGTCAACTGGCTGCAAGTGTGATTTAGTTATTGCCAACACCTGTTAGGTGCCACAGGTAAGTTACAGGTTCTGTTAATTACACAAATAAGAGAAGCATCATATGATTTTTCAAACAGTGCCAATACTTTTGTCCACCCCCTTTTTATGTTTGGTGTGAAATTATATCCAATTTGGCTTTATGACAATTTTTTTTTTCATTGAAGACAAATTAAATGAAGATAATAATACCAAAGAATTTGTGATTGCAATCATTTTCAAGTAGAAACTGAGTAGTATCTGACAGAATTGCAGGGGTGCCAATAGTTTTGGCCAGCACTATATGTATATATATATATATATATATATGTATATATATTGTGACGTTGCACCTTGCAACATAGGGGGTTACTCGCTCAGCATGAGGGCTTCAGGTAGACACAGGAGGCACAGTTTCTTAATATCACAGCCTGCTTTATTCAACTTCATAAAGCACCGCGCTGGTACGGACTTCACATGGCATGTACAGGCAGGAAAACAGGTACATTCCCAAACCTCAGCCCTTCAGATTATGTTCAGTCCATAAGTCTCTGCAGAGCCTTCTGAGATGCTGTTTCCTTACCTCCACCCACCAATACACCCAGCTACTTCCTCCAGCACAGGAACTTCAGTGCAGGGCCATGGGTGTGTCCAGAGGCCTGACTTTCATTCCTGGGACCACACCCCGAGGTGGAGATATGGTGAACAGCCATCCCACCTATCTCATTAGCTGTCCACAACAGAGCCGGCCCAGGTAACACACCTTAACCCTCTCAGCATAGTACCAGTGATTATATCACATATCCTCCCCCTCTGCCCAAAGCCGGGGGGTTTTGGCACCTTGACATAGCGGACAAGAGCACCCGCTCTGTCCACCCCGGACTACAGCCCTTGACGTACCGTCCGTCACAGTCACCGCACCCTCCCCAGCGAACTCTCTCATACGCCCCCTGGTCAGTCCCAGCTCTCCAAGGCTGCCACCCACGGTCAGTGTAGGAGGGAGTCTCTCTCCCAGTCGATACAACCGTTCTGTCTAACCCTGAGCTATCCCGACCACTAGAGGGGTCACTATCGAGAGGCCTCAGCGGTGAACTGCCAGAAAAGGCGCCATATCCAGGCCCTCCGCAGGGTCTGTGTATAAATCTATCATGGGCTCTTCTACCCGGGCATCGTCGTCTGTTTCTTGGATTGTCAACGACATTGGCTAACGACACATCGCTACTTTCATTCAGTCCTTTGGATTGTGTCTCACAGGACTGAGACCGTTCAGAGTCTGGGCTATAGCCCGATGAATACCTGGGTCCTCTATGACCCTGGCTCCTTTTACCATTGGACTTGCTTTTGCCCTCTGAAGCAACACACTCATCAAGTGGGCCACCTTTCTCTTCGGGGCCATAGCCCCTATATGGTCGCCTAACCACACCAACTTGGCGAAGTTGATTTGCAATCCTCAGTCTTTCTCGATTCAATTGTTTTAACTCTTCCAGGTATCCCAAACGGTATTCTAGGAGGGCTCGTATATCTTCAACACACCCAGTTGTGCCCACAATGGCACATGGAACCATACCGACTTCACAGGGCCTCCTGGCTTCGTTATGAATATCAATTCTTAATGTCGTCACACCGGTCTTATCAACCATCTCCTGCATGGCTCTTCCATGTCGTCCAATAAGCCTCAAGACCATCTCTCTGGGCACTTGCATGATCTCTTCCACAAACTCCAACAACCGTCGAGCTGTCTTCACCGCTTCTGCAGTTGTCCCATAGATACGAAATGTTCCACTGTCTTTATCTAAATGCACAGCTGTGACACCTGGAACCTTCCTGGCTTGCTTAATATTATTTGTTAGTGCTCTCAATGCCAGTCCAATTAATGCTTTCTTCACAACCACTACTTCTTGAAAGCCTGCGGTCAGCTGCGCCAAGCGTCTGGTGTCTTCATCCTTCTTTGCAGCGATGATCCACTTCGTACGAAGACACCGTAGGTGCATGTCACTCAGGATGGCCACTCACTTCTTTGTGACATCACTGAAAGAGCACACCACCAACTGATTAGTCTCTGCGGCAAAGTACACTTTACAGGCCCCTACTGCCTTCTGGAATCTCTCATGCACCTTCTCACTGGCACAAGCTTCTCTTAAGTCTTCCGGCACGTCTATCCGGCACTTGAAGACTGGTCTGCTTCCTTCACTGTCAAGGACACTAGACTGTTCCTGAGGTCTCTTGCCTTCCTCCATATTCTCCACCAAAGGCTTCACCTGTTGAGTTACATATGCCTCGGGTTCCGCCCCGGCCTCAGAGCCTTCGGGTTTCCGGCTCTTAGTTGAGTCAATCTTCTTGTCTGCGGTCTTGGTCTTACCCACTGAGTCAGTCAGGCTCTCAGCTTCTGATGAGACCTCACATCCAGACTTCACCTCTTCCTCAGAGGCTCTTTCCACTTTTACAGCACCAGCTGTGTCTTGGGACTTCACTGCATTCCCTCCAACTTCCACTTGGGTCTCTGCAGTGTCACCCTCTGCCTTCTCTTGGGAGTTTACAGTATCGCCTTCTACCAGGGTGTTACGCCCTTCAGTACGGCACTCTGTTCTTCTTAGAACCTTGGCACCATTTTCAACATTCACTTCAACACTGGGTAGCTTACCAGTCTGCTCACCAGGACCTTTGTGGATTTGTACTCCACCAATACTGTCCAGGATTCCGTCTCCTGTATTACTCTGTAGGATTTCATCTCCTACAGTGCTTTCATCCGACAGACCACCAGCTTCATGCTTGGAAATTATAGGAGACACTGCCATTACTTCTTTGGTCAGTTCCTTCCCTGCAATTTCACCCTGCTGATTTTTGTCATGACAATGTGTCAGTTCAGTCTTTGATTCCTCTTTCTTTTGTAGGATATCACTGTCTGACTCTACCGTAGCAGTTGCTACTGGCAACGTTCATTACCCAGGTATTTCACTTTCTCTGCACCCTCAGGCGGCATACACTGTGCCACCTCTCGGCGCTTATTACGTCTTCGGCGTCGGGAGGAAGTTTTCCCCTTCTCACACTTCTGTACCTCACTGTACTTGTTTGTCACCTTTCTTGAGTCAGTGTCTTTACTGGAGTCATTGTCACTCCCCCTGGTGTCCTGGACTAACACGTCCCCACTTAACCAGGTGTCGGCCCTCTTTCCTGGAGCTACTATAACTGTAGTGGTCACACTGTCACTTCCTTTTGGAGACGCCATGGTCACCCCTAACCCTTGACAGTCCTTATGTGGAGGTACCATCTCCTCATTGCACCCCAATATCCCACAGGGAATCTGTATAACCTCATACGGAAAAGAGGCTTTCTTAGGCGAGGGCCGACTCATTCCTGTGCAATCGGTCCCGGCCTCTGTCTTCCATAAATCCTGAAAGAGCTCAAAGTCCCGTCCTATGATAACCGGATATAACAGATCTGGAACTACCCCCACATCAGGGCATCCCAAACGTTTGGCCGTCTGAATAATCACCCTGGCCAGAGGATATACTTTAGTGGTCCCATGCACACAACTTCCTTCTATCGTCCTACCCACCATCACATGGAGATCAGGCATGGGTCTCACTAAGGTCAACCGGCTCCCCGGGTCTAACAGACCAGACACACGTAGCCCATTCAAGTCCACGGAGCACTTCTGTGGCCTCATACCGGATGGATAGCCTATACCGCAGGTAGGACATATGTAAGGCGAACCCCATTGCCCCTTGCTATAGTCCACCTGTTTGGCTTGTGAATGCTCCACCCCCTTGTGGGTCACCACCACTTTCTGAGGCTCCGCCCCCTGTTGGGTAACTACCCCGTTCCGGGCCTCCGGCCCCTTTTGGGCAACCACCCCGTTCCGGGCCTCCGCCCCCTTTTGGGCAACCACCCCTTTTTGGAACTCCGCCCCCTTTTGGGCAACCACCCCTTTTTGGGACTCCGCCCCCTTTTGGGCAACCACCCCGTTCCGGGACTCCACCGCCTTTTGGGCAACCACCCCTTTTTGGGACTCCACCGCCTTTTGGGCAACCACCCCTTTTTGGGACTCCACCGCCTTTTGGGGTTTCCATGCAATGTCCTTAGCCCCCAGTTCACACCGTTCGCCCTTATCTCCCTGGGCACCCAGTGTCCATACCGGCCCCCGAAGGGAACGCTCAAATTGGTCCATGGCTGCCACATCGCTGCACACTGACAGCTCCTGCTGTCCCCACACCAGGAACTGGTACAGCTCCTCCACAACGTCTGCATGACCCATTCCCTCTTATCGGCTTTCAGCCCCAACTGCTGTCACTGGCCCTCCTGGCACCTGCTGTTGGTGTTGCTGGCTCTGCAGCAGCTGTTTCAGGAGCCCCTCCATGCTGCAACGAGAAAAGGAACAGGAGGGGCGCTCCAATGGGTAATACCCGGTGAGCAAAGACAGGGGGGTTAGAGAACCACTAACCTTTCCGGGTTGTACCGCCCTTACAACCAGGATCTCCAGCTTGTGGTGTATCACTGCTCACCAAGCAGGGCCCCGCAATTCCGGGCTGGCCTGGAACCTCAAGTCGCTGGACTCTCGCCACTGCAGCACGGAACCCCGCCACCTGCTGTTTCGCCACCAGGTGCTTGAGGGCGCTGTCACTGTTCGTGGACCCGCCGATCCACAGCTGTGTATATCCACCACGTGCTCCTGGGAACGCTGCCCGCTATCTAGCACCATATGTGACGTTGCACCTTGCAACATAGGGGGTTACTTGCTCAGCATGAGGGCTTCAGGTAGACACAGGAGGCACAGTTTCTTAAGATCACAGCCTGCTTTATTCAACTTCATAAAGCACCGCGCTGGTACGGACATCACATGGCATGTAGAGGCAGGAAAACAGGTACATTCCCAAACCTCAGCCCTTCAGATTATGTTCAGTCCATAAGTCCCTGCAGAGCCTTCTCAGATGCTGTTTCCTTACCTCCACCCACCAATACACCCAGCTACTTCCTCCAGCACAGGAACTTCAGTGCAGGGCCATGGCTGTGTCCAGAGGCCTGACTTTCATTTCTGCGACCACACCCCGAGGTGGAGATATGGTGAACAGTCGTCCCACCTATCTCATTAGCTGTCCACAAGAGAGCCGGCCCAGGTAACACACCTTAACCCTCTCAGCATAGTACCAGTGATTATATCACAATATATATATATATATATATATATAAGGCAATGAGGATGTAGACCAGCTCACCCGTAACAACTCTGAATGAATGGTTCCTCCTGTTATTCTGAATATTGCACGGATCCAGACCGGGAGTGGGTCTTGAACAATGTAGAAAAGGAAGAGTGATCCGCAAATATCAAGAGGTCCTTGGCATAAAACAATGGATTTATTGATAGAAAAATTAAAAAATTTATATATATAACAGAGCTGTAAATAATGAGTTGCAGGAAATAGTGCCTTACGGACAACGCGTCTTGGCGGTATAAGCCCCCCTCTTCACGGTTTAAGCCAAAACTGAGTTGAATTGTGGTATGTGTTAAAAGGTCCCACTGAGACTCATTTGCCCGAGGCCCATGAAAACCTGGAGCCGACCCTGGTTCTGCTGTACATTCAGCCAATAGCTATCTCACCCAAGTCTGTCATAGCCAGCTCAGTCATGCACTAATCTGCTCTCTATTAGAGAGAAACTACGAGACAACTCTTTCAGCAGTTTACCTCCTACAGAACTAAATAATTGGCCGATGGACACCAATATGCCATATCAGTCTCTACACCAACATCTTCTGTTCAGGATGTGTTAACAGGCTCCCATACACCTTAGACTGTGGTTCAATTTTGCCAAAAATGTCCAACATTAGTTTAATGTATATGAGAGCCTTTATTAGCTACAAAAGATGAGAGGAGCTCTCAATATATAGGAAATAAGTGGAGCAATTATATTACAGAATGTTGTGTCTGCATGAAAGTATGGTCAGCCTGTCTAATTTAGCTATTAAATAACTACCAAATGGCTTTCATGTAGCTAATCGGCGATAGTTAAAAGATGCAGGTCGGCAAGTGTAAGCCCACTGTTGCAATCTACAGACAATGAGTGGAGTTTATAACTAGGGATGATCGAATATCACAAATATTCGGCAATATTCGGATTCACAAATATCAGACGAATAGGTCGCCGCTATGCGAATATTCAATGCGCAATGTAAGTATATGGGAAGCCTGAATAGTTGCTATTCAGCAACTATTCGGGTTTCCCATAGACTTACATTGCGCATCGAATATTCGCAAATTGTCGAATAGCGGCGACCTATTCGGCAAATATGGGCGTTGCCGAATATTTGCAGTATTCGATCATCCCTATTTATAATCTAAAGATAAGAGGTGTTTACAATTAAAAAGATTTGAAAATCTGTAGGAGACTATAGGCGTGACACAATCTATAGGAGATGTAAGTAGTGATACAAAATCACAAAGTGTGAATTTTTCCCAGGTTTTTCTGGACACTCGTACGTGCACAGCATACAGTAGGTGGAAATGTTTGTATATAACATATATTTCCTCAGTTCACATAGTGAACTTTCTGTTAGGGATAAAACTTCATTATGTTGTAACCCTTGCTTAAATTGTTTTTGGAATATGAAACCGTTTCAAACATGTGTCACGTTACTTCTGAAATACTTTAATCTCCCGCACAGTGTCTAATTTGACATATGCCCCAGATTTGTCCTGATAACTTGTCAGAGAAGACCTGTTCAAGAGTTAAATGTTCTATTGTCTCAGTCAAAAATTATGTTTTTCTACCCTTTAAAATAGATTTAGCCTCGCTGCTCAATGTTGAAATATCTTTACCTAAGGATAATCTTCATTTGCTTATCTTAAACCTGTCACTGTCTAATTTCTAAATAACTAAAGTTACCTTCTGGCAACTTACCACATGGCTGTCAATCTGTCTTCACTCCAAGGTATTTGCAGTAAACTGAATTCAGGTGTGTTAAGGCCCCGTCACACTAAGCAACATCGCTAGCAACATCGCTGGTAACGAACAACTTTTATGACGTTGCTAGCGATGTTGCTGTGTGTGACATCCAGCAACAACCTGGCCCCTGCTGTGAGGTCGTTGGTTGTTGCTGAATGTCCTGGGCCATTTTTTAGTTGTTGCTGTCCTGCTGTGAAGCACAGATCGCTGTGTGTGACAGCGAGACAGCAACAACTAATGTGCAGTGAGCAGGGAGCCAGCTTCTGCTGAGGCTGGTAACCAATGTAAACATCGGGTAACCAAGAAGCCCTGTCCTTGGTTACCCGATATTTACCTTTGATACCAGCCTCCTCCGCTCTCACTGCCTGTGCTGCTGGCTCCTGCTCTGTGCACAGATAGCTGCAGCACACATCAGGCAATTAACCCGATGTGTGCTGTAACTAGGAGAGCAAGGAGCCAGCGCTCAGTGTGTGCTGCTCCCTGCTCTGTGCACATTTAGCTGCAGCACACATCGGGTTAATTAACCCGATGTGTGCTGTAACTAGGAGAGCAAGGAGCCAGCACTAAGCAGTGTGCGCTGCTCCCTGCTCTGTGCACATTTAGCTGCAGCACACATCAGGCAATTAACCTGATGTGTGCTGTAAGTAGGAGAGCAAGGAGCCAGCGCTCAGTGTGCGCTGCTCCCTGCTCTGTGCACATTTAGCTGCAGCACACATCGGGTTAATTAACCTGATGTGTGCTGTAACTAGGAGACTGGGGGCTGGTCACTGGTTGCTGGTGAGCTCACCAGCAACTCGTGTAGCCACGCTCCAGCGATCCCTGCCAGGTCAGGTTGCTGGTGGGATCGCTGGAGCGTCGCAGTGTGACAGCTCACCAGCAACCTCCTAGCAACTTACCAGCGATCCCTATCGTTGTTGGGATCGCTGGTAAGTTGCTTAGTGTGACTGGACCTTTACAGGTAAGAAATATCTTCTGCCTTATCATGTTCCTCTGTCGTATATTTTCCTAGTGCGTGTGTTATTTTCCAATATTACCAGAATCATTTCTACTTTTGTTGATTTGTTATTGAAAACAATAATTCTCCAGCATCCAGTAAAGGCAAGAGGTGAATAATAAAACTTCATCTTTATTTTATAAATAGTTAATAAAAAGTATGCATGTGGCATGTTATACCAACAGAAACAGAGAAGAAATAATTCTACGCGTTTCGGCAAAAAAAGAGCCTTATTCTATTTCCCCTCATTCATTACCCAAACCGGACCAGGAAACCTCCGTGCGCCGGCTGCAACCTCCAGCAAACATCAATTATCGGTTAGGTTGATTAATTTCTTTTTTTCTACATACTTCTCATGGCACGTTCTTAGACAGAGAAGGGGGATGGCTCAGCCAGTCTCCTCACACAACATTGATGAAGTGCTGACACAGGAAATTCTCTTTTGTGAAAAACCCAAACTGGAATTGAGGCAGCTAAAACCCAAAATCAGTGCTGATATCCACGAATTGGGGCTCCTTGGTTTATTAAAGTATATTAGTAAGTTGTATTCCTTTCTGGATCAAAACTATATGGCCTAATATTCTAATAGATTGTCTAATAGGCTTCATAATGTGTACTTCATACCTGAGAAATTCTTTCCGAAAAGTGTATCCTCCAAACGGAAATAAGGTGCCTGCAATCACAGCCCTCTTCCTCCTAACTCACAGCCTTTTTTGATGCCGGATTTTATCAGCATATTCCAGAACATTTTTCTTATGGAGAATACACGAATAGGCTTCTACGCTGCTGTCATTTGTGGCCATTGTCACAACCGATCATGTAGAATGCTGTGCATCCTCAATGGAAGCCATTCTGAACTTGATCATGTGCAGTATGAATGTGACGCCATGCCGATGTACGTTGAAGTATGGTGCATGAGCATGTGCAGAATTTTGTACAGTGAATTGAAGAGGTGAGTTTGACAATCATATAGCTGAAGACATACTTACTGTCCAATTTCATGACCTTATGCCAGGAATCAGAAATATCCAGCAGACTCCAATTACCATAAATTAAAGGAAAAGTTTGAGAATGACTATTAAAGGGAATCTGTCACCAGATTTGGCAACTATAAGCCCCCACCACTGGGCTTTTATATACAGGATTCCAGAATACTAAATATAAGAGACCAGGCCGTGCAGTAGAACATTAAAATCACTTTTATTATACTCACCTAAGGGGCAGTCCAGTCCAATGAGTGTCGCTGCTCTCCGGTCCAGAACCTCCTCTCTGTGCTGATCTCTGTCCTCCTTATTCTGAGGCCCGTGTGCATGACATGTCCTATGTCATCCACACTGGCAGGCATTGAGGTCCTGCGCAGGTGCACTTTGATCTGCACTGCTTAGGGCAAAGTATTGTAGTGCGCATGCGTGTGCGGTCTGTAACCTTTCCTCATGCCTGCAAAATACAGTACTTTGGTCTGCCCTCAGCAGGGCATATCAAAGTGTGCCTTTGCAGGACCGCAATGCCAACGTGTGTTGATGATGTAACACAAGTCATCCACAGTGAGCTGTGTAGAAGGAGAACAGCGATCACCGCAGAGAAGATGCGCCGGACCAAAGAGCAGTGACACCCAATGGACCAGACCGCCCCCTAGGTAAGTATTATAAAACTGTTTTCTATGTTATACAGCGTATCCTGGGCTCTTATATACAGAATTCTAGGATACTGTATATAGGATCCTAGTGGTGATGGCCGCAGGTTACAGTTGCCAAATCTGCTTCCTTTTAAAGGTATGGGATAATTTTTGGACACAACTGTTAATAATACATAAGTAAGGATGGTTGACCTCGGGGAGATCAACATCCAACACTGCGGAGACACTATCACGTGTTTGTCAACGCAGTGACACTAGAACAAGGCCCCCTTGTTCTAGTGTCACTGCCTTGAGAAACACGTGATGGTGTCTCCGCGGTGTTGGATGTTGATCTCCCCGAGGTCAACCATCCTTACCTATGTAGTCTTCTACTACTCATTGCTCCCACTAGCCAGTTTCCTACTCCACACTGATGAGGGGCAAATACCCCGAAACAGCTGTCTGTGGATGGATACCATGTTTTGGTATAGGCGGTTTCCTTGACTGGAGACTGCCCTTCCCGTGGTTGTTCCCAGTGAAAGACCTGGCTAGTTTCCTGCCAGCGTTGAGAAACATGTGATGATGTCTCCGCGGCATTCTTGTTTTACAACTGTTACTAATGTCCAATTATTATGTTTCATTTATTTTATATCATTTTAAGAAACATTTTACTATCAGGATCTTTTAAACACTTTTTTCTCCAGCTGGACAACCCATATAGCCAGCGAGTATAATAGAAACAATTCTCATCAGTACATTCTTTATTAAATAATTGTACGTGTCAGTGTTGTACTCTCATATTGACTGAATACTTTGCTATATTTTTGCTACAGTTTGCTTTGATCCTCACAAAATAGTTTTGACATGTTGGAAGTAGTGAAAGATTGAGCAGCAGCCTGGAGGTAAGTCTTAGGCTATGTGCGCACGTTGCGTACTAGCCCTGCAGAAATTTCTGCAGCGATCTGAAGAGCACATGTGCGCTTTAGATCGCTGCAGAAATGTCCGTAGTGAGCGCCGATTCCATGCGCTCTGCCTGCAGCTCCTCCCATAGACAGAGCAGGAGCTGCCGGCAAAGCGCAGGAAAGAAGTGACATGTCACTTCTTTTTGCGCAGCGCTTCGGCAGTAGCCGAAGCGCTGCGCTCTTAGACGCCACGTGCGCACGGCCCCTGCACAATCTCCATAGACTGTGCAGGGGCCGCAGGACGCATGCAGTTACGCTGTGCTACAAAGCGCAGCGTAACTGCATGTTTTTACGCAACGTGCGCACATAGCCTTACACAGTAACTTATAGCTCAGGTTGTAGTGACCCAGACACCAGTGTAAATAGAGCATACAGGACAAATTTGGTACTTGATGCCTTTTAAGTTGTGTGTGGAAAGAAAAATTGGTTGCAGAAAAATGTGTAGCCACATGTAAATTGTTCATAAAGCAGTAGGAAATGACAGCATAGTCAAATTTATGGAGGACTAAAAAAAAGTTGATTTGCCTAAAGATGTGTCCTGTGGAAGTGCTCAGGTTTCTCATTCTCCAAGAGATTATACATTTAAACAAGACATCATAGTAAAAAAAACTCCAGTGCTGCAAAGCAACAGTGCTAACCACTAAGGCCCCTTTCACACATCAGTTTTTTTGCCATCAGTCACAATCCGTCAAATTTTGGAAAAAAAAACGGGTCCGGAAACTGATGCCCTTGGATCCGTTTTTTTCTCATTGACTTGTATTAGCGACAGATTGCGACGGATGGTGTCATGAACAGCCAGGGGAGTCACTCAGATATCCCGCAGCTGTTTGCTGATTTGTCACAAACACGACTACTCTCTAGCGCCCCTCTTGCCGGCAGGCCACTTTTGGTACTGCAGGACAATGAACAGAATGAGGCTGCTGAGCTAATAATGCCAAATATTGGAGGTCTCACAGCAAGGGTAAATGTATATATCACCGATTCCCGCTAAGGGAATATATATATAACTCGGTACCCTTAATGATAGCACTCCAATAATTCTAGGCAATAATAATTACGCTGCCACCACCAGACATTTCACAGGCAGTCCGGGTACCCGTTACAGATAGCATAAGGCCCTTTGGGTTTTTGGATTCGTATATAAAGCATGAGGAAAGAAACTATTCAATTTTATATATTTAATCCGAAAATAGGCAGTGTTTAAAAAATATACAAGAATTTACAAAAGGGAACAACACAAATACAGTATAGACAGTTACATAAAAATAAAAGGTATAAACATGAAACTTACTAAACTCGTGCCATAGATGTGACATCTGAACTTAGGGAGGGAGGGGCTCCAAGAGAAGATGGTAGAATGGGCCAGCATCACCCTTACTGATGCCCTCCAGTACTGACTGCCCTCATCTAGGAGCTAGTCTCTCTTATGCCTTCAGGTAACCCCCCTTTTCTGTGACCTCATTTTACAGTCTCTTGTGGGCTGTGCCGAGATTGTCACAAAGTTCTTTAATTCTAGCTTTTCACATATGTTTGCCCCTGGGCCACACAGGGGAAAGATATTAGCGTCATATTTTATATCTCGATTTTACATTTACATATATACCAAACACAACGCATCTAGCATGATTTTACTGGCCAATACTCATTTGTTGCGCTACCAGCGATCTTCCCGTAAAGGTGCGCTGGGTTCAGCGCACTACAGGGATTCTGGCAATATGCTTTAAATTTTTCTAGCATTAACGTAGCGCTTAAAAACTGTTTTAGAAGTTTTTCCCTCCAATAGAACAAAGCGATGTCTTTTATATGCATCCTTTGGCTGGAGTTCTACCATCACCCAAAGTCATAAATACCTAAACTTTCAAGCCGATCAGATAATCGTCATGACGATCTGTGGCTGATGGCAGAGAAGGGGGTGAGGACCCTTCAAGAGTCTTACATGACAGATGGCTTCACGTTTCATCCATCGTTCGACGGATCTGTCGAAAAATGTTTGTCCATCGAACGAAGTCAATGTCCACAGTAACATCTTTTGTGTACGTCGATAAAACAAAAGCAACGGATCCGTCACCGTCCGTCATTTGGTAGAATGTAAACCTATGGGTGATGGATTCTGTTATTTTTAACTGAGCATGCTCCAATTATTATTTAGCCCCCAGCTAGCCAGATCCGTCGAAATACGGATCCATCGCATCAGTTTAGCCACAATCTGCGACCGATCCGTCGATCCGTCGAGAAAACGGATTGTGACTGATAGAACAAAAATGATGTGTGAAAGGGGCCTTAGCCACCGTTCTGCCCATGTGATATAAGGTTGGGGTCTCTTCTCTCTTTTCATGTATATGGGGGGTCTCTGATCTTTCCCTATATACAGTGCCTACAAGTAGTATTCAACCCCCTGCAGATTTAGCAGGTTTACACATTCGGAATTAACTTGGCATTGTGACATTTGGACTGTAGATCAGCCTGGAAGTGTGAAATGTACTGCAGCAAAAAAGAATGTTATTTCTTTTTTTTTTTTTTTTTTTTTTAAATTGAGAAAAGTTTATTCAGAGGGTCATTTATTATTCAACCCCTCAAACCACCAGAATTCTGTTTGGTTCCCCTAAAGTATTAAGAAGTATTTCAGGCACAAAGAACAATGAGCTTCACATGTTTGGATTAATTATCTCTTTTTCCAGCCTTTTCTGACTAATTAAGACCCTCCCCAAACTTGTGAACAGCACTCATACATGGTCAACATGGGAAAGGAGCATTCCAAGGCCATCAGAGACAAGATCGTGGAGGGTCACAAGGCTGGCAAGGGGTACAAAACCCTTTCCAAGGAGTTGGGCCTGCCTGTCTCCACTGTTGGGAGCATCATACGGAAGTGTAAGGCTTATGGAACTACTGTTAGCCTTCCACGGCCTGGACAGCCTTTGAAAGTTTCCTCCCGTGCCGAGGCCAGGCTTGTCCGAAGAGTCAAGGCTAACCCAAGGACAACAAGGAAGGAGCTCAGGGAAGATCTCATGGCAGTGGGGACATTGGTTTCAGTCAATACCATAAGTAACGTACTCCACCGCAATGGTCTCCGTTCCAGACGAGCCCGTAAGGTACCTTTACTTTCAAAGCGTCATGTCAAGGCTCGTCTACAGTTTGCTCATGATCACTTGGAGTACTCTGAGACAGACTGGTTCAAGGTTCTCTGGTCTGATGAGACCAAGATCGAGATCTTTGGTGCCAACCACACACATGACGTTTGGAGACTGGATGGCACTGCATATGACCCCAAGAATACCATCCCTACAGTCAAGCATGGTGGTGGCAGCATCATGCTGTGGGGCTGTTTCTCAGCCAAGGGGTCTGGCCATCTGGTCCGCATTCATGGGAAGATGGATAGCACGGCCTACCTGGAGATTTTGGCCAAGAACCTCTGCTCCTCCATCAAGGATCTTAAGATGGGTCGTCATTTCATCTTCCAACAAGACAATGACCCAAAGCCCACAGCCAAGAAAACCAAGGCCTGGTTCAAGAGGGAAAAAATCAAGGTGTTGCAGTGGCCTACTCAGTCTCCTGACCTTAACCCAATTGAAAACTTGTGGAAGGAGCTCAAGATTAAAGTCCACATGAGACACCCAAAGAACCTAGATAACTTGGAGAAGATCTGCATGGAGGAGTGGGCCAAGATAACTCCAGAGATCTGTGCCGGCCTGATCAGGTCTTATAAAAGACGATTATTAGCTGTAATTGCAAACAAGGGTTATTCCACAAAATATTAAACCTAGGGGTTGAATAATAATTGACCCACACTTTTATGTTGAAAATTTATTAAAATTTAACTAAGCAACATAACTTGTTGGTTTGTAAGATTTATGCATCTGTTAATAAATCCTGCTCTTGTTTGAAGTTTGCAGGCTCTAACTTATTTGCATCTTATCAAACCTGCTAAATCTGCAGGGGGTTGAATACTACTTTTAGGCACTGTATATATGCTGTCATTATAGAAGTGTAAGGGGTGGGCAGACCCCTTACAAGGAGGTGCAGTTTCCCCCTGAAGATACCTCACTCTGGGGTAGTTACTGTTGATGTTATTAATAAACATGTTTTTACTGTGCAGTGGGTTTTCCCCTAGAGCTCGGGTGGGACGGCTGTCCCCATAGAAACAGGGCAGGAGAGAGGAGGAGCCTGCAGCTTAGAGAGAGAAGTGTGTGTGTGTTGAAGTCAGTTGATTCCGGGATGGGGGAGAAGGAACAGCCAGGGGCAGAGTGTGGAGCTGAGTGGGCAGAAAGAAAGAAAGAAAGAAGGGAAGAAGAGAAGAAGTGTCCTCAAGGGTGAAGCAGAATTGGTGTGGGTCCAGTCTGTGTTAGCCGGAGTGGGAGCCTAGGTGAAGTGGAGTAGCCGGGCACATCCCCACTAGAGGAGACAACAAGGAAAGATTTCCCCGGACAGGAATTGTGACCGTGCGCTACAAAATCCGTGCATTGAGCTGTCTGTGAAACTCTGTGCAATAAAGATGTCGTCTGGTTTATCTGATCCCTGCCTGAAGAGTCTTCCTGCGGCTGAAAGTATGCTCTTTTACACCACACTCTGCCCCACAGAACAATCCCCTGTCCCAGTAGTGACGGCGGAGCCGGGGGTTGGCCTGAGAGAAAAGGGGGCCACGACTACAAGCCCCGAGGCACCCCTGGCACCCCGTTACATGTGGCGTAGTCGGCAGGATCCGGATTATATGCAAGGGGTCCCGATCCAAGAAGATGGAGACCAAGTGGTGCCTAAGGCGTTGTACCAGGCACAAGACGGCGGTAAGATGGCCGCCGTCTTCACGAGTACAGCGAGCGCGCGAAGAATTGGCGCCAAACGAAAGACCCTGAGTTGGCCGGCGAAGAAAAAGAAGTACAGAGTACGCCGTCCAAAGAGGGGAGGTGCTGGCCCTAAGATGTTACTGAAAACATGTGGAGAGGGTGGCAGTACAGAGAAAAAGAAGAGTCGCCTATGCTGGGTCGATTTAATGTGTGAGACTGGGGGTGGAGCGTATACAAGAGCGGGAAAAGAAGGCTCGCCTCCACCTTCCCCAGCATCTCCACCGTTCCCGGCGCCATTACAGGAAGGTCTGCAAGAGATCGGATGGGAAGAGTGTCAGTACCGGAGACGAACACAGCAGAGACCGGTGCTGGCTGAGATTTCCCGGCCGAGAAACACGCTGGCGGTGTCGCCAGAAGTCATGACAGGACTGAGTGCTGACCCAGACAAGGGGACACCGGCGGTGTTAGCGATCCACCAGAGTATGACCAGAGTATAGTCACACACCCGGTGATCGTCGTGGGTAGTCCCCGTCCGTCCCGTTCAGCGACCCCGTCACCCCCGTCGGGGGTTGAAGAGGCAAAACCGAAGACAGAGGCGCCAGAACCACCAGTCAACTACGAACCGTTCCGGAGGCTGCGCCGCTTGCCAGGTCAGTCCCTTTCCGATTATGTGAGGGCTCAGCGGGCCGAATGGCAGCGCGCTTACCATCCTGAGTGACCCGTAACGACCGGAGGTGATGGACATGTTCGTGTTGAAGACCGGTGTTGTTAAAGAGCCGGAAAAGTTCCACAGTTTGCAACCATGTTTAAGTTACGGAGCCCGGAAGGAGCCTGATGCTGGACTGAGCCAGGGGCTCCCTCCGTGATGTTAAGGAAGACTTTATTGTTTGTCCTCCTATCTACTAAGACCGGGAGTGCTGTAAAAGCCTCCGGGCAGAAGACCAGCAAAGACCGGGAGTGCCTGCTGAAGGCCTCCGGGCACACTGCCTACAAAGACCGGGAGCTCCAAGGAGGGACTCCGGGCGCAGAACTTGGGCGCTCAGTGGTTGACTTTGTTTATGAAGGTTTTAAAGTTTTATCCAAAGTTTGCCTTGCTGCTAAATTGTGTTTTACAGGTTCGAGCCTTGCCGGGAGGCTTAGGCTTAAAGAGGGGAGGAATGTAAGGGGTGGGCAGACCCCTTACAAGGAGGTGCAGTTTCCCCCTGAAGATACCTCACTCTGGGGTAGTTACTGTTGATGTTATTAATAAACATGTTTTTACTGTGCAGTGGGTTTTCCCCTAGAGCCCGGGTGGGACGGCTGTCCCCATAGAAACAGGGCAAGAGAGAGGAGGAGCCTGCAGCTTAGAGAGAGAAGTGTGTGTGTGTGTTGAAGTCAGTTGATTCCGGGACGGGGGAGAAGGAACAGCCAGGGGCAGAGTGTGGAGCTGAGTGGGCAGAAAGAAAGAAAGAAGGGAAGAAGAGAAGAAGTGTCCTCAAGGGTGAAGCAGAATTGGTGTGGGTCCAGTCTGTGTTAGCCGGAGTGGGAGCCTAGGTGAAGTGGAGTAGCCGGGCACATCCCCACTAGAGGAGACAACAAGGAAAGATTTCCCCGGACAGGAATTGTGACCGTGCGCTACAAAATCCGTGCATTGAGCTGTCTGTGAAACTCTGTGCAATAAAGATATCGTCTGGTTTATCTGATCCCTGCCTGAAGAGTCTTCCTGCGGCTGAAAGTATGCTCTTTTACACCACACTCTGCCCCACAGAACAATCCCCTGTCCCAGTAGTGACGGCGGAGCCGGGGGTTGGCCTGAGAGAAAAGGGGGCCACGACTACAAGCCCCGAGGCACCCCTGGCACCCCGTTACAGAAGCTTAGACTCATTCAATTGAATTGGGATATCATTAGGGATGACTAGACCCGTGGAAGTTCGGTTCGGCGGATTCCGCTGGCCGACTTGAAGTAAAGTTCGGTTTAGGACCTCGACTTGACATGATCCCCAATGGAGGTCACTAATTGGGCATTTTGACTCTCTGCCCACATGCAGATCACTTCCGGGGGTGGGTGGGCAGAGTTTTTTCATTTTTTCGTTTGGCGCACACTACATCCAATCATACTGTTGTTTTCATACGTAAAGCGCCCAATCTCCGGATGCAAACTGTGGGGGATTTTGTAAAGTCTGTGTTCGGTATGAATGTTAAATTACTTATTTGCATCTTATCAAACCTGCTAAATCTGCAGGGGGTTGAATACTACTTGTAGGCACTGTATAAGGGTTCATATGTGCCATTAATAATACTAACAATTCCTGTGTGACAGAAGGGCCATTTGGCACCCTCAGTCATGGGGTCAGTCTGTGATTACTCTTTTTGCACCCTCTTTGCTATACACCCATGATTCTTTTGCTTAGACCAATGAATAACTTCACGTTAAACATTATGAAGGTCAGTTAGTATGATACAAACAGCAGTAGAGTGTGAATGATAAAATCATAGTAATAACTGTAATTAGTTACGCTATCAGTGAACACAACATATTAATCTCCGGTACCAGAGACAGAGAAACCACCTCTGCATCTGCACAAAGGTTCTAGCAGGTAGCTCATTTTCTCTGTAGACTGTTATATCAGCAAGATTAGGCATGTGCAGTACATTTCTGTATTCTCTCAACCCATCAAAAGTGAGTACACCCCTAAGTGAAAATTACCAAATGGTGCCCAGTGTCCATATTTTGTGTGGCCACCGATATAGTAAAGCACTGCTTTAACTCTCTTGGGCATGGAGTTCACTAGAGCTTCAGAAGTTTCCACTGGAATCCTCTTCCATCCTCTATGACGACATCACGGAGCTGGTGGATGTTAGAGACCTTCCGCTCCTCCACCTTCCATTTGAGGAGACTCCAGAGATGCTTAATAGCGTTTAAGTCTGGATAGGCCAATCCAGCACCTTTATCCTCAGTTTCTTTAGTAAAGCACTGGTCAACTTGTAGGTGTGTTTAGGGTCGTTATCATAATGGAATATCAAGAGAGGGGATCATGCTCTGCTTCAGTATGTCACAGTACATGTTGGCATTCATGGTTCCTTCCATGAATAGTAACTCCCCCAGTCGGCAACACTCATGCAGCCCCAAACCATGACACTCCCACCACCATGCTTGACTGTAGGCAAGACACACTTGGCTTTGTAATCCTCACCTGGTTGCCGCCACACACGCTTGACATCATCTTAACCAGATAAGTTTGCTTTGGTCTCATCAGACCACAGGACATGGTTCCAGTAATCCACATCCTTAGTCTGCTTGTCTTCAGCAAACTGTTTGTAGGCTTTCGTTTGCATCATCTTTAGAAGAGGCTTCCTTCTGGGATGACAGCCATGCAGAATTTGATGCAGTGTGCAGCGTATGGTCTGAGCACTGACAGGATGAACACTAACAGGATGAACCGTCAACACTTTAACTTCTGCAGCAAAGCTGGCAGCACTCATACGTCTATATTGAAAAGGCAACATCCGCATATGACACTGAGCATGTGCACTGAACCTCTTTGCTTGACCGTGGTGAGGCCTGTTCCAAGTTCAACCTGGCTTGCTAAACCGCTGTATGGTCTTGGCCTCCGTGCTGTAGTTCGGTTTCATGGTGTTGGCAATCTTCTTATAGCCTAGGCCATCTTTATATAGAGCAACAATTCTCTTTTTTTTTTCAGATTCATTAGGTGACATGTTGGACTTCCAGTGACCAGTATGAGAGAGTGTGTGAGCAATAACACCAAATGTAACACAGCTACTCCCCATTCCCAACTGAGACCTGTGTCTGTGTAAAGTGTTCTGTAAAGAGAAGTATTTCTCCCAGAAAATGATTGCAATTACACGTTTTTATACAAGTTTATTTCCTTCTTATGTACTGGAACAACACAGAGCAAAAAAACAGCAAATTGGACGTAATTTCACTCAAAAACCCAAAAATGGGCCAAAAAAAATTGTTGGCACCTTTCACAACTATGTTTTAAGCATATGATGATCGTCCCAACTTACCTATTGTAAGTAACAGGTGTGGGCAATATGAAAATCACAACTGAAACCAGATACAAAGTGGAGAAGTTGACTCAATCTCAGCAATGTGTGTCTGTGTGTGTCACACCAAGCATGGAGAATAGAAACAGAAGAAAGGAACTGTCTGAGGACTTTAATCTCAAGAGATCTTGATGTTTTTTTGTCCATGGTGTGCAACATAATTAACAAGTTTACAACCCATGGCACTGTAGCAAATTTACCTGGATGTGAACAGCAGAAATAAATTGATAAAAGGTTGAAACACAGGATAGTCTGGATGGTGGATAAGCAGCCCCAATCAAGTTCCAAAAAAAATTAAGCTGTCCTGCATACTCAGGGTGCATCAGTGTCAGCGTGAACTATTCGTCAACATTTGAATGGAATGAAACGCTATGGCAGGAGACCCAAGAGGACCCAACCTTTGACAGAAACATAAAAATATTAGACTGCAGTTTGCAAAAATGTATGTGAATAAGTGAAAATCCTTTTGGGAAAGTATCTTGTAGAAAGGCGAGACCAAGATAGAGCATTTGGGTAAAGTATATCATTAAACTGTTTACCAAAAATGGAATGAGGCCTACAAAGTCAAATATGGTAGAGGTTCAAAGATGTCTTATGGTTGTTTTGCCTTTGGCACTGGGTGCCTTGATTGTATCTGTACTGCATCTAAATCCCATTGAACACTTGTGGAGAGCATAAAATTGCGTTTGTAAGAAGGTGCCTTCAAATATGAAAGACCTGTAACAGTTTGCAAATGAAAAGTGGTCCAAAATTCTATTTGAGAGGTGTAAGAAGCTTGTTGATGCTTATAGGAAGCGATTGATTACAGTTATTTATTACAAAGGGTGTGCAACCAAATATTAAGTTCCGGATGCTAAAAATTTTGTCTTGCCCCTATTTAGAGTTTTGTGTGACATTATGTCCAATTTGCTGGTTTTTCTCAGCTTTTTTGTGTTGTTCCAATACACACAAAGAAAATAAATGTGTGTAACAAAACATGTGTAACAGCAATAATTTTCTGTGAGAAATACTTCTTATTCTGGAACAATTTCAAGGGTGTCAACACTTTCGACAATGACTGTATAAATAGTTTGGCAGGTGAAAACTTTCACTTGGGTGTTCTTTTTGCCATCTATAGTATTGATAATACCTCTCTCCAGCACCACATTTTGAAGGTGTTGATTCTTCTTCTGTCTTGTTTCTTCATCGCCTATGTCCATATATATATATATATATATATATATATCCAGAGGAGAAAGAGAGTCGCACTCCAAGATGATCACCGTATCACTCCGTCTTTATTTCAGAAGAAACATGAAGGTACAGGCAGTGGGGAGGGTGAGACAAGCCATACAACGCCGGACGACGGCATGCCGTTTCGCTAGAACGTAGCTTCCACAGGTCCAGTCTTATGTTTCTTGTTCAAAGGTGGTGGTTTTTCAACCTTCCTTACCTTGGCCATGTCCCTGAGTATGGCGCACATTGTGCTTTTTGATACTCCAGTAACGTTGCAGCTCTGAAATATGGCCAAACTGCTGTCAAATGGCATCTTGACAGCTTCACGCTTGATTTTCCTCAATTCATGGGCAGTTATTTTGCGCCTTTTTTGCCCAACACGCTTCTTGCGACCCTGTTGGCTATTTGCCATGAAACGCTTCATTGTTCGGTGATCACGCTTCAAAATTTTTGGCAATTTCAAGACCGCTGCATCACTCTGCAAGACATCTCACAATTTTGGACTTTTCAGAGCCCGTCAAATCTTTCTTCTGACCCATTTTGCCAAAGAAAAGGAAGTTGCCTAATAATTAAGCACACCTTTTATAGGGTGTTGATGTCATTACACCACACCCCTCCTCATTACAGAGATGTACATCACCTGATTTACTTAATCGGTAGTTGGCTCTCAGGCCTATACAGCTTGGAGTAGGACAACATGTATAAAAATTATCATGTGATCAAAATACTAATTTGACTAATAATTCTGCACACAGTGTGTGTGTGTGTGTGTGTGTGTGTGTGTATATATATATCAGATTAATCGTACAGCTATTTAATTAATTTCATTTTGAAAAGTCCCCATACATGAAATCCGGTTGCATAAGGTAGAATTCTAATATACCATTACTTTTAGGAGCAGGGGCGGAAAAAATGCATAAAAATGTGAAGAGCATACAAACTTTATGAGAGATGAAAAAAGTGATAAGTAAATTACATAATAATGACAGCTAACATGTTGTAAAAATCACATCTTTGTCCTGCGGTTGTTATAGCTTTAGACATACATAAAAGTAATTTGGATTAAAAGTGGTGAAATAAGAATAGGTGATAATGAATAAAGTGTAATGTAAACTAATCAATCACATGTCCAAGACTTATAGAACTCACTCTCTCTTACTGGCATTGTGGTTGCAAATATAGAGTCTGAATCAGAATTCAGCCCCTTTTACACAAGAAAAGAATCTTCTGAACCTGTCAAAATCGATTGGATTGACTGATGATCACTTGTGTATGGGGATTTGTCAACGGTTCCTTGATAGTAGATCTTAGGGAAAGTAGAATCAGGTATGTTTGATTTGAAAAGGCAATTTATTCGTTTTCTATCCCTATATACGATTTCAACATACCCTTGTTCTTACAGGGGCGCTGCCTTTAAGGAGAGGATAACATGATCTTTGTAATTCACAATAATCAAGTCACCTTCCTTTCTTTATTGTGGATAGTTTGGACCTCACCTCTCGAAGCCTGAATATTACAAATACCCCAATCATTTTTTCATTTCTGTAATTTTTTTTTTTTTTGCAAGTGTTGCTGTCTCAATGAGAATGGTAAAATTCTGAACCTATTTATACAAGCGTGATTTAGAAATAAGCTATGGTTAAATGTGGAATTTTCATATTCAGTAAAGCTTGACATACCAGTTTAATTATTTGTGGGTGGGCTGAATAGTTCAGCATGTACTATGTGCCTTAAGCAAGAATATACAATGATATGTAAAAGTGACTTGACAGTGCTTGTCGGTGAAGAAGCTGCTTTATGTCATTCCAATATCTATATGAAACCACATATACGTCCCCCATAACATCACCTGCAGTGCTTCAGGTCTGGGAATAGAATATACTATTCCATACTAAATATTTTAATCAAAATGTATCTTTTATGAGTGCTCATTTTACTTAAATGCTGTGTTTCTCGATTTTAGCACAATTTCTGTGCTTATTTAGAAAAATAGTATAGTCAGTATTATATATTTTTATTATAGTAGAATGAGGGGAAAAATATTGCTATTATCCTTTCTCCCATGTGAGCAAAGTATTGGGCATGTTGAAATCAAACATACCTGATTCTACTTTCCCCAAGATCTAATGTCAAGGGAGCAATGACAAATCCCCATACACATTTGATCATCAGTCAATCCAATCGATTTTGGCAGGTTCAGAAGATTCTTTTCTTGTGTTAAAAGGGCTGAAGTCTGATTCAGACTCTATGTTTGCAACCACAATGTCAGTAAGAGAGAGTGAGTTCTATAAGTCTTGGACATGTGACTGATTAGTTTACATTACACTTTATTCATTCTCACCTATTCTTATTTCACCAGTTTTAATACAAATTACTTTTATGTATTTCTAAAGCTATAACAACCGCAGGACAAAAATGTGATTTTTACATGTTAGCTGTCATTATTATGTAACTAGAAGGTGGCCCGATTCTACGCATCGGGTATTCTAGAATTTACGTATTGTGTAGTTCATGTATGATTTTTGTTATATATATATATATATATATATATGTGTTGTGTGTAGTTACCAAGTGTTTGTGTAGGCGCTGTACATGTTCTGGGTGTTGTCTGGGTGTGACGGGGGTGAGAGCGGTGTTGTATGTGTGTTGCGTTGTTTGTGGAGCGCTGTGTGTCTGTAGCGTTGTGTGTTGCGCGGTTTGTGTGTGTGTGGTGTGTTTTGGGGGAGGTATGTTTTGTGCAATGTGTGTGTTGTGCGGTATGTGCGTATATTTGTGTGTGCCGCGGTGTTTGTGTGTTGGGTGTTGTGTGTGTGCAGCGTTGTCTGTGTGTGTAGGTGTCTGTGTAGGGCAGTTTGTGGTTCCCAGTGTGTGTGTGTGTGTGTGGTGTGTTGTGCAGTGCAGTGCGCGCGTGTGTGTGTGTGTTGGGGGGAGGTGTGCACTTCCCATTGTGCTCCATCCCCCATGCAGCGCACTCCCCATCGTGCTCCATCTCCCATGCTGCGCACTTCCCATCGTGCTCCATCCGCCATGCTGCGCACTCCCAAACGTGCACCATCCGCCATGCTGCGCACTCCCAAACGTGCACCATCCGCCATGCTGCGCACTCCCAAACGTGCACCATCCGCCATGCCGTGCACTCCCAAACGTGCTCCATCCGCCAGGCTGCGCACTCCCAAACGTGCTCCATCCGCCAGGCTGCGCACTCCCAAACGTGCTCCATCCGCCAGGCTGCGCACTCCCAAACGTGCACCATCCGCCATGCTGCGCACTCCCAAACGTGCTCCATCCGCCATGCTGCGCACTCCCAAACGTGCTCCATCCGCCATGCTGCGCACTCCCAAACGTGCTCCATCCGCCATGCTGCGCACTCCCAAACGTTCTCCATCCGCCATGCTGCGCACTCCCAAACGTGCTCCATCCGCCATGCTGCGCACTCCCAAACGTGCTCCATCCGCCATGCTGCGCACTCCCAAACGTGCTCCATCCGCCATGCTGCGCACTCCCAAACGTGCTCCATCCGCCATGCTGCGCACTCCCAAACGTGCTCCATCCGCCATGCTGCGCACTCCCAAACGTGCTCCATCCGCCATGCTGCGCACTCCCAAACGTGCTCCATCCACCATGCTGCGCACTCCCAAACGTGCTCCATCCGCCATGCTGCGCACTCCCAAACGTGCTCCATCCGCCATGCTGCGCACTCCCAAACGTGCTCCATCCGCCATGCTGCGCACTCCCAAACGTGCTCCATTCCCCATGCTGCGCACTCCCAAACGTGCTCCATCCCCCATGCTGCACCAGCATCAGCCTCTCTACCCGCAGCATCAGCCTTCTGTCCCCAGCCTCAGCCCCTCTCTGTCCCCAGCCTCGGCCCCTCTCTGTCCCCAGCCTCGGCCCCTCTCTGTCCCCAGCCTCGGCCCCTCTCTGTCCCCAGCCTCGGCCCCTCTCTGTCCCCAGCCTCGGCCCCTCTCTGTCCCCAGCCTCGGCCCCTCTCTGTCCCCAGCCTCGGCCCCTCCCTGTCCCCAGCCTCGGCCCCTCTCTGTCCCCAGCCTCGGCCCCTCTCTGTCCCCAGCCTCGGCCCCTCTCATCCACTCACACACACCCGATCGCATCCACTCACACACACCCGATCGCATCCACTCACACACACCCGATCGCATCCACTCACACACACCCGATCGCATCCACTCACACACACCCGATCGCATCCACTCACACACACCCGATCGCATACACTCACACACACCCGATCGCATACACTCACACACACCCGATCGCATACACTCACACACACACAGACACTGACGATATCGCACATACGCGCTGATACTCACAACATCCGGACATACCACATGCCTCTGGCCATGTGATCCTCCGTCAGGTCCTGGAAGATCACAACAGCACAGTATCGAGGCCGAGAAGCAAGCGATATCGCCGGATGCTGTGAGTATGTGGATGCGATGTGTGTGTGAGGTGTGTGTGAGGTGTTTGTGAGAGTGAGTGCGATCTGATGTGTGTGTGTATGCGTGTGTGTGTGCTGTTATGTTTGTGCGTGTGGAAGTCGCGCCGCTGCAGGACCTTGATTTACTGGTAACTATGCAAGCATGGTTACCAGCGCAACACGTCCCCCGCTCGCACGGGAGCCAACACCAGCATACGGCGGCGGCGTACGCTGATGTGGGCTCCCGTTGGTGAGGGGGGAAAGGGGGGGGGAGTACAGTACTCACCTGGGATTCGTGGCTCCGTGACCGTGTCAGTTCGGGCAATGCGGGGGGGGGGCGAGAGCTAACGTCTATTGCGTGAGGGGGGCGGGGCGTGGCGTGGGCGAGTTGCCAATGCCTGCAGGGTGCCGGGGCGAGAGGCCAATCTGTGGGGGGGGGGCAGAGCCTGGGCGAGCGGCTGGCCAATCCGTGTGGGGGCGCAGCCGGGGCGAGAGGCCAATCCGTGTGGGGGGGCGGGGCCATGGCGAACCCAGCGGCCAATCAGCTTTGTGTCACCGTAAGGACATGTCACGGTGACACTGTCACCGTGACACAATTTTGGAGCATGACAGACAGACAGACAGACAGAATAAGGCAATTATATATATAGATTTACTTATCACTTTTTTTCATCTCTCATAAAGTTTGTATGCTCCTCACATTTTTATGCATTTTTCCGCCCCTGTTCCTAAAAGTAATGGTATATTAGAATTCTGCCTTATGCAACCGGATCTGATGTGTGGGGACTTATTGAAGTGTGGACTTCGAATAATGGTGCCCAGAGTCGGCGCATGCATAGATGGAGTTCTCGGTTCAAGATCTCATCTGTGCAAGCGCCGCTTCCACCCCGTTGGTCTCACAGTAATGGTCTTAAGGAAAATGGTGCCCAGAAGTGGAGAGTGCGCAGATAAGATCTCGGTTTGTCATTGAGCCAATAGCTCAATCTGCACACTCGCCAACCCCGGGTGCCATTTCTTTGAAGCCCACACCACCGACAGTTTCTGGATGTTTCTCCTGCCTCATAGCGCCCACAGCGAGCTTCTGGGACATCGTCCACACCGCCTATAGCATCACCCTAGTCCACCAATGCCCCTGCCACTTATGACCCCGCTCCATCACCGCTGCTGCCCCCCCTTGGTAAGACACCACCGGATTACACGGACCCCATATATATTTTTTTACCTTCTTTTTCTCTCTAAACTTGTGGTGTGTCTTATAATCCGGTGCATCTTACAAAATGAAAAATATGGTAACGCTACAATTAAGAGCTTATCTTGGCTGTGTATCAAAATAAAAGGAACTGTATGTGGCTTTTTAAAAAAAAATAATAATAATTTAAAAAACTGGCATGTGGTCCCCCTCAGTTTTGATACCCCCTAAGATAAAAACCCACAGCTGGGGGCTGGTATTCTCAGGCTAGGGAGACCTATGCTTATTGGTCCCTCCACAGCCTAAAAAGAGCAGCCTGCAGCCACCCAGAATTGTTGCATCCATTAGATGCAACAATTCCAGCACTTTAACTGGCTCTTCCCAGTGGCTGTGGTGCAGTGGCAATCGGGGTAATAAGGGGTTAGTGACAGCTCCCACCTGCCACTAAGCCCTAGATTAGTAATGGGAGGAATCTATGAGAGCTTCCATTACTAATCTGTAAGTGAAAAGAAATAAACACAAACATTGAAAAAATCCTTTATATGAAATAAAAGACAAAAGAGCACCCTCTTTCACCACTTTATTGACCCAAAAAACACCCCTGCAGGTCCAATATAATCCACATAAGGTCCTATGACGATTCCAGCTCTGCTACATTTGAAGTTAAGCATGCGATCATGGAACATGAAATCCCGCTGTCGACTTCAGGCAGAGACTGAGTAGCGATGAGTGGTAACATCACTCAGGTTAGTTGCGGCCACAGTTGGAGGTTCCCACGGTCCTGCACCTGTGACCGCAGGTAACCTGACCTAAGGTGACTACATTGAACTCAGTGACTTCACTTTCACTTACAGATTAGTAATGGTGGGTCTTACAGATGCCTCCCATTAATAATCTAGGGCTTAGTGACAGCTGTGAGCTGCAATTAACCCTTTATTACCCTAGTTGCCACTGCACTAGGGCAATCAGGAAGAGCCTGGTAAAGTGCTGGGATTGTTGCATCTAATGGATGCAACAATTCTGGGCGCCTGCTATTTTTAGGCTAGGGGGGCCCAATAAGCATGGGTCTCCCCAACCTTGAATACCAGCCCCTAGCTGTTGGGCTTTATCTTGGCTGGTTATCAAAATTGGGACCACAGGCTATAGGATTTTTTGGTGTTTGTGTTTATTTACTTTCACTTACAGATTAATGATGACAGGTGTCTCAGAGACTGCCAGGATTAATCTTGGACTTAGTGGCTGCTATGTGCTGCAACTAACTCCTTATTACCCCGAGTGCCACCGCACCAGGGCATTCGGGATGAGCCAAGTAAAGTCCCGGGTCTGTCACATCTAATGGATTCAGCAATTCCAGGAGCCTGCTGGCTGATATTTTTAGGCTGGGGTCTCACAAAAACGTGGGTCTCCCCAGCCTGAGAATACCAACCATTAACTGTGAGGCTTTATCCTGGCTGGGTATCAAAATTGGGGGGAACCGTGTTACACCTTGTGGCCCTCCTGTTGCAAGGAATGAGGTGGTCTCCCATTCCTTGTCTGCCGCGAGCCCTCCTGCTCAGCAGCACCAAAGGTCTGGGAGACTGCGCAGTCTGCAGGAGTTGCCTCCTTGGAGATGCAGCAGAAGGGTGACACCTGGTGGTTCTACCCTTGCAAGGAATGGAGTGGTCTCCCATCCCTTTTCTGCCACAAGCCCTCCTGCTCAGCATCACAGAGGGTCTGGGAGTGTCAGAATTCCGGGATTTCCAGTTCTCTTTTGAAAGAGCTTGCCCTCTGTTAACATGGAGTTTGCTGTTCTATTGCCCTACTTCCTGTCCATCTGTTTAAAAGGCCGCCCCTAAGCTTAGTCCAGTGCCTGAGTATACTGCTTGCTGTGTACTCCTGCTTTGCTGCTCTTGGTTCCTGATTGACATTTGGATCCTCCTGAAAAACAACCGACACCGACTCTGGACTTCACCTGGTCTCATCAAGCTGTGCCCGGACTCCGTCTGCCGTCTTTGGTCAGCACTTCTGCCCGGTTCTTTCCGGTTCGTAACCACTCTGGACTCTCATCTCGTACGGACATTTTTGGACTATACCTATTGCCCTTTGTGTCCCAGCTGCTGCGCATTTAGGCCTTCTGGGGTGATTGCCAGACAGTCCCTGTATAGGGGTTCGCTCTTGGTGGTCTCCCTGGGGGAGTCCGGTGCGTGGCCCCGGGAATTCCCTTCGCTCCGATCCTGGAAGGTATTTCCTGTGTCTTATGTTCTACTGTGTTTTTGTTCCGTTTATGTACATATTGTTGGTTACATATTATAAACATCTCTGCACCAAGAACTCGTCTCTGGTTGTCATTGCCCTAACGCAATCGAAATCCTCAGTACATACAATAGTAAAGCGCTACGGAATATGTTGGCGCTATAGAAATAAAGATTATTATTATTATTATTAGTATTACATTATACTCAGGCCAAAAAAGGATTTCGCTGGGGCAATGACTGAGACACGAGTAGATCAGATTTTTTCCATGATTAACTCATTGCAGCAGGAGATGGAGGCGGTGCAAACTAAGCTTAGAGATGTGGAGGTACAGCTGGGCCATGATCACCAGGTACTGGGTCCGGCTATTCAGGATTTGCAAACCAGAGTGGAGGCTCAGGAAGCCGCCCCCACTACATCCGTATCAGCTGCCGGTATGCCTAGGTTACCCCCATTTCGTTTCAGTGGTGATCGTAGTCAGTTTCGTGGATTTGTTAACCAGTGAATATTGTTTTTTGATGTACATGCTGATTATTACCGTTCTGACCGGTCAAAAGTGTTATGTATAATCATGTTGTTAACCTCACGAGCACTGGCTTGGGCTAATCCTATGATAGAGAATCGTGATATCCGTTTAAATCACCTGGATGACTTTCTGACAGCAATGGCGCAAATGTTTGATGATCCGAATCGCCGTGCTACCGCTGAATCGGCTCTCCTTTCCTTACGTCAGGGAAAGCGGTCTGTCGTTGAATACGCCACTGAGTTCAAGAGGTTAGTGGTAGACACCGACTGGGGAAACAATGCGTTATTGTCAGTTTTCAGAAAGGGTTTGTCCGGTACCATCAAGAACGAGTTAGCTCGTTCCGAATCTCCAGGGGATTTTGAACTGTTTCTCCAACACTGTGTGCGTATCGATACCCGTTTGACGGAACGTAGACAGGAAAAATGGGCAGCTGTAAACCGGGTAACCAACTTTGCGTTTCCTTCCAGAGAACCCGCTCTCAGGACGCCACGGGAGGCCGAGGATGTTCCTATGCAAGTGGACTCTCTGCAAAAGCGAGAGACCAACGAACGTCGTGAACACCGGCTCCGTGAGCGTTTGTGTTTCTATTGCGGTCAATCGGACCATTTCCTGATTGACTGCCCAAGACGTCCAAATCGCCCAAATAAGGTATTGGCAGCCATGGCAGAGTGTGACAACACGGACGCAGAGTCCGATATCTCTGAGGCAAGTGGACACCTGGATGCGGTATTTCCCTTGACTGTAATGTCAACTTCACCTAAGGACTCAGAAGGGAAATACACCCATTGCTCGCTTCCCATTCAGATACGGTGGGAGGGACAGTTAATTCCTACATCTGCTATGATAGACTCTGGGGCAGGGGGAAATTTCATGGACTCTTCTTTTGCCAGGAAACACGGTATCCAGACTCAACAAAGATCCTCACCGGTTACCATGGAGACGGTAGACGGATCTCCATTAGTTTCTGGACCAGTTGATCGGGAAACAGTACCCCTAGAATGTGTGATGAAGCCAGGTCAGCAGGAGACCCTTGTTTTCATGTTGATTTCTTCTCCCCATTTTCCGATAATTTTAGGAATTCCGTGGCTACGGTCTACAAATCCAGTCATCGATTGGGAGACTAAAGAAATATCCTTCCCACCGCAGAGTGGTCTGACCATTAGTCCAACGGTACCGGTTCCAGTAACACCGAATGCGGAGGGCACTGTACAGGTACCTGTTCTACCCCCGGTTTATCATGACTTCGCTGATATATGCGACAAAAGAAAAGCAGATCGGCTTCCCCCGCATAGACCGTATGATTGTCCCATAGACTTACTCCCAGGGGCGGAGATCCCGTTTGGTCATGTCTACCCGTTGGCGGCACCTGAGTTAGAAGCACTAAAGGATTACATCGATGAAAGTCTAGCCAAGGGATTTATTCGCCCTTCCACCTCACCAGCAGGGGCACCCATCTTTTTCGTGAAAAAGAAAGAGGGGACTCTGAGACCTTGTATCGACTACCGGGAACTAAATAAGATAACCATCCGGAACCGGTATCCGTTACCGTTGATTCCTGAGCTATTGGAGAGAGTCCAACAGGCAAAGATATTCACTAAATTGGATCTCCGTGGGGCATATAATCTACTCCGCATACGTCCCGGAGACGAGTGGAAGACAGCGTTCAGATGTCGGTATGGACATTATGAGTATCTAGTGATGCCTTTTGGACTTTGTAACGCTCCTGCGGCTTTCCAACACCTAGTCAACGATATTTTTAGGGATATAATGGACCAATTCATGGTGATTTACCTGGATGATATCTTGATCTTTTCTGATTCCCTACAGGAACACCAGGAGCACGTCAAGACAATACTTACCCGACTGAGGGATAACCACCTGTATATTAAACTGGAGAAGTGCGAATTCCATTGCTCAAAAATACAATTTTTAGGATATGTCATCTCTCCTCAGGGACTGAACATGGAGTCTGGCAAGATACAAGCAATTCTAGACTGGCCGGAAGCCGGAAACATCAAGGAGGTACAACGCTTTGTCGGTTTTGCCAACTTTTACAGACGCTTTATCCATAACTTTTCAGAGATCGTCCGTCCTATTACTCTGTTAACCAAGAAAGGACAGAAGTTTGTGTGGTCCGCCCAGGCCCAGGAAGCTTTCAATCGTCTCAAGGTTTGTTTTACCTCAGCACCAATACTAATACACCCGAATCCCGCACTCCCCTTTATTGTGGAAGTCGACGCTTCCGATTATGCATTAGGGGCTATCCTTTCCCAAAGAACTGGGGACAAGAGTCTCTTGCATCCGTGTGCTTTCTTTTCTCGCCGGTTGTCCCCTGCAGAAAGGAACTATGACATTGCGGACAAGGAATTGTTGGCGATTATTGCAGCTTTTAAGGAATGGAGACACCACTTACAGGGAGCAGCGCAGCAAGTGATAGTTCTCACAGACCATCGTAACCTGGAATTCCTTAAATCTGCCAGGTGCCTGTCTCCATGGCAAGCCCGTTGGAGCTTGTTCCTTAACCAGTTCAATTTTATCGTTACATACCGTCCAGGTTCACGTAATGGGAAAGCCGATGCCTTGTCCCGAATCCACGCCATGGACTCCGTGCCTGGAACCCCGTCTCAGACCGTGTTATCTGATGCCAATTTCGTTGGAGTAATCCAGGACCAGGACTTGTGGAAGGACATCAAGCTGGCCTATGATGGTGACGTATTTCTTGCTGCCCCCCCGAATGATGTGACTCTTGTCCTTCGGAATGGTGTGTGGTTGAGAGAGCGACGTATTTATGTCCCGGAGGCTGTAAGACTTCGGGTTCTCAAATTGGTCCATGACTCCGTGTTGGCAGGTCATAGGGGGGTACAGAAGACGCAGGAATTTCTGAGTCGTTTTTTCTGGTGGCCAACCTGTTTAAAGGATGTGAAAGACTATGTCCACTCATGTGTGGTTTGTGCCCGGTGCAAGGTCCCTCGTGTGGCTCCTACGGGACTCCTTCAACCGTTACCCGTTCCATCTCGCCCTTGGGGATCCATCTCAATGGATTTTATTGTGGAGTTGCCAGTCTCAGGCGGTAACAATACCATTTTAGTGGTGGTGGATCGGTTGACCAAAGCTGCTCACTTTATTCCATGTACCGGTCTTCCCTCAGCCGCAGAGACAGTGGATTTGGTTATCCAGAATGTATTTCGACTGCATGGGGTACCAGATGAGATCATCTCTGACCGGGGCGTGCAGTTCACGTCTAAATTCTGGAAGGGGTTTTGTTCGTCACTCCGTATTGATGTCTGTTTGTCTTCTGCATACCATCCTCAGACAAATGGGCAAACCGAACGGACTAATCAAACCCTGGAGCAGTACCTACGTTGTTATGTCAGCCATCTGCAGGATGATTGGTTGAAGCTGCTTCCTTTGGCGGAGTTCTCGTATAACAACACTCAGAGCAGCTCCACTAAGGTAACGCCCTTTTTCGCTAACTTGGGTTACCATCCGAATGTTTTGCCTAGGACACCGGTGGCGGTTTCGGTGCCAGCGGTGGAGGACAGAGTGACGGAGCTACGACAGAATCTGGAGGTTTTAAAGGACTCTTTGGCTTCGGCTCAGGAGCGTTACAAGAAGTCGGCAGACACTCACCCGAAACAGGCACCCATGTATAAGGTAGGGGACTCGGTGTGGTTATCCACCAAAAATCTGAAATTGGGTGTTCCTTCGCAGAAGCTGGGGCAGAAATTCATCGGTCCGTTTAGGATCACCGGGATCGTGAGCCCTGTTGCCTGTCGGCTGAGGTTGCCGCACCATTTGAAGGTACACCCGGTCTTTCATGTTTCTCTGCTCAAACCTGTCTCCCCTAATACGTTTCTTGGTCGTATCGTGCCTCCTCCTCCGCCTGTGATGGTTGACGGCCAGGAGCAGTTCGTGGTTGAGGACATTATTGACTCCCGGCTCCATCGGCATCGGCTTCAGTATCTGGTACGTTGGCAGGGGTACTCCCCCGAGGACGATTCCTGGGAACCTGTGGGTAACATTCGGGCGCCCCGGAAGGTTGCTCAGTTTCATCGGCGGTACCCGGACAAGCCAGGCCCTGGTCCGTCCTGAGGCCGTTTCTGGGGGGGGGAGTACTGTCAGAATTCCGGGATTTCCAGTTCTCTTTTGAAAGAGCTTGCCCTCTGTTAACATGGAGTTTGCTGTTCTGTTGCCCTACTTCCTGTCCATCTGTTTAAAAGGCCGCCCCTAAGCTTAGTCCAGTGCCTGAGTATACTGCTTGCTGTGTACTCCTGCTTTGCTGCTCTTGGTTCCTGATTGACATTTGGATCCTTCTGAAAAACAACCGACACCGACTCTGGACTTCACCTGGTCTCATCAAGCTGTGCCCGGACTCCGTCTGCCGTCTTTGGTCAGCACTTCTGCCCGGTTCTTTCCGGTTCGTAACCACTCTGGACTCTCATCTCGTACGGACATTTTTGGACTATACCTATTGCCCTTTGTGTCCCGGCTGCTGCGCATTTAGGCCTTCTGGGGTGATTGCCAGACAGTCCCTGTATAGGGGTTCCCTCTTGGTGGTCTCCCTGGGGGAGTCCGGTGCGTGGCCCCGGGAATTCCCTTCGCTCCGATCCTGGAAGGTATTTCCTATGTCTTATGTTCTACTGTGTTTTTGTTCCGTTTATGTACATAGTGTTGGTTACATATTATAAACATCTCTGCACCAAGAACTCGTCTCTGGTTGTCATTGCCCTAACGCAATCGAAATCCTCAGTACATACAATAGTATTACAGGGAGGTTGCGCAGTGTGCAAGGGATGGATGCTCAGGGAAGCAGCAAGACTTCCCTTATCTCTGCACATTGTGAAACCGAGGATCCCGCCTTTATGACTCAGAGGCAGGAAGATGAGTATGTGCCCCACGTGACGTCTTCTGATTCGCTCACTGATAGCACGCGGCCCGATAACCAGGCTGGTGGTGTGCTGAATCCTGACTGGCCGGGCCAAGACGTCATGAATCCTGATTGGGTCACGTCCATCTCGCGCCCGCCCTTGGGTGGAGCTACACCTCCTTAAAAGCTCCCCCTGCCATCATGGCGGCGCGCGACCGTCCTTCTATGTTTGGATGTCTGGCAGCGTGCTGCCACGCCACTGCTCAGGCATTATTGTCTTTTGTGGGCTTGGCCCTTGCTGCTTAGGCAGCACCTGGTTTGCAGGCCGTGTTCCTGCCTTGCTGCTCCGGCAGTATCTCCTTCAGCAGGCTGTGTTCCTGCCTTGCTGCTCCGGCAGTATCTCCTGTCCCAGGTGAGCTCCTCGAGTCTCCGCCGGACTCACCTGGTTATTGAAAGCACACGTGCGTGGGCACCTCTATGCTACCCTCGTGCCATATCTTGTGACTCCCGCTGGCACACGTGCGTAGGCACCTCTGTGCGTCCCCGTACAACAGGTACACCGATCGAGAAGCCCCGAGCCATACAACCCTCACGGGTTAGGGCGGACCGGTGTACATAGATCGTCTGTGACATTCCAGACGATCACTAGTAGCAACCCGCTCACTCTTTCCTGACCATAGCAGCGGTCCCTTACACCGCACAGTGGACCTTGACCGGCGGAAGCTGTCCATTTCCCATCTTGGCACGCTTCCCCGGGTCCCCCTCGTAACTGAACCGCACGCCGTTTTTTTAATTATTTATTTATTTTACTATACGATACAGATCCGCCCACCAGCGGCTATGATTGGTTGGAGTCAGACAGCTGTCACTCAGCTTGGGGGCGTGTCTGACTGCAAGCAATCAGAGAAAGGGAGAAGCAGTGAATATGTAATGAAGTTAATGAGCAGGTTCAGTGGATATGTATGAGCCTAATGAGCGGGTAGGGAAGAAGCATGAGCAGCGGCGGGAGCAGTGTGACAGCCGCACTGCGCCTTGATTGGTGAGTATAAATCAAAGAGAGAGAATAAGTGGCGGAATACTTTGACATCTTTATTCCCAGAAATCATATGTGAGTCAGAAATGCATGCAGCATATTCTCCAGGCTCTCCCCATTCACTTCCATCACTTTCCCATCCATTTAAGCCTTTTCCTCAGGCCCCCAGACCTCTCTGTTGAGTCCAGCAGAAAATTACCCATTTCCCATTGATTTGCATTGTAGTCGCTATTCGTAACGAATACACGAGTTTTACAAAGCACTCGTTATGAATATAGCAATTACGAATATTACGGTACTCGATCATCTCAAGCTCCAACACATTTTAAAAATCCCTTGTGCTAGCCATGTCCTGTTGAAGGTGGAACTTTCCAACATACTGTACTTAGAGATAATAAATCTCCCAAAGTCTTTGCTCTTCATGGGACACACTTAATTCCGGAGCGCAACACATTATTTAAAATAGGATCCCGGTATAAGATGGGTATATATCTGGAAATTATGTTTTTAATAGCAATAAATTGTGTGTTAAAATTGGTGGAAAAACTGGAGTAGGGAATTTACTTGTGTTGTCAGTGTTGGAAGCACCTGATTTGTGTAATAAAAATCTGGATGACAATTTGTCAACCTTTTGCATGCCATTGTTAAGAGATTGCTGTCTATAACCTATCTCTTTAAGTATTGAAAAAAAAAATTGACAATGTTTACTATATAGTTTAGGAGGGAATCATACTCGTTTAGCCCTGATGTATTCCCCATATGGTATCAAATTTATAGTTCATTTAGGATGACAGCTATCTGCTGCAAGAATCGCATTGCCTGAAATAGGTTTGAGATATATGATTGAATTTATATTGTTGGTTTTGATGTCACCCCATTAAAAAAAATCCAAAAAAGCCATGCAAGAGGCTGAGGCAGAAAAGTAAATTGGATATTAATTGTGTTGTTATTAATATAATCCATAAAATGAGAAATTGTCACATCAGAAGCTTCTATATCCTGACAAACTATCAATAAGTTATTTATAAAAATGACCATACCATAATATGGATTGATGAAATGGATTACATATAGAAAAAAATAAATTGTTACCACAATGCAATATACAGTACCCCCATCGGGACACTTTTCATTTGTAGCAAAATATGGTTACCAAACATGAAGAAATTGTGACATAACAAAACTGCAACAGTCAGCTGCAGATAAAATAAATTGTAATTTCCTGGAAAAGGCCCTGTACGTGGTAAGGTGAAACTGAATACTAATTAATGCCAAATTATGCAGTATACACAGATACAAATTTACCACATCACATGATACAAATGTCATATCATTTGACCATCAACAATATTTCAAAGAGGACAAGACTTGTGTTGAGCGAGTAGTTGACTATTCGTACTCGCTATGCTGTTAGCGAGTACTGTCCACTACTCGCATATTCGATGCAAGTAGCGGGCACAATGTAATTCAATGGGAAATACTCGCTAAGTAGCGAGTAACCCAAAAGCCATACTATTCTCTACTCGCACGAAAAGTACGGCTTTCGGGTTTCTCGCTACTTAGCAAGCATTTCCCATTGACTTACATTGTGCCCGCTACTCGTAATGAATATGCAAGTAGTGGACAGTACTCGCTAACAGCATAGCGAGTACAAATAGTTAACTACTCGCTCAACACTAGACAGGATATCAGTATGGTCCTTCAAAACGCCAGGTATTCTATGAGTAACTAATTGAAGATATTCTTCAACCCAGGCACTAAAGGCCGCTTTACATGCTGCGACATCGCTCAAGCGATCTCGTTGGGGTCACGGAATTTGTGACGCACATCCAGTCGCTTTAGCGATGTCTTTGCGTGTGACACCTATGAGCGATTTTGAATCATCGCAAAAACGGTCAAAATCGCTCATCGGTGACATGCCCCCCTATTCTCGATTATCACTGCTGCTCGGTGTACGAAGTAGTTTGTCGCTCCTGCGGTAGCACACATCGCTATGTGTGACACCGCAGGAACGAGGAACCTCACCTTACCTGCGGCCGGCCGCAATGAGAAAGGAAGGAGGTGGGCGGCATGTTACGTCCCGCTCATCTCTGCCCCTCCGCTTCTATTGGGCGGCGGTTCGGTGACGCTGCTGTGACGCTGAACGAACCGCCCCCTTAGAAAGGAGGCGGTTCGCCGGTCACAGCGACGTCGCAGAGCAGGTATGTGCGTGTGACGCTGCCGTAGCGATAATGTTCGCTACGGCAGCGATCACACGATATCGCATGTACGACAGGGGCGGGTGCTTTCGCGCTCGACATTGCTAGCAATTGCTAGCGATGTGGCAGCGTGTAAAGCGGCCTTAAGTCTCTCCAAGAGAGACCTAATGCCTGAGATGATGGGTCTGAGAAGTGAAAATGTGTCTTTGTGAACCTTGGATAAGCTGCCAAATATGGCTCTTCCAAAGAAGATAGCTTGTTAAATTTAATCAAGTTGCTGATATCCAACAATTTAACAATTTCTTCCATAAAATACAATATCAAGAAACTCTCTGCCATTTTTTTTTCAAAAAACTTTGAATAAATTAGTTGTACAAATGAATAAAAGTAAGTTTGCAATTTACATTTTATCCGTGAAGTATATTTCTGTCTCTGTCTATGAGCTACGTCTTCTCAACACTGCTTCCTTAACTCATTATTCATTTAGAAATACAACTAAATTCGGATCTAAACAAGAAGGCCTGACAGCTTTCTTAGGGATCTGATTACAGTTGCCAAGTAGTTGCCTCAGTCTAGAAAGCGAAGAGGAAATGGAGAATGGAGGAGCAAAGTATGCGAGAGAAGCAGAAAAAGAAAGCTGCTTACTGGCAAATGCTTTTATCACTTCAGCACTAGATGCACAGCTACAACACTCAGTGTATAGTGTAATGCTGCTGCTACTTCTGAATAAGTGATACATAGATGCAGAAGATTAGGAATCTGTAAAGGTGGTGTCACACACAGCGACAACGACAATGACGTCGCTGCTACGTCACCATTTTCTGTGACGTTGCAGCGACGTCCCGTCGCTGTCGCTGTGTGTGACATCCAGCAATGAGCTGGCCCCTGCTGTGAGGTCGCCGCTCGTTGCTGAATGTCCAGCTTCATTTTTTGGTCGTCGCTCTCCCGCTGTGACGCACACATCGCTGTGTGTGACAGCGAGAGAGCGACGAAATGAAGCGAGCAGGGAGCAGGAGCCGGCGTCTGGCAGCTGCGGTAAGCTGTAACCAAGGTAAACATCGGGTAACCAAGGTGGGTACCCGATATTTACCTTCGTTACCAGCCTCCGCCGCTTTCACGCTGCCAGCGCCGGCTCCTGCTCTCTGCACATGTAGCTGCAGTACACATCGTGTAATTAACCCGATGTGTACTGTAGCTAGGAGAGCAGGGAGCCAGCGCTCAGTGTGCGCGGCTCCCTGCTCTCTGCACATGTTGCAGCACAGCGACGCGTGTCGTTATGATCGCTGCTTCGGCTGCTGTGTTTGACAGCTAAGCAGCGATCATAACAGCGACTTACAAGGTCGCTGCTACGTCACAGAAAATGGTGACGTAACAGCGACATCGTTGTCGCTGTCGTTTAGTGTGACCCCAGCTTAACGCCTGCCTGGATCAACAAACTCAGGTGGGATGTAATGGACAGACTAGAGGGAAGCCACTCACCAAGCAGGACCCCCAGAACCCTGAAACCCTTTAACCCCTATACAGGGATTTGGAATTACACAGGGCCATGGAGATCACTACCTGTGGAAGGCTGCAGTCCGATGAGAGTAGTCGTCAGGCAGGGTCAAACCAGGAATAGCAGAACAGAAACAGAATCGGCAGACAATGACGTAATCAGAAAACGTAGCAGAGGTCAAATCCGGATCGGGCAGCGAGGTTCAAAAACAGCAGGCAGAAGGGTAGTCAGAAAACATGCAGAAGTCAGCACACAGGAATCACAAAACAGAATAGGGTGGATCAGAAGCCAGGAAATCAGAACTATCTCTGGCACAGGTGAGCAGACAGGAGGGGAGCTAAGAAGGGTGTGGTGTCTTCCCATTGGCTGTAGCTGAACGCTGGCAACTTCAGCTGGAAGACACATGCCACCCACAGTCAGCCAGTGGTAATGCAGATCCCAAGATAACCCACCCAGTGGATGATCGGAGCCTGCGCCCACCGGTGCCTCTGGCATCGACTCCTCTCCCATCACCAGCACCATCCACGGCAGGAACACGGTGTCGCCTGGCGATCGGAGCAGAAGTCGCTGGAGCGGACTCCGGTGGTGACGTAACAGAATCCATCTCTTTTTTGTAGGAGATATCCTAGCAGTCAATCATTATAGAATAGCTCAGAGACCACTGCGAATTAGAGCCTCCACAGGGGACCCAAAGTGAAACGTGCAAGATACAAATCATTTGTTGATCATAAATAGTGTTATTCCTCATGTACCCACATATGACAGCTTATTCTGAACAGTCACTTGAAATGACAGGTATGCTTTAAGCTTGCATTGGACGTTTGAATATTCAATTGACCGATATCACTCATAACTTATCTCCTCATCTTAAAATTAAGCTTTAGGCAGGATTCACTCACAATATTATAACATTGTTTCTGTAACTCACAGCATTTCTATCAATCACAGCATTGCAGCCAGATGTTACTTTACAGATGTTATTTGTAAGTGTATGTGAACAGTGTGGGTTTTTAGGCATTTTTGGTACATTACAACGTTTTGAAAACACACCATGGTCTGGATATGGCATTTTTTTTCTGTTGGTTTCTAATAGACCCTTTTCAATTCAAAAATAGTAGTAAAAAGACATTTACAGAATGTTGCAAAACACAATGCACCAACAAAAATAAGATGAAAAACCCCAATGTTTAAAGGCTTTGAAAAGCATGGGATAAGCATTTTAAACCAATACAAAAAAGTGTGCGTAGGAGGCATTAAATATTTTACTACAAACTCTGTACAAAAATCTATTGCTAACTGGAAACCACCAACGAGAAGGATTTTGCTTAATTTTATTTGACCTATTTGTTTTACTTCATATAGTCATTTAGCAGTTTCTCTTTTAGAGATGAGCGGACTCACGGGTAACTGTTATCTTTTTTTTAAAAGCTAATTGGATGTTCCTACCTGTGACCGCAAATCACCTGAGTGACATCACCGCTAATCACGGCTCAGTCTCTGTCTGCACTCACAGCGGGCAGTCATGCTCTATGGCCGCTCGCTGTGACTTTATATTCCACCTGCACATCTCCATCTATCCAGCTAGCAGTCAGTTAGATCAAGGAGCTATACGCCAAAACAGAAATGGAATTACCGGTATGTCGTTGTTAGTTGTCCTAAAATGACACCTAATAATGAAGTCATTTCATCATAATGGTATGTTTAATGTTTAGAGCCATTGGTTTAAATAACAATGTTTTTTTTTATTTATTTCAAAGTAATCCCAAATGAGGATATTTCTTTCTTTTTTTTCAGGAAATATAACGATTTTCTTTGTTATCACAATCTAACAAATATATTTTCATAAGAATTAACAAGGGAAAGGCAGTCTAAATAGGAAATACAGTTTCCTATGATTGTTCCTCTATTGGCAGTTTTCCTACCAGTTTGACAAGATCTACCTACAAGATCTCTTGTGTAGAGCACTAATAAGAATGCAGTGAGTATTGCAAGGACTGACACATAAGGGCCGATTCATCAAGACTGGCAAAGCGCACGCCACTACACCAGCCTTGTTGCAGTACACAGCGCCAAATTCATTAAGAACTGTTCTCCACTTAATGAATTTGGAACATCTTTGTTGCGTGCACCACAGCAGAAATGCTACTCCAGTGATAGACTGCATTTCTGGCATACAAAATGCTGGCATATTTGATGAATTTGACAGGCATGTGCACCCATCCAACCCCATTACAGCAGAGCTTATTTAAACGGGCAATGAAAATGGCAAAATTCGCAAATTTTTGCACAACTTCTTCTAGTAAAAATATTTTGTGACTGGTGTAGAAAATTGGTGCAGCACTTAAGAGGTTCAGATTATAGAAGATGTTAGTATTAGGTTACTATCTAAAAGAGAGGATAGGTAGAGTGGTAGACAGAGATGAGGGAGGAAATGTAGAGCGGTGCAGAATTGTGGAGAGCTTTGTGTGTAAGAGTGATAACTTTATATTAAGCTACAAAAAATGAGAAACAGTCGCACACTATAATGGCAAAGCTTTAAAGTACTAATAACAATCTAGAAAAAGAATGTTGAGGTACTTAGCATATTAGAATGGCCATTTTAATACATGTCCAGTAGCCATGACATAGCAACCTCATTTTACTGGGTCCTACTCTGTCCTACTCCCCTGTCTGGGCCCCTAAAAACTTAAGGGTGGTGAGTGGCCCACTATTAAAAGTTAAAAACACTTGTGGCTAATGGGTAAGGTGGGGGTTGGAGTGTACTGCCAGTCTAAAAGACACTATTATTATTATTTATTATTATAGCGCCATCAATTCCATGGCGCTTTACATGTGAATGGAGAGTACATAATAGGGACAAGTACAATAATCATAAACAATACAAGACACAAACAGGTACAGGAGGAGAGAGGTCTCTGCCCGCGAGGGCTCACAGTCTACAAGGGATAGGTGAGGATACAGTAGGTTAGGGTAGAGTTGATTGTGCGGCGCTGTATCAGACTGAGGGTTACGGCTTGTTGTAGGCTTGTCGGAAGAGGTGGGAGACTTCACTCCATATTAGATACCACAAAGAAAAAATCACTGACAGCACTTCCAATAGTGTGAACAGGCGCATATCTGTTCATGATACATAATGTCTACAAAAAATGAGGAACAGTCGCACACTGTAACGGTAACGCTAAAAACCTATACGCGCCTGTTCACACTATTGGAAGTGCTGTCAGTCTTTTTTTCTTTGTTGTATCTAATATGGAGTGATGTCCTTTAGACTGGCTGTGCACTCCAACTCCCACTGTACCCATTAGCTACAAGTGTTTTTAACTTTTAATAGTGGGTCACGCACCACCCTTACATGTAGGTTTTTAGTAGCCCAGACAGAGGCAGTAGGACAGAGTAGGACCCAGTACAATGAGGTTGCCGTGATGTGGCTACTGGGCAGGTATTAAAATCGCCATTCTAATATGCTACACACCTCAAAACAAAATTCTAGTTTATTATTTTAGTAGTTTAAAGCTTTCCCATTATAGTGTGTGACTGTTCCTCTTTTATTCTAGACATTATGTATCATGAACAGATACGCACCTGTTCACACTATTCAAATTGCTGTCAGTCTTTTTTTCTTTGTTGCATTTATATTAGGCTAGATATTGAACCCTTTCTACACCCAGGTGTCAATGATTTAGCATCAGGAAGGGGTCATTTTTTAATTTATTTCTCCCCTGGCTGCTTTCCTCCCTTTATTTAAGTTTTGCGCCATTCCCACTGCCATCATCCCTATGACCACTATGACCAATGTGTGTGCAGTGCTATGTCCATGTTGTAGTTGAAGTCTTTAATAAAATGGTGCTGTAGTCAGCCCAGTGCATACTCTGGCACCATTTTATTTAAGACACTGTGTCTGCGAATATCATCTGTAACAAACTGGTGACTGGTGATATTCACAGAGATAGTGTCTTCAATAAAGTGGTGCCGGAGTTGCCGGTATGTGCTTGCGCTGACTCTGGTGCCATTTTATTAAAGAATTTAACTGCAATGTGAACATAGCACTACACATGTGCTGGCCAAATGGTTCGATTCCGGATTGGGACAGAAGGACGTGTTCAGCATTATATAGTGACCGAATACAGTGAATAAATATGTGTATATATATATCTATATCTATATCTATATATATATATATATATAATATATATATATATACATATACATATATATATATATATACAGTACAGACCAAAAGTTTGGACACACCTTCTCATTCAAGGAGTTTTCTTTATTTTCATGACTCTGAAAATTGTAGATTCACATTGAAGACATCAAAACTATGAATTAAAACATGTGGAATGAAATACTTAACAAAAAAGTGTAATACAACTGAAAATATGTCATATATTCTAGGTTCTTCAAAGTAGCCACCTTTTGCTTTCATTACTACTTTGCACACTCTTGGCATTCTCTTGATGAGCTTCAAGAGGTAGTCACCGGAGATGGTTTCCAACAGTCTTGAAGGAGTTCCCAGAGATGCTTAGCACTTGTTGGCCCTTTTGCCTTCACTATGCGGTCCAGCTCACTTCAAACCATCTCGATTGGGTTCAGGTCTGGTGACTGTGGAGGTGAGGTCATCTAGCACCCCATCACTCTCCTTCTTAGTCAAATAGCCCTTACACAGCCTGGAGGTGTGTTTGGGGTCATTGTCCTGTTGAAAAATAAAAAAAAAATGATGGTCCAACTAAACGCAAACTGGATGGAATAGCACGCCGCTGCAAGATACTGTGGTAGACATGCTGGTTCTGTATACCTTCAATTTTGAATAAATCCCCAACAGTGTCACCAGCAAAGCACCTCCACACCATCACACCTCTTCCTCCATGCTTCATGGTGGGAACCAGCCATGTAGAGTCCATCGGATCCGCTCAACACTACTCTTAACAGTTGTTCTAGAGAAGGTGTGTCCACACTTTTGGTCTGCACTGAACTTTTTCTAAAGATCTCTTTATCTATGCTACTACTACTGGAAAGGCCAGTCTTATATACCCAGCACAGCCTCAGGTCATTTCCTGTTGCAGCAGTGCTGGGCCTATAAGACCAGGTGAGTGGGCGCTGCCCGGTCCTATACAGAACATTAGTCAGAATCAGACTCCTGAGACCAGGAACAGGACTCTGGGGAGCATGAGCGGGAGCGGCTGGCATGACCGGTGGACGCGTGAACAGGACCAGTGAGGAAGGAGCGGTGGTACGCTGGCGAGGCTGGATCAGTGAGCACGGAGCGGTGCAATGCAGGTGCGACCGGATCAGTGGGTACCGAGCGGTGCCTGGATGTTGAAACCGGCTCAGTAGGTAAGGAGCGCTGCTGGGACACCGGGAGCGTGACAATATAGAGGAGCTGGAAAGAATAATGTACTACAGGGTAGGGCTGTATATAGAGGAAAAGAACTATTTCATGCTGGCTGGTGCTGCAAAGAAATGGGCTGAAAGGAATAAGGTATGAAGACGGTGACTGTATATAAAGGGACTAAAAGGAGTGATAAACTGTAGGATGGGGTTGTATATAGACCGCATGAGAGGAATGACGTAATGCAGGAGGGGGATGTATGTACAGGAGGGTAAGAGGAGTAAATCACCTTCTGCCACATCACAATTTGTAAGACAAGGCCATGCAGAAGCACGTCTTAAGCTGGTGATACCATTTTGCATGGCTGGCTGTGTCTCCATCTGAGAAGAATTATTTATTTATTTTTTCTTATTTATATGGTTCAGTCTGTAGTGTCTCCCCGGAGGTGGCATTCCATTAAATTGACAGCCAGTTTGGAGCCCTAGTAGATGGCTGGTCCTCTACTGTCTACATTAACTTAGCAGCAGAGTGCTGATCTCACTTTATCATGCTGCTGATATTACTGCAAGAGGGATGCAGTGTAAGGGTACAGTGTGAAGAGAGGGAAGCATGGTAGGGCAGTGCAGAGATAGGGACAGCGTGAAGTCGGAAAGGTGTAGCGGTACATAAGAGCGGACAGTGTGGAAGCTATAGTTCATAAGTGGGTTGGTGCAGTTGTGATACTTCATAAGGGAGGACAGTATTGCATTATTATTCATAAAGGGGACAGTCTGAAGGTTGCAGCTATTGGAAGGTAATGGTGTGGCTGTTGTAGTTCATAAGGGGATGGTTCAACGGTTTAAGTTTTTAAAGGTGGAAAGACTTGAAGCAATATTTTAAAGGAGAGGACAGTGTGGCAGTTATAGTAAATTAGGTTGGATGGCATGGGGGCAATATTTTATGAGAGAACAGTGTGAAGGCAATAAACATTAGAAGGATAGAATGGGGGTCATATTTTGTGTAGGGAGCACAGAGACAGTTATTTATGCAGCAGCATAGTATGGGCAAATGTGTTTATTCAGAAGCATTATAATGATACTGTTATTGATAAAGGTCTTTTCTTAGAGTGTACTGTAGAAGGTAGGAGAAGAGTGAAGTCTGCAGAGATGAGGTATGGATGTGAAAAGTTATCATGGCATCTGGACAAGAAGGAGATTAAAAAGATGAAAATTACTCCAGTCAGACATCACCTGTAAGATTCCTTGGGTATAATTTTTTTTAGTAATACTCACTGCTTCTTGTCAGTACTGTGATACATATATGGTCCGCAGTCTGTTAATGGCTAGTAAGAACCATTCTAACCATCTCCGTACCATTGTTAAGAACATACATTCTGGTACTGATGATGGCTGTCATGCTGTATTCTTGTAATAAACACAATTCTGTGTGCTATATTCATGCACTGATGGTGTTTCTAGTGATGTATTTGTAGCGCCCCTGAAGCCATCAGGGTGCTACAAGGTTCTGCATCCCCACAAGGATGCAAGGCCTACCCCCTAGGGACCCGGAGACCCAGTGCCGGTAACACCAAAAACTCAGGTGATCTCAGTTTTTCCCCAACAATCAATACAATGGTACTTAGCTAGGGTCAGACCAATGGATGGCTGCCTAGAGGTGGAGCCAGACCAGTCCACTAGTTAACCAGGTGGGAGGGAGGGACAGACTGTGGAGAAAAGTCGGAGAGTAGCCGGCGAGGAGTGAAGGTGGAAGCGAAGCGACGTTCTGACTCAGGTTAACGGTAACCTGCTACCCAGGAGAGTAGTTGCCGGTGGAGTACTCCCGTAACTACGCACCGACGGGGTACAGGACCCTAGGACAGGAAAGAGCTTCAAACCGACCTGTTAACATCTGCACAGCCAGGGGACCATCAAGGACTCGCTGACCCTAAAAATCCGAAGACTCAGTAGCAAAGGGAGAACCGAAAACAGGACCAGAGACTACAACACCACAGGGTTCATGCTACCGTCAGGTGGACAGAAGTGGACAAACCATCGGACGGGGACCCCCAGTTGCTCTACACCACGGGGACCCATCTACCAGAGACAGGTGCCGGGGAAGAACGTACCAGAGTACTGAACTGGCACTGGGATGAAGGGGACGTAGAGGTGAAACCAGCCGGCCTCGGGTAACCTGTTACCATCAACCAGCAATGAGAAAAATCAGTTGCACTATACCTCTGTGTGGACTACCTTCTTCCAATGTCCATCACAACACCCATACTCTGGGGCCTGGCCCTGCTTGCGGAGGGCCTACTATCCAGGCTGCAACTAACACCAGCCCCAGTAGTGACATTCTGCAGCCGCAGCTCCACATATATAGCCGCAACACCGCAAGTGGCGTCACGAATGAACACTAATCTAAATCCCCTGTAAATACACCCCATTACAAAAAGGGCCCAGGGCATAGAACCAGGCATCGGCCACCACCGTGACATTCCCAAGACATATACCGCCCGGGACCAAGTACCCCATATCCCAGGGCGCGACATATTCATGCAATGATGATGGTTCTGGTGCTGTATTTATGTACTGATGGTGGTTCTGGTGATATATTTATACACTGATGTGCTTCTGGTGCTATATTCATGTACTGATGGTTTTTCTGTTGATTTATTAATGTACTCATGATGGTTTTGGTGCCGTTTTCATGTACCTATGACAGCTGTACTGATGCATTTATGTACTCATGGTACTTCTGGTGCTGTTTTCACACCTGATAGACCAACCACACCCCCTCCTCTGATAAGCAGCTCACTGTCAATAAAAAATGTACATAAAACTTTTAGGTGTAGGCAGGGTTAGCTATGTGAGCTACATACTGCATCTAGGAATTTTAAAATGCTACTGCTAAAATGAAATGTGTCATTTGAATCTACAACAACTTGTACTACAAGAGGCAAGTCCTCAAATTCCTATTTGTATGAAAAAAAGTTATGACTATTTGAAAAAGGAAAAGAAAAGCAGTGACAGCGCTACTAGAGGAGAGCTGATAGAAAAGTTTTGTAATATGACACAGCTAAACTGAGCAACTCTGACCCTCCCCCCACACTGACTGCAGGATCTTAGCTGAGAGGTATTAGTAATCATCAGTGCCCTACTCCAGCCACTTTCTAATCATGCAGATGGTTAGACCAGAAGGTCAGGCTGTATACCAATATATATTTGAAACACTGAGAAATCTGCTCTAAGCAATGGTGTGGTATGTTCTTTTTCTTTTGTGTGTTGATGCCTGCTTATGATTGGACAACCATATACAGATGAAAGAAATACACACCCCCAGTGAATACTATCCAATAACACCCACTTGGACTTAACAAAATTTATCTTATTAAGAGCCAAATATTTTGATTGTTAATATGTTTGTAATGGAGAGGCGAAAAAGAAAAAAAATGTTTTATTTCGTCCTGCAGCCACTATTACATTGTGTGGGCAGTTCAACATGAAAAATTTGGTGAGAGATCCTCTTTAAATAATTTCACAAACGTTCTCATCAATGACAAATTAGGCTCTACAGCCATCTCAGAAAATAAAACGTAGATTGATGGTGACATTCTAAATTTTAGCAAATAGCTGTCATCCATAATTATAATATTCTGTAGTCTCAGTAGAGGAATAACAGACTTAATGTGCATTTCAACGAGCCGAAAAATCGATGACCGAGCTTTTAAAAGAATGGTCATTCACGATTATTGGCCCCTGTAAATATGTCGGCAATCAACCCGCAAATAGGCAAAATGATTGTTCTTCGTATGATTGGATCATATATGCTAGCATACGAATAATCATTATTGGCAGCATATTACCCTATAAAGGTTCATTTAGGTGGACCAATTTTGGCTCATTGACAAGCTACAAAAGACTATATTTAAGTCAAATCATGATTGTTTACTAAGCTGTATACATTTGATATCAATTACTGATGGAAACAGAACAATCATTAAAGGGGGTATAGAAAAGATCTCCAGCTTCCAAATGCATAAAATCAATTTCTTTTATTCCAAAAATTAAAATCCAAAATACAGGACTTGACCCAAAATAGTAAGAGCAATAAGAAATGCAACGCGTTTCAGACAAGATGTCCTTTGTCAGAGCATAATTTGATATGCTCGGATAAAGGACATCCTGTCTGAAACGCGTCGTATTTCTAATTGCTCTTACTATTTTGGATCAAGTCCTGTACTTTGGATTTTAATTTTTAGAATAAAAGAAATTGATTTTATGCATTTCGAAGCTGGAGATCTTTTCTATTTCAAGTCCCTGCACCAGCAACGCTGTTATCCTTGCTGCTAAAACTGGGAGGTGTTCCTATACAGGTTAGCTGGTTAAAACCCTTTCTTGACTATTAAAGGGGTATTCCCATCTCCAAGAGCCTATCCTAATATGTAGTAGGTTTGCGATGCTACAGATAAAAGCGCAGATAGGGTCTTACCAGAAAAATTAAGTGAATTAATCAAGGAGGATGAACTCACCTATTAGGGTTGTGCCAGTCACAACCCCTGAGTGCGCTTCAGAAGTGGCGGCTGCTGCAGCCCCGCGTGTGCTGAAATCAATACCAGAGTAGAGAATCGGGGTGTAAGCCGTGCTGTTACCAGAATGACCAAATGTTGATTGTTTCAATAGTCTCTTTTATTCAGGTCTACGTGTTTCGGAGAACTCAGCCTCCTTCATCAGGACATCAAGAAAAATCAACCTTTGGTTGATTTATCTTGTTGTCCTGATGAAAGAGACTGAGTTCTCTGAAACACATAGACCTGAATAATAGACGTTATTGATACAATCAACATTTGGTCAATCTGGCGACAGCATGGCATACACCCCGATTCTGTACTCTGATATTAATATGTAGTAGGTGTTATAATAATAATATTAGCGAATACCTGAAATTTGAAATGTAGTATAGTTCTCCTAATATTGCCATGTCTCTTACTTCATGTTCAGGGCAATACAGTACCTTAAATATCTGATTATGACCAGGAGCAACTAACTGTCATTTTATGAGTGGATGTAACCATGGATACCTAAGTTGCAATGCCCTGCATATAAGGTAAGAGAAATGGCTATATCAGGAGAATTATACTACATTTAACTAGAGGTATTTGCTATTATTATTATTATTATTATTATTAAACCTACTACATATGGGATCTTGGATGGGAATAACATAGGATCTTAGATGGGAATAACTCTTCAATAACTCTTCAATAACTCTTCAAAGGGAATCTGTCACCAGGATTTTGGAATGTAAGTTGAGGACAGCATGCTACAAGGGTTAAAAAAAAATCTGTGTTTCTCAATCTCTATTGAGAGCCTGGTGTGGGTGGGGACAGCTCCCAGCTTTGATATACTCAATTCTGAGATAAAGTCAGAATGGCTGCACCCTGTAATCTAAGTTACACATGGTTATTTTCAGAATCTCTTTGCCTACATTATGCTTTTCTCAGATGAAATAGCCAAAACCTGGTGACAGATTCCCTTTAAAATAGTCGTTGTGTCTCCACGCAGCATCATGTTATCGGCAGCACATCTTTCCACTTGAAGATGTGCTGCTGCTGGTAATGATGATTTTATGGCAACATCAAGTATTTTGCTCATTTATTGAGTAACCACTGCCATGTTTACACACTGATATATACCAATGAGCGATCTTGGGAACACTTGTTCTCCAATTAGAAGCTTGACTAAATGGACCTCAAACAGGATATGTGCTACTGATAAAATGACGGTGTATGGGGACAGAGCAATCGTATTAACATTCATTCTGTTGCCATAAACTCCCGTAAGTAATTCATTAGCTATATAAAAAGCCCAGCATACGAGTGTAGAACGACTTGTATATAGTCGATCACTGCACAATAACAGATGGCCCATTACCTTAATTAGTTTAAATTGAAACTACAGCAGTAGGAAAATGGAGCAAATATGTCAAAAATGTCACTATTGCATAATATGTAAAGTACCATTTATTTCAGAGGTAGCATCCACCTACAACAGGCTAGACCTGTCATACAGGCTTCCTTCCTGATCTGTTGCACCCACTTTGCATTGAGATAGATAAACATGAAATTTTTAAATTTGGCATTGATACGCTATTTCAATAAAGCTTCACTGAAGTTTAAATGGCACTGTTGATAAAGGACTCCTTTGAGGTCCCATCCTGTCTTTTTTATCACATGGTAACTTATTTCCTTGGGAGGCTTTGCCTCGAGGTGGACCAGGCTTCCTTCTCCATGAAAATGAACTAATGCAATTTGCACAACTGTGCATGGTATACTCTTGCAGTGCATCTAAACACACTTTCTTCTCTTGAAATCCCCAGGATACATTACAAAATCTCCTTGATCTCATGTCCTTAATAGGCTTAAGTGGCTCACCACCAGCTGAGCGCAGGGTCACACTCCGGGCAGACTAGTTTGGGAAGGCTGTCAGTAGACCACCTGACCCAAGTCACAGATGGCCTTCCCAAAAAAAAGGTTCCAAAACTGCAAATATGTAAGTGCAAAACCAATCATTTAACAGCACATTTCCATCAGTTATCACTTTTAGAAACAGCCATGTGTATACTGCAGGCTTTCTAAGTCTAACTAAACAATTCAATCACTTGAGTTGCTCAATATTTAGCCAAGCAGAAAGGATAATTGCTTTTCATATGAACAGGCACCATAAAAGTATACTACGTAATTTGTATATAACCCAAATTAAAATATACTGTATCCATTATCATACAAGCAAACGCCAGTGTTTAGTGCAGCGGTAAACAATGACTAAACGTCAATGAAGCCGCATGAATGAATTAAACATTAATGCTTTTCCCCATAGATTGCTGCTATGCTTAGCATTTCCCCATCCAAAAAAATGGGGGTATGGGTGAATTTTATTACCAGCTTTTTTAATACATTCCCTGTGGACTTTAGTGCGAGCTTTGAGGATATTGCAAATTGTGGAACTTACAATAATGGTTTCTCAAACAGACATTTTGAAAACCAAATCCATGTTGTGTTTAGTTATGTGTATCAGCGAGGGCTTCATGTGATCCGGTACTATTTGAGATATGTAGTGACGTTTGACGTGGCATGTGCTATTGTGGCATGGCAAAACAGAGGATTTCTGCAAAAGACTCACCTTTCTGAATTAACTGTATACTAATATCTAATCATTATTAAATCATTTGGGAGAAATGGCTATAGATAAATTGTACATGGATTATATACCAAAAGTGATGTTTCTTGCAGAGATTTATGATCTAGAACATGTGTATGCTTATAATGATTATACTGATAGGGGTTATCCTCATGAAACAAGCCTTTTAGTTATTTTTGGTAAGCTTGTATCTGACATTGATCTGTTGGGTAGTTGTTGGCATTCCCCAGCCTGAATTAAGTAATGGATGAGACTGTGCATTCCCACTCCACTCATTGCTTATGGAACTGCCAGAGGTAGAAAATGCAATCCGATAGGCAATAAATGGAGTGTGCAGGCTCAACTATCACTCCGTCAAGATCAGGAACTGCAAAGCCGTATTATTGGATTGGTGGGATCTCAGTGTAAGTGAAGGAAGGTGCTGGCCCTGGGCGGCGCAGGCACTGCTCTCCTTCGCCAAGGAGACTTTGTGTGCAGAACTGACTTTGGGCGGGGTGCACGACACTTACTTTCTGCTTCACGCCGGTGTCCATCACCCATGCTGCTGGTCCTCGACATAGTAAGACACACAACACCAGAGTTCATTTAGGCAACCAATTTTGTTTACTTTTATTCCTCACTCCATTATGACAGACATGGCCTTCCTTCCTCTCTCTATGGGGTACTACTCTTTGTGCTGTCCCCGGCTAATTTGGACCATGTCCTCAATACTCCGGGCTTTGTGCCTCCTTCTCCCTAATACCGCACACCTTTGTCTGCTTCTGGGCCCCAGAGACTCTCTAGTCGGGCGACTAGCTATGACCGCCGGGGTGAGCCATAGGATCTGAACCTCCAGAGGTTACCTCGGGGTTCCCTGACTGTCCCTCACACCAAGGCCACATCCTCTCAGTTTGAACCCACTTTGTGACTGACTCCCTCTGCAGCTTGGTTTTCTAATCATCTTGCCTGCCATCTGTCACTCCTCCCTTAACTACTTTAACCCTATCTTATCTAAGACCTTTTCTTCTAAACTCGTTCTACTGCCAGCTAACCCAACCACTGGATGCCACCTTTGATAAACTGTTGAACAATCCTAGCTCTGCTACATCTTAAGAGTATTTTCTTCATAAACACTTAAATATCCACACATACAATTATAATATACTCTAGTAAATACATCAAACATAGTATATTTTCCTCATGGGACATTGCCCATCTATTACAGAAGGAACCCCAGTGATCATCAAGTGATCACCTAGTCAATAGATAATGACAGGCTATTATGGGGCTATCCCTTCATGATAGATTCTGATCTTAAGGTACCGTCACACATAACGAGATCGCTAGCGAGATCGCAGCTGAGTCACGGTTTCCGTGACGCAGTAGCGATCCCGTTAGCGATCTTGTTATGTGTGACACCTACCAGCGATCAGGCCCCTGCTGTGAGATCTCTAGTCGTTGCAGAATGGTCCAGGCCATTTTCTTCAAAGGTGATGTCCTGCTGGGCAGGACACATCGCTGTGTTTCACACTGTGTGACAGGGTCACATTGACTGCAGAGATTGTTATACAGGTCGCTACTGCGACCTGTATTGTTCCTGCATCGCTGGTAAGATCTGACTGTGTGACATCTCACCAGCGACCTTCCAGCGACTTACCTGCGATCCCTATCAGGTCGCATCGTTTTCGGGGATCGCTGATAAGTCGTTGTGTGTGACTGGGCCTTTAGTTGGAACGTTTACATAGGCCAATTTGAGGCCAGTGACAAGCACTGATCAACTACATGCATGTCATTTGCCACTTTATTAATTACCTGTTTACACAGTCCAATGATGATGACAGAATGATAGTTGATAAAATTGTTTTGTCTCACAGTCATATACAGCAGTATATCCCTAGTTTACACAGGACAGTGTGTTGATAATACTGCTGATTTTATGAAACCTTGAAAATTAATTTACCCCACGAATAATCAATCACCAATTATTGGCTCATATAGAAGGACCTATACTCTCAGACAGGGTTTCCACTAGGAATTTAAGGGCCCCATACTGACAAAATGTTTGGTCCCCATTGCGACTCCTCCCAGGCTCTACCCCAGCTCCGCCTTCACCCCTCAAACTTTCTACATTCTCCCCGCCATTCTTGGAACAAAGTATATATATGACATGCTGGCACCTTGCTCTGCTCCACTCACAGTAGGGCAGATGCTAAAGTGTATGGGCTCCTTCCAGGTATGATGTCATTTCAACACATGGCTAATTTGCGTACAATGCCCTAGAAGGGCTTTGCATACAAATTTTCCGTGTGTGCAGGGGCTGAAGCGACACTGCCTCCCCTCTGCTTCGACTGTGACTGGGGCCCGGTGAAGAGTGGGGTCCGTCCCAGGGATTAATAAAACTAGATGATTACCAAAAATGTGTCACATAATAGGGGAAACGCAATGTCTGGTGGTGACAATGCACCAACACACCCCTAAATATAATAAATGGATAAGCTGTAACCAAACCATATAAACCTATAAGAATACAGCCAATACACAAATAGTTATGATAAAATTCAGGTTTTATTAATGAATAAAAAATATTAAAAGTGCAAAAGCACAAAGTGGCACGACAGAGGACAAAGAATTAGACACATAGGCATATATGAGTATAAAAATATTAGTATTAGTCTCTCCACAAAAAAATATATATAGATGGTAAAAAAAATTTTTTATATATATATGTATATGTGTGAGGGAGCCCAAGATCAAAATTTATGTATAAGCCAAGTGGCAAAAAATAGCACAATTTATTGTACAAGAGATGATATTAATAAAATGGAAAATATAAAATATTATATAAAGTGCATAAAAGGTATAAATATATAGAAAAAAAAGGCTATTGCACAGTGAATAAAGTGCAAAGCTAGTGCAAAAACATGTGAAAAAATATATATATACACTTATCAGAGAAATGTGTAAATAGTAAATCCATGTGGAATTTCCATAATCAGATGCTTGCACAAGTGCTAAGAGGTAGGGCTACCATAGACAATCATGAACACATACCAAGTATAATGGAGGTAGAGAGCCGTGAATATCGGCGCATAAAGTCAAATGACAAGGAGATGGTTAGAAGGGGTTACCTGCGGTCATGTCCTGCTGCCGTGCCGACGCCAAACCAACACGTGTTTCGGCACGTGTGGCCTTCGTCAGGGTGGTGGACCACACCTCCCTGACGAAGGCCACGTGCCGAAACACGTGTTGGTTTGGAGTCGGCACGGCAGCAGGACATGACCGCAGCTAACCCCTTCTAACCATCTCCTTGTCATTTGACTTTATGCGCCGATATTCACGGCTCTCTACCTCCATTATACTTGGTATGTGTTCATGATTGTCTATGGTAGCCCTACCTCTTAGCACTTGTGCAAGCATCTGATTATGGAAATTCCACTTGGATTTACTATTTACACATTTCTCTGATAAGTGTATATATATATTTTTTCACATGTTTTTGCACTAGCTTTGCACTTTATTCACTGTGCAATAGCCTCTTTTTTCTATATATTTATACCCTTTATGCACTTTATATAATATTTTATATTTTCCATTTTATTAATATCATCTCTTGTACAATAAATTGTGCTATTTTTTGCCACTTGGCTTATACATAAATTTTGATCTTGGGCTCCCTCACACATATACATATATATATAAAAAAAAAATTTACCATCTATATATATTTTTTTGTGGAGAGACTAATACTAATATTTTTATACTCATATATGCCTATGTGTCTAATTCTTTGTCCTCTGTCGTGCCACTTTGTGCTTTTGCACTTTTAATATTTTTTATTCATTAATAAAACCTGAATTTTATCATAACTATTTGTGTATTGGCTGTATTCTTATAGGTTTATATGCTTATTAAAACTAGGTAATTACTCCATTGTTGGCCAAGCCTCCCTCTTCACCAGGCCCCATACATCAGTCATGGTTATATTGCCCTGATGGTATCCCTGCTCTCAGATGTTAAGGGAGCACTGAACATCCTAATTAGTATATCTGATTAAACTTCAGTTTCTGCAGAAGGGAGGCAGTGAGTAGAGCATTAAAGATGCAATAATTATATATGGGCTATATTACATAAGGGCTATGTGCTTAGTTTATACCGTCAGTTTGGGCTGACAGACCCCTTTGAGTGGCTAGTAAGAAGCAATACAGGCATCCTCTCCACACAGAGGTGTAAAAGGTAGGTTATGGGGAATCACTCAACAATACAAGCCAATATGTTCTTCTGTGGCTGAGAGTATGGTGAACTTAACCAGCACCAGGTAGGGCCCTATATTAATATTTGCCGTATGGCCAACTCACCACTGTGTACACCACTAAGATTCCCATTGTATAGCATGCACCAGTTTATAGGGAATGTTACTGTATATTATTCCATATATTGTTCCAATTTAACTGACTAAAGCGACCACAGGGCTTAACATCCTATTTTAACTGAATGCCACTTATTTTAATTGAGTTTCCAATTGGGCACGGACATCAGAGTACAGTAAACATCTTTGTTTAGAGGTAACAAAAAAATGAAAAAGAATGCATCTTTATTGACTCTGCAGTGTTTAATCAGCTGCCAGGCTCACATGAATAATGCAGACCGGTACACCAGTCCGTCAGCCAAGTGACAGACCCATCCCAGCTAACAGGACGTGCAGAATTCTAAGTGATACTTACATCAGGCACCTAGCTCCACTGCGCTGAGAGATATCTGCTGTATTAGTCAGGACACTGACGTGACAAGAACTCATAGATGGCTCATAAATGATAGGACAAAGCCTGTTATTATCTTATTGACTCGTCAGGCCAACCTCTCCTTGCGCTCTGTATGATTTGCCTTGTCTACTTTAGATACTTGAAAATATCCTTGTGTTCTTTGTATATGACCCTAATGAGATGTAAACCAGCAGTCATCCACATGACCAATGGCATCTTAAACATTTACAACTAATTTCACAGATTGTCAGATGAAGTAGAGAGAAGAAACACATTTCTAACATCAACTAGGCTGCAAATTAGGTAATCGAAGCCATAAAATGATGTTACAAGCGACTATTATTGATTAGGGTAGATACTAGTTCATGTCTGTTTGTCACACTAGTTACGGGGAAGTACCAAGTGAACGGCGAAACGGAAAGGATACCCTGTGTCTAGGGAAAGGAAAGATGGTGACCCCTGACCAAACTTACTGCTGGTCCCTGGGGACCCTCACCACCCTAGATAGGTTCCGCACCTATGCGCTAAGCCACATACCTGACCCTATGTATCCCTAAGTTTAGTGCTGGGCCCTAAATAAGGAACATATGGGATGAGCTCTTCATCAACCCCACTAAATGCTAAAGAAGACAACAAGGATGACACACCAGGAAAAAGCATGAACTACTTATCTACAGATGCCACAGGTAGAAATTCAGCAAAGCTTCAGCAACAATCCTACAGAGGAGTACAAGCCCCCTGCTGGTAACCAAGGCTTGAATGAACTGAAAATATCACCAGCACCAGTCCAAGGATGGAAGGGGTATATAAACACCAAGATAATGCTGATGATCAGCAGCTGTGTGGAAGGCGAGCTCCTGCTGGGTACAAAAGGGGGAGAGATGAATCCAGCAAGAAAGCTACCTATACCAATGAATACTGACAGCAGGAACAATGGAAAATCAGGGAGCATTCTGCGCAGCAAACGCTGTGACCTTCTATGGCCAGAAACCACATGAATGTCTGTCACCCGTGACACATCCATGACACTGTCAGGGCATTTACAATACTAATAGTGCATTATAGCAGACATTACACAAGTTTTATGATTTATCAGAATTTTATAACAAAAATTACATGAAAATTTTCTTTGCTTTGGTCCTTATAGCTCAGTTCGGCAAGAGAGCATTATTCTTCCACTTTCTTGGGTCGCTTAGAGAATTTTATGCAGCGTAAGAAGATTTGCAAGTATAATAATAATAATTTTATTTATATAGCATTAACATATTCCGCAATACTTTACAACTCAAAGACATGTACAGACAATATCAGACATTAGAGAGTAACAAATAACTCAATTAAACAAGGTGGATGAGGGCCCTGCTTACAAGAGCCTACAATGTATCTCACCTAGGACTGAATCAAGATGGAGAATTTAAAGGCACACAATGATTTCAACAGTGAAAATCCAAAGAAAGAAGACTTTGTGGAGAAATGTAAAATAGCTGTGAAAGGTAAAAGTTAGTAGCATTCATTCAAAAAACAGGGAGACTGAAATGGGCAAAATCTAGAAGTAAAAGTATAAAGAATCAGTCTACAGATGCGACGAAAGGAGATGATCCAGCTCAATGTCGTAGAAAACAGTCACTAAAAAGCTTAACCAAGCTGAAAACTAAATATGTTGTGTAAGTGTAAGTTACTAGCCCATGTCAAAAGAATGCAGCCATTTCTTCTGATATATGTGATATGTCCAAAGGTGGGGACAGTGAAGCTAACGCTGATTGACCGCAGGGATCGTGTGACATAATGTTACGCGATCCACGGGTGAGACAGTCCAAACACCCCTGGAATGGAGTTGGTAATGGAGGTGAGTATGTGTTGTTATTTTACAAGAGGGAAACATAAGAATTGAAAGGAGTTGTCTGAGTAGTGCACAACCCCTTTAAGGCGTTAACAGCAGCCAACGGGGGTCAACTTCTCCCTATGCTGTGAGAGACAGATCCTGGCTGTGACACACAGCGATTATCTACTGGGTATGGGGCAGGTTCAGCCTTAGTACCTACTCCATAGATCTCCTCTTGACTTGCACCATACCATATGGTAAATGTTGGGGAAGAGTTAAAGGAAATTTGTTAAATAAAAAAAAATGCTACTAACCTGATGATATTGGATTAATTCGCAGGTTAGTAGCATTCTGGCCCTGTGCAGCTGTCACACTGAGAGCCCCAGGAGGAAATTAACTTTATTCTTCCCGGCAGCCTCAAGCTTTCAGTCACAGAGGCACGACTGGCACAGCCTCAGTCACCGTTCAGTGCATTATGAGTGACAGCTGTAACTGCACCCTGGAATTAACTGACAGCCAGCTCTCAATACAGGCTAACATCGGGACATTTACTGCGCAGACACGGGATTTCAGAGCAGGAACTTCATGTCACAGGCAGACTGTGACTCTACTAGGCTGCGAAAATGATGCCAATGAAGTGCGGAGGCAGGGCTACCTTCCCGACAACATACGCCCCATAGCCCGGAAGAACTCATTAACATAAAGCAATAGAAGATGATATTTAGACAACAAGGCATCTACTATGAGGCACACAGGTAAGACTATTTTCAGCATCCTATTACCTATATACCAATATTAATAGTTTAGAATGGTCAAAGTGGTAACAGCTTCCCTTTAAAATCTTAAATGATTCATTATGGTTTTCCAATAAGTAAGAAATGTTGGCTATCTACCATATTTTGATAACCTGTCCAGAAAAGGAAAAATATTAAGTTGGCAACACTTGCGTCAGAAAGTTTAGTGTTCAACACCTTAAACCTCCATTAAGTTAAAGGGAAACTGTCACCTGCAAAAATGCTATTAACCTGCAGATATGGGGTTAATCTGCAGGTTAATAGCATTTGAAACCTGCCTGACACCTGCATATAAAACCCTGCTGCCAGGAGGAAATTAACTTTAATCCTCCTGGCAGCGTTCGGGTTTCAGTCACATGGGCAGCACTGGCATGGGTTCATTAACTGCTCTATGTATGGAGAGTGGTGTCTGTAACTGCCCCTACACTGACTGCAGTCTAATGCTGAGCGGTTGTCAGTCAGTGCAGGAGGTGGTTACAGTCGCCACTCTTCATACACAAAGTGGTGACTGAACCTGCAATGACGCCACCCCCGTTACTGAAACTAGAATGCTGCTGGGAAGATTAAAGTTCTTTTCCTCCCAGCAGCGGGGTTCAATGTGCAAGCACCAGGCAGCTTTGAAACGCTATTAACCTGCAGATGAACCCCATATCTGCAGGTTAATAGCGGTTTTGCACGTGACAGGTTCTTTTTAAAAATTCTATATATTATTGTTTTTACTTTGAGTCCAAGTTCCTGTTTTCACTAGAGGAATAGCCACATGCAGAGTTTTCTCACACTGTCGTATACATCTGAAAAGTGCTATCCAATGTTTTATCAGATTGCACTCGCTCCAATGTTATGCTAAGGGGCAGTGCCCAAAAGTGTTTTTTTTTCTCATGCCAATTAGTCATAAGAAAAAAATGGCATGCACCCATACAAGTCTATGGCTGCTAGCAAAACATCGAACATCTAAAAGCAGTCTGATATACACAGAGACAGGCAACGGAGAAGATGGTAAATTGCATTTTCCATCTTCTCCTAACATCAACTCACATTTGCTAATAAACAATAGGAAAAAGACAGGAGCATTCACAGGCTAGTCATAAAAATAACAACTTTATTTGAATATATAAATATTAAAAATGTAATATTTCACATAAAATTGTGAATACAATACAATAAGGTACTAGATGTTACTAAGGATAAGAAAAACTCACATGCTGTTGAGGGACAAAGAAAAGCACAACATGAACCATAGGGGAAGTCTAATAGAATTCAGTATGTATAGTTTAGGACAAGGGGGCTGCCAGCTACAGCTGAATAAATCCAAAAGGGATACATGAAATACAACGTTAGTACGTCCCCAAGTTTATCATGATGGCTAAAAGCCAAGAGACTTACCCATGGATCAAGCTGTGGTCATTCAGAAGTCCCACACCAGCATAAAGAGACCCTCCAACGCGCATTTCGCGAAACAATAGATGTTTAGCTGGAAGAAGCTAAACATCTATTGTTCCGCGAAATGCACGTTGGAGGGCATATAATATGACACGAGATGTGTACCGGTCAATTATTTATATGTCCCATTTTCTAATGCTAGTAAATAGGAGCACAGTGAATGATATTCGGATCATGCTTGATGCAGGGTTTGGGCCAAGTGTCATTAGCATATCGCATCCGATTCTCTAGCAGGAGAGAATCATCGCCAGTGTGAAAGAACCCTTAAAAGTACTTTACCACCATAACTGACAAATTTTGGCACCTTTTGATACGTGTGACCTTCTTGATTACACAGGAAAATATGGTGGATATTTTAAAGTCTAGACTATAGTGTATACTACTGAGTTGTTCCTACTTGTAATCCTGTTGTTATGATGAAATTTAGTGATTGTTTCTTTAGTTACTGGCAATTTTCCTTTCTGTGATAGTGGCAGGCCATTATACCCTATAATCGTAACAAAATGTTATAAGTAGCTGAACATAGTTTATCAGCAATGTTCATATATTAGGAATTAATTCTCCCTACTATAGTTATATTACTACATCAGTCACTACTAAGTATAACAGTAAAGGCTCTAATGTACATTTCATTCATATTGGCCGAACTCCCTAATTTTATATGACCAGACAACTACATAGTGTGTATAAGGGCTCCACACCGCCCCGACAGATGATATCATGGAAGAGTATGGGAATGTTGCATTTTAGTGCATGATCCTAAAGCGGGCTTTACACGCTGTGATCGTACCCACCCCCGTCGGTTGTGCGTCACGGGCAAATCGCTGCCCGTCGCGCACAACCTCGTTAGTCCCCTTCACATGCACTTACCTGACCTGCGACGTCACTCTGGTCGGCGATCCGCCTCCTTTCTAAGGGGGCAGGTCGTGTGGCGTCACAGCGACTTCACATGGCAGGCAACCAATAGAAGCGGAGGGGCGGAGATGAGTGGGACATAACATCCCGCCCACCTCCTTCCTTCCGCATTGCCGGTGGAGGCAGGTAGGAGATGTTCCTCGCTCCTGCAGTGTCACACACAGCGATTTGTGGTGCCGCAGGAACGACGAACAACATCGCTAATAAAAAGAGAACGATTTTTGATTCAGGACGACCTCTCCACGGCAAACGATTTTGTGCACTTTTGCAATCGTTTTAGGTCGCTCAAACGTGTCACATGCTGCGATATTGCTAACGGCGCCGGATGTTCGTCACAAACAACGTGACCCCGATGATAATACGTTAGCGATATCGTAGCGTGTAAAGCCCACTTTATGCTCCCAGGGAGATACACTGCCAACAGCGGTATCTGTCAGTGCCATAGTCCCTTTTCCCATACATAACACATGCTTGATTGATGGAGGGGTGAAAAGTGATAGTGACTGAAAGCCATATAAAGTCTACAGACATCTTAAATTGCAACATGAAAATGTCGTAAACAGCAAAATTATGGTACAGAACGATCTACCCCTCTCTCATATAGATGCATGGGGTCTCTACTGTGCCTCTGTATGCCTACCATTTCATGCAGTGGTATACAAAGATTTTTCTGTTGCATTTCATGCATTCCAAAGTGTGGGAGTATTCTTGTCTAAAAGCAGTGCCAAAAGGGGAGAATATGTCTGACATACAATAGCCAAGAAGAGCATCCTATAAGGAGTCCCTGTTCTCCTTTCCGGAGCTCTATCATGTGCCTAAGGCCAAGCTGTTTATGGAAGTCTCTGACAAATGGTCGCTGACCCATATTGTAATATGTAAGGAGGACAATAATAATAAACATAATTCTATTTATATAATAAGACAATTAAATAATTTCTGCCACTGAACATTTCCATTGTTGACATTCTTTCATTCATTGCAATAGCAAATATCTACATTTAACAACTTGATAAATGATAACAAGTTTTGCATTTCCACTCTGGAATTATCATTATTACAATGACTTGTATACATAGAAATCTTGGTGATAATTGTTACTTGTAACCTGTCTCCCTAGATTTGTACCAATTATTGGATGTTTATGTTTAGTCTTTGGGATTTGACCTCTGCGCAGTGCGGAGCGTCAGGTGAGCAGGTCCCATTGTGCAGACTTTCTGATAGATTCCCTGTTAATTTATCTGGGAGTTGGGACTGTGGATATTGAAAGATTAACAGGCTGATGAAGGAGCTGCCTTCAGTATGGTCTTTAATGGTAAGCGGTGATGAAGAACACATGTGCTATTAAATCTCCTGCAAAACCCACTGTTTACCAAGATCTATAGATGTCAATATCTTTCACCAAGTGACTGAGGGAAGGGGGCATATGAACTGGACAGGGCTGGGGTTAGGTCCCTCCCCTAATGTAATGTTTCCTACAAAGTGTCTGTTACTGACAGTAATAATTCAATCTCGACAATCAATCTGGTAAAACAGAGGTGAAACCAATGCTCCAATATATATATATATATATATATATATATATATATATATATATATATATATATATATATATATATATATTAAAAAATATATATATGTATATATAAATATCAGTGTCTTGGAAGCTGCTCTATGTCTTATTACTGACTGTATTTACTGATAATGTATAATCCCATGGACCATTGTACAGATTGCCTGCAGATTATAATGTTTCAGTATTAGAAACCTCTTTCTCAAATATTGTTGCAAACATATGTTGCCATCATAGATTTATTTCCCAATGGAAAGACATTAATCATATAGAAAAAATGTAAATAGTGCATTTTTGTCTTAGATATCTAGTAATGAAATGGAATCTTAGGGGAAACTATCACCAAATGTTTCATTTACCTGCCAAGGCTCTTATGCCAAGACATTTCCTATTTAAGTTAATAGTCTGTTGGTCCTCTAGAAGGAGTGACCCACTTTGCAGAAATTTCTCCAATATGGCTCCTAAGAAGCATCATATACAGGGACTGTCATCTATCAACAGGTTATCTAAACCAGTCAATCTCTTGTAAGATTATATTCCTGCAGTCCAGTGGTGTCCCATCTATAAAAAATGTGCAGCCAAGCTGATTTTGTTTGTTTTTTCTTGATAACATATGCAATATTTGTGTCAGTAAATCAAGAGCTGTGGTTTACAGGACACAGAAACTGTAACAAGGGGTCACTTAATATTGCATCTGCATAAAAAAATGTTCTCAATTGGCTTTACCTTTAAATGGGTAAATGAGTGTGCCAATTTATGGGGGGGGGTTCACACCATTTCTAAGCATCTATGCCTTTTTAGGTGTGATTTATGGTACGTACATTTTTAATTGCATTCCTACATAGATCTTTAAGTATTACATATTGTAAACAGGTTATTTCTGTGTTTAAAAAAGGCCTAGAATAAATACATATATGTTGCAGCAATAATTTTTAAAATGCAGAAAAAACTCATACTGATGCAGTTTGCATAAAATTTATACTTTATGTGCAAGATTGGAAAAGTATAGAGGGACATAAATGTAGTAATTATGCACCAAGATTTGACACAAATTGAGTTTTTGTTTAATAAAGGTGGCCATAGTGTGCTGGGTCTTTGGTCATTAAAATAAATATAAATAAATAAATATATATATATATATATATATATATATATATATATATATATGCAAAAAAAATCATTATGCTGTGCTCACTAGTATTTTCACATCTATGAACGTATTACTAATCCAATTGCTAGTCCATTTCCATTCAGGTCAACTCAGTAAAATAGTAATTTACATGTGGGAACTTTGTAATTGCAACTATGTATGAATGTTACATTGAAAAAAGACACATGAAACACCAACATAAATAGAAACATAACAGTGTATGTATGTTTGTGAATATTCTAAAGTTAGTGGTTATTTATTTTATGAGCAAAAACACAGTTCTCTACACAATTCACACTTTTCATAAAAAAGGATCTTCCAGTTTTAAAATCATAGTAATATTAATGTCATTCTGTACCTACAGTGCTGAATATTGCATTATAATAGTTAGTACTATACAACTAAACTTCAGATCGGGTGTAGAAGTTGCAGCTCATTAAAGTAGCACTGTATCTGGTGTATAATGGAATGATGATTAGCAGGCAGGGCTTAATGAGGACCCAGTGTAATTGCTGCCTGTAGCTGATGGACAGATAAACCATTAGAATTCCCTGTAATGTGACGTGCCCCTGAATTCATTTGTGCCTGAACTTTGTGTGAACCTGAGATTAAACAGGGGTAACCAACTAAACATTTTGTTGTTAGATTCCTTTTCAACAAGCCTTTTAGACTAAGTAAATATTGATCAGTTTCAATCTGAATACCCCAGAGGAAGACCTCGAAGTGTCTGTATTACTTCAAAAGTAAACTTCAAGAGAATCAAATATACCAATTACATTATTTATAATATAAACAAAAGGAAAAGTTTTGTATTTTTATATATATATATATATATATATATATATATATATATAAAAATATGTGTGTGTGTATATATATATATATATATATATACATATATACACATATATATATATTTTTTATATATATATATATATATATATATATATATATACACACACACACAAACACACACACACACATTTCTGTTTATATTTTTGTTTTGATTTCTTTTACAAACTTACATGGTGCTATTAATTCCACTGTGCTTTCCAGACATCATCATTGGACAGATAGATTTATAAATATTAGAAAAATAGATAGATGGATTGATAATGGATAGATGGGGTAGGTAGATAGATAGATAGAGAGAGAGAGAGAGAGAGATAGATAGACAGACAGACAGACAGACAGATAGATAGATAGATAGATAGATGGATAGATAGGCAATAGATAGATAGATAGGCAATAGGTAGGCAATAGATAGATATATCTATGTATATATATATATAAATATATATATATTTTTTATATATATATATATATATATATATATATATATATATATATATATATATATATACAGATAGATAGTTAGATAGATATAGACCATTTTTGTGTATTATAACCTTTAATGCACACTCCCTCCAAAGAAACTCCACTGCACAAAAATATAGGATGAAAATGTATTTTAAATTACCATAGACTATAATTTTTACTATCAGTATATTACTTTTCAGTTTTTTCTTTTCTTTTGTTTTTTTTGTATTTTTATAACTCTATACTTATGTAAATAAATGGATGAGTACATTCATTTATTATAATACATACATTATTATTATTAATCATAATAATATTTTTTCCCAGTTTGTTTTGTATTTTTGCAGCATTTCATTAACACAACAATTTTGAGGAAACGAATAATAAGAAAAACAACTGTGTGCATGTAATCTAAAGAAGAGGATGATTACTATAATAAATATTATTGTACTATGCTTGAGATTCATTGATGGTCATTCAAGTGATACCGCAATCCTTGATGTTACATGATGAGTATTTGCCCTGACAAATGTATAAGTCCATTCATTGCGACTGAATGTGGATTGACCCAATCTCTTTAGGAAATCCGTTATGTAACACAATGTTCGTCCTTTCTGTGACCTCTCTCTTTGTGATCTGATGTGTTTTTTCCCATGTTCTTGTTCTGGACTTACAAGGTAAGTCATGCCATCATTACCATGCTCTGAATAGCTCCTCACAGGTTAGATTATAGCTTCCTTTGAAGTTATCCTCTAAGCTCCTGTGCAACACAAGAGTTCCCTTTAGATATCATTTCAGATAACTAGTCAGTTGTTATGGTAATGATATTTAACACATTAAAGTACAGTGAAGAATCCAGACATCTGCCTTTACCTAGATCCTGACTGCTACAAACAAAGGAGCTGAGAAGAAGGAACAAGAAGCTGTTCTCAGGTTTTCTTTGAAGTCAGCAGAAGCCATTACAAGTTTTGTTACTTTTGGAGGCTTTGCAACAATTAACTTTACTGGAGTTCCAGTTTCCTACTGAACCTGTCTAGTATTAAATATCATTCATTCTGATTATGGTGTCTAGAAGCAGCGATATGATCAGGGTCAGCTAAATGCAAAGAGCATTCCCTTTAAATGCAGAACCCATGTGAGAACTTATGTTTATATGGTTTGATGTGAGGAAAGACTGGCTGAAGACAAGCTGTACATTTTTGTCAGTCTTCTCTGTTTACACATGTCAGCATTCAACTCAAGGTGAAAAGTTCACCAGTTCTTGACCCAAGATGTTCCCCCAAGGTGTCACTTGAAGAGAATCTGAACAAATAGAAGTTCTGCAACTGTAAGGACTTCTCTTTAGTTTCTTATTAATGGCTTCCTACAAAGCTGCTACTATAAACAACTCCTACAATTGCTATAAGAATTACACAAATAATTTCATTTTAAAGCACTTTATTCGTTTCCACTTTACACCCTGTACCCCGAATATTACACAGATCCAATGTCCATCGTGTCCTGTATCGAAATATATTGAATCACAAATTACAACTGATAAAACTCAGTGTAGATCGGAAAGAGACGATCGTTATTCATCGTGCACAGACTCAGGAATCACATAATATACAGAATATTCGGCCAAAGACAATATCCAGAGATTGAATGGATCCGAGATGAAAACTGATTCAGAAATAAAATCCATGTACAGACACGAGTCCTGGAGCCCTGGGGAAGATGCAGCCAATTGTTTATTGTGTGCCGTAAATTACATCCTCATCTCCCCCAGTCCCAAAAAATGAGTTATTATGAATTAGAACTGATAAAAAAAATCTCTGCAGGAAATATTCACAATCTGACACGTAAACAAGAAAACATTTAAATTAATAAGTCTTTCCATTGTGTAAACTTTGTTTTTTTCTATAGTGCATCACTTTTTTAAGATTTGTTGGTACCCAGATGGCACCATCAGGTAGACACATCTCCAGTGGATCTGACCAGGGGCTCAGACCTGGTATAAGGTAACACATGCCAATACTCATCAGAGAGTCATCTTTGGTTCATTGGCTCTAATGCCAAACACTTTGAGAAAACTTTGTGCAAACAGAAGATTGATGCCAAGTGGCATTTCACATACAAGGAACCAGGCTCCAAGAGTCTATTGCAGCAGCTGGGGGCTTAGTTGGAGGAATTTAGGTGGTCTGAGGTAGAGGATGCAGGAGATGGGGCGCAGGGTGATGGGCTGGATTTATCTGACATCTCCTCTGACTTCTCATCACTTCCTGTGCTGGCTGAGGGGGAGATGGGCAGAAGACCCTCTTTTTCTCTCTTCTTCTGTTTCATCCTCCTGTTCTGAAACCAGATCTTCACCTGGGTTTCATTGAGTTGTAAGGCAGCTGCTATCTCCACCCTCCGGGCTCTGGTCAGATACTTGTTGAAATGAAACTCCTTCTCTAATTCTGTGAGCTGTTTAGTGGTGAAGTTGGTTCTGACAGTGTTGGGCTGACCTGCATACCCATACTCTCCAGCTTTACCTGCAGTATACAAGCACAGATGAGTTACAAGGTGGCACAATCAAAGTATTTACCCCACACTCACACACACACACACACACACACACACACACACACACACACACACACACATACAGTCTAGATTGATACTCAATAGTGTTGTTGTTCTTGATAGTAGTAGTACAGGTGTATTGCTATACTGTGAGATAAGAGGATGGTCATGTCCTCTCTGTCCATGGTCTGGACACATATGACAGCAGTAGGTTTCCTGAGCCCCTGTGCCCTCAGCAGTGCCCAGCTCACCTGTCTTAGGGGGGTTTCGTTTGACTTTCATCCAGTCAAAGGTCTGTGTTGATGGAGAAGCCTCTGCAGGAGGTGAGCGGCAGTCCTGGGGGTTGATGTGGAGGCTGCTGACATTGTTGTACCCCGCCATGGACAGGTTCTGCTGCTCTGGGCCATAGCTGTGGTGGATGTAGTGAGCTGTGCCGTCCACATAGCCTTGGTGCTGATGGTGCTGGGCTACAGTAGAGGCCATATTCCCTGTGTACCCGGCGCTGGGGAACCCTGCACCCACATCAGCCTCTGCATTTATGGGGAAGTGGGGATAGCTGGTGCTGAAGCTCTGGATGCCATACCCTGCAGTGCAGCTCGGGTGGGAGTAGGACATGCCCAGGTTGTTGTGGCTCTGGAAGGCTCCAGCTTGGTGAGGATGATGATGGTGATGAGAACTTATTTGGACCCCCCTTCCAACCATAAAGCGATCATCGTTGTTGCAGTTATTGGCACTGACTGCGCAGGACTGGAAAGTTGTAAGTCCATGGTCAGGGTGGAAGGCTCGGGGCTCTCCCGCCATCAGACTGGGGTAATCCAGGAAGGAGCTCATTCTGGCATAGTCCATCTATCACTGACTGATGGTGTCTGTCCAGTCCAGGGTGATTGTGCCAACTTTCTCACTTCCTCCATAGAGCCAGCAGCAGAACATGAGATGAATGTACAGGCAAGTGGCGTCACGTGATCGGCTCAGCCAATAGCAGCGCAGCTTCCGAAAGTTTCACTGCACAGCCTGGTGACGGATCGCTCTAGCCCAGGCATTTAAATTGCAAGCGCAGATCTATCACATTGTGCAATGCAGCGTCCACGGCGCCCACACACCGGACAGATCCACGACACCTGCCTGATCCACGGCACCCACACACTGGACAGATCCACGGCACCCACACCCGATAGATCCACGGAACCCACATACTGGACAGATCCACTGCACCCATACCGGACAGATCACGGAACCCACACATCGGCCATATCCACGGAATCCCCATACCGGACAGATCCACGGCACCAACACACACACACACACGCCAGATCAGCGACACCTGCCAGATCCACGGAACCCACACATCAGACATCCACGGTACCCACACACTGACAGGTCTCCGACACCCACACACCTACCAGATCCACTGCACCCACACACCCGAAAGATCAGGGTCCAGAGCACATCACCTTCAATGGAGCCAGGAAATAAGAGACTTCTCAGGTCAGTACTTCATATTGTCTCATCTCAAATGTGCATTACTTCGTCTCTTATACATCATCTACCTGTGATGATCGCTGGTTGCTTCAATATATCACGATATTCCGTAGTAGTGTAATATTGTAATATATAGTGTACACTGGTGACACTGATCACTTGTATACTCCACCATGTGCCTGTACAGGACACTAAACTGCAATGTACATGATGGATCTCTAGAATATTGTGTAATTGAAGTGTGCATATGTATGTATACACCAATACTGTATTTGTGTGTGTACCTATATATGTAGGTGTGCACAAATACTGTATGTGTGTACCTATATATGTAAGTGTGCACAATTACTGCATGTGTGTAAATATATGTAAGTGTGCACAAATACTGTGTGTACATATATATCTAAGTGTGCACGTATACTGTATGTGTGTACATATATATGTAAGTGTGCAAATATACTGTATGTGTATACCTATATATGTAAGTGTTCTTGTATACTGTATGTGTGTACCTACATATGTAAGTGTGCATGTATACTGTATGTGTATACCTACATATGTAAGTGTGCATGTATCTGTATGTGTATGCCTATATATGTAAGTGTGCATGTATACTGTATGTGTATAAATACATATGTAAGTGTGCACATATACTGTATGTGTGTACCTACATATGTAAGTGTGCATGTACTGTATGTGTGTACCTACATATGTAAGTGTGCATGTATACTGTACGTGTGTACCTATATATATATATATATATATATATATATATATATATATAAGTGTGCACATATACTGTGTGTACATATATATGGAAGTGTTCAAGTATACTGTATGTGTGTACCTACATATGTAAGTGTGCATGTATACTGTGTGTGTACCTACATATGTAAGTGTGCATGTATACTGTATGTGTATACCTACATATGTAAGTGTGCATGTATACTGTATGTGTACCTACATATGTAAGTGTGCATGTATACTGTATGTGTGTACCTATATATGTAAGTGTGCACATATACTGTATGTGTGTACCTACATATGTAAGTGTGCATGTATACTGTATGTGTATACCTACATATGTAAGTGTGCATGTATACTGTATGTGTACCTACATATGTAAGTGTGCATGTATACTGTATGTGTGTACCTATATATGTAAGTGTGCACATATACTGTATGTGTGTACCTACATATGTAAGTGTGCATGTATACTGTATGTGTATACCTACATATGTAAGTGTGCATGTATACTGTATGTGTGTAACTATATATGTAAGTGTGCACATATACTGTGAGTACATATATATATATATATATATATATATATATATATGTAAGTGTTAAAGTATACTGTATGTGTGTACCTACATATGTAAGTGTGCACAAATATTGTATATGTGTACATATATATGTAAGATTGCATGTATACTGTATGTGTGTACCTACATATGTAAGTGTGCATGTATACTGTGTGTGTGTGTGTGTGTGTGTGTATGTGTGTGTGTTGGTGTGTGTGTGTTCCTATATATGTAAGGGTGCACATATGCTGTATGTGTGTACCTACATATGTAAGTGTGCATGTATACTGTATGTGTATGCCTATATATGTAAGTGTGCATGTATACTGTATGTGTGTACCTATATATGTAAGTGTGCAAATATACTGTACGTGTATACCTATATATGTAAGTGTGCATGTATACTGTATGTGTGTACCTATATATGTAAGTGTGCACATATACTGTGAGTACATATATATATATATGTAAGTGTTAAAGTATACTGTATGTGTGTACCTACATATGTAAGTGTGCACAAATATTGTATATGTGTACATATATATGTAAGATTGCATGTATACTGTATGTGTGTACCTACATATGTAAGTGTGTGTGTGTGTTCATATATATGTAAGGGTGCACATATACCGTATGTGTGTACCTACATATGTAAGTGTGCATGTATACTGTATGTGTATGCCTATATATGTAAGTGTGCATGTATACTGTATGTGTGTACCTATATATGTAAGTGTGCAAATCTACTGTATGTGTATACCTACATATGTAAGTGTGCATGTATACTGTATGTGTGTACCTATATATGTAAGTGTGCATAAATACTGTGTGTACCTATATATGTAAGTGTGCACATATACTGTGTGTACATATATATGTAAATGTTCAAGTATACTGTATGTGTGTACATATATATGTAAGTGTGTATGTATACTGTATGTGTATGCCTATATATGTAATTGTGCACATATACTGTATGTGTGTACCTAATTATGTAAGTGTGCATGTAAACTGTATGTGTGTACCTATATATATAAGTGTGCACAAACACTGTATGTGTGTACCTACATATGTAAGTGTGCATGTATACTGTATGTGTGTACCTATACATGTAAGTGTTCACAAATAATGTATGTGTGTACCTATACATGTAAGTGTTCACAAATAATGTATGTGTGTACCTATACATGTAAGTGTTCACAAATAATGTATGTGTGTACCTACATATGTAAGTGTGCATGTATACTGTATGTGTGTACCTATACATGTAAGTGTTCACAAATAATGTATGTGTGTAACTATCTATACATGTAAGTGTGCACAAATACTGTGTGTACCTACCTATGTAAGTGTGCACATATACTTTGTGTGTTTACACACAAACTGTGTGGCTATATTTGTGTGTGTGTGTGTGTGTGTGTGTGTGTGTGCTTTTACCCCTCTTATTTTTATTTTACTGTATCTGGTCCAGACTTTGCAGGGTGACTGAATGGCTTCTCTGCCACTTTTGCTGCATTCCCCTTGTCCTTTTCTTTTACAGGCAGTCTAGATCTGGGCAGTGCTGACACTATTCTGACCTGAGCAGTGTGATGTGCTCTCCCTCCCCTTCTCCTCTGCTGTTTTTCTTCCCTCTCCCCAATCTCTCCCCTCTTTTCTGGCTGTATAGGGGGGGGCTTTAGCACTGACTGCTTATTCTGTCATCACGGTAATATTTGCAGTTATTGTACTTCACCTCAGCCATGAGGGGTTCATACATCTTCCTTATTATCCTCATAACTGTGACCCCTGAAGATTCCATTGCAGCTAAAGGGTTAATAATCTCTAATAATGACAGTTTTATTTAAAAAAAAAAACACCACACACAGAATGGCCAGACAGTGTATGAAGAAGAATAGAATTGTAAGAGTCACCTGTGACATGAAGGGTAATTTGCTATCATCATGTTATGGTCTTGGCCATCCCCACCCTTGTGTAGATCACAGTATGCTGAGGGTGTCCTTCCGGCTACAGTCAAATATAGGAGATTTGGTCAGCATTTTATAGCGGTATTTAAAGCAAAACATGAGTGAATTTTTTTTAGAGTAAGCATTCCTGTATATACAAGAGTCAGGTGAGATTGCATCTATCTAAAATGTATGTGTCATGGGATGTGAGGATCGGGTAGTTGGAATTCAATCACCCTGGTCCTTTTTTTCTAGGTAAACCACTGCCAGGTGAATATGGCAGCAGCTCTCTCACAGAGAACACAGGAGCTCTTGGCAAAACTGAGCTTTCCTGTGTTTGGGGGTCATTCGAGAGTATCTAAAAGAGAAACTTTGTGTGATCCTTGGAATTTATTTCTTCAAGTTAAAAAAAAACAACTATTAAGATTCCACATACAGAAGATGTGAATATTTCTTATACGTTTCAAGCACAACTGGCCCTTAATCATAACAACAGGCTATGGTTTAGGGGAAGTTTTGCCTGAAACGCGTAGGTAGGCAATAGGATATATATTACCAATACCCTGAAACTGAGCTGCAGCACAGTGGTAAAGACCATACTGCGGTTTAACAAGACAGGTTACACTCAGTACAGGCTTCACCATGGTTGACCAAAGTAGTTGAGTGCTCGTGCTCGACATCATATACAGAGGTTGTCTTCTCAAAATAGATGTATAAGTGCAGCCAGCATTGACGCAGAGGATAAAGGGGTGGCGGGTCAGTCTGTCAGTGCTTAGACCATACACCCGCACATTGCGTCAAATTGGTCTGCAGGACAGTTGTCCCAGAAGGAAGCATCTTCTAAAGATGATGCACAAGAAAGCCCACAAAGTTTGCCAAAGACAAGCAGTCTAAAGGGGGCTTTACACGCTACAATATCGTTAATGTTTTATCGTCGGGGTCACGTCGTTAGTGACGCACATCTGGCGTCATTAACGGTATCGCAGCGTGTAACACTTACCAGCGACCTTAAACGTCCTCCAAAGTGGTGAAAATCGTTCACCATGGAGAGGTCGTCCTAAAACCAAAAATTGTTAATGGTTGTTTATAGATGTTGTTCCTCATTCCTGCGGCAGCACACCTCACTGTGTGTGACACCGCAGGAGCGAGGAACCTCACCTTACCTGCGCTCCGCCCGCAATGAGGAAGGAAGGAGGTGGGCGGGATGTTCGTCCCGCTCATCTCCGCCCCTCCGCTTTGATTGGCCGGCCGCTTAGTGACGTCGCGGTGATGTCGCCGTGACGCTGAACGCACCTCCCCCTTGAGGGAGGGATTGTTCGGCAGTCACAGTGACGACGACGACCAGGTAAGTGCGTGTGACGCTGCCGTAGCGATAATGTTCGCTGCGGCAGCGATCACACGATATCACATGCAGGACGGGGGCGGGTGCTTTTGTGTACGATATCGCTAGCAATTGCTAGAAATATGGTAGCTAGTAAAGCCCGCTTAAGAAAATAGATTACTGGAACCATGTGCTGTGGCTGATGAGACCTAGGTAAACTTATTTGGTTCAGATGGCGTTAAGCGTGTGTGGTGGCAACCAGGTGAGGAGTACAAAGACAAGTGTGTCTTGCCTACAGTCAAGCATGGTAGTGGGAGTATGCGGCATATAGTCTGAGCACTGACAGGCTGATCCCCCCCACCCTGTTACCTCTGCAGCAATGCTGGCCGCACTCATATGTCTATTTTAAAATGACAACCTCTAGATATGACGCTGAAGACGTGTACTCACGTCTTTGGTCAACCATGGCGAGGCCTGTAGTGAGTGGATCCTGTCTTGTTAAACAGCTGTATGGACTTGGCCACTGGGCTGCAGCTCTGTTTCAGGGTATTGGCAATCTTCCTATAGCCTCGGTGATTCTTTTTTTTTTTTAAAGATCCTTAGACTGTTATGGAAGCTGTACACTGACTACTTTACATTGTATCAAATTGTTATATCTTCAGTATTATCCCATGAAAAGATATAATGGATTTATAAAAATGTGAGGGGTGTACTCACTTTTGTGATAGACTGTATCAGCATTTTTTAACTGCTTCCTGTTTCCAAAAATGCCAAACAATTAAAAGACGTGAGCTGACCATTTTGATCTGAAGATGCTCTATACCTAATACAGTCAACGGGAAGGATTAAAAAATGCTAACTTTTTTTAATTGTTGCATGGAGTGTTAAAAAAAAGTTCTGAAAATAACAGCACTAACAATGGAAAAACACTAAAAAAACACTGGTGGTCAAAATCTTCAAAACAGAATTCAGGAAATTACCCAAAAAATACTTTAAAAAGATGCTTCCGGTTTACAGAACGCCAGGGAGAAGTAGAGTTTTCCGAAGAGTCTTCCACGTGAAAAATGAACTTTTTTGGCAGTCTGAAAAGATCTGTGAACACACCTCTAGGCTAAATTTACATACAATGGGAAGAATTATCTAACATGCGTTTTAGATAAAAATCTTGAATCATAAGCACGCTGAAATAGGAGGCGCAAAATTAATTAAGAAGCACTCACATTTTAACCCCTTAACGACCGTGGGCAGTAATATTTCGTCGTAGCAGTCATAGTGTTAATCCCTGTGGGCTGCTGCAAGCAGCCTGCAGCAATCAGCGCACATCTCAATTGATTTATACACCTGACATGTGTGCCTGCTCTCCGCCCGTGCCTTTTAACCCATTAAATGGCGCTGTCAATATGTGACAGCGCCATTATAATAGCGATCGCGCTATAACTTTACTCATAGGCCTCCACCGGAAGTCACGTGACGTGATCACATGGATATGGTGGTTGCATGGTAGCACAGTCTCATGTGATGACTCCTGTGCTTACATGACTCAGATCGTGTAAGAAACAGCCGAGTGCAGCTTGTTACAAGAGATGATCATTTCTCCCGGTCTGAGCGATGCTGCTCTGATTGGGAGAAAAGAATGAGCGATCAGACTGCTGATCGTTATAGTCCCCTAGGGGACCTAGTAAAAAAAAAAAATATATATATATATACACACATGTGGTATCGCCGCATTCCGAAATGCCTGATCTATGAAAATATAATATCAATTAATATGATCAGTACAAGGCGTAGCGGCAAAAAAAATTCTAAACGCCAAAATTACGTTTTTTTGGTCTTCACAAATTTTGCACTAAGTGCAATAATAGGCGATCAAACATAACATCTGTGCAATAATGGTACGGTTAAAAATGGCAGCTCGAGACACAAAAAATAACCCATCACTGAGCCATAGAGCCTGAAAAATGAGAACGCTATGGGTTGCAAAAAATGGCACAAAACGCACGCCACTTTTTTCGGACAAACTTCTGATTTTTTTTAACCACTTAGATAAAAGTAAACCCATGCATGTTTGGTGTCTACGAACTCGCACCGACCTCAGACATCATACCGACACATCAGTTTAGTTTTACCATGTAGGGAACACAGTGAATAAAATATCTCAAAAACAATAGTGCAATTACACTTTTTTTTGCAATTTTTCTGCATTTTGAAATTTTGTTGCCATTTTACAGTACACTATATAGTAAAACTCATGATTTCATTTAAAAGTACAGCTCGTTCCGCAAAAACGAGCCCTCACATGACCATATTCACAGAAAAATAAAAAAGTTATGTCTCTTGGAAGAAGAATGTCGAAAAAAAAAAAAAGGAAAACGCAAGACTCGGCTGGTCGTGAAGGGCTTAATCAATTTGGTGCATTTTGGTTTTCTATGCACCGTAAAATAAAATCTATCTATGAGTAGCCCTATATATTAGCTACAATATACAGTATATCAGCTTCATGGTGTGTGCTATAATACTAAAGAAAAATCTGAAAAACTTTTCACATAGCTAAAGATGTATTTAGGCTTTTGTGCCACTTTTCTAAATTAAATAAAATGTGAATTTTTGGTCCAGTAATTTTTGAGCAAGAGTTTGCATATTTTTGCAATTTCACACTTTTTAAAAATGGGGGTGGATCACTATGTAAATTAGGTTTTAGCCACAATAATTATTTGTGACTTAAAAAAATAAATAAGAAAAGTCGTGAAAGAAAGTTACAAACTCATTTTAATATAGGGTGTAAAAATGAAATTATAAGTTAGAAGTGCGAGCGACGTGAGGATTCTAAAGTCTGCAGTCACATAGAGTAAGGCTGCTTTCACACATCCGGTTTTGCTGAGCGGCACAATACGGCGCTTTGCAGAAAAAAACGCAACCGTTTTCTTTTGCCGCCGATTGCATTTTTTCCGCATAGACTTGCATTAGCGCCGTATTGTGCCGCATGGCCTTGAGTTGCATCCGGTTTTTGCCGGCTGCGGCATATTTAGCCCATGCGGCGGCCGGATGGAATGTTGCCTGGCACTTTTTTTGTGCGGCAAAAAAAAAAACAGTGCGATGCGGCGCAATTTACAATGCAAGCCTATGGACGCCGGATGCAGCGTCCTGCGGCAAAAACCGCATCCGGACGCCGGATGCATTTTTTTGCACTGTGCATGCTCAGTATCAAGCCGCATCCGTCAAAAACCGGACGGGACGCATGGAAAAATTCATGCAACGGATCCGGTTTTTACGCCGCATCCGTTGCATAGGTTTTTGAGCCGGATTTAGCCGCACTGCAAAAAACGGATGTGTGAAAGCAGCCTAATATGGACTGACTGCAGACTTCTCCATTCAGACTGGACAACCCCTTTAAGATGCACCAAAATGATCAAACATCAGGTAAGACTGATGCATTTAGTTCAAATTATACGGAAATGTAGCTTCAAGTAGAGAGGAATAACTCCCTTAATAATACCTTCCTCCCAAAGTAGTTTTAAATCCAAAAAATATATATATTCTGGGTATAATGGGGCCATTATCATACTGTAAAGCAAAAAAGTATGAAAGTAATTCATTATTTATTTGTTTTATGTAGCAAAAGTAGAGAAAAATGCTGTCAAAGTTATTGATACATGATTTCTATTGTGTAGCACAACACATAAAAATGATACTTTGAATGTAAATTTACCCTATTTAACCAACTAGGAAAGATATTTAAGAAGACAACCTTAGAGAATAAAGCCTGCTTTACACACTACAATACATCTTATGATGTGTCGGCGGGGTCACGTCGTAAGTGACGCACATCCGGCATCGTAAGGTATGTTGTAGCGTGTGACAGCGATGTGCGATTGCGATTGAACGAAAAACCGTTCATCGCATGCACGTCATTCATTCCTGACGAATTGAACGACAGATTGTTCATCGTACCCGGGGTAGCGCACATTGCAGTGTGTTACACCCCGGGAACGATGAACAGATCTCACCTGCCTCCTGCGGCTCCCGACCCACAATGCAGAAGGAAGGAGGTGGGCGGGATGTTTACGTCCCGCTCAGCACCGCCCCTGCACTTCTATTGGCCGGCTGCCGCGTGATGTCGATGTGACGCCAAACGTCCCTCCCACTCCAGGAAGTGGACGTTCACCGCCCACAGCGAGGTCGTATGGAAGGTAAGTACGTGTAACGGGGGTTAATCGTTTGTGCGGCACGTTCAACAAATTGAACATGCTGCACATACGATGGGGGCGTTGCAAATCGCATATGATATCGTATGCGAAATTGCAACGTGTAAAGCGGGCTTTACTCAGGGTCACTCCCATTTGACTAAAAAGACACTAGCTTTACATACAAGAAAGTGGTGGCTATATCTCAAGAAAGGAGAACAGGAACTAGATAACAACTTACAACAATTGGAAAAAAATACAAACCCAAGGCAAGTGGCAGGTTCTCTTTAAAGGTTTTATCTCCATTTGCAAATAATTTTTATTATTGCACTAATGTTTATAAAATAAAATAACAGGGGTTTTCCCCATCTAAGGGTGTGTTTAAAAGCTGCATTTTTGCTGTGTTCTTCCTATGCACTTTTTAAAAGGTAAAAAATGCTGTACTTTAAAGAACCAGTAAAGTGAATGAGCTTTCTGAAATCTCACGCTCATGCTGCCTATTTTTTCCTTACCGATTTAAAGGGAACCTGTCAGGTGTAATATGCAGTCAGAACCACGAGCAGTTCTGGGTGTATATTGCTAATCTCTGCCTATCTGTCCCTGTATATACTAGCATAGATAAAGAGAACTTTAGAAATAGTATTTCTAAAGATCCTTTATGATGTGCTAATGAGGCCAGTGACTAGTCTCAAGGGCGTTAGTTCCTGTGCTGATTCCGCCCTCTTAGCATGTTAGGACGCCCACTGAGATGTGCTAACATGCTATTCAATGCAGCATCACCAGCGGTGACGTGCGTACCTGTGTTCGCTGTGACCGCTGATATGAATGCCTTACACTTCCGGTCATGCGCAGTATGAAGCCGGTGTATGTGTCCCAGCTTTAGAGAGGTCTAGTGCGCATAACTAGAAGTAATGAGGACGTCTGATCAGCGGACACAGGTACGTGCACCACCGCTGATGATGTTGCATTACACAGCATGTTAGCACACTCCTGTGGGCATGCTAACATCCTAAGAGGGCGAAATGAGCGCAGGAACTAACACCCTTGTGACTAGTCCCCTCACTCATTAGCATATGATAAAAGATCTTTAGAAATCCTCTTTCTAAAGATCCCTTTATCTATGCTACTGTATACAGGGACGGTTAGGCAGGGATTAGCAATATACACCCAGAACTGCTCGTGGATCTGGGTGCATATTGCACCTGACAGGCTCCCTTTAAACCATCAAAGCATTTTTTTTCAGCGTTTTCACCCATTCAAATGAATGGGGGACAAAATGGCACTAAAAAATGCGCAAGTATCTTGTGGAGGATTTTTCCTGCTAACACGTTAGGTTTTGGTGCAGACAAATTTGCTGGAAAAACATGTGTGTGTATATACCCTTAAAACACCATGATGAAGGGGCACAGACCCTGATTCTAGTGATGTATCACTTAGCTGCTTGCCGCACTTTTGATCTGCTGGAGCTCTACAAGTTCTCTGAATGCTGAGCTCAGTGTAACCCCACCCACAGCACTGATTGACAGCTTTCTGTGTACACTGTGCATGGACAGAAAGCTGCCAATCAGTCGCAGGGGCGGGGTTATGCTCATGAATAGGGAAGATTACATAGCAATGGCTTTACTAGTCCTCTAGTGATAATCTTCTAATAAAACAGTGATTTTATCAAAATACAGCAAGCAGCCCAGTAACTGAAATCTCATTGAATTCAGGGTTTCTGTCTACATTATGCTGATTAAGTGGTTAAGTGATTTAATCTGCTGACAGATTCCCTTTAAATAAAAGTATACAACTGTTTTGTGCCAATATCTTCAATGCAGATCTCGCTATCTCCATGGTTACAGACTATAAACAATCCCTGTGAAGTCTGATTCACTCATATTTTTGGTATATTTTGCCTATTTCATGCTTACCTATCACATGTATGTTAGCAAGTGTTGGATAGATGAGGACATGTGCTGTCAGGATTAGGCTATACACGGCTTTGTTGTCTGTAACCATGGATACGCATTAACATTCATAGGATCTATACCAATAACATGGTAAGAAAATGTTATTCAAGATTTTGAATCTGTTACTTTAGACAGAGCAATAAGAATAGTCTACAGATTAGGTCATACAAGGATACCAGGGCGGCACGGTGGCTCAGTGGTTAGCACTGCAGTCTTGCAGCGCTGGGGTCCTGGGTTCAAATCCCACCAAGCACAATATCTGCAATGAGTTTGTGTGTTCTTGTGTTTATGTGGGTTTCCTCCTGGTTCTCTGGTTTCCTCCCACACTCCAAAGACATACAGATAGGGACTCTAGATTGTGAGCCCCAATGCTGATGTATGTAAAGTGCTGTGAAATTAATAGCGCTATATAAATGAATAAATATTATTATTATTAGACAAGGAGTTATTTGCAGAGGTGTAATAATTGGGTAGCAGTCGACTCTAAGCTACATACAGGGTCCCAAAGACCCTTTGTCACGTAGCGCACCAGTATAATAAATGGCACATTATAGATTAGGAGGGCAGCAGCTGCACTGGCACAGGTATGCATTGCAGCCAAAACCGTCAATCTAGTCCCCTGAACACTTGTGTACATACGCTTTTTAGATATTTGATTTATTTATTCATTACTTAAAGCGGTCCTGTCCTAACATGTATTTTAGAAAATATTTCATTAAATTCTGAAGCTTTTTTTTCTTAGAATTCTATGTTGTGTTGTTCCTCTGTTACTCATCCTTGTAATTTATCCATTAATTAACAACTAAGTGTTAAGAATGAGGTGTGTCCCCATACAATCCAACAATGCCAGACTATGCAGGAGAACATGTCTTTGATGAGGGGAATGGCCATACCAAGTTGAACATAATTGTATCTATTTCCAAGAGGAATAACTGAGGAATTGCATAGTGCAGAATTATGATGAGCGAAGCCCCAAATTGTTATAGATAAGGTTATTCCCAAAAATCAAGTTATCCTCAATCCGTAGGGTAGAGAAATGCTTGACATTGTAAGTGCAGAGCCTGAAGGGGTGGATAGTAAATTAAACCCAACCATCCACCGTCCCCAATAATTACAGTCAGACACAATTCTTCAGTTGGAAGGTGACTGGTCGCAGCTTTTATTAGAGAACACATATATAACCTGTAAAATATCCTTTCAATGAAGTTAGTCAGATGCACTCACCGCTTCATCGTTGCTTTATTCAAAAAAGACACATACATGTGAGTGGGGGGAGTGAGGGGAGCACGAAGGACGACAGCACTGTTTCGTGGACCTGTCGAAGCGCCCTCTGTGGTGGGAAACAGTGCTGTCGTCCTTCGCGCTCCCTTCACTCCCCCCACTCACCTGTATGTGTCTTTTTTGAATAAAGCAACGATGAACCGGTGAGTGCCTCCGACTAACTTCATTGAAAGGATTCTGGATCTCCGCTTTACGTGAGAGCACCACTGGTCTGCTGCCATCTCCTGCAATCTAAGCTGAAAACGGTGAGTCCTCTGGAAAATCCCATGTGAATGTTGCCGACTCTTCAAATAATCTGGATTCAGCCGTACTCTTGGCATTCACGGTAATCAGTGCCCAGTTTTTTCTATCTTTTTGGGTTATAACCTGTAAAATATAAAGTGAAAAATCATAACATAACATTTATACATAATCTGTAAGGCAAGTCCTTGGCAATGTTGGCTCCCACATCAAGTAATAAATCACAGAATTATGTATACGACTCCATGTATACACCACTGAGCACCGATATGTGCCCCGTCAGTCTCCACCACTAGCCTCCGACCAGCTACAGTGGTGTACAACAGCTTCCGCTACCATGGCCCATAAAATCATCAAACATCACTCCCCAGGGAGATAGACAGCCAAGCTGGTAAGTGCCCATAAGTATGCAATGGAGCCCCCTTCTTGTTACCAAGAACCCGCCACAGCACATAGCTCTAAACAGCACTCAACTAAATATGACCCTTTACTAGCATAAAACAAGCTCTGCACCGCCATATAGCTGATCATGAAACATTATACCTGTCTTACCAAAAATATTAAGTGAGGGCGGGGCACCAAAAGTTCTTACTGCAAAATGGTGTCTGAAAACTGCCCACAGCATCAACCCCTTATCTCAAAACCACTCCCATAAAGATTCTCTCATTCCCCCATCCTCCTTCACTCTTTCCCCTACAATAAAAGCCCCTCCTTTAAAACACTTCATGCCTAGCAGTTAACCCCTTTCTTCCCTATCCTGTGCCCTGCACTTATCCTGTGTCAGCTCCGGGCTGGCATGCTGATTGCTGGTGGTGAGACTGGTTGGACTCCAAGAAATACCAAGATCGGGACTCTAGAATCCCAAGAAGGGGGCTCACCTGAATCTTCCTCTCCATTCATTGGCTTTGGGACTGCCAGAAATTGCCAAATGCGATAGACAAAGAATGGAGTGGAGGCCAAGCATGTGCACCCCCGCTGTGTTTAGGACACCGTTTTCTAAATTCCAGAGCCCCAATCTTGGGATCACTGGGGGTGCTAGCGGTCCAATCTCTGGGGATTAGCAAATTATCCCATATCCAATATTTAGGAGAGAACTTGATTTTTGATGGAACAACTATTGATGAGCGAGTTTCGAAATACTCGGATTCGGAATACTCAAAACGAGCACTGTCTAATACTCACAAGTCAGTGGGGAATACTCGCAATGTAACGAGTAACCCGAATGCAGCACTATTTGCTACTCTCACGAATAGTACAGCATTCAGGTTACTCGTTACATTGCGAGTATTCCCCATTGACTTGCATTGCACACACTATTCGGAATGCATATGCGAGTATTACACAGTGCTCGTTATGAGTATCACGACTCCGAGTATTTCGAACCTCGCTCATCATTAGGAGCAACCCTTTAATGGGGTAAGTGAGTATTTGCAAAACAGACATAAGAGATAGAGACTTATTTGAGTATTCAGTATTAAAATTGGTTGGACAGTGTCATATTTTGTAGGGATCCATGCCAGGATCAGAACAGAACTAAAAAAAACTCAATTGACTGAGAAATTGACATTTCAGGACACCACTTAGCATCCATCTATGTGTTTTGCACCTATGCTCTTGTACTTTCTGTTCCTCGTGCTTTTTTTGTCTGCTTGTTTTAAGACTATCTTCCCACTATGAGCTTTTGTGAGTTTTTTACGCTGCACATTTTCGTTGTGTATTACAGCTCCAGCAAAGTGGAGGGGATGTATAGCGATCTCCTGCCCACTGGGCTTCTTTTTTACAATGAATTTTGTGGGCAGGTTTTCCCCATAAACTTGCATTAGAGGCAGAAATTCCTCAGCTAAAAAAAGCAAATGTGTTTTTAGTGCGTTTCCGCAACAGAAAATACATTGAAAACGATAGTAATTCGCACATGGACATTCAATGCATTCATCTGGACAAGGCCTTTCTCTAAGGCATTGTTTGAGTGAGTGATCACATTTGCTTATACATTACGCTGCTGTAAGGCTATGTTCACACACTGCATCTTTTGCTGCATTTTTGGTGAGTATTTGAGGTCATAAAGATGCACCTAAATACATGCACTTCCTTCTCCCAGAAAAGTCTATGAGATTTTTATTTTGCTGTCCACACTGGACATCTTTTGTTGGCTGCATCTTGGCTGCGTTTTTGAAGACGCACCCAAGATGCAGCAGGTCAATTCTTTTTGCGTTTTTCCAGCGTTTTTGAGCCATTCCAGTCAATAGATTTTACTTAAAAAATGCATTGGGCAAAACACGGTAAAAATGCGTAAAACACGCATTGAGTTTTTTCCGCGGTGCATTTTTGGTGCGTTTTTGGGACAAAAACGCTGCAACTTTGTGGTAAAAAAAAAAGATGCCGCGTGTGAACATACCCTAAAAGCCAGTGTGAGTAACTGAATAGACAGGGGTCTTCTATTCCATCCTGCCCATTTTCATCTATGATTTGGGGTTATAGGAGGATGGACAATGGCTAAGGTTTGTTTGTGATGATTTTTTTTTTTCATTATTTTTATGAGTTTTATATAAATATTTTTATTATCTTATTTGAAATTACACAGTAGTGGTTTTATCTATATACTAGCTGTAGTACCCGGTGTTGCCCGGGATAGTAACTGTCTCTCTGTCTCTCTCCCAGTCACTGTCTATGTGTCACTGTCTGTGTGTCTCTCTGTCTGTTTCTTTCCTTGTCTGTCTGTCTCTATCTCTGTGTCTGTCTTTATGTGTGTCTGTCTCTATGCCCCTTTGTCTCTTTGCCCCTCTGTTTCTTTGTCCCTCTGTTTCTTTGCCCCTCTGTCTCTTTGCCCGGCTGTCTCTTTGCCCGGCTGTCTCTTTCCAAGGCGTTCTCTTTCCCCGGCTGTCTCTTTGCCCAGTCTGTCTCTTTGCCCGGTCTCTCTTTGCCCGGTCTTTCTATTTCTAGGTCTGTCTCTTTCTAGGTCTGTCTCTTTCTAGTTCTGTCTCTTTGCCCGGCTGTCTCTTTCCAAGGCGTTCTCTTTCCCCGGCTGTCTCTTTGCCCAGTCTGTCTCTTTGCCCGGTCTCTCTTTGCCCGGTCTGTCTATTTCTAGGTCTGTCTCTTTCTAGGTCTGTCTCTTTCTAGTTCTGTCTCTTTGCCCGGCTGTCTTTTTCTAGGTCTGTCTCTTTGCCCAGGCTGTCTCTTTCCTGGTCTGTCTCTTTCCCTGTCTGTCTCTTTCCCTGTCTGTCTCTTTCCTGGTCTGTCTCTTTCCCGGTCTGTCTCTTTCCCGGTCTGTCTCTTTCCCGGTCTGTCTCTTTGCCCGGTCTGTCTGTTTGCCCGGTCTGTCTCTTTGCCCGGTCCGTCTCTTTGCCCAGTCTGTCTGTTTGCCCAGTCTGTCTCTTTTCCCGGTCTGTCTCTTTCCCGGTCTGTCTCTTTGCCCGGTCTGTCTCTTTCCAGTGCTGTCTCTTTCCAGGGCTGTCTCTTTTCAGGTCTCTCTTTAGCCGTCTATCTTTCTGTCTCCTTCCCCGTCTGTCTCTGTCTGTGTCTGTCTGTCTGTCTCTTTCCCCCTCTGTCTCTGTCTTTGTCTGTCTGTCTGTCTGTCTTTTTCTGTCTCTCTCTCTATCCGTCTCCCCACCGACATCTTATTACCTCACACATAAGCTTCTTAGGGTGAGAACGGACTTTGCGTTCACCTACTTGCAGTTCTAAATGCACGTTTTGGGCTTAATTGTTTTGACCAAAGTTGCCTTTTCCAGAAATTTAGCGCTGAAAACGCATGCGTATTTCCCGCATTTTAGATGCGTTTTCAGCGCTTTTTACCTGCTTTTCCACCTGCGTTTTGATAGATGCATTTTGAACATCATGACACTGCTAAATAAAGTTTAAATAGTCAAACTCAATGAAAAAAATTGGAAAAAAAGAAACAAATCTATATTTTTGTGAAAAATAATGAAAATAGATTAATTTAATGAAATTATAGCGGTAATATGATATTTAATGGAAAAATAGCAATAATTTATTAAAATTCTTATTTTTAATTGTCGGACTATGTGTGTGTGTAAAGGGACATATGAAATCATTATTTTGATGTCCAAAACGCATGTTTTCTGCACTGGAAAAGCAGGTAAGACGCAGGAATTTGCTGGAATCATGGTTTTTGCCATTTCTCATTGACTTCAATGTTAGCAAAACGCACCCAAAATGGCAAAAACAATTGACATGTTGCTTCTTTGAACGCATGGTTTTTGCCACAAAATATGCAAATTAAACGCAGCGTTTAAAAACGCAAAGTGCGGTCAGGAAATCTGCTTTTACCATTGACTATAATGGAAAACCAAAACGCATGCCATTTTGCATGAAAACGCTGCAGCTCAAAACGCTGCGGAAACGCAGGAAAAAACGCAAAGTGCATTCTCACCCTTATACTAACAGTTAATTTTGTTTCTATAGCCACTGACAGTTGCTATTTATAGCCTGCAGCTCCCAGCTCCATTCAGTTTAATAGAGGCAGGATTTTTGGAGAATACAGTTAGGTCCAGAAATATTTGGACAGTGACACAAGTTTTGTTATTTTAGCTGTTTACAAAAACATGTTCAGAAATACAATTATATATAATATGGGCTGAAAGTGCACACTCCCAGCTGCAATATGAGAGTTTTCACATCCAAATCGGAGAAAGGGTTTAGGAATCATAGCTCTGTAATGCATAGCCTCCTCTTTTTCAAGGGACCAAAAGTAATTGGACAAGGGACTCTAAGGGCTGCAATTAACTCTGAAGGCGTCTCCCTCGTTAACCTGTAGTCAATGAAGTAGTTAAAAGGTCTGGGGTTGATTACAGGTGTGTGGTTTTGCATTTGGAAGCTGTTGCTGTGACCAGACAACATGCGGTCTAAGGAACTCTCAATTGAGGTGAAGCAGAACATCCTGAGGCTGAAAAAAAAGAAAAAATCCATCAGAGAGATAGCAGACATGCTTGGAGTAGCAAAATCAACAGTCGGGTACATTCTGAGAAAAAAGGAATTGACTGGTGAGCTTGGGAACTCAAAAAGGCCTGGGCGTCCACGGATGACAACAGTGGTGGATGATCGCCGCATACTTTCTTTAGTGAAGAAGAACCCGTTCACAACATCAACTGAAGTCCAGAACACTCTCAGTGAAGTAGGTGTATCTGTCTCTAAGTCAACAGTAAAGACAAGACTCCATGAAAGTAAATACAAAGGGTTCACATCTAGATGCAAACCATTCATCAATTCCAAAAATAGACAGGCCAGAGTTAAATTTGCTGAAAAAAACCTCATGAAGCCAGCTCAGTTCTGGAAAAGTATTCTATGGACAGATGAGACCAAGATCAACCTGTACCAGAATGATGGGAAGAAAAAAGTTTGGAGAAGAAAGGGAACGGCACATGATCCAAGGCACACCACATCCTCTGTAAAACATGGTGGAGGCAACGTGATGGCATGGACATGCATGGCTTTCAATGGCACTGGGTCACTTGTGTTTATTGATGACATAACAGCAGACAAGAGTAGCCGGATGAATTCTGAAGTGTACCGGGATATACTTTCAGCCCAGATTCAGCCAAATGCCGCAAAGTTGATCGGACGGCGCTTCATAGTACAGATGGACAATGACCCCAAGCATACAGCCAAAGCTACCCAGGAGTTCATGAGTGCAAAAAAGTGGAACATTCTGCAATGGCCAAGTCAATCACCAGATCTTAACCCAATTGAGCATGCATTTCACTTGCTCAAATCCAGACTTAAGACGGAAAGACCCACAAACAAGCAAGACCTGAAGGCTGCGGCTGTAAAGGCCTGGCAAAGCATTAAGAAGGAGGAAACCCAGCGTTTGGTGATGTCCATGGGTTCCAGACTTAAGGCAGTGATTGCCTCCAAAGGATTCGCAACAAAATATTGAAAATAAAAATATTTTGTTTGGGTTTGGTTTATTTGTCCAATTACTTTTGACCTCCTAAAATGTGGAGTGTTTGTAAAGAAATGTGTACAATTCCTACAATTTCTATCAGATATTTTTGTTCAAACCTTCAAATTAAACGTTACAATCTGCACTTGAATTCTGTTGTAGAGGTTTCATTTCAAATCCAATGTGGTGGCTTGCAGAGCCCAACTCGCGAAAATTGTGTCACTGTCCAAATATTTCTGGACTTAACTGTAAGTGTAAAGCGTCTAGGGCGTCTGTGCAAAATTTAGTGATTGTAAATGCGGATTCCTTTAGCGGACATACACACACACACACACACACACACATACACTCAGCTTTATATATTAGATTTTACAGCAGAATGTCTTGATCAAATAGAAAATAATTAAGGAAGGAAGAAAATCATCTAAGGCCACGTGCACACATCAGTATTTAGTGAGTTTTTTACCTTAGAATTTGTAAGTCAAAACCAGGAGTGGGTGATAAATACAGAAGTGGGACCCGTGTTTCTATTATACCTTTTCCTCTGATTGTTCCACTCCTGATTTTATCGACAAATACTGAGGTAAAATAATGCCCATATACTGACCGTGTACACATAGCTTAGGCTTTGTTTCCACCTATCTGGCCATCCATTTTTTTCTCCTTCCCCCTTGTCAGTGGAACACCAGAGGAAAACTGATGCAAAACCAATCCCATAGTTTGCTTGGAATCACATTCATCCTGCGCATCCGTTTTTGTGCTAGACCCATCATGGAGCATCCTTTTCGATCTGGCTCACCAGTTTTGCAGTAGAATGGGTAAAAATTATGATGACAGCTGATGTAATTTTGACATCAGTTGTCATTCATTGAGCACAAGAACATGGAACCCCATGGAATGTATATATGGAACCTGGCCTTAATATCCATGGCAACCTCAGAAAGTACAATGAATCGAAAGTGCTATTTATTGGCATCTATTGACCAGATGACATGTCACTTTGTCTCCTGTGCATTCCTTCCAATCTCAGCAGTATGCTCAGGAGCAGTACATTTACTGCATGCATATTCACAGCCAAACTAAAAGAATAAGTCACAGCCAAAGCTTAACTGCCCAGGAACACTGGGTCCAGCAATGTTGAGTTTATGGATACAATAGGGTTACTTGCATAGAGCTGTAAATGTTATAATATTTAAGAAAACGCACCTCACCTCTTCAGTCCCTTGACAATCCAGTGCAGATGTCCCCGTGGTTGCTGATGGTCCTGTGAGCTGCCAGCATATGACCACTGCATCTAATTACCTACCTCCCAACTTTGGAAGAACAGGAACAGTGAAAAAATATGCAATGCGCATAGCGCCATAGTAAATTTTGACAGCGCTCCTAGCCACACCCATTTGCCATTTGTTCATACCCTGGCAGGAGGAGATGTCAGAGGTGTAGTAGCTTTGAGGGACATTTTGGAGACAACCAAGACTGCAGGGCGTGAACCCAAATCCAGGACTGTCTGCTGTATCCAGAAAGGCTGGGACTAGAGATGAGCGGATTAATTCACAGGACTCTGGTCCAGCATCCAGATCAGCGGTACTAGGTGGCAGGACTGGAGGCCGCGAATCTCTTACCTTCTTGCGTCACTGGTGCTAGTTTTGATACTCCAGGTCTGGTACAACGTCATCTGTGCATCATGCTCACCTCTAGTTGGGACCTGTGGATTTATCTTTGTTCATTCTTTCACAGTCGTAGCAGACAGAACGTTCTCATCTTTATGTAGCTTCACTATGCGACATGTTGCATTGCTGTGTCTGTAAGGCCGATAAATACTGTGCTTTTTATTTTCTGCAGGTGTGAGCATCAACCTACACAATAAAACCTCATCTGATTATCACATTGATCATTCATTTTTATGCCTTTTCCCACTTTTTTTATGCATTTTTGGTGCAGATGTGAGCCACATTTTTAAGAATTTTTTTATGGTAGAGAAAAGCTTTCATTCTGCACTTAAAAAAGTGTCTGCAGTTTTTTATATGCTTAAAGTGGCTGTCATTTCATTAAAACTCCGCTCTTTGTGTGTGTAAAGATGCTGCTAAACTGAGCGGCTTTGGATTTTTTTTTTTCTATAGGCTTCTATGTGGAGCCTGAAAAACCTTTTTTGTAGCATTAAAAACGCAGTCACATCTGCACAAAAAAATGCATCAAATAAGGGGGAAAAAGCATGAAAGAAGCACAACAAACACAAAATCAGAGAAGATTGTTATTGTGACATGTGGTGCGGACACCTTCTGGAAACGTGAAAAAGAAAAAATTTCAGTATAAAAAAAAATACTTTCATTTAATTTTACAAGAAGAAAACAATATAGCTTTTTTTCTCCCTGTAGAACTCAGGGACATAGAAATACACTTAAAATTATCTGTGTGTACCAGTATAATCTGCCGGTGAGGTCAGTGCCTGCAATGCAGCTTCAAGTATACAATATTAAGTCAGTGACATCAACAGAGCCTGTGGCTCAAAGGTGTACCTCCTGCCTACTGCTGTAGAGGATGTTGATTCATGTCCCTGGAGCACTCCCAACCACAAAATAAAACTAAGTTGCATTTTAGTAGCTTGAAAGAAATTGACTTTTTTGCATATTTTTATTTTTTTTTTAATAATTTTATAAGAACAAAACAATGATTACTTCTTCACATTTAGAATACAGGTACCTAGAAATACAAAGCTGTGTACAGATGTATCTCAATGTACCTGTATAATTTGCGGCTGCATTCCCTGCTTACTCTCTCAGTGCGGCCAGTGGCTTATTGGTAGAGCTGCTGTCTGTGGACAAGGAGTTCATGAGTTTACATATCAGGGAGACTCGAGTAAAGAGTTGATTATTTTATTTATCTTGTGTAGACAGATATTGGCCCCTGTCCTTGAGGAGGAGCTATGTAGCAAGGAGAGGTGAGGGAAAGTCGGGACAAAGCCCTGACTGCCGGGACAGCGGGACCGAGCCCTCAAAAGGGGAAAGTCCTGCTGAAGCAGGGACAGTTGGGAGCTATGAAATAAATTGCCTCAATAGTCATCTGTCTCAGTTACTGGCCCGAAGCCAGCAAAATGGCACATGACCACTGAATCCATATAGCCAAAAGTGTTTTTTCTTATGTTTTCAGAACATTTGCTGTTGACACATTCTGTCCATGAGAGGGGAAATAGCTAAAGCCCTTCAAATTCTGTTTGACAGGGAATCTTTTTGGGTAAAAGTTGGAAAACTTGATAGGTGAAATGATGTGGATGCACTCAGCCTTTTTTTAGCGGTTTCATGGTATTTTTATTGTCATTTTTACAACTTTTTTTTTCCAACTAAAACAAAATACTGTTAAAAGTCTTGAAAAGTATTGAAAAGTCTGTTTTGGTTTCATTTTTATTATTGGAATGTCTATATTATTTTTATTTATTTATTTTTTCAAAACAATTCAAGCTCTAGGTAAGTTATTTGTGTTGGGTTCTTTTCATAGGCTTCTCTGTAGAACTTAGCAAGCGCTATGAAAATTTACCTAAAAATGATATGAAAAATACCTAAAAACATTTACCATTTTTATAAGCTTTTAGATGTGCTGCAAAAAAATATGGCGTGTTGAGGACTAAAGGGGCTTTATTAATATTTGCATAGATGGCAGGAGTACATAAACAGTAGAAGGCCTCTGTGCAAAAAATTATTTGGGCCCTTTGCAGTCCATGATGTACAATTCCACCTGCTTTGGAAGTCTCAGTGGGCTTCCTCACCTCATGAGCCCCATACAGCTGCACAGGTTGCACCAATTTTCCACCCCTATTTCAATATTATTTTTCTTACTGCACATTTTAGGCCTCATTCAGACATCCATTTTGAATTTATCTGTTTGAGACATGATTTTCAAGGATACAACATGTGCCCATTATAATCTATGGAGCTGTGCACAAAAAATTTACAGACATCCATTTTTTTTATCCAACTCACATATGAAAATTATATTTATCCATACAAGTCTATGGGTCTGTGAAAATTATTTACAATATAAAAAAAATTAAAAAAATATTAGGGCCCCAATTCATCAATGCGTTTTGCATGTCAGTTTTGGTCAAACAGTGCTCGATAGTAAGAAGCGCTACATTTGTTAAGGGACAAGCACTTCTAAGTGGATTTGGCGCACCCCTTGAATACTGGACAACATTTCTGTCATCATTTACCCAGTATATATTTTTTGTGAATTTGCCGGATGTGCTTGACTATACCCCCCCCCTTCTGATGCAAAAAGTTGAATTTTGCACAAAGTAGGTGGGTGTCCAGTGTTGTTTTTCCCTCCAGTGTGGTACTGAATTGATTAAAGGATTGTAATTGTTTTCAGTTTTCCAACACATGACATGACATTGTTGCTCCGGGATAGTGCAAGAACCGGATCTTAAAATATTTAATGTAGAGCTTTTCAATATCACTACACATAACCCACAACTACTTATCAAATCCTTAGGCTATGTGCGTACTTTGTGTTTTTACCTGCGTTTCAGCTGCGTTTTGAACTGCAGCGTTTTCATGCCAAAATGCATGCGTTTTGATTTTCAAGCAAAGTCTATGGGAAATGGGAATTTCCTGTCCGCACTTTGCTGTTCAAAACGCTGCGTTTAATTTGCATAATTTTGGGCAAAAACTCAGAGTTCAAAGAAGCAGCATGTCAATTGTTTTTGCCATTTGGGCTGCGTTTTGCTAACATTGAAGTCAATGAGAAGTTGTAAAAAGCAAGCAACATCCAAATTTCAGCGTTTTACCTGCTTTTTACCTGCAAAAAACATGCGTTTTGGACTACATAAAGGCATGCGTTTATGACACCAAAATAATGGAATGATATGTCCCTTTACACACACACACATAGTCCGACAATTGAATTGATGGAAAATATTAATTTATCGTAATTTTAGCCATAAATAGTATAAAACCGCTATAATTATATTAAATATAACTATTTTCATTATGATTTAAATAATTATATTTGTTTTCTGTTTTTTTCCTTTTTTCATAGTGTTTGACTGTTTAAACCTTATTTAGCAGTGTCTTTATGTTCAAAACGCATCTTTCCAAACGCAAGTGGAAAAGCATGTAAAAAGCGCTAAAAATGCAGCTAAAACGCGGTAAATACGCATGTGTATTTATCGCGTTTCTGTGGTCAAATGCAACTTTGGCAAAAGCAATTTCTGCCAGAGGGTGCGTTTTGAACTGCAACTACCTCGACGCAAAGTGCACACATAGCCTAAAAGTGAACCTGTCAGGTGCAATATGTACCCAGTCACACAAGCAGTTCTGGGTGTATATTGTTAATCCTTTCCCAACTGTCCCAGCATCTAGTAGTATACATAAAGAGATATTTAGAAACAGTATTTCTAAAGATCCCAAATGTTATGCTAATGAGGCCAGGGACTAGTCGCAAGAGTGTTAGCTTCCCTGGCTAGTCGGCCCCCTTAGAATGTAAGCACTCCCCTGTGGGTGTGCTAACATGCTAATGAATGCACAGTGTCAGAGGATGGTCGCGCTCATTTCTCCGCTGCCATCGCTGGATTTCAGCTCAGAGTGCATGATCCTGAACTTTCGGTCATGTGCACTACACAAGTTTGAAGCCAGGACGTGTGCCCCCGGCTTCATAGAGCACATGACCAAATTCAGGAATCATGCGCACTGAGCCAAAATCCAGGAGTTGGACTATATGGCAGCAGAGGTGAGAGCAACCATGTCTCTGACGCAGCACATTCATTAGCATGTTAGTACACCCACATTGGCATGCTTACATGCTACGGGGACCGACTAGCCAAGGAACTAACGCCCTTGCGACTGGTCCCTGGTCTAATTAGCATATAGTATGGGATTTTTAAAAATACTTTGTCTAAAGATTTCTTCATATATGCTACTAGATAAAGGGACAGTTAAGGGGGCTTTACACGCAGCGACATCGCTAGCGATGTCGCTGGTGAAAGCACCTGCCCCTGTCGTCTGTGCGTCACGGGCAAATTGCTGCCCGTGGCGCACAATATCGTTAGGACCCGTCACAAGGGACTTACCTACCTAGCGACGTCGCTGTGGTCGGCGAACTGGCTCCTTTCTAAGGGGGCGGTTCGTGCGTTGTCACGGCGACATCACTAAGCAGCCGCCCAATAGAAGCGGAGGGGCGGAGATGAGCGGGCGTAACATCCTGCCCACCTCCTTCCTTCCTCATTGTGGGCGTCCGCAGGTACGGGGAAGTTCCTTGTTCCTGCGGTGTCACACGTAGCGATGTGTGCTGCCGCAGGAACGACAAACAACCTGCGTCCTGCAACAGCAACGATTTTTTGAAAATGAACGACGTGTCAACAATCAATGATAAGGTGAGTATTTTTGATCATTAACACTCGCTCGGAGCTGTTACACACAACGACGTCGCTAACGACGCCAGATGTGCGTCACGGAATCCGTGACCCCGGCGATATATCGTTAATACGTCGTTGCGTGTAACGGGGCCTTTAGACAGGGATTCGCAATATGCACCCAGCACTGCTCGTGGTTCTCGGTGCATATTGCACCTGACAGGTTCCCTTTAAACAACCATTCCGACACCGCTGAGGCATGGAAACCCAACCTAAGGTTTCATTCATACATCCTTTTTCTCTTCTACTTGATAAAATGAATTAATTTTCATCTGTGTTTGATCAGTGTGTCCTTTTTTACCATCAGTGTTTCATCTGTTTTTGTGGCCTTCAAAAGAAAATACAATTAAATACATTTCTGTATTTTTCCTATGCATTATACAGTGAAGAACAGACAGCATATGGATGAAACACAGATGCCATAGACTTTAGACATGAGAAAATCAATTTGATGTGAATCAAATTCAAGTTGGATTTTTATTAGATTTTAAGGTCCTGGCAAATCTCACCATTTTGTAAATGAATTCTTATGAATTATCCCCCGAAAAATGCCCTCCACTTTTTAACACATTGCAGGAGATTGCATCAGTCACGGAAGGCTGACAAGTCATCAACTACACAGGCTTTCCTATAACATCTTAACTACTACATCACATGGTATAGCACAACCAATTAGGAGAGACTATAGTAGCCTGTGTATAAGCCTAAGCTGGGAATGCAGCAGCCATTTTAGGGGATGTAGAATAGTGAGAGTACATCAGAGCCCACAGCTCAGCATTAGAGATAGGAAGAGAAAGCCCTAAAATGCTGCACAAATACTCCAGACAGTAATATGTGGAATAATTGCAGCAGTGAAGAAGATGGGAGTAGTAGTTTGCAAATAATAAAATACTACAGAGATTCAGTTGATAGGGGGTGAAAGAGATAGGAGAGGTGCAACCAGCCTCAGCGTGATTTATCAGTGATATGGTGTGCTTGGCATCTGACCTTTTGCATTTGAATTACAATGTATACAATTTTATTTCTTTTTAATGCACTAAAATGTAGAAGCAAGACAGCGCAATAGCTTTTAAAGAAAAAAATCTCAAATCAGTGTCAGAGACACACTAGCTTGTCACAAGTGTCTAAACTAAATTTTTGCATTTCTTGTGCAATCATTTTTGTGATCAGACGAATAATTGTTTTGTTTGGGGGTTTTTTTGTTTTTTAAAAAGATAGGTCACCAAACTCTGAACACTTAATTGCCACTATCTCACACAGTGTGTGTAAAATATTTATTTTTTTACATTTTTTTCCTGCACATCTGTTTTACTAATTAAATTTAACATCCATACACACCAGGTTAATAACACACCCTCGCTCTTTGGTCATGTACCTACCTAGTCTTTCTTAATACATCATTTGTGGGAAAGGACTTGTGATTTGTTGCAAATTTATTCACTATGATTTGAATTTTTGGTAAAAATCACAGAACCTGGCGAATTTAAATGTCAAACTATTTTATCATTGCTGCTAGACTTGCATGGGAAAATTTGATCCTTGACTTGGATCAAAAAAGATCATTTCTGGGGTGTTTGTAAAAACTTGGTCCACAAAAAAATGACTTCCCCATAGAATATAATGGCTAGAATACTTACTATATTACAACAGGACATCTGAGTGAAACCCAATATTTTTCCTTGTTGCTGAAACCACTTTTGGTTTATTCTCAAAAACTGCAATAGCATCTTTGTACTTATGCTGTGTTTGAAACCCAGGGCCATATTCACACACAGTAGGTTTATTGCAGTAATATCTTTCACTACACACCCATTCTATCAATCTTTTGTGTCTGTGGGATATCCATGGAATTCTATAGATTTCAAAACAATTAATGGGAAAATTCTACAACAACATTGTTACATGCCCTAAAAGCAAAAGAAGGTTCTAACAACAATATTCATATATATTTTATTTATAAATATATATATATATATATATATATTTATATTTTGCATTTACATCCACAGCACATGTGGATATACAGGTTTAGTGTTGTCTCTTATTTTGCACCTTGACTTACAGCTTTAGACTATGCCAAGTTAGAAAAAAAGGAGGATAGCTGACCCAATCCTCCACAATTCTCTTATGCACACAGAAGAAAGGCTTGTAGCTGAAAGTGTTGGCCATGCTGTGTACTGGCCACCATTTCCCCATAACAATAGGCCGGCAGCTTGTAGAGGAGGGAAAGTGTGATGTCATGGGCAAGGCGGGGTTTCCCTGGGCTAGCTGCTCTACCACAACCAAAGCCTTGTGTGTCTTTTCAAGAGCTGTGCCTTTATGTATCTCTCCTTGTGTGTGTACTGATAGAGTACTGGTGTGAAGATTACAAAAAGAAGGGCATGTTCTTATTGCAGCTAGATTTTCTTTATACCTTTATATATGCTTTTATTTTTACTTTTGTATTATAATGTGTCTTATGTGTTTGTTTAATAAATACAGTAAATGTTCCACAACAAACCACTTTATATCAGTTGAATCTAATTTATTTTATTTGACTGTATATTGTAAGATCGTGCAAAGTGCTCAAGTAATAAGAATATCTTCTTGAGATTCTAGTTTTAAAGAATAAAAAAAGTGCTTACATGTATCACACGAAAATATTATCTAACAGTGTTTAATTTAATTGAATTTAATTATTTATTGCATAAATTCATTTTTTTTCTTAATATTATTGATTTCATTTTTGTAATGCTCCTAAAATAGCTTCCACATGCCTAGTTATAGACCAAGCAATGTGTCCTGTAATATGATATCTCCTGCCTCCCCTGGATATAGTGTTTGGAGTAAAAGCCTTGATAAGTGCTTAAAAAAAAAAGTTGAAGACTAAAGTAGTATAGTAGAAGCAACAAGCCTTATATTTAATATCAGATAAACATATTCTTTAAAATTGTATCTCCTTCACACTGTAAATCGTTCATATCGTGTTGTTAATCACGAGTTTCCCAATTCAATTAAATAAAAAATAAATAAATAAAAAAGAATAGCTACATTAGAAATAAAAAAAAAGTTACAGGCTTTGTCCTGATGTTGTTTTATTTTATTTTACCCGTTTTAATATAATAATTTGAGAAAAAAAAATACTTTCAATATATTTTTTAGATATATTTATTTTTAGGTAATTTATATTTATTTAATGTATATTTTATAGTCATAAATGTATATAATAGTTCAGCTACTGTTAATACACACAGAAATTCATCCCCAGTCACTAGACTGCACCTTAGACTATATATCTGTCTTTTTATATATATACATATATATATATATATATATATATATATATATATATATATAGATAGATAGATAGATAGATAGATACATACATATATATATTTTTATTTTTTAATTTTTATATATATATACATATTTATTTTATATATATATATATATATATATATATATATATATATATATATATATATATATATAGTTTTTCTATTTTTTAGTATGCCCCTAGTTTAGCCTCCGTTGCTGGTGCTCGTTTGCATAGACGGACACATCTTTTGTCTTTACTGTCAGCCACAAAGCCCTGGAATCTGTGCTTAGAATCCTGCACTTCAATGCGAATTATAATGAATATAGCACATAACTATGAAAGGAATGTCTCTTTTCACAACGATCGATCACTGGAATTCTTTTGTGCAAGAAAAAAAGAAAATAAATATAAAAACTACAATTTAGAAAAAAAAAATAACTAGCAGGCTACTAATAAAAAGAAGGTAATGCAGTAGAAGCAAAAATAAAAACTCCTTGTATAATCAGTATTTATGCTCTAGTTATCGCAAAAGATAACCAAACAAACAAAAGAATCTTATCGAATATTCGCAAAAAAATGTGCAATTCTCAGCAAGAGTTAAAAAGCAACGGTTGAGTTGTAATAACACAATCTCCTTCTGTACAGAGGACGAGCTCGCAGACACTAAATAGGGCTGAATAGGGCAGGCTCACACCATCCTTATTGCTGCAGCCGCAGCACTAAAACCAAGCTGTTGTTTTAATAGGGCAATAAAAATGAATTATGGTTAAACGCCTTGTAGCTCTGAGCTTCTGGATGGAATCCCCAGTCTGGAGCAATACGTAAGAGAGGTTTTATATTTGTGTGAGCTGCAATTGATCTCCTTGATGACATTCTCATTCATAGAAAGCATTTGATTTATGAGTTTAGGAAGAATTGCATCAAGCACATCTAGATATTATTGCATTATTGCTTAAAGCAGCCCTTTAACGTCTAGTTTGAATTTGTGCTGTGTCTACACACTCTGCATAATACTGTATGGACATCATGCATGTGTATATGTATATATATATATATATATATATATATATATATATATATATATATATATATATATATATATACATAGTGTATATATATATATATATATATATATATATATATATATATTGTGTGTGTGTGTATATATATATATATATTTATATATATTGTGTGTGTGTGTGTGTGTGTGTGTGTGTGTGTATATATATATACATATATATATATTTGTGTGTATATATATATATTGTGTATATATATATATATATATATATATATATATATATAGTCTGTGTGTGTGTATATATATTCAGTATATATATTTATGGGTATGTGCGTGCAGACAAACACATTTACACATGCATATATACTGTGTGTGTGTGCATATATATGTTCATATAATATATATACAATGTTTGTGTGTATGTGTATATATATACATATATGTGTGTGTGTGTTTGTTCGTATATATATATATATACAGTCAAAAACACATTTATAATTGTATATGTATATATATATATATATATATATATATACATTCTATATCATGCAGCTATGGTGGGGGAGGGGAAATTTGCTTGTGCATTCGTATACTAACCTGTAAGAGTGCAGATTAATTAGATCCCCCTATATTTAGACACTTGTAATTCAATTCAATTTCACATTATTTTCTTTTCCAGATCTTTCCCGGATCTTCTCACAGATTATCAACAAGATTGTATATTTTTTTTTTATTTATTTATTCATTTTTTTCTGTTATCAATCAAATTTTGCAAATCATAAAGTGGATATTTTACCATATTCATCTGTTGGTACCATTATATTTAATGAAAAAAATTAACCGATTTGTTTCAACATCCATAGAAAAAGAAAAATGATCTAGGATTTGCTTTTTTAATAAAAATAAAGTCAAACAAAAATATATATATCATATATATCTCTAATAAATATATTTTTATGTACAAACATTCCTAATAATTTTGTGAATTGTTCATTTTGTGTGCTTTTGTTTCACTTTGAATTCCTATTTGTGGACAGAAAAAAAAAATAAAAATCCAGTAACAATAAGGGTGGTAGAGGAAAAAAATATGAAAGAAACCTGTTGGATGTAAGTCTTTATTCTACACCCCCCCCCCCCCAAAAAAAATTGTAAAACAAGGCTGTGATACAAAAAAAAAATAAAGAAGTGAGAATATATTTACATATAATCACTTTCTTCTAGAGGCCTCACTTATTGCTTTCAGCGGGTTAATAAAACATAAAAATGTGTCTTGATGAAAACTGAAATGGCTGTAGGATGCAAATAATAATTAAAAAAAAAACACCGTGGCAGGGGGAGGCAGAAAATTAACCATTTTGTGTCTGGTGGTTCAGTAGTTGAGATGCTGCAAGTCAATTGTGGTAAATGTGTCTGTGAAAAAATCAAAACTGTCTGCAGAAATATCTACAGGGCTGTCCAAAGATTCTGGTAAACTGGGGGACAGTGTATCTGAGAGCTGGAGGCAGGAGTCTGAGGAGAAGACATTGAAGTCTGATAGGGAAGCCACATCTAGGGCCTCATCAGGGCCATCACTGTGGAGTCCAGCAGCTGCAGAGTCCTGGACCATTGTTGATAAGCAGTTCTGAACAGTGGGTGACTGGTGCTGCTGGAAATGTCTCAGATTTTTCTCACTGCTGGATAATGGGGAAACTGGAAAACTCTGAGGATCCCCATTGTGTGCATTCTGAGCTTGCTGCTGCTGGAAAGTGTATCCATCCCTCTCCAGTAAAGCCCCAGAGACATTGCTGAGAGCCTGCTCAAACAGAGCCTTCTCCTTATCTCCACCATCACCCTTCTCAGAGTCCTCCAAGCTTTTACACTTCCCATCCCCATTCTGGTTCTCCTTACATTGGGTCTGTCTCTTGTGCTTCATTCTTCGATTCTGGAACCAAACTTTAACTTGCCTCTCAGTTAAATCCAACAAAGCAGCAATCTCTACCCTCCTGGGTCTGCACAGATACTTGTTGAAATGGAATTCTTTCTCCAGCTCCAGCAGTTGTGTGTTGGTGTATGCTGTCCTCAGCCTTCTGGAACCACCACCACCACTATTTTCCTGAATTTCAATGATTTCTGTGAAATGCAGAAAACACAACTCCAGTCAGTCTTCACCAGCCAAGCCTAAATCATACACAAGCTCAATGATATCTCCAGGCTCTGCAATAAAATGGCCGACCAGAATACTGCAAACTTCATCCCCTCAATGCTTGATTTTACAAAAATGACATTAAATAAACAATATCCCTCTTCCATATATTTCTCTATTATGATTTTTTTTTTAGCATTCTATAAATTACACTTTGCTATGCGGATGGAACTTTATGGGTTAAAAGTTATAAATAAAAAAAAATTGTGTACAAATAATAGATTACAAACAACAAACAAAACAAAAATAAATATGAAATGTTGCATTATAAGCTTTCAAATAAAGTATAGTTTGAGCAAATCCAAGTGGATGGAGTCACAAACTTGGAGGTCATTAAAAAAAAAAAAGTTCTTAAAGTTTGTAAATTATTGAGAAAAATAAAAAGTAAAATAAAATAGTAAAAGAATAATAATTTCCACTGATGGGCACTGACCTTTGTGGCTGAGGCATGCTGCAGCAGCTGGGGCACTGGCCGGAGGTGGAGGGGGCTTCTTGGATGCCTTCTTCTCCTTCATCCAGGGGTACTCCGGGGGCAGGGGGCCGGCTGCCGGCACAGGACTGCTGCCGCTGCTGCTGCCACCATTGGGGCTGTGTTTGGGCCGGCTGTGGCGAGGGTGGCTGCCTGGATTCAGGCTGGGGATGGTCTGTTCGAAAGGAGGAGGAATAAGTGTCGAGTGTGAAAGCGCAGAGCTCTTGATTGATGAACTTTGAAATGTCTCAGCGACAGGGGGAAAGGATGTCAGGCACTCAGCAAGCGACGGCTGACTATTGATAAAGCCAATCTCTCGCTCAAATTCGTAATTCATGGCCCTCTGCTCCTGCGAAAAGTTCGCACAAACCAACGACGGCGAAAAAAAATCATAAAAATCCTGGATGGGTTTTTTTTCTAATTCACTGATTACAGCCGTATGGGGACTGTGCTACTATTAAACTATTGAATTCATGGAGACAAGGTTGAAATTGGACCGAATTGGTTGTCACATGATTGCTCCTGCCCAATGACAATTTGGGGTTTAATCAAAAGAAGCCACTGTCTGTGTGATTGATCCAAAAAAAGTCAAGAAGGAACGCCTCATTGTATGGCAGCTAGGCTTTTATTTACACATGATCCTCTAAAGCCAGGGGTAGACCCTCTGCCTCATCCCTAAATATATTATATATGTGATATTTGTGTGTGCTGCTGCCCCACTCTGCTCTGCAGCACTCTGTCTGCTCTGCACTCACACTACATTGTCTGCCAGGGAGGCGGTGTGCTCCACACAGACCGTGGAGGAGCCCAAATCTGACGCCTTAAGTCATTAACAAAGTCATCCATTAATCTTCAAAGTTCTGACACCAAAGACCCCTCCATCCTTGATACATAAGAACCCACAGCCAGGCACGATTTACATTTGGGGCTGCACTGTACCTAGGATGTGTTGTATATATATATATATATATATATATATATATATATATATATATATATATATAGCTAGATAGATCTAAACAGATATAGATATATATGATACAGTGCTCTGATCAGCTGGGCAGCCTATTGTTTTATCACTTCCACATATGGGAAGCATGAGGACAAGTCTTGATCTATGTGAACATTTTACAGCTCTGCAAAATGGCTGCACATGACAATAGGTTTCCTTTCTCTATTGATGTAATGTGTGTTTATGAATAGACAGAACAAGGTGAGTGACTTTTTTTCTACCGCACCAGATTGTGGTAAGGATAACAAACAGTATAGGTTTGTGGTATACTACCACTGTCCTACTTATAATATTATACATCTTTTCAATAATGTTCATCCTACATTACATTTTACAACTATTTCTTTTGTGAGTGTATGTATCTATATATCCGGCTCTGTATGTATACACACACAAAGATAGATAGATAGATAGATAGATAGATAGATAGATAGATAGATAGATAGATAGATAGAAACACAGTGATAGCTAGATAGATAGAAACACAGAGATAGATAGATAGATAGATAGATAGATAGATAGATAGATAGATAGATAGATAGATAAAAACACAGTGATAGATAGCTAGAAAGATAGAAACACAGATAGATAGATAGATAGATAGATAGATAGATAGATAGATAGATAGATAGAAACACAGTGATAGATTGCTAGATAGATAAATAGAAACACAGAGATAGATAGATAGATAGATAGATAGATAGATAGATAGAAACACAGTGATAGATAGATAGATAGATAGATAAAAATATATATAGATCTATATATGTGCTGAGGGAGAGAGAAATATATACAGATATAAATATATATACATGTATGTATATATATATATATATATATATATAAGCACAGTGTGTTATTTCATGTATATACCTATAGACACATAATTTCACATGTGCATATTTATACATACAAACACATCTAGAGGGTTATTACATTTGCTTCGCACATAATTTAACATCTGTTTACAGCAAATAGAATAATAGATGTATATAATGTGTCTTTACTTACTCATATCCTTCTGCTGAGAAAGATCCCCTAATAAATCAGCTATTAATCTTTCCTATCCTCGATTTAAAAGAATAGGTGACATTGCAGATAGGGTAGCAATAATACCGAACGTTCAGATTAAAAGTCAATTTTAGATGATTCCTGTAAACACACAATTTAGACTTTGTAAATCTCACATATCAGGGTATTTAGCCGCAGTTTGCAGCACTACAGGAACACAAGGCAGTATTTAGATGGAAGGTTTTTAATTTTCTTGCTTTTATTCCAAACAAAGCTGGAAGGAAGTCTGTGTGTGATCAATCTTTCTTGCCAAATGGTTTGACAGCTTCTGGCCCTAAAGATCACATTTAAAGCTTCTTGTTTCTTCCAAGATCAAATGTTACTGGGAAAGAGGTTTCAGGGAGAAATGCAGCTAAATAAGAGCTAGTAACTTCTTCTTGCTTGTTTTCTTGGAATATATTCACATAGCAGGTATGGTACCTTTCCTTTGTCTTATGTCCGAGCAGAGTCTCCATATAAAGCTGGGAATTCTATAATTCTCTGGGTGGATGGATGTGTGCAGATGAAATTGAGCTTTGTTAGTGTAATGTGTGTGGGTGTGAGGAATCCTAAAATCCAAGCTCTCTTCCCCTACAGCAGGAAACAAAGAATTTCACTGTGTTCACGTTATATCCTTTCATTGTTAATTATGTTATCAAACAAAATTCATCCAGCAAATTTACAAAAGGTGATTTCTATTATATCTATAAAGCAGGATCAAGACGCTTCATGGTTAGATTGTCCAGCAATGCACAATGTACAGCCAACATATGGTAACCAGGAGCAGCATTAAAATAATACATCATGTCCTTCAATCCAACACCCATGCCCTTGAGGATAATTATTAACACAAAAAAAAAAAGTTTCATTCTCTACATTTCTGCAAAGCCTTTAGTGAGACATAGAAATAAATAAACTATATGAATGTATATGTAATGTGTGTGTGTATATATATATAAATATATGTATATATATATATATATATATATATACACACACACTCATTGTGGAGTGAGCCTGTGTGTATATATATATATGTATATATATATATATGTGTGTGTGTGTGTGTGTGTGTGTGTGTCTATATATATATATATATATATATATACACACATACAGAAGTATATGTAGTGAGAGATATGCACAAATATATACACACACTCTTGAGTTTTGGAGCTGGTTATTATAATGCAGGACCCCATACTATATAGCCTTCTTATCCTGATTTATTCTGTGGCACAGCATTCCCTATTTGTTTTCGTAACTAATTGTTATTAATAATAATATCATGATGTACTCTATTGAGTATGTGTATAGACTGGAGCAGTACATCATGGTAGTCATATAGATAGACAGATAGATACTGTAGATAGATAGATAGATAGATAGATAGATAGATAGATAGATAGATAGATAGATAGATAGATAGAAAGATACCACATCCTATTGCTCTCAATATATATATATATATATACACACAGTATATATGTGTGTGTGTGTGTGTGTGTGTGTGTATATATATATATATATATATATATACATATATGTATGTGTGTATACAGAGACAGATTATATTACTTATAGATGTATAAAGCACATAAATGTATATCTTTAATCATTGTTTCTCTTTCTTCCTGTCTCTAATGCTCTCACACATCTGTCCACATCCTTTGATTTGTTTGATTTGGTATTTTGCCCTTTGTGTGAATCTGCTCTTTTATTTTTATGCAACAACAAAGCCACCCACAGAAATGTTCATTACAAGGGAAAAGTGTAGGAGTGAAATGTGCATTTTCGTACAATAAGCTCCAACAGAAGAGGCAGAGGGAAGCAATCATTCGGTGTGAACAGATGCCTGAGAGCTGATGCTGCAGATTGGAGCACAACATGGCGTAAGAAGCCCCTCAGCACAAAGCTATTACCTACCGGACCTCCATTATCAGCCATCTTATCAATCACCCTCACTCTCCTCTCTGGGTCTGTTCTACAAAGAAGCTGCTGGTTTCCTTTCCTACCTTTTCAAGCTGCTCTACTGAAACGGCAATTTATACCTAATACAGATTGGAAATAATATAAATGATATGAATTCCAATCCGTATTAGGATGTATATATATTGTACAATTTACGTGATATAATATCGTATATAAACAAATATACAAATGTTGATATTTTATCTACCATTTTATTGCATCTTTAAAGAGAATTTTTCTTTGTTGCCAATGTTCCTTGTGCCATTATCCCATCCAACAAAACGCCAATGACCAGACATGAATGTATTTACTATGTATTGTTCATAAATATGAGAGATGGGATAAATAAAATGTAAACAGTTCGATATATTTGTTTGCAGAAAAAAAATAAATTAACCAGAATTGATGCTCCAGCATAAACACATAATGACTTACAATTGTAATGATCCAGACCGATCTCCCTGTTCAAGCGCTTTTTTTTAGGATATTTGTCTAGCAATTTAAAGGAAGTGCAATAATAATTTAATTCGTTTCCCTGTGGGATAAGAAATGTATGAACAAATTCACATTTAAGTAGATATTTTCATATAAAATTTGTTCTTATACCCTGTTTGATAAAAGTGTAGAATAAAATACAAAGACATCTGCTCCAGGAAGTGTTCATGATAGGCGACTGGAACTATACACAAAAAAAAAAATAATATTGCAGACAAAAAAAAAATAATGTAAAAAATATAAAATAAAGGAATTACTTGAATTAACGGTTGAAAAGAAGAAGAATGTCATCGATCTCCCCAACACATACTGGTGTCCATTACAAATGTGTCAACTTAGGTGCTTCCTGAATTCTTCCCTGAGAGCTATGATGAGAAGATAATTCTGTATATGTAGGGTGAGTGTCACAAGGTCCATGGTGGTGATTACTGTTCATGGGTCCATTGTAGTCCATGTTGGAGGAGGAATGAGTCAGATGAGATAGACCAAACATGGAGGCTCCTGAATTAGCCATGGATTCCACATAATTGCTCCCCACATAGACGGGGCTTCCCTGTACATGAGGATTTCCATAACCTCCACTGCCTTGGAGTGGATGAGTGTCATATTCTGGGGTGACAGCAGCAGTTCCCGTGTATCTCTTCTGATGAGGGGGGCAGCTATTGTGATGAGGGCTGGGGTATGGAGCAGGCACACCATAGGAATTTGGATGGGGTTTATTAAACGCTGGGGGTGATTGAGGTTCATAAGGGACACTGTTTACTAGTGAATGCATAGAGTTCAGGTACCCCCCAACAGCTGGTGGGGGTACAGGGCTCCTGCAGGGTGAGGGGCCGCCCGATGACGTCATCATTGATTTCCCTTTCTGATCCTTTTTGTATTTCATTCGTCGATTCTGGAACCAGATCTTTATTTGCCTCTCTGTGAGGTTGAGCAAGTTTGCCATCTCCACCCTTCTAGGCCTACACAGGTATCTGTTAAAATGGAACTCCTTTTCCAGTTCTACCAGCTGGGCGCTTGTGTAAGCCGTGCGGGCCCTTTTGGAAGAAGATTGCCCCGGGGGACTTTTGTCACCAGCACAACTCTCACCTGCAGGGACCATCAAATAAAGCATGAGAACACAAACTAACAACTTTTTCAATGATCACCCACAGAGAACCTATGTAAGGCTACTAGTAATCTAAACTTGGAAATACAAAGTACTTTCTTAAGGAAGATAAATAACTTTATTCTGTGTAGTATTTGCATTTAATTGGGAGGGGGGGGGACCCATTTACTACTGGGGGTGAGGTGTGTGTTTGTGGGTTGGTGGGGGTGGGGGACTTAGTGGACACTGGGTTATCACTTAGCTTTCCAAGGATGGCAAGCTTGTCTAAATACCTATCACTTCTTGGGCTAGCAAGACTCCAACCTAGACAAGTAGGTCATGTAGATGGAGTGGGATATTTCATTCCTATGCAGTTATGCCATTCATGAACCAAGAAACGTTGGAAAAAGCAAATTAGAAATAATATTATTAATAATAATATTAATATTCATAATAATAATTTCACTATTATTACACTGTTCTAGATTTTATAGCCTACAAAAATATAGGCTTTATGAACGTGTCCATGCAAGAAAAATGAGTTATAGTAATCCTAACAGCAGTAATATTTTTTGGGAAAAGTACTGCTGCATGGAGCGGACCTCCTTCTTTTGTGTTGTGTAACCACATGGAAGCTGCTGTGTGTGAATAAAGATGGCTCCACTCCCTTACCCACTGCTATGTATCAGGACAACTCAAGATGCCAGATGGGAATGATAAACGAGCATGTCTGCCAAGTCAGTTCGATGTTATGGTTGCAGACATAAAATAATGCATTCAAATACTGTTGTGAAATTTAGATACAAAAAAAAATCCTCCAAGATGGAAACACCTGCACAAAACTCCAACATTCACAATATTATTCAGAGGTGAGGATGAAGAAGAAGAACATTATATAAAGCTAGCTTTCTGCAATACTCTATTAACCCCATAGGCGCCATGCCATAGATAATGAACAGAAACGTTGGCTCAGAGCTGCAGGGATTCTAGCTGAAAGGCTACTGCGCATGTGCACACGGAAGTGACCAGGAGCAGAAGCGAAGAAGGAGGGGGTGGAGGGGGCCAGAAGAGAACAGAGGGAGAAATTGGAAGAGGGAGAGACAGAGGAACACATTACTGCCTATAGGTACTTTCTATATTCTGCAAACCTCTAAACTCTATATATTTACTTGTCAAGTATACTATTCTAGCTGAAAGCATGAAATGAACTCAGCTGTCAGGAAATCATCATACAAGAGCACTCAATAAATCATAGAATTCCTGCTCTCTATATTAGATTAAATCTAATTATATCCAATAATTTTATCAAACAATTAATTGTCATTAGCACAGCTGCTATATGTCTGACAGCAGAGTGTTGTCTTCATCTAAGCTGTGGTCACAGTGACTGGGAGTTATAAAACTTCATATTCTTATTAAGTAGTTTCCTTGTAAATGTAATCCTCATTAAACTTCTCAGCTACTCTTAATAATCTCCACTTCGTGGAATATTTTTTTATTTTTATTTATTTATTTCATCAGAAAGGAATTAGTGGTAGAAGATTAATAACACTTTTTAACTCCCCTATTTTCCCCCCAGAGATAATAAATTGATATATTATCTACACATATTCATGTCAGACGAAAAATAACACTGCTACATTCTATCCAACTATATTATTTTAAGCCTTCTGCATGTTCTAACACTATTAATGTCTATTGTATTATATATTATAATAATAATTTAGATTTATTTATAGTAAATATATTATGTCATGATAAATAGATATGTAGTGAGAGATCTATCGATAGATATATAAATAGATAGCTAGAGATGACAGACAAATAACAAATAGATAGATAGATAGATAGATAGATAGATAGATAGATAGATAATAGTGGGAGATAGATAGATAGATAGATAGATAGATAGATAGATAGATAATAGTGGGAGATGATAGATAGATAGATAGATAGATAGATAGATAGATAGATAGATAGATAGATAGATAATAGTGGGAGATGATAGATAGATAGATAGATAGATAGATAGATAATAGTGGGAGATAGATATAGATAGATAGATAGATAGATAATAGTGGGAGATAGATAGATAGACGGACAGACAGACAGACAGACAGATAGATAGATAGATAGATAGATAGATAGATAGATAGATAGATAGATAGATGGATAGATAGATAGATAGATAATAGTGGGAGATAGATATAGATAGATAGATAATAGTGGGAGATAGATAGATAGACAGACAGACACAGACAGACAGATAGATAGATAGATAGATAGATAGATAGATAGATAGATAGATAGATAATAGTGGGCGATATAGAGATAGATTGTTAGCTAAATAGATAGATATATAGATAGATGATATAGACAATAGACAGATGATAACAAGATAGATAGTGATATATAGTAGAGATATATAGTTAATAGATAGATAGATAGATAGATAGATAGATAGATAATGGAGAGATAGATAGATAGATAGATAGATAGTGATATATAGTAGAGATATATAGTTAATAGATAGATAGATAGATAGAGATAGATAGATAGATAGATAGATAGATAGATAGAGATAGATAGTGAAAATTAAAAAGAGAGACATACAAAAGAGTGTAAAGACTTTATAATATTTCTTTGGAACTCAGCACTATTCTGAGTAGGCCGATTCACCCACCATTTGTCCTGAATAGTTCAGACTTTACAGGGTTAATGCAGTTGCACATAGTTCCAACACGGATCTCTGTTAACCCTGTATGTGCCACGCTTGAAGTCAGCCACAGCTTTCATATAACCTGTGCACCAGGTGTGAGCAGTAGGAAGGTGGTGACATTACCTGAGCTGGAGTTTCCTCCTGCCGCCGCCGCCGTTGCTGAACTTGCTGCTGTCTTCTGCTTCGTGTTCTGCCGAGATTCCTTCATCCAGGGGAATATCTGCTTGGACATGGTGGGTGAGGAGATACTGGTGGCCTTGGTGGTGGAGGCTGGGGCTGTGTTGTTGGCATGTTGTTCAGGGGGGGTCACCGAGGCTGGTGTAGGCTGCTGTTGCTGCTGATCTTGGCCTGATTGACTATTGATGGCTCTCATACAACTCTCGTTGATGTCATTGGCCTTGTGATGTGGCACTGTGCTGCCAGGTGACTGCAGAGAGCAGGCAGGTCGATGATAGTCACTTTCCAGGGGATATTGCTGCTGACTTGCATTGTAAGTGTAACCATTTGCTCCTGGGTAGGGGTATCCACCATAGATCGCAGAGCTGTCGTAGTAGGTCGCTTTTTGCATTTCGTTGTTTCCCAATATTTATTTCACAAACTGACAGGGTCCTGACACCCGTAAAGAATAACATTGGCACCCTGAGTCACGTGGTGCTTTTCCTCCAATGGCCTCTGTGGTCAGACCTGTGGTGGAGAAGAAGCAAGTTACAGTCAGGAGATGGGAAAGATCCATCTTACTTACAATAGCTAAGTGACATGAAAGCCAGCAAGGAAAAAGTGCTCAGCAATATTGAGAAGTGTGTATTAAGATGATAGGGCTGCTCACTAACGTCCAACTAATTCACACTCACCCAGAAATTACACTTCAATGCAGTGTGAATGACTACATCATAGGTCACTCTGTGCACCCCTCCCCTACCCAGCAAAGCACACAAGAACATATGTAACCTGCCCTGCCCTGGACACACAAGAACATATGTAACCCTGATATGCAATGAAAATAGCAAACGTGCCTGTGTGGGTATAACATCTAAATATTCAGGATTAATTCAGCTATGTATTATATTTATTTCGATTTTATGCATTAAAATATACACCTTTTACTATTTACTCAAGGGCGCATACAGGCTGTCTTATAGATAGTTTGATAGATAGATAGATAGATCGATAGATAGATAGATAGAGATAGAGAGATAGATAATGGAGAGATAGATATATAGATGATAGATAGATAGATAGATAGATAGATAGATAATTGAGAGATAGATAGATAGATAATGAGTAGATAGATAGATAGATAGATAGATAGATAGATAGATAGATAGATAGATCAATAGATAATGGAGAGCTAGATAGATAGGTTCATAGATACATAGATACATACATAATGGAGAGATAGATAGCTGGATGGATAGATAGATAGATAATGGAGAGATAGATAGATAGATAGATAGATAGATAGATAATGGATAGATAGATTGATAGATTGATAGATAGATAGATAGATCAATAGATAATGGAGAGATAGATAAATAGATAGGTTCATAGATACATAGATAGATACATACATACATAATGGAGAGATAGATAGCTGGATGGATAGATAGATAGAAAGATAAATAATGGAGAGATGGATAGATGGATGGATGGATGGATGGATCGATTGATGGATAGATAGAAAATAAATAGATAATGATAGATAGATAGATAGATAGATAGATAGATAGATAGATAGATAGATAGATAGATAGATATGCAATGTCAGTCTGTTTCCACATATACATTAATAACATGTACATTAGTACATTTGACATTGATATTTTATAAATAAATAAACAGATCTCCTTTATGATTCCCACAAATCTCATATTGATGCCTTCCTGACCACAGACTCCCCACCTATGTGACTCTCTCTGCCCTTTTCCATCTGATATATCTCATGTTGGAAAGATAACCTGAGCTGTAGGGCTGCATTGTAAATCAAAGTTATTGTTCACACAGAGCACAGTATTGACTTCGTGAACACTCGTTTATCAGACACCATATATCGCCTCCTAAGCACAGGCCTACACAGCAATATTTTACCTGCAACCAAAGCACTATTAACACAATTAATCGTGTGACTAAAGATATTAATATGCATCATAATATTAGACATCATGGGAAAAATTATGTAATAATAATGATGAATGTCGTTTTTGTTCGAGAGCATAAAGAATACTATATATATATATATGAAGAATTTATATGTGTGTGTGTGTGTGTGTGTGTGTATATATATATATAGATATATATATATTTTATTGTTGCAAAAATATAGAAGTTGCATGTTTCTCTATTGTTACAGCACAAATACAATGTCTGCAATTTCAATATAAACATAGCTACGAATAACTGATCAGTATGGAGATTTCTACTGACACATATTACTAGGGTGTAGTAGATCTCTGCTCTTAGAATGTTCAACAGATTTATGGACAATGGCTAAAATAAAATGAGAATTTTAATAAACAAACAACATAAAAAGTCAGTTGCCTTGTAATGTGATTAGTCCTCACATGAAATGTACACAATTCTACCTGTTAAAACATGATGGATCTGAAAAAACACCAGGAACCAGAAAGACCAGCAGCGTTCATCTCCATGACCACGGCATGAACTTTCTGTGCAGCCCCTAACGATAATAGGTTCTGTCTCTGCAACTGCTCTGTAATTTGATGTATGGGGGTCATTTGGCTAGCGAGAGAGTAGATGATGGAAACACAAGCCATAAAATACTTCTAGGATCCTGTCTATCTTTTGTTAAATCTTCATGTTTACCTATCTCCAAATAACTATTTAAACTGAGCTACAACACAATAGCAATGCATTGAAAATGCCCCAGAAAGCAAACACCAAGTCATAAAGAAATACAAAAAGCTACATTTCTGACGCTTCTATTTTATTCTCAAATTAGATAGGATAAAACAAAATACATCTATGTCTACAAAGTACATATAGGAAATACACACACACATATATATATATATATAATAAAAGTACATATATAGCTAGCTAGATAGATACATATATAGACACTTATAAAATAATTCAGATTATTATCTGTATTGCCATAAGATTTATAAACGTCCACAGTGTGTATTTCTAAAACTACAACTTTCTGTTGTTAAATGTTGCAATTATCCAATTATATTTATTTATTTAATAAAAATAAAGTTATGATGTTGCCTAGAGGTTCAGTCTTTTATTACTTTGATGCCTCCTCTTTTCTTGGATTGAAATGCCATTGTCGCAGACCTCCAAGGCCAATTAAATGTTTCATCATAAAAAAAAAACTATGAAATTAAGAGTTTTTATTAACTCCTACAATCCAGGCAGAGATAGCGCATGAATCATATCTGTTCCTAATATGACAGAACAATAATATTTAATTAAGGTCAACAACATATATTAAAAGTATTGGACCGGTGTTGGATCCCTGTATAAGCAGATAAGCAGCCTAAAGTGATGTTTTATGGCATTTCAGTTTCATTAACTTTGGAAACTGTAAATAAAAAAATATTACAACTCTAATATATATATATATATATATATATATATATATATATATATATATATATATATATATATATCTTTGGGATATGTATAGTGACTAGGCAATGCTGGAGGGTGATCTGTATTAAAGTTCTCTGTGGTACCGCATGGAGATGAAATATTAAATGTTTGTGGGATTAATAACAAAAGAAATAAGTTATCTTTAAGATTCAGTGGTCAGATATGACTAGAAACTATGGAGACGAGAAAAGAGCCTGTATTAGCAAACTATACGTATCAGTCATTTCTTGAAAGGAAGCTTGAGCTTGTGAACTCTTCTTGAACCGAGATTTAAGACTATGGTCATAAATCACTGGGACATAAACTCCACCATTCACAAGTGATAGAGGATTTCTGGCCGTCTTACCTTGGATTCTGACGACTGATGCAGAACACAACAGACTTGTCCTCCAGTTCGGGCTCCAGAACCAGCAGATCTGGGTCCCCCCACCCTTCTTATGTCCTGGGCATCATGAAGGGGGTAAGGATAGTACCAGCAGCACCTCTCCTGCTCTATCACCTAAAAGCACCAGGATGAGGACAGCCTTCAGGAAACCTCAACAAGAAATGTCTGCCAAAAAAACTGGACAACCCCTAAGGTTACATATGGGCGACCCCGGTCACCAAGATAAGAGCTATCAACTCACAGGGCTCTCCAAGTGTAGTCCCACAGACACAAAAATGGTATGTTTCTTACTAATATTGCCTGCTGAATGATGCTAGATTCCAGGGAGAATATTCATCTGGGAACAAGGATGTGTGGGGGGAGAAAAAAAAAGGAGAAAGACATTTAAAGTCTAGGGAGATGGGGTAGACATGGAAAGAAAAATAAAATAACATGAAAAAATGGAGGGAGGAGTATCCAGGACCCTGTGAAAGGAGGCGGCACTGGGGTTCTGGAAAATTATGCTAATGATGAACACAGCCTCAGTGCAACATGGGATCTATTGCTCTTTCATTAATTCTCTAATTTATTGCACGAATATATATCTTTAAAATAATAGCTGGATGATCCTCATGGTGAATATTCAGAGTCACAATTATAAACTGGAGCAGAAATATTAGCTGGGTCCTGAATATCTGATCAGGTGATGAGCTGCTAAAAGTGCTACAGAAATATCAAATTCATAAGAAAGCCTGTAATATGGGAACACAGATTTCTATGGGATATATACCGAAACATGACCCTTTTCTAGAAACAATTTCCCCATAGAAGTCTTATTCTTTTTCAGTAGGGATTAACGAGCCTTTGGGTTCTTCTGAAAAATGATTTGGCCAAGACCAGGTGTTAAAAATATAAGATGAATGTTTCAGACTATTGTGACAAAGAATAATACAGAAAAGGCATAGGATAAGGCACCGACATAAAGGACTATAAGCCCGGGTGGCCTCTTCTGCATACCAATAGTTTTTTGTCATTTATGGGCAGACAAGATTTATTGCACTATGCACCATGGCTGTAAACGGGGCATTAAAAACTAGAATCATTTGCTCTTCATGGCATATTGCAATGGCAGCACATGAAAGGAGGCAGCGTAGGAGGAGAAGGTGGTGGAAATCCACCACTAGGCATTTCCATTCAATCCACTGCTCGGTGTTGTATCTGATGAAAGCCGTGTTGGTCAATCATTCACCCCACTACTTCTTAAATTGCTGATCTGAGCTTCTTTTTATTTCAGTGCTGCCGGGATAATAACACTACAAGCCCAAGCCTGGACACTTCACACCTTCTTCCTAATGTCTTCCAGACTGGAGAGCACAGAATCAGCTAAATCTTACTTAACCCAAAACATCAGGGCGATAAACAGGAATAAAGCCCATGATTATTGTGTGAACGCTTTAATTCCAGGGCAGGAAGATGCTCCTTATATCAGGTACAGTCCTCTGTTGTAAATCACTTCTATAGCGCTGCTCTATCAAGTGACGCTTGATTATTGTCTGCAGAGATTGATGGGATTCGGTTGAATGTTGCAATGCATGTATTTATTTAGTGCTAGATATCTCCAATTTAGATGAACAGACGCTTGTAAAATGTTATGTGCACAATAAAATCTTACTACCCAGTGCGACTGGCTTTATTGTATCCGAGGCAGAAAAGAGATGGGAATCACCATCATACTATGGATATCGGTGCAGTTATTATTATCTATGGAGCACAATATAGTGCTGAATGCGTCTATAAGGGCTGGTGATTGTATCAAGCGCAGGTCAGCTCACATCAGGGTTGTTGTTTTCTAATATAATATTTCACGAGACCATTATATATTGAATATTAAATGCGGGGAAAAAATGCAAGAAAATATTTTAACAATAATATTTATATATTTACTGTATTCATTAATTGCAATAGCTGTTATCGATAAAACGAAGTTTTATTTACAGATTTACAGAAGATCAGATATAAATGCATAATATATATATATATATATATATACATAGATAGATAGATAGATAGATAGAAAGAGAGAGAGAGATCTTAGAGATTAAATTTATTTATGTATGTAATATATCTATCTATATATACAAGATATGTATGTGTATATATATATATATGTATGTATACATGTATATATGTATATCTATCCATCTATATATATACATGTGTTTGTGTATATATATATATATATATATATATATATATATATATAGATATATAGATATATACATGTAAATATGTGTGTTGGCATATCTCTATATGTGGTGTGTATATATATATGTATATATATATATATATATATATGCATACATATATATGTATACCTCTCTCTGTATATATGGATAGATATAGATATTTGCATGCATATATATATATATATATATATAGATAGATAGATAGACATATATATATATATGTAAATATATATATATTTATACATCGCATGTTATTCTTATTTATTTTTTGTTCTCTTTTTTTTTTTTTTGTCTTTAGTATCGACCACCGGCTGTGAGACATAATTGTAAAGCATTTTCCAACGTCATCTTATCAAGCTCTTCTGCCCCAATTCACTGGCTACATAAATCAAATCTCAACACTGTGACCTTTCCTCAAGCGCCACTCATTAGTGCATGTTCCTAATATCCTCACTCTCCATATGTATTTATATGTAGCTTTGTACAAATTGTAACATGCCAATACTCATATCTATAGGATATGAAGAATAAGCACTCCAGTCCCCAGCTGATAGTATTAGGCGGCCTCTCAGATTATAAAGGGCATTGTGAAGTATCCAGATAGGTTATCACAATCCAGGGTGCTAGTTGTATAGATTTTACATGGCATTATGCAATTGTAAAATATCTATTTTCAAATAAAGTGACCAATGAAAACCATGAGAGACATTCACTTATCTTTCTACAACAATCACAAATAACGCAAAATTTATTCGCTATTGACTTAGACTACAGAAATAACATAATCCTTATATTTAGGATCACTCTTGATAATGTAGAGCATTGCATTATTTTTGTATTTATTTTTTTTATCGGATGATTATTGACCGTTCAGTTCCTCCAAAGAAAAACAAGAACAAATCTAAACAGGAGCATTCTCCCTACAGCCATCATATAACAGCATGGTGAGAAACCCTATCTCTACATACATGCAGTAATAGCATTTTCTGCACTATTTCTGAAGATTGTGAGGAAATACATACAATATGGAGATGAATCATCGCTCACTCCCTACTAAAGCCTTACTACTGACCTTTGCCTTGGTCTCTACAATAACTCACCCCATTCACGAACAATCAACGGATATATCTTAGCAGAAGATCCATCCCTTCAGCCCTATCAGTTTTCCAATGGGGTATCCTTGATAGTGGGATCAGGGCTGATTACAATAAGGAGGACCTCTTGCTGGGGCTGATAAGAAGAAATACTGGAATCGCCTAATCACAGAAGAAACCTTGCTGGATCTCAGCTCTAGATGCTACAGATATGTAATGCTCACGTGCTTATACGTCAAATTAAATCATTTGATTACAAATAGGAGATGGTGGAGGAATCAGATTTTCAAAATCAAGTATCCATAAACCTAGAAAGTAACAGCCCCAAACCCTCCAACCCTCCTACAGCATTCCCAAACCATTAGGAAAATGTTCCAAAATATGAGATGTGAGCTTCTATACCCCAAAGTTACTATAATAGGTATTATAAGTAGTCAACTTACACAGAAAACATAGGAAGAGATGGGTCCACACTGTAATAGAAGCCTTGTTGACTGATTATCAAGCTCAGCACATATGAGCCATTACAGCCCCATTGAGAAGATCTTGCTATACTCCCACACATGACACATGTCCCACAGTAGAAACTAAAAGGCCTTTAATTACCTGACAAATGCAATACTGGCCTCTCCTTCAAGTAGTTTTTTTTGTTCACACTATCATGTATGAGCTTGAATGTATTAGTGAGAGGTCTCTGAAAAGTCTTGAGTCTTTAGAGAGACTCCTGCACAATGCTGTCTTACGCATTTCCTATAGCATAATGCAGCCACAAAATTACAGGGTGCTCCCTATGGTCAACTACTCCAACGCCTCTCTTGGTGATTCACGATGGATGTATTCTGAACTGGGATGAATAGATAGATAGATAGATAGATAGATAGATAGATAGATAGATAGATCTATAATAATAATAAATAATAATAATAGATAGATAGATAGATAGATAGATAGATAGATAGATAGATAGATAGATAGAGACAGGCAAGGTACTTTACCCAGTTATCAGGAATCAAATTGTCGTGTAGATATATGGGTAAGGTATTGGTGAATAGACTTTTTTCCACTTTGAAAACTGGAATGCTGCCATTTTTAATGCTTGTTATTGAAAGAACAGACTAACTCCTGGGGTTTGCACCCACACTACTCACATGGTGCTGCCTTTGTCTTGATAGATATAGAGATAGATAGATAGATAGATAGATAGATAGATAGATAGATAGATAGATAGATAGATGATAGACATATAAAAGATAAATCGCGAGTCATAAACACGGTAGATAGTTAAATAAGTAGATAGAGAGATAGATTGATAGATAGTGATTGATTGATTGATTGATTGCTTGTTAGATAGATGCAATAGACATATAAAATATAGATAGATAGATGTATGGACTTCCATAGCCCCCAACGGCCCCACCCTAGATGTGCCCCATCCATTCTTCCTATAGTCCCCACCCTGGACGTGCCCAATCCATCCTACCTACAGTCCCCACCCTGGATGTGCCCCATCCATCCTTACTATGGTCCCTACCCATCATCCCCACAGTCCCAGTCCCTATTGTACACTTGCTTTGGCAAATCTAATTTGTATTTGGTCCTGCCAATAAAGCTTATTTGATTTGATTTAGATAGATGGATGGATAGATAGAAAGATAGATAGATAGATAAATAGATAGATACATATATAGATAGATAGATAGATGGATAAATAGATAGATAGATAAATAGATAGATAGATAAATAGATAGATGATAGATAGATAGATAGATAGATAGATAGATAGATAGATAGATAGATAGATATGGGATAGATAGATAGATAGATAGATAAATAGATAGATAGATTGATTTGATTTGATATGGGATAGATAGAGAGATAGATAGATAGATAGATAGATAGATAGATAGATAGATAGATAAATAGATAGATAGATATAGATAAATAGATAGATAGATGCATAGATAGATAGATATGGGATAGATAGATAGATAGATTGACAGATAGATAGCACACATCATGTATCTAGATATAGTACTCATACAGGCCATGTCATATTCATACTATAAGAACCCTCCAAAATCCACATTGCGCCCATGAGAGCGAGTATAACCGATTTTCTGGCTCAGGCGTGTCATTTTGGAGCTAGTTAATGAATATCTTGAATAGAATGGACCAGAGAACAAAAAAAAACGCCTCATGGCAGGAAAGGGGCTCAAAATTAATGGATAAATGGTCAGTTGTTGAGAAGCTCAGCAGAGACAAAGATCAGTGGCAATCTTTTCCTGGACCCGTTCATGTGAAAAACACTTTAGTATTGGAAGTTACATGAAAGGGGAGACCATTTTTCTGTTTGGAGTTGGAGATGGCTTTGGTGTCTGTGAAATATACACCAGCTCACCTCATATATCTCTCTGTCTTCCAGAAATCGAAGATGGAAGCAGGTTTACTGGAATCGGCTGAAGATAAATCAATGTTCCTGGATGGAATCATAGTGGATCATATTCATTCGGCTTTCTTTGGGGAATTTCTGGCTTGAGACTTGGCTTCAATGTCCTGCACAGTTTATAAACTTGCTTGCAACATTAAAGAATGAGGGTAGTGTCAATCTATCCATCCATTCTAATATTCTGCTCACTGTATATTTGTACCTAGAGGTTGGTACCTTAGCTACTGCAGAAGGTAATAAAGTCTGCCACCAAAACGATGGATTTACTATGATTTATGTTATTTTGCTTTACAGGCAGAAGTGCAAATCCGTGCAAGGCTTCTGAGCACGAGGTGGAGCAGCCGACGGCACAATGAGCCCTTTCACTGATTGATTTTTAGAATGGAGAGGATCTATAGGCTGAGAGGGAAGCTACAAACGGAGATTGTTCTAGTAGAGTATTTAAAGATATATAAGTTAATATCTGTAAGCATTAAGTACATAATGTCACATGGATGATAGACAGACGGACGGACGGACAGACAGACAGACAGACAGACAGATAGATAGATAGATAGATAGATAGATAGATGGATAGACAGACTGATAGATAGATAGGTACATGGATAGATAGATAGAGATAGACAGACAGACATAGAGAGAGATAGATAGACAGAGATAGATAGATAGATAGATAGAGATAGACAGATAGAGAGATAGATAGACATAGATAGATAGATAGATAGATAGATAGACAGATAAATAGAAAGGATATTGTGACCAAAATGAAACACTATACTTTATAAAACATTATGTGTCTTTTTAGCTAACTAAAAGTGCAAATAATTCTATATTTTCATTATAGAAATGCACTTTCTTTATGCCTTCTGTTTGATATATGGGTATCTTAGAAATAAGAACATTCTTTTATAACAATGGATATTTGTGAACATCATGTGTTTACCTGTATTTTTGGTAAAATAAATAATAATATCACTTTAATCATAAAAATAAACAAAAAAACAGACATGTAGCTCTACATATGTAACAGTATGTCATACTAATAAAAATTTAACAAAAAAAAGTTGAATTTAGCATGGTGACTCGATCGAAGCATGAGGTAAGAAGGGTATGACTTCATAGTAAGTTTCTTTAAATTTACAGCCCATGATTAGTGGGACCGGTGTGAACAAAGCAAATCAATAAACATGTCAGCGGGGGCACTTACTGCTGCGTGTGAAGGAGATTTTATTACTGGTTTAAATATCATTAAGAAAAGAAAACAACACATTTGGGTAGTAAAAGTGCAAATGCAAAAATGCGTTTCTTAAAGCACAATGACATCACAAAGAGTGTGATCACTGCATGAAATAGTCAAATGTGTAGTAAATGGCTGTAAGATTTCACTACAGACCTTTGTCCCAAACAAACTAACATCATGCAAATGTAATATCTCCCAGAACAGAGAAAACACATCTGCACTGAGCAGCTTCAGGAAACTTCCTATTTGGATGTCAACTTGAGAATGGCAGATAAATCATCAAGCTGAACCCTTTGTCCTGTTGAATTGCTAACACTTCACATGCTCAGTGCCTGATAAAATATCACAATTTCTCTTTGACTGCATTAAAAAATGTTTATTAAAAAAAAACCCTGAAAATATTTATTTTATATTCATATTATGATAAGTACCACTGAGTTTTGTGATTATTTTCAAACACAATGTACATGAGAATAGAAAATAAACATATAAATAAACCATGAGTAGATAGATAAGTTGGCAGATGGATGGATAGAAAGAGAAAGAGAGAGAGAGAGAGAAGAAGAGAAAGAAAAAGAAAGTAAGAAAAAACAGCAACAACTGCATTTTCCATTTAAAGATGCTTGCAAAACCTTGGACGTTTATCACTAAACCATCTTTCATGCAAAACTCCAAAAATGGGGACATCCCTCCAAAGTAGGATGATTGAAAATAAATAATAATTAAAAAAAAAGTATATATATATATATATATATATATATATATATATATAGAAAGAGATACAAAAAAGGCAGACAGAGATAGATAGATAGATAGATAGATAGATAGATAGATAGATAGAAAATGGCAGATAGACCGACAGACAGACATGTAAATAGATCGATATAGATCAATCGATAGATACAGGCAGGTAGACTGACAGACAGATAGACAGACAGATAGATAGATAGATAGATAGATAGATAGATAGATAGATAGATAGATAACAGAGGATAGATAGATAGATAGATAGATGCAGAAAGATAATTGGATAGATAGATCCTGCTTCCAACACATGTTTTATTAATATAAATATTTCCAAACAGAATCTGATGATATATCAGAACAAGACAACGAATGTTCCCGGTTTGTGACATGATATTCCACTTTCTTTCAGCCTTACAGCCATATTATTAAGCAATTTACTTGTTGACCAGATGAGCATACTGTATACACCTTTGTACTGAAATGACCTTACCAGAATAGTCTGATTTTATCTTTGGAGGAGTTTACTGTGGAAATGTCTACGTACCTCTCCTAGAAATGTTAGTTGACAAGAAAAAAAACATATATCTATTGTCTCTCTCTCTCTCTCTTCTCTCTCTCTCACTCTCTCTATACATGGACACACACACACACACATACTCATACACACAGACATATATTCACACACATTTATTTAATTAATTATTTTAGTCACTGATATAGTGCTATTAAATTCCTCAGAGCTTTACAGACATGGTCACCACTGTCCCCATTGGGGCTCGCAATCTAAAGCATAAATACATTTCCACACTTTTGCGCACACACATTAATGCACAACACAGAAACATTCACACAAATACACACACAGACTCACACATATAGACACAGTCATACACAGAAGCACACACATAGACACACATAGATACTCCCATAGACTCTTTCTCACACACACTCATTGACACACACACACACACACACAGACACACACATAGATACCCACAGAAACACACACATAGATGCACACACTTAGACGCACACACATAGATACACACACATAGACACACACACATAGACATACACATAGATACACACATAGACACACACATAGATACACAGACAGACACACCCACATAGATACACAGACAAACCCACATAGATACACACAGAGACAGATACACACAAAATCACACACACTTAGACACACACATAGATACCCACAGAAACACACACATAGACGCACACACATAGATACACACACATAGACACACACACACACATAGACACACATAGATACACACATAGATACACACATAGACACACACATATATACACAGACAGACACACCCACATAGATACACACAGAGACAGATACACACAAAAACATACACACACACACACACACACACACATAGACACACACGTTATTGAATGTGAAGTATATGTTCCTTTTCACCCCATTAGGCTAGTTTCACACTTGCGCTGGACGGGATCCGTAGAATTGTGCTGTGTGACGCATGCAACGGATGCGTTGCATATAGTGGCACAACGGATGCTACGGATCGTACAAAATAACACAATCCGTTATAGGTTTTTTTCCTTGACTTTACACATCTGAGCATGCTCAGTTGTGTAAAGACGGATGCATTAACGGAATCCGTCAAATGACGCATTCTAACGGAATCCGCCACCATAGGCTTCCATTATAAAAACAACGGACGTCAAACGGATTCCTGCAGGTTGCGTTTTTTTGACACTCCGCCAAGCGCAGAAAAACGCTACATGCAGCGTTCCATCCGCCCGACGCATCGTCA